>NC_089586.1:115311353-115911353 GCF_019320115.1 Miscanthus floridulus | reverse complement strand
AAGAAAGAGAAGAAAAAAAATTAAAAAAAACTTTGCCGAGTGCCCAGATCTAGAAAACTCGGCAAAGAAGTAAAAATCTTTTTTCTAGGAATGGAGGAGAAGAAAAAAATGATTTTTTTTGCCGAGTGTCCCGATCTAGGACACTCGGCAAAGAAGTAAAATCATTTTTCTAGAAAAAAAAAACTTTGTTGAGTGCCCAGATCAGGACACTCGGCAAAGAAGTAAAGTAATTTTTTTTCTCGACCGCACCACCCCGCATCCCTCCTCCTTTTTCCCGCACCCGCACCTCCCTCCTCCGCACTCCCTCCTCCTTCCTCCTCCGCACCACACCTCCCTCCTCCTTCCTCCTCCGCACCGCACCTCCTTCCTCCTCCTTTTTCCTGCATCCACACCGCCCCGCCTCCCTCCTCCTTTATCCCACACCTGCACCTCCCTCCTCCGCTCCCCCGGTGGCCAGAGCGCCCTTCTCCCCTGACGTGCTCCATCGGTGCTCGCTCCTCCCCCGAGTTGCTCCAAAGGCGGCCAGCGCGCCCTCCTCCCCTGAGCTGCTCCACCAACGGCGGCGCAACCCCGGCGGCCGACATGCCCTCCTCCCCCATCTCCTTCTCCGATGAGCGTGGTGGCTGGATCCGCGACCGTGGTGGCCGGATCTGCCGCTGGTGGGTGATCCGCGACCGTGGTGGTCGGATCCGCGCCCATGGCGGGCGGATTCGCCGTTGCGCGGCCACCACTACCGGAGTCCACCCCTCCTCTCCTTCCCTCTCTCCCCTCCCTAGATCCACCTCCAGCCCCTCCCTTTCCCCACCTCCGCAAGCTCGCACGGGCGCCGATGCGTCGCCGCCACCGCCGTCCGCGCGGTCGCCGCCGACGGCTGCCTCAACAGCACCGGATCCCGCCGCTGACTTCGCCGAGGTAGGCCCCGCGGGCCCCTACTCGGACGTCGGTAGCCTGGCCAGCGAGTCCTCCATGGCCCCCCTGCTCCGCGGGGGCCGGATGCCGGTCGTGGTGGCCGGCCGGTGGTGGTGGCGGTCGGTGCTTATTTTTTTATTTTTCTTAAAAAATGTTTGCCGAGTATTTTTTTTTGCACTCGGCAAAGAGATTGTCGAGTGCGCGATAAAAAACACTCGGCAAAGAATGTTTGCCGATAAATCTTTGTCGTGTGTTAGTTGTCGAGGGCAACACTTGGCAAAGAGGTTGCCGAGTGTTTTTGGGCTTTGCCGAGTGCCCCTGGCACTCAGCAAACCTCCCGTATCCCGTAGTGCCACTTCGTAAGGAGTTACTATAATCTCGTAAATTAACATAGTAATTATTATAACTCAAAGTGGCGACAAAATAAGTTATTTTGTAGCCAGCTACAGGGTAGTAGTTATATATATATATATATATATATATATATATATATATATATATATATATATATATATATATATATATATATATATATTACTCCCTCCGTTTTTTTACGTGTTGTATTAGCTTTGTCATAAATCAAATATTTGTATCTTTGATCACTAATTTTTAAAAAAATATAGGTTCATCACATAATATTTCTATTTTTTAGATTCACTATAAGAAAGACCCTCATAGTATAGAGAATTCATATATTGTGAAAATATAAGGATTTTTTGAAATAATAGGTCAGTGATAGTAAATTTTGACTTAGGAGTTAGGACAAAGCTAATGTGACATGTAAAAAACGGATTGAGTATACAACTATACATCTATATGGCAAGCTCGAATTGAAAGTATCTCCACTTGCCACTGTAGGCCTTGGGTTAGATTATGAGTGCATAAAAATAACTAATTTTCACCTCAATTTATCTCAACATACGGGGGTTAAGATGAATATAATTAAGTGCAGCTAAATAAGCCCATAGATGGCCATCAATTGACGACCGCTGGCCAGTTGACTAGGCAAATGTTTCTTTGCAAGCGGTATATTTCTCTCAACTCAAGTTGTGTAATAATGCAATCCAAGTAGGCAACACATATTGTGTGACGCCTCTGTATCCTATATTTCTTAAAAGTAATGTCCGATCCAACTAGTCGTTGAATTTGAAAGACCTCATTGAACTTCCAATTTCAAATAGCATACACACTTTAACTTCTAAAACCACACAAAATACCCCATTTGACCATTTCGAAGTGGTTTCATGGATGGTTTTGTTGACATGGCAGTGGAGCCCACACATCATTTGGTCTCCCTCTTTCTCTTATATAAAAAGTAAAATCTTTTAACGTATAATATAATGTCGTATGGACACAAACTTCATATCAAAGCTGTAGAGGTTGACACATAACTCATTTCTTAATATATCACACCATGCATCGTTTCTTGTTGTAAGTTAGGATATGTTTGGCCTTTGCTGGATTCAAGTTGCTGTGGTACCTCCCAGGCTGTTTTTCCTCTGCTTTTCAAATTGCCTGTTTTTCTACTTTTTTTTTGTTAGGTAGCTTGTTTATTTCATCCCCTACTTTTTCTTCTAAATAAATTGATTTAGCAAATCTCTCGTCGTTATTTGAAAAAAGAAGAGTAACACCGTGAAAGGGTAGGAGGGCTCCCTGAGCGTCTCTGTTGCAAAGTGACACCTAGTGTCAGTGGCTGTTCTCATATTTCTTTTTTTTATAAAGTCATCTGAATTTTGCATTGGATGTGAACATTTCTTAGGATTACGAACGTACCATTTCATCATTTAAGCAAAAAGGTCTGATCTCACATAATGTTGAATTAAGTTCTACAGAAAAAATGCTTTGAATGCATATGAAAAGCCAAAAACCATAGCCGTAGTGTCTGTTAATGGATTTATCCTAATATAATTTTGAGCAAAGAATGAAGTTTGCTAATCGGGGGAAAATAAAATAAAAATAAAACTCGCATCAGCCCGTGGGCCGCTGTAACTTGCTAATGGGCCAAAGTGGGCTGACTTATGTGGAAGCAAGTCTTGTTTCCCTTGAAGATTTATTATTAAAAAAACATTTTTACCTCCATGGTCTATCATTGGAGTCCAGTTTTGCTCCTTGAACTCGAAAGCTAGACAAACTGGCTCCCTCAATTCTCAAAAACATTTAAATTACCACCCAGCCTCGGTTAGAGGTGGTGGTTTCATCTTTCTTTAGTGAAAAAAGGTAAAACATTTGATAAGGTTTTTAAACCATGAAAAATGTATCTAACATATTATAAAAAAATTAAGAAGACACTAGAGATATATTGTGACATGACATGAGATATCAAAATAAAAATATTTAGAAATAAAAAATCTTTAAGATTCTAGAAATTAGATTTAGCTCTAGAATATCAGGGAAAATATCCAAAAATATAAAATCGCAAAACATTCTAATCAGTTGATGTTGAATGCATTCATGTTGGTTGCATCTCATATTTTTTATCATGGAAAGTTTTCAAAATGCAATTAAATATCCATTAGAGTGTTTTAAAAAATTCCTGATATTTTGGATAATTTTCAATTTTTCTAGATCTAAATACAACTTTGGAAGCTTCTAAAGTTATTTTCATGAGCTCTAAATATTTATTTACATTTCTTGTGTCCTAATCTATCTCTAAATTTTCTTTTAGAATTTTTAGAGGCTCAAAGATATTTATTCATGGCTTAAAAACCTTATCTCATGTTTATCGCATTTCTGTAATTGAAGAAAGATGAATGGCGTTGAACACCACTTCTAATTGGGTAGAGAGATAATTGAAACGGTTTTGAGGCTTAAGGAAGGTAGTGTATCCAATTTTGAAGTTTGGGGAGGAAAACTGGACTCCAACCATAGTTCAGAGAGATGGAAGGGATTTTTTTTTCTGGTTATAAATGAAATCGTTGTAAAAATCCCTATGCGCGAGTCAGCAAACCTCTTTCCTAGACGGCCTATTGGTCAATGTATGTTTTTCCCTTAAGTTTAAACTTGTCTATATATATGTGCATATCTTTCCATGGTTAGTCCATACCTACCAATCCGTAGTTGAACAGTACTCTTGGTTTGTTTTCAGAGGCCTGTAAAGGACGAGGTAGAAAATTGGACTCAACGGTCCCTTTAGGAGAAAAGACTGTATTATTGGCAGGGTTGGTTTGTTAACCCAGATGACATGAATAATCTGTGAGTCGGGGTTCTGCGAACAGGAAGCTTCCATGGACATATCACATATAACGAAAATTCAGTCCTCCCTCTCAAGGCCTCAGCACAAGTTTTATGTGGTAAGTTGCTTTGCTCGTGTTGTTCTACTTTTCCTTTCTTTCATCCCGACTCTTACATGAGACCTGCGACTGTACACAGTGATCAAATTACTTGGAGATCGACCTTGATATATATACACCGGTTTAGCTTCATCTCAAGGAAGGACTTTAAGGCGTTCCAGGAACGATTGGAAGACGGTTTAATTCATTTTTTTTACCATACGGGTATAGAATGATGATCCTTTCTTTTCCGTATAGGTACAATAATTATTTTGGTCCCTCAACTATTACTCGAGGCTTAATTTCATTCCTAAACTTTCAAAACTGTTGTTTAGGTCCTCAAACTTTAGTTTTAGACTCAATTTCATCCTATAACTAAGAAGATGATTATTTTAGTCCTCAAAATTTACATTTTGGGCTCAATTCCATCCATAAACTATCAAAATGCATTTAACTTTTATTTTCAACTCAATTTTGTCTATTAAAAGAGAAAATTTTATATTTTAGGCACAATTTCATCCATAAATTATCAAAATTATAGATATGTTATTGCTTCAATATATCCATATATTCTTAAAGAGTAAATAGTGTTCGATGCAACTGTAATTGCTCCCACAAGTATTATTTAGTTGGATATATATAAATGGTACCATTATAAGGTAACACTAAAAATAACAGCTTGGAATTATTAATGGCCACGAAAGAGTTTTTGGTTGAATATTATTTTTTTATCTCCAATCGTTGATGGTGTTGAAACTAAATCAGGTGCAATAGTGCAGCGTTCCACGTAGAACATAGACAAAGTTGAGTTAAAAATAAAAGTTTAAAGAGCAAAATATATTTTGATAATTTATAAATAAAATTGAGCCCAAAATGCAAAGTTTGAGGACCAAAACGATCATCTTTAGGATGAAATTGAGCCTAAAAGTAGAGTTTGAGGACTAAAACGGCTGTTTTGAAAGTTCAGGGACGAAAGTAGTAGTTGAGGGACCAAAATAGCTATTCTGTCTTCCGTATAATAGTAGTTCATCTTTTCGGACACTGCCAAGTAATCATATGGCAGCAATAATCCAGTTAAAACCATCGCCAAGTCATTGCCACATCTAACAATTGGGCTATGTTCTCCTGATCAAACAAAACAGCTTTGGATTTGAGCGAGGGATGAAAAAACAATTGGTTTTACTAGTTGGAGGACCACGTATGCCTGCTTTCACTGTTTAGATTAGAGAGAAGAAACTCTGTTTAGATTAGGAGGTAAAAAGAACTTTTTTGCTAGAAAAAAGTCCAACAGCCTCTGGTTGGGCCCAAGAATGCAATCGCCTCGGCCTGCAGGTCCCGCCGTCCTGGCCAACCCAAAGCCCATCACTACCATCCATGCGCTATAGCGCGCGCGCAAACAGACACCGTCGGCAGAGCCGACTCCTCCCGCTCGCAGCTCCTGCTCCTCCTCTCCCCACGCGCCGCCGCAATCCCCGACCTGTTAGTCTGTCACCGCAGCCAAACGAGTGTACACATGGCTCGTGAGCCAAACGAGCCGAGCGAGTCGAGCCGCTCGTTATCCTAACGAGGTAGACCGAGCCGAGCTTCTCGTCCTAATCCTGTCATCCATCCAAACGAGCAGAGTCCAGAGGGCGTTGCTGCGTTGCCTTCCGCTCTCCCTTTTCTGCTGAGACGGTTGGCCGAGCGCCGCCAATCCGCCACCCTTCGTCAGCTCTTCGCAGGCGACGAGCACCCACCAGGTATGCCCGACCCTTATCTTCCCTTCCTGCTGCACGAACCCTAAGTAATAATTTGTATTGGATCTGACGCTGTTAGTGTAAATATGATATATACTAACTTCGTTTTTTTTTTTGTAAAAAAAATTATCGGCTGTATATATGTGTACAACCATGCCTTTGTACCTGGTCTGCCTCGGCATTACTTGCTACTGAATTCAGACATGGGGGAAGGTGGAGAAGAGAAGTCGTTCAATTTCCTTCAAGTTTTGCTCGGTGCGTCAACCTCTCTCTGTCTCTTGTATCTCTCCGGTAGTACTACACTATTACCTGCTTCGTTCTCTTCGATGTCTCTTCTTCTTACCGTCGCTGAAAATTCTAGCTGCTCATTGTCACTGGTTTGAGTTAGGAAGGTTCCAAGTTCCATGATAAAATTGGTTACCCATGCTTCATGCTGGAATTCAGCTTTTACAATGCTGAAACCTGAAAGGGAATGTTCAAACATTCGAATTAGTGTGATTGGGCAGTTCCCTTTTTAGGTGTCATAATGACGATTGTGGAGTGTGCTAAATGTGATATTTAATCCTGCTGTTCTGACTTCTGAGAGTTACTAGTAGGTTACTTTCTGAAAACTTGGTTGCTGTGGGAAGGGTTTGTGTGCATGTTCACCATATCTTCGTTGCAAACTTTTTTTTTAGACCAAAGACCCTCTGGTCCCGCTTTATTGAAAGCAAATTTGTCTCAGTGGCTGGGGATGCCAGCTTACAGGAAAGCACAGAAAGATAGCAACGCATGCAGGCATGTCCCTCTAAACGAAAAGCCAACATCAACAGAAGCCAAACAAAAGTAAGCGCCACATATCAATACAAGCAGGTTCTAAACGAACAAAGACACTACATAGCTTTCACTGAACGCCTGGCTATGTCAAACGACGTCCATCATCCTTCGTGCCCAGCTTCTATCATTTCTGCATAAGAATCATCCTTCGTGCCCAGCTTCTATCATTTCTGCATAAGAATCGAACGATCGGTGTACCACCATTTCCGGTTGAGTAACAATTCCGGCGTTGAAAACATAATCATTACGAGTTAACCAGACTCCAGTTTATGCATGCCAAAATATATATCATTTTGAGACTAGGACCCACCCCTCTTTTACTACAAACCTCGAAAAAATGAGTTAAATTTGTGGGCACCAAATTCCAGTAAAATGTATCTTGATAAGTCCACCAAAAATAATTTGTAATTTGCAAAAACACATTCAAAGACAGTGTTAGCCTAAACGGCCACTAAACGGTAAACGGTGGCAAACTGTTTTGTTTAGGGGGTAAACGGAAATTAAACGATTGATCGTTTAAACGGTAAAAAAAACGGGGAAAAACGATCTAAACGGCCTAAATGGAAAGGAGATAAACAGTATTAAACGGGCTAAACAGCTGTTTAGGCGAACACGAGATAAATCTAGTTCAGTTTTGTATGGATAAATTTGTATACTTAAGTTTATTATATTTATAAATATGTACACTTAATATGTTACATGCAAAAATATCTATATTTGGTTCTTTTCACATACATAAATATATATACAACAACAACAACAAAGCCTTTAAGTCCCAAACAAGTTAGGGTAGGCTAGAGTTGAAACCCAGCAGAAGCAATCAAGGTTCAGGCACGTGGATAGCTGTCTTCCAAGCACTCCTATCTAAGGCTAAGTCTTTGAGTATATTCCATCATTTCAAGTCTTCTTTTATTGCCTCTACCCAAATCAACTTCGGTCTTCCTCTGCCTCTCTTCACGTTACTATCCTGGCTTAGGATTCCACTACGCACCGGTGCCGCTGGAGGTCTCCGTTGGACATGTCCAAACCATCTCAACCGGTGTTGGACAAGCTTTTCTTCAATTGGTGCTACCCCTAATCTATCACGTATATCATCGTTCCGAACTCGATCCCTTCTTGTATCACCGCAAATCCAACGCAATATACGTATTTCCGCGACACTTATCTGTTGAACATGTTGTCTTTTCGTAGGCCAATATTCTGCACCATACAACATAGCAGGTCTAATCGTCGTCCTATAAAACTTGCCTTTTAGCTTCTGTGGTACCATTTTGTCACATAGGACATCAGATGCTTGCCGCCACTTCATCCACCCTGCTTTGATTCTATGGCTAACATCTTCATCAATATCTCCGTCTTTCTATAGCATTGATCATAAATATCGAAAGGTATCCTTCCTAGGCACTACTTAACCTTCTAAACTAATATCTTTCTCCTCCCGAGTAGTAGTACCGAAGTCACATCTCATATACTCAATTTTAGTTCTTCTGAGTCTAAAACCTTTGGATTCCAAAGTCTCCCGCCATAACTCCAGTTTCTGATTCACTCCTGTCCGGCTTTCATCAACTAGCACTACATCATCCGCAAAAAGCATACACCAAGGGATGTCCCCTTGTATGTCCCTTGTGACCTCATCTATCACTAAGGCAAATAAATAAGAACTCAAAGCTGACCCTTGATGTAGTCCTATCCTAATCGAGAAGTCATCAGTGTCTCCATCACTTGTTTGAACTCTAGTCATAACATTGTTGTACATGTCCTTAATGAGCCCGATGTACATCGTTGGGACTTTATGTTTGTCCAAAGCCACCACATAACATCCCTTGGTATTTTATCATAAGTCCTTCTCCAAGTCAATAAAAACCATGTGTAGGTCCTTCTTCTTCTCCCTATACCGCTCCATAACTTGTCTTATTAAGAAAATGGCTTCCATGGTTGATCTTCTGGGCATGAAACCAAATTGGTTTACAGAGACCCACGTTATTGCTCTCAAGCGATGCTCGATATCTCTCTCCCATAGCTTTATAGTATGGCTCATCAACTTAATTCCTCGGTAATTAGTACAACTTTGAATATCTCATTTATTCTTGTAGATCGGTAACAATATACTTCTCCTGCCCTCATCAAACATCTTGTTCGATCAAAAATATGGTTGAACAGCTTGGTTAGCCATACTATAGCTATATCCCCGAGGCATCTCCACACCTCGATTGGGATACTATCCGGTCCCATCGTCTTACCTCATTTCATCCTTTTCAACACCTCTCTGACCTCAGATTCTTGGATTCTCTGCATAAAGCGCCTATTGGTGTCATTAAAAGAGTCATCCAACTGAAAGGTTGTGTCCGTATTCTCACAATTGAACAATTTATCAAAATACTCTTGCCATCGATGTCGGATCTCATCCTCCTTCACCAAGAGATGCTCCCTTTCATCCTTAATGCACTTAACTTGGTTGAAGTCCATTGCCTTTCTCTCACGAATCCTAGCCATCCTATAAATGTTCTTCTCTCCTTCCTTCGTACTCAAACGTTGGTAAAGATCCTCGTACGCTCTACTCTTTGCCACACTTACAGCTCGCTTTGCAGTCTTTTTTGCCACATTGTACTTCTCTATGTTGTCCACACTCCTGTCATGGTACAAGCGTCTATAGCACTATTTCTTCTCCTTAATAGCCCTTTGGACTTTCTCGTTCCATCACCAAGTATCTTTAGCCTCGCCTCCACTTCCTTTGGTTACTCCACACACCTATGAGGCCACCTTCCGAATGTTGGTTGCCATATTCTCCCACATGTTTATGTCCTCTTCTTCCTTCCAAGAGCCCTCTTTGATAACTCTTTCCTCTGAATACCTCTGACGTCTCCCCTTTCAGTTTCCACCACTTTGTTCTTTCAATCTTAGCTTGTTTATCCCTACCGGCACGCACATGAAAACGAAAGTCTGTCACCAAAAGCTTATGTTGAGAAACAACACACTCCCTTGGTATCACCTTGCAACCCAATCATCCTCATTTGTCCTTTCTTCTTGTGAGGACAAAGTCAATCTGGCTAGAGTGTTGTCCGCTACTAAAGGTCACTAGATGAGATTCTCTCTTTCTAAAGAAAGTGTTGGCTATCATCAGGTCAAAAGCTACCGCGAAGTCCAGAACTTCCTCACCCTCCTGATTCCTACTACCATACCCAAAACATCCATGAACTGCCTCAAAACCTGCGCTTGTAGTACCTACATGCCCATTAAGATCTCCTATAAAAAGCTTCTCACTACTAGGCACAGCTCTAATCAGACCATCTAAGTCTTCCCAGAACTGTCTCTTAGCACTCTTGTCGAGGCCTACTTGGGGGGCATATGCACTAATTACGTTTAAGACCATATCACCAATGACAAGCTTGACTAAGATAATCCTATCTCATTGCCTTCTCACTCCCACCACACTATTCTTGAGGCTCTTATCAATCAAAACTCCTACTCCATTTCTATTCGCAACTGTCCCTGTGTACCAAAGCTTGAAACATGTATTGTCCACCTCCTTCACCTTCTGACCCTTCTATTTAGTCTCTTGAACGCATAATATATTTGCACGCCTCCTAGTCGCGGTATCAACTAATTCTCTTAACTTACCTGTAAGCAACTCTACATTTCAACTACCTAAACGGATCGTAGTTGGTTCGACTAGCTTTCTTACCCTTCGCACCCGTCGACTCAGATGTGAAGACCCTTGCTCATTTTTCACTACACTCGGACGCCGATGTAGCGCGCCACTAAGGATGCGACGACCCGATCCTTGGTCACTTGACACCGTGCCCAGATCGCGACACGGCACGTCACGAGGGTGACGACCCGGCCCTTGCTCATTTTACACCATACCCGGGTTCCGATATGGCGCGTCGCTAAGAGGGTTACGCCCTAACGGTTTTCTTTCGGGTTTCATCTCCATTAGAATGGCTAGATTTAACGTTGGCTCACCATGCCTATCACAACCCTTCTCCTTTATCAGGGCTTGGGACCTGCTATGTTGAGACAACATAGGCGGAGTTATGCATAAATATATATACATACCAAAATAATTGATTTTTACTCGGATAAATATGTATAAATGCTAGAATACTTGATTTTTTACATGCACATATATAATTATATGTATTTTTTTTAAAAGTACAAAATCGTTTAGACCGTTTAACTTCGTTTAAACACCGTGTAAACAGCCTAAACGCTAAACGAAGGTCGACCGTGTAAAGACCGTTTACCGTTTAGGAAAACATTAATCAAAGATAATATGTTGAGTTTCCACTTTGCCACAAAGTTTACAGTGAATATCTCCTGGACAATTCCTCCTGACCAATTGTTCCGCTGAAGGTGGACAATCTGTATAAACCGACCACAGGAAAAATTTCATTTTCATTGGAATCCTAGCTCTCCAAATCTGCATGATCTCCTTATTTTCCATTCCAGGGTAACTAAGCTCTCTATAAAGTGAAGCTGTGGTAAAATTACCACTTTTCTCTAAAGCCCATTTAACTGTATCAGGTTCTGTGTTCAACTGAATATCTCTAATCTGTGATATTAGCAATAGCCATTCTTCCTGCTCCTCCTCTCCAAAGGACCTTCTGAAAGTTAAATTTATCTCATTAGTTTTCAGCACATGGCATACTGATTCCTCCTGTTCATTACAAATGTCAAAAATTCTACTGTAGACTATTCTAAAAGGGCAGTTGCCCAGCCAAACATCCAACCAAAACCTGGCCTTCTTCCCATTATTTACCACATATATCAGTTGCTCATTACATTAAATAGAATGTGGCTTGGCACAATTTCCTGCCTTTTCCTCTCCTGAATCCTGATATAAAATCGGCAATTGTTATTTCGAAGGAATAAACAAAAAAGTTGCTAATTTTTTCTTATGTTTAACCTTTCATTTCAGAGGGCAGCATAGCTGGAGGAACTGCTGGTGTTGTGGTGGAAACAGCACTGTACCCGATTGATACTATAAAAACCAGGCTTCAGGTACATATATGTTTGCCCCCCTTGTACAATAGTTTTTTCTGTAACACGACATATTTAATAAGAGCAGTGATGTGTTTTGCATATAGAATTCTTATCTAAGTGTGCCTTCAATGTGCTCCAAATCCTATTCAACTCATGGTCAAATAAGTGTCTCTCTAGTTTTATAAGTTAATGCGTCGTGCTTCTAGTTTCTTAGATGAATCCATTTTCTTCTGTTCATTGTTTACTGGCATATTAGTATCACTACTACTTGCAACATGTACATGCTGTCTGAAGTTTGCGATCTCTGCAGGCTGCTCGAGGTGGAAGCTGGATTGAATGGAAAGGCTTGTATGCTGGATTAGCTGGAAATCTTGCTGGTGTCCTTCCGTGAGTACACCATGTCTCTTTGTCATACTGCATACAATAATCTTGCTTTCCTAAGTGCAATTTCAAGCAGCAAGATGTTAGCCTATTGTGCCCCAACCTCAAGGTGCCACTGTGTTGTGTATTTAAGGCATTATATGTATCAATTCGTGGTATGATGCAATTGTTATTTACCTTTCATATTTATTGGGTAGTTTAGTGTTGTTTTACCTTTAACTGACTGCCATGCACCTATTAAGAAGTCATATTCAGTAGTTTAATCTTTTGCAAAGACACCATGAGATGAAATTGCTATATTCTATTCGCAAAGTACCATTGTTCATGTCTATATGATTTTCATAGCATAATGTGTAATTTATGACAGGGCCTCTGCAATATTTGTCGGAGTGTATGAGCCAACTAAAAGAAAATTACTGGAGACACTTCCTGAAAATCTGAGTGCAGTTGCCCATTTTGTAAGTTAGAACAGACAAGGCTTATTGTTTGACATTGCTGTTTATACCATGTACTTTTCATTTTATAGCACCTGCACTTTTTTGCTTTTAAATTACCAAGACTGTCATTTGTGTCTTCTCTGTGAATGCTTAGTGCCTACTACAGCATATTGATTATATTGACCATGTCTTTTAATACGCAATCGCTACAGACTGCAGGGGCAATTGGAGGTATTGCTGCTTCCCTTGTCCCCGTGTCCCTACAGAGGTCTGTAATTTTATATTTTACTACTCCAGGTAGTATTGTACTGCATCCAAATCAGATCTCATTGCATTCAGGTGGTCAAACAAAGGATGCAAACAGGTCAATTCAAGTCTGCACCTGATGCTGTTCGTCTCATTGTTGCTAAAGAAGGATTTAAAGGACTGTACGCCGTATGTATATTCTGGCATCTTATTTGGTTAACAATCTATTAAGGTGTAATATTGACTTCTATTTGAAGAATTAAATACTGTTGATCTGATGTGTAGATTTTATTCCTACTTAAAATATATCTTGCAATATTATCCATTATAACACTGATTTCTTTTGGTTTATAGGGTTATGGTTCCTTTCTACTTCGAGATCTTCCATTCGATGCCATTCAATTCTGCATTTATGAGCAACTTCGAATTGGCTACAAAGTTGTGGTACTCTTTCATTGCTGAGACTACTATTTTTTCTCTCAGATCTGTTAAACTACTCATGAACAATCTGTTCAAAGCTTCAAACCACTTGCAGTGCTAAAATAAGATTGTGCGTTCATAAGTTGCTCCATGTCCCTGAATGACTTTTGTTTGGTAGGGTCAAATTTTGTGCTATGATCAGCATTTTGCTATCTCCTGAAGGCTACATCAGGCAGATGTGATTTGGCATGCTGCTGTTTTCACCAAAATCTGTTCACACTATTTCTAGGACTGAATGACTTGATTGATGGTTCATATTATTTATCCTTCACTAAATAGCTTGCTGTAACCAATGTCCAACATAAATTGCAACTTGAACTTTCCACGATTCTTATCATAATTTTCCCACGATTCATTATCCAGGCGAGAAGGGAGTTGAATGATCCAGAGAATGCACTTATTGGCGCTTTTGCTGGTATAACCAAATTGTCACCCTAATCTTTTGGAACTATCACCTTGCTTCCAGAGAATGCATTTATGATCCAGAGAACTGTCCACTCTTGGGTTGTCTTATCTCCTCTTCCTGACAAATCACTTCCATCTACTCTGGGCTTTGACTTTTTTGCTAGGCGCCATCACTGGAGCTATAACAACTCCCCTTGATGTCATGAAGACAAGATTGATGGTTCAGGTGAATACTTGTATGAAGACTTTCCTCGCAAATCTCCTTCTGCATTACTGACTATGTCCATATTGGTTGTAATTGCAGGGACAAGGGAACCAATACACTGGAATTGTAAGCTGTGCTCAGACAATCCTCAGAGAGGAAGGCCCTAAGGCATTCTTGAAGGTAAAACACCACTTGTGTGAACAGCTTCAGTACTCTTAAAATGGAGAACAAACACTAGACTACGTCATGTGAACTGGAAACTCTTTATTGTCTTTAAACTGTATAAGCTTTTTGATTCCCCATTAGATAAGTTTTCAATAGTGACTTGCGGTTACAGTTATGTTTTGGGCTTTTGGCCTTTTAGTTTGCTGCACTCAATAATTCTATTGCATCGACCAAAGAAGACATTGTCATCATTTGTCCAGATGCCTTTTTTTTCAGTTGTCTCTCATGTCTAAAGCCACATTTTGTTCTGGAATTCGTATTCATGTTCTCTGACGAGTGTTGGTGCAGCGGAGCACTAGGCTGATATATTTCTGTTGACACATGTCAGGGCATTGAGCCGCGAGTGCTGTGGATTGGCATTGGTGGATCCATCTTCTTTGGCGTGCTGGAGAAAACCAAGTTGATGCTAGCCGAGAGGAGGAACCGCGAGCTACGGGCCGTCAAGGACGAATGAGTGAAGATATGGCTACGCTATGTTACACGGCAGTTTAGTAGTACCACCTCTTTATCACCCCGTGCATCTACGTGAGATAGAGCCAGTGACATGACATAGAAATTATGAGAGAGGAGATAAGTTTCATCGAACTGTTTTCACACATTGGAAACCAAACATCTTACATGCGTTGGAAACCCAGCACTCATTGTTTATGCTGGGATTTATCATTTCATCTACATGCGTTGAACACCGAAAGAAACTTCAAAGTATCTCATTTCATAACACCGTGCAATATGTAAATGCTATGGCAAGCCTCTAAAACTGCAAAATGTTTGTGGACCTTGTTTGTTTCATCACCTCAACATCTTAAACCAATGTGGCATTCTTAAAACAATAGTAAGGAAAGTTGCCATTGCTAAATGCTAATGGCCTAAATCTTTTGGGTTCTTGATATATCTTAACCTTTTTTTTTTGCCCCTGAATTATGGCTGCTGACCGCTGAGTACCACATGATAATTGGTGTGCTGGATCAGCTTTATTTTGCTTTGAGACGTGGAGCGTAATACTGGGGCGTCGCCTGTCCCACTTGGATGTCGCTGTTATATCCAATGGATACTATTATATTCCTACTAGTAAGTTTGTAACTCTAGGAGTTGACAGGAGGAAAGATGTCACGGGATCTTGGTTGCCTTTGGGCACTAAACAAAGTCATCAGAAAAGCTGATGATGTGCAGACGTTGGCAACAAGACAAATACTCCTATTTATCTGGCGAGCAGTGGCAACTACAGGAAAACACGCGTCGTGTCGTCGGTCTGACGCGCGATAGATGGCACACCTTGACGCTGACGATTATACATGGATCAGTTTTCATTCCATGTCACGGCTAGTACGGTGTAAATTAAGGATGAAGCTAGGATTGTAAATACTGTATGTTATTAGAGCCATGGCTCATCCAAAGTTGACAACAGTGTTGACATGTCTCTGATCCATTGACACAAAGGTGGCCAGATGCAGGCAGCTATACTAATAACCCTTCGCGTCCACGACAAGTCTACTCAAAAGCTGGATTTTGCAGCAACGCAACGAGGACTCCGCGACCATTTTAGGTCCGTGACAAGGACTTGCATCTGCACTAGCCACTGGAGAACCTTTTGCACGATTCAGTGTTCATATGCTAGTAGCTGGCATTAGCAGATTCAGATCGCAGAATCCACTTGGAAACAAAAAGGCAAAGCTGCGATGAGATCAACCGAACTGTTTGTAGTCGGAAGCTGAAGACAACTGAAGTTTGCTTTCGGATTCAGGAACTCAGCTAATCCTCGCGACTCGTCGGGGAATCCAGGCTCCAGCTAATGTTTCAGCTCAAATCGAAGGCTCGCACGCGCCGCGCACAACACTTCATGCAGCCATCGAGTGCTCCTCCGAGTATTTTACTTCCGGAAAGCTCGGCATCTCAGCTTTTTGTTTCGTCTCTCCGCTCAATCGATCGCACCCACCGACTAGCCAAGTAGCCAGGTTTAGCGCGGCTGTCCATGTATGATCACCATTACGCCGCGCCATTGCCGGGGCGCCGGCCAGCTCACGCACCCACTCCACTGTCGCCTCGTCTCCACCCGCCTTGGCCGCGCGCGGCGGAACGCGCTATAAAAAGCAGCGTCCGAGTGAGCTCTTGCTTCTGTGCCGTGCAAGTGCAACCAAGGTGATCACCCGGTCGTCGCTGCCAAGCCAGCTGATACCCGGTGATGATGGCTCGGGGAAGAGGCGGTGCGATTGGTGGCGTCCTCGCCTTGGCGCTCCTAGTCGGTCACTTGGTGGCAGCCAGCGCCCCGGTCGCCGAGGCGGCGGCGTCGTACATGGTCGGCGATTACGGCGGGTGGAAGTTCAACGTGGACAAGTGGGCCAAGGGGAGGACGTTCCGCGCCGGCGACGTGCTCGGTACGTATATATGTCGACAGCGTGCATTGCTTCTCCGTGTGCCCTTAATTACGTGCGTGCTGTGACGGCCGGCTTGTGCGCTGCGCAGTGTTCAACTACAACCGAGCGGTGCACGACGTGGCGGTCGTGAACGCGGCGGCGTACCGGAGCTGCGCGGTGCCCAAGGGCGCCAAGGTGCTGCGGAGCGGGCGCGACAAGGTGAGGCTCGGCAGAGGCACGCACTACTTCGCCTGCACCGTGCGGGGACACTGCCAGGCCGGAATGAAGATCGCCGTCAGGGCCGTGTAGGGGCGCTGGGCGCCTGGAACGCCTGGCACTGGCAGCGGCCACGTCCAACTTCCAGAGTCCAGATCGATGGATCCATGCCTCAGCCGACTTGTGTTGCTTAGTTAATCTAATGGTGTGCTATCTTGTCCTGTGTAAGTTCAGGGCCCGCTTGTGTTGTGTAACAACTAATAATGTGGCTTTTGTGACCTCGGGTTGGTTGTGACTTGTGAGCTGTGACAGATCTACCACTATTTTCTCCTTTTGCCAATGAATATGAACGCCACATGTTGTGTCTTTCCCAACTCCGACGATTTTTTTTTTTGAACGAGGATGAACTCAGCTTTTTTTGAAGCAACGTCCCCAAAGTTTCATCCCATGCTGGGGATAATTCCAGCTTAAAAAAAGCGCAGAAACTACAACGATAGAAAGAGCTACACCAGCTCGGGACCAACACAAGCTAAACCAGCTAAACCCAAAGAACAGAAAAGACTAAAATCTATAGCACTCCCCTCCACCTCTAGGTCTTTAGTTTTTTTTTTTCCAAAAACATGCAGCCGGCTCTTCATTCTTGTAATTTTGTCATCCAAATATTGGGCAAACCCGTTCTCTCAGAAGAATGCGCCACTTGTACAACAACACAAAAAAATTTATGGTAAAATTCATTAGAGTTTCTAGTAAAAATTAATCTTCTCAATCCCTATCTTATTTCTAACAGTCCATAATCACCATAAAACTATCGCAGACCTAAAGAGTTCAGTATGATAGTCACTACTGCCCATAGGAATCCAATTATAAAAAACATCATGCATACTACTAGGATTTCTATCCTAACCTAGAGCCTCCTTAAAGCAGAACCAAATGACTTTAGCAATATGACAGTTGAAGAAAATATAGTCTCCAGTTTCCTCCACCCCGCACAAGCAGCAGTTTTTGCTACCCTTCCTCTCCTTCAAGTTAACCCTAGGTTGAATCCTACTCTAAATTTTGCCATCCACATAAACACTCCTCTTCAAGTTAACCCCAATTTGAGTTCTATTCTGAATTGCCATCCACATAAACACTTTGATCTTGTTTGGTATCCTACTTCTCCACAACTTCATCATTCTCTTATTAGGAAGACACCAAACAGACAATCTTCTATACATCGATCTAGTGGTATAATTTCTAGATTTATCTAGCACCCAAATAAATTCATCCATCTCATCATTTAACCTATAATCTTCCAATCCAATCATAAGTATTTTTTAGGGGACAATCACACTACTACAAAAAAGCATTTTAGGGGCGGCTGGTAACCCTTTGTAGGGGCGGTTTGGCCAGCCGCCCCTACCGAACCGTCTCTATAAATCATGCATTTGTAGGGACGGTTCCCAGACCGCCCCTACAAATCGATTTGTAGGGACGGTTGGTGATTAAGCCGCCCCTACAAATCGATTTGTAGGGGCAGCTGGTATTACGAACCGCCCCTATAAATAGATTTGTAGGGGCGGCTCAATCACCAACCGCCCCTACAAATCGATTTGTAGGGGCGGCTGTAGTGCCAGCCGCCTCTATAATACCTGTTTGTAGGGACGGTTCAATCTAGAACCGCCCCTATAATACGTTTTCCCGCAAAACAAAATCAAATTTACAATTCAAATTCGACCAGAACTATTTGTTTCCGCGTATTCCATCCAGCGTTCGCGTTGCCGAATGCCCCGCGACCAACGTTCCGAACCGCATTCGCGTTGCCGAACGCCCCGCGATCAACGTTCCGAACGCGACTATAAGCACAATAGTATTATATAAACTACAATTACAAGTCCAATTCGTAAGGATATATACAATCCATCATTTAATATACAAATTCCATACACATTGTTATCAACGTCCTAGAGCTAGTCTTTCAGTCTCACGAAGGTGTTGGTACTGAGGATTTCTACCTAAGTCAGACTCTCGGTCATGGTAGGCGTCTTTGACGTATACAATCTGGTCCAATATGAAGTTGCAAAGGTCGCCGACGAGCTCTAAGAGTTGGTCATCCTTGTATGGGTCTTTTTTCATTCCTTTCTCTTCTCTCCACTACAAGAGAACAAGTTTTGGTTTAGTATTTCATACCATGTACGAAGTTTTTATACTACTGATGAAGAGGTTCAAACTTACCCTTAAGGGGTGTCTCCTGTAGGCACTGGTGTTACTCATCATAAAACATATATAGTATCTACAATGTACACTCCCAGGTCTCTGCTTGGAGCACTGTGTGTTTTGCATATGAAAATGGTAGGTAATACTTTTGACAGCCATGTAACGGAGTACTGAAGAAGTAAGTTACACTTACCGCACATAGTGTTTTTATAGCCAGCTTTTCCTTCCTCGCTGGATCATGCCTTTCGTGATGATGAGTGACATAGAACCTAAATGCCCTGTTCGAATTATTTTAGCAAATACAACTTGTTAGTATCCATAAGTGAACGTTACAAGTATGTATACAAACATATAAGCTAATGAGGATTGTCGATATGTATACGTCTTGAGAATCGATATGAAGTCTTTGTATGTCGCCAGGTCCTTATCTATTGAATCAAAGACCCATGCCATGCTCCTCCCGACATCGACGGCTATACAAATCCAGTGGTTGCTGCATGGATTTAATCATAGAACTAGATAAGCTCTTTTGCATCGAATAAAATATATCGAATAAAGCTTTAAGTATATAGTTGAACTTACTCGAAGTTGTATGGTAGCCATATAGTAGAGTGTTGTTGTAGATTTTTGAAAGCCAGAGCAATGTATGCCGCAACCTTAAGAGACTCTTCCTTTAGTTTTGCCGTACGGATGCGCTCTTTCTCCCGAAAAGTCTTTGCAGTAGCTAGCTCTTTGTCATCCAGTGTCCACTGTTTAGGGTAATTAAAATTTGGTTGGGCTATAGCTTGAGGGTCTACATACCCGGCTTTCAGACTTGGCATTTGTTTGACAATGTGCACTTGCATTCTACAAATCACGGCGTTGGTTAGTTACAACAAAATTCAAAGATTACATTCATATCATATCGGGAGGACAAGGACTTACAAGCACCACGTGCGAATTAGATTCATCTCCATTTCTCCCAGGTGAAAGCATGTGTGCATGTCATCGAAGTCAAAGACAATTTTCCTGGCTGGGCTTCCAAATGTGCCGGTGGGGAAGCATGCTTGTACGAGATCTATGCTCGTTGGGAGAACATGAAAGTACCAATCATGGAACCTTCTCATTCCAAGTGGTAGGCGCCGAATGTCCTGGTTTGGTATAAAGGGCTTGCCTCTTTCATATGTTTTCGGGCAATCCTTTGACCATTTGATGTCATCAACATTTGGATACTGCTTTGCAATTTGGTGGAGTTTGCTAGTTACGGCCTCCTCAGAACCCCGTGATGGGACTTGTTTAACTTAGTTCTCAGGCTTGAACTGGTCATGTGAATACCACTTGGACACCGACGAGACGTCTTTCACCGAAACATAAACTGGCCTTATGTTGATTGGAATCTTCTTTCAAAGTTCCTATTCAGGCATGTCCTTGTCTTCTTATGCATCACCTTCTTTAGGAGGCACTCGTTGTTCATGTATCAGCTGTGCTTGTTGAGAAGATTGTGACATCTCATCATGCACTTGCTTGGTACGAGCTGGAGAAGGTTGTGGCATCTCATTAGGCACATGCTCGCTAGGAGGCGGGGAAGAATGTGGCATCTTAGGTACGTGGTGGTCACGAGACAGTGAAAATATCTCCCCAACCTCAACAACTTGCTCCAAATTTGGGAGAGGGGGAGGCGGCGAAGAAGCAGTCAATGTAATGTCCTATTTGTGCTAGAGGATGAACTGCCCAATAACATCTCCGAGTAACACCAGCCCCTCGGGAGTTGCGTAGTCTATCCTTCACTGCATGAACTCGGGCTTCACGGTATGCACCTCGACCCTAGTGTAGTCCGGTAGTATCTTATTATTGTGGTGTAAGCCACCGGAAGGATGTGCCACACCCGTTGCCACCTCCATCATAGTGTTCTGTCGGCCGCTTAGAAACACCAAGGTGCTACTAGTTGGTTTCCGTATGTGATCAATGGGGGTTGTGGCTACAGTGGAACCTTGGCTGCTAGGAACTTTTGGAGGGCTACCAACTAATGCCAGTTCTCCCAGCGGCGTCACTAATATCTGTGGCTCCGTAGACAGTCCTTGCTCCTCCAGCGCCTTTGCAACTAGAGCCTTCACTTGGAGCTCAAGACTAGTCTCCTGGTCTCGGCCATGTTTCTTGTACATGTGCCTGTCCTCTTCGAATCCTTGCTTCCAGGTCGTCCTTTTCCCTAGCCCCCTGGTGCGACCTGTGTGCTCCTTGTTTCCCAAGCCAAGGCTAAGCTCGTCCCTCTCTCTGGAAGGATTGAAGGAGCCCTTCTCCTTGTCTTCAGTATATTTCAGTATCCTTGATACCGCCTCTTGGGTCTCCACTTATCAAACTTAAGATTACTACCGGATGATTCTGTACTCCTCGCATATATCCAGTTCCTTGAGCGTACCTTCAGATTCGTCACATCGATATTCCCAGTAGCTGCGGCCTCTTCGTCCATCTTCCTAAACTGCTCTTCCTTGGCATAGTAGCCACCGGGGCCTAGATGATGGTGGTGTTTGTTCCTCTTCGCCAGCTCGGTGTTACGGGCATTGAGCTCCAATGCCTCCGGTGAAGTCTTCTGAGCCACGAGCTTCTCCCATTGACTAGGAGTTATTTTGCCGAACTCGTTGAAGAGAGTTAACCCCTTTTGGATATACTTCATGTTGAGCTCTGACCTCCAACGTCGGAATACCTCTCCCATCATCTTGACAGCATTTTTTTACCAGTTCGTGCTTACCCTCCGGAAATCTAAAATTGACCCATAGGTGCCTATCCCATAGTTCATTCTTTTTGTTCTCTGGTACCTCTTTCTAGTTAGGGATTACTGGGTTCAATTTATCTCTTACTAGGGCCTCGATCGCATTACGGAATCGTCCACTTAATTCCTTCAGCTCAAGGACCTCCCCCGCTGGCCCGACCTCCGTTATCACATAGCATGCCTTATCTAGATATAGATTTCCTTTTCTATCCCCTCATTTCCTCTTAGGCTTGGTAGTCGTGGTTGTGTCTTCAGGTTGTGGAGCAGAGGCATCATGATCCATCTCTGTGGCTGTTGCCTCTACTCTCCTTTCCTCTACTCCGTCTTGTCCAGCAAGATGTCGCGGACGTCGACGTCGTCTTTTCCGAGTTTCAGGAGGGACCTGTATATACGATAGGTCAAAGTGTTAGCAGAGGTAACACAGCCAAAGCTTTAGCAAAATTTACAAGCTAAGGCTTTTTCCCTACCTCCTCGTTTGGGTCAAAGTCCTTGTCCAAATCTTCCTCTGTTGGCCTCCTTCTGGCTTCACGTGGGAAAGGATCCTCGGGACTTACATATCCCTCTTCTAAGTCATCATCATCATCATCCTCTTCTTCTTCGCCTTCAGCAGCCTCTCCTTCGGGGCCTTCCTCCTCGTCACACTGCTCCTGAGTAAGCATCACTTCTAGATCCTTTTCTACCTCCTTATTGAACTGTTCCTGAGTAAGCTGGTCCTCTAGTGCTTGCTCCTCAAGGGTTGGCTGCTCATCATGCTCGGGGCATCGGGCTGCACTGTCTGGTGTCCGCGACATTATTTCACGCTTTGTTCTAATAGATGCAAGAAAGTGTGCTTTAGGTACGCGAGAAGGTATAAGAAATAAAAAAGATCTATAAACCAAAGTAGTCTTATAAAACAACAATATATAAAAAAATGAGAAGTAGCAGTGGTAGAGGCCTCAGAAACATGTCAATCATCATCTGATCTTGAACTTGTAGCATCAAGGCATCATAACAGAGAAGAGAGGAGAAGGTAATGTAGGGGCGGCTGCTAATGATGCCAAGTTTCTCACAAGTTCTTGATCATCAGCTCATATTCCATATAATGTATGGACTTGGACGATTTCATCATCGGCAAAACAAAGGAGAGGAGAGAAGAGGGGAGATTTGACAAAAAAAGCAAGTGCTACTTTCAAAACATAGAGGATAGGAAAGGTGGCAACAAATAGAGGAGAGGGGAGATTTGGCAAAAAAAGCAGGTGCTGCTTCCTAGAAAAAGCAGCATGACAATGTAAGAACATTATATGCTTAATATCTTTCGAACCTGATAAGCAGATCGGACAATCAGAAATAGTAGACAGTAGTAGTAGGGAAGTAGTAGAAGTAGCAAAAAAAGCAACAGCTGCTTAGGAGAGGAGAGGAGTAGAGTGGAGTAGAGGAGAGTAGTAGTAGAAGAGGAGTACAGAGAAGACAATTAGTAGCCACCGGCCACAATAGTGTATTTTTAATTTTTACTAAAACTTGAGGATCATCATAATACTGACAAATGACAATGTAAGAAGAATAATATAAATGCAAGGATTATTTCTACTCAACAGATATTGTTAGAACCCAAAAGGATAAATCATGACAAAAGGCAATATTGTTAGAACATGCACTCTCATTCAAAACCACATTCTGCCGAATACCAGTCACACTACTGTATCAATGTTTATAGTGGTACTTTGTGTTAAGGTATCAGCACATGAATGATCCAAATTAACAAGGGCTAGGTCTGAGATTTATGCATTCCAATGTGGACATGCAGGTGTGAGAAAGACGAGTCTGTCGGTGTTGAATTGTTGACTAGTCATTAAAAAACTAGACCAACTTAAGTTGTGGAATGGATTGCCATACTGACTTTGCTCGATCACACATGAACAAGTATTTCATCCAAACAAAAGCCATAATAAATGTGATAAAAAGGAGCAAGATCATTTCCACAGCTTATATAAAAGAAATATAGCTACTCAAGATCATTTCAACATTTATCATGGCAAGTATATAGATGAAGAATGCTTATTAAGTGCATAAAAATGGTTGTTTATATATATTTGCTCTCAAATCAGTGGGTAACTGCTTTAGGTAGCCTTCCAATGCTTGTTGGTGATCACTGATCCTAGACTAATGTGACAGTCCAATCTTACCAATTTCAAGGTTTTAGAACAAATATTAAATGCCTAGAAAAACAGCAATATAACCAAGATCAAATTACTGATGTCCAGAACAGTAAGAACAGAGGTAACATAGGTTATAGCTCATAAGATTAAAGAACAGAACTACAGGTAATGTTGTTCAACAATAGAGAAAATTTCTAGACAAATAATAATACAATGCTAAAAGTAATCCACACACTAATAACCCTAGACTTTCTTGTTTGTCTCACTACACCACTGGGTTGGATCTCATTTTTTTCATCAGCTTCTTTTTTCCTATACAACTAGGTGTTCTCGGCTGTGTTTCTTCAAGATACAGTATATGTTAAGGTTCAGACAAAACAGGGGTGTAGGAAAAGTTTGTTCAAGGAGCTAATTAACATAACAGCTAAATGAAGATCATCGACCCTTGGATTCCGATACTGTTAGCAAAAGAGTGAGCAATTCATGAAAGCTCAAAGTGAAATTGTTCCCCCAAAAAAAGAAAGCTCAGAGTGAAACGAACAGCACTATCTGTTTTGCTCCACATGCTCATCATCAGCAAGTGGCGGAATTGGGTGCCATTTTGTCACACTTACGACGTACTGTAAGTGATAAAAGGTGTGCCTAGACTTTGGAGTAACCAATTGACCATTGGTAAAGGTGACTTACATTGACTCTATGAAACTAACATCAATAGACTAGCTAACTAGCAACCTTTCGCTACCAGCTACCGCTTATGCAACCACAAACACTGAATTGTAGGTTCAGTAAAAACCATACTGCCTTCAGCTACAGAAGGCTACCAGGCATTAGGCCTCGTATAGTTTGCATGCCTGATCTGTGCCTTCTACCGATATGATATCGTGATCTGATCAACAGCACTAAACTAAATAAGTACCTAGTACTAATTAAGCAGCAAATTATTGAACGTCTAGCAGCAGAGATGCAAAAATGAAAATAACACCTACATCATCAAACCCCAATTTATCGTCTACTCAGGAGCTCTGCAGTAGAGGAATGGTAAGAAAAGGCACAAAGCAGCAAACAAAGCTTGGAAGCAAGTACAGTGGATTAAGTACATGAATTGAGAACTCTGCACTTAAGAAGGTTTCAATTCAGCTAGTCAGATATGTAATATTTGTTCTATTGAAATATATCTTTAGCAAACTAGAGCAGCATTTCCACCAAGCAAACTTAGAAGCTTAAGAACAACCTGTGCTGACATGTGATAATCCCACATCAATTTATAAGGAGCCATATCATTTCAGCCAACTAAAAGATCAAGAACTACAGGTCAACTTTGCAATATATCCTATTCCTATATAAATGAGATAGCATGGATGAAGCCTTCAAAGACTTTTAAGCATAGGAAGAATTTTAAGCTGCTTTTGGAAGGACTAATGTAGGACTGATAAGTATTGCCCTATATAAGAAACTACTAACCATTAATTCATCATAATTAAAAAATTCCTAACTTCTTCAAGCATTTAACTATATTTCTGAATCGGTGAGATGGACAATATGAAATCCACAATGGTCCAGGCAAACTAAATATACAAGGTGCCAACATATACTTTATCTTTTCAACAGACACGGTAAATGACATGGAAAATACTGCACAAATCCAATTGGATCGACACAAATGTAAAGCCCAATTAGGTGGGAAAAATAACCAACATTCAAGTTCTTGACAAATAAACTATTTTGTTGTATAAGTCTAGGCTGTTGTAAGATCCAAAAGTAAATACAGTGGTTTAGAAGAAAAAAAAGAAAGGTCCTAATTGGAGTTCTAGAAGGTTTGTTGCAACCAACAGCTTTAAAAAAACCGATGTATTTTGCAAAACCGTGATATTTGTCCAACACTACAAGATACTTTGCATCCAAACAGGGCCTCAATGTTTAACCATGTGAATATATGCCAAAAAATCGGTTAAGCCAATAAACAGTTTCTTGACAAAAGGAACATCGCACGAAGCTTACCTCTGTGTTTAGCCGTGGACCAGGCTTCTTCACCGCCGATCCATACCTCACTAGATCGTCCTTGCTCGCGCTGTCCGAGACGAACCTAGTTCGTCGTCGATCTTGACGTCTCCTGCCTGGTGTGCCCTTGCGCGGATGAGGTCGAAGATCCGGCTCGAGCGCTCGCTTTAGGCCTCCGTCGACTCCGGCGGCGAGGTGAGCAGCCGTCAAGGAGTAGTTGGGGGGGGGGGGGGCTGCGGGAGGTGAGTTGGGGGCGGCGGCTGTGGGGGTGGGCGCTAGGGGCCGGGTGCGGGACGCCGAGCGCTGGGGGCTGGTGTGGGCAAGCGCGGGCGCGAGACCGGCGGCGGTGGCGGCGGCGGAAACCCTAGGCGCGTGGGCAGCCTGACGGCGTCGTCGGTGGAAGAAAACAGCGCCCGGACGACATCACAACCGTGCGCCGTCCTATTAATACTCCCTCCTATTTCTAGGGGCGGTTCCTGATCCAGCCGCCCCTACAAATATTTTCCATTTTTTAAATTGTAATTTCTATATTTTTTATATCATAAAAACACAAAGTAATATAAAAAAATTATGTATATGCACAAAAATTGTGTATATAAAGAAATATATATATATATATATATATATATATAAACAATTTTAGTCAAAATAATATTTTGGTCATTTCTTCATTTCATAAAGTGTTAAGTGATTTCATAAAGTTTTAGTAGTAATAGAGTGGATGTTCAAATAGAGTCATCTGGATGTTGCGAAGGATAGTCTCACACACATGCATAAATGTAGTCTCACACACATACAAAAATATGTAGTCTTACACACATACATAAATATATAGTCTCACACGCATCCATAAATGAAGTCTTACAAACACACATTTACACAAACACTCCATGTTAAACAACTAGCTAGCCCGCTGTAACGACTTTTTCCTTGACACATTTTCGTTCCCATGGCAATATGTCTTTGGGGAGGTTCTTTTCTATAACACTGATCTTCTTAGGAAAGTCTATGAATAGTGGCATCTCATCATAGTTATTGTAAGCTTCAACATCGTCCACGCCATCAACTCCAATAATGTGATGTTTCCCGAAGGCAACCACGTGCTTTGTCTTCTTCTTCGAGGGGAGGTTACTTTGTGGGTTAGACATATAGAAAACTTGTGTGACACGTGAAGCGAGCACCCAAGGGTCATCTTGGTAGCCTAGATTCTCGAGGTCCATGACTCTTAATCCGATCTCGTTCAGTTGGTGTTGTTTGATCTAGCGGCATCAAAACAGGGCCACCGTTATATCCCTTCCATAGTCAAGTTCCCATATCTATTCAATGATGCCAAAGTATTAGATCTTTCGCCCTAATCCATCGAGAGCCTCTATTCGAACACCGTTGTTTTGGTTCATATATTTACTATCCTTTGCATGGGTATAGTATGTATACCCATTGATGTCATAAGCATTCCAAGATGTCACTTATCTCGATGGCCCCTCCGCCAACCTACTGATGGTAATAGAGTCTATGGTTTCTCTAGGCAGTATGTTTTGGTCCTTCAACTATGTAGTTAGTCATTGCTTGTATTGTTTCATGACCCAATCATCCGAACGACCATTTCTCTCCGCCATAATGATAGCCAAGTGTTCATCAATATACGGTTGCATCAGTTGTGTACTCTGCAAGACACTGTAATGCGCTCGACTCACATCTTTGTAATCATGGTCGATGAACACTTTTCTACCACTAGTGCCCTTCCCAGCCAGCCTACCCTTGTGATGAGAATCTAGTTTACCAATCCCTTTCTATACTTTTAGGTACTCTTGACAGCACTCGATGACTTTTTCAGTACTGTAACCCTCTATCATGGAGCCCTCTAGGTATGCTCGATTATGCACATATCAACTTAGAACCGACATGAACCGCTCATAGGACCACATTTCATGCAAGTAGCAAGGGCCAAGCGCCTGTATTTGATGAACCATGTGAATCATGAGATGTGGCATTATATCAAAAAAAGCAGGAGATAAACATATCTCCAGTTGGTTTTGTGTCTCCACCACAAATTCATGTAGGTCACTCAGCTCTTCCTTACCAATCGTCTTCTGTGAGATCTTCGAAAAGAAGTAGCACATGCAGGTGATGGCCATTTTTAAGAACTCTGGCTTTATAGCCCTGATTGCAATAGGTAGAAATACTATAGCATCACATGGCAATCGTGAGCCTTGCAGTGTGTTATTGACAAGTCCTTCATTGACACTAGCTTCTTCACATTTGCTGAAAACCCAGTCGGGACTTTGATCCCTCTCAGGAAAGTGCATATAGCTCTCTTCTCGTCTGGTGTTAGGTTGAAGCACGCCACGGGCAGAGTGTATTTTCCATTAGCCTTAGGTACCGGGTGAAGCTGTGGCATCACGTTTAGCTGTACCATGTCTTTCCGTGCTTTCAGACCATCCTTTGACTTACCTATGTCCATCAAGGTAGCAATGAGACTCTCAAAGATATTCTTCTGCACGTGCATAACATCAATGGCATGGGGGACCTCCAAGTCTGGCCAATAAGGCAGATACTGAAAAAAGATCGATTGTTTCTTGAAAAGTATGCCTTCGACAGGAGGTGTGCTTCTATCTCTGTTTGTCCCATCCAGATTCTTCTTTCCATAGACGACACATATGTTTTTCACCATTCTGTACATGTGTTCTCCGTTATGACGTCTTTCCGGAGGGGGTTCAATCTCTGGGGCGTTGTCATAAAATCTAAAGAATAATTTGCTGCGGTACTTGTGACTTATCTTTAAGAAGCGTTGGTTCCTTAGGTAAACTATCTTCTTGGATGCATCCAGGTACACCCATGTAGTACCATCCAAGCAAACCAAGCATCCTGTCTTCCCTTTGATCTGTCTAGACAAAGCAAACAGCGCGGGGTAATCATTGGTAGTAACAAATATTATTGCTCTACATATGAAGTCCTCCTTTCATAACGCATCATACATCTGCTCCCCATGCCTCCATAGCCTCTCCATTTCTTGCATCAAGGGCTCGAGGAACACGTCTATATCAATGCCTGGTTGTTTAGGGCCAAAATTAAGAATAGTGAGAAGAAGGTACTTTCTCTTTTGACATAGCCATGTTGGGATGTTGTACATGGTCAAGATTATTGGCCATGTGCTGTGGTCGCTCATCCTCTCATTGAAGGGATTCATTCCATCGGTGCTCAAGCCAAACCGTACACTCCTTAGGTCATCGCTGAATTCTTTGTGCTTCTCATCAAACCTTTGCCACTGACTACAATCAGCCGGGTGTGCAATCTTATCATCATCCACCTTGTGCTCATCATCTCACCATGTCATGAGTGTGGCTTCTTTAGGGTTTAGGAAGATACGTCTCAAGCAGTTGATCACTGGTAGGTACCACATTACCAGGGCAGGAATTCTTCTCTGCTTTGCATCATTGCCTAATGGAGTGTCCTCTGGGGGCTGAGATTCTTGTACCACCTTTTTGGTACCCTTCTTATTTCTCTTTTTCCCCATGGAGGGTTCATCCCCACCGTAAAGGTCATTGTTCTTGTACTGGCTGGCACCACACCGGGGACATTTATCCAGTGACTTGAACGTTTCACCATAAAAAAGTATACAGTGGTTGGGGTATGCATGGATTTTTTT
This sequence comes from Miscanthus floridulus, assembly GCF_019320115.1. Classification (NCBI taxonomy): domain Eukaryota; kingdom Viridiplantae; phylum Streptophyta; class Magnoliopsida; order Poales; family Poaceae; genus Miscanthus; species Miscanthus floridulus. Next base: position 115,881,973 of record NC_089586.1, on the reverse strand, counting down.
CAACCCCATTATCAATGGACTTATGACCTTCTTCTCTTGGTATGTGTTGGTGGGAACTGAGTTTGGTTGTGGTAGCACCCATGATAGGAGATGCAATAGATCATTGAAACTACAGTCTGACCAGTCGTACTTAGCCTTCAGGATGAGCAGCTCAAGCACAAAATGTAGCAATGTCCAATGTGTCGGACAACCCTTTTCAACACCATACACAGTCTCCTTCGATGCTTTTGTCACCCTTTCCAAATTTTCTAGACCTTTCGGGCTATTTAGTAAAATCTCTGGTCCAAGGGCTCGAATCATGTCCTCCAAATCATCTTCATCCCCGACACATGCTCCACCATCATTATTGGCACCACCTTCGTCGTTACCATCCCAACCACCAGCATCACCATCTTGTTCATTGCCAAATTCGAAATCCATTCGTGCATCAAGCTCTGCTGAATATTGGGACAGGGATTCTATGGTTTCGTCGTCGTATTCCTCCTCATCCTCGTCGTTAACAATAACCATTTCACCATGATGAATCCACACTATGTAGCCCTCAACGAATCCTCGCATAATCAAATGTGATCTGATGATAGTCACATCTGTCCATGCTATACGGTTCTTGCAATCTTTACATGGGCAAATAATTGTATCCTTATTCTCTTTCAATGTCGTTGCATGCTTCTTTGCGGCTTCAATAAATTTATCCATCTCTTCATGGAAACCTGCCTTGAAACTTAACGAACCATACATCCAAGAGTTCCTGTACTCCATCTTTTACAACAACAATAAAACAAACATTAAATAACTACTTATTCAGATATATATAAAAATAAAACAAATTAATAATTACTTAAGAATAATTGTATATACTTCAGATATATATGAATATAAATCTAATATAATTACATGAAGCATAAATTAATGGCCCATTTATCCATAAATAATTAAAATACATATTTATTGATTACAATAAATAATTTCAAAGACAACAATTAGCAATAATTATACTTTACCCAATATCTTTCATACAAACCCTAGTCCAATTTCATCAAACATAAATTTACAAAAACGAAATTAATAAAAAACCAAACCCTAGATCTAGATCCACATGCACATGAAACATCCATAAAACTAACTAATTGTTCACTAAAATCAAGAAACATGGACCAAATAAGGGTATGATCTTGTTCTCCTCCCTAATTTACCCTAGTACATTTAAAAGTTGGGTCTAATTTGCTTCATAAATAGCTCAAGCACCATAGAAGAGAGATAAAAATAAAACTCTAATTACTCACTAACCAACCATTAAAACTTCAAAAAAAAGTATGGAATAGCATTTTCTTAGCTTCTACAACCTCTCCACCAAAGGATTTGAGACCAAAACCTTCCCCCTTAGTAGAGCAATTTTTGAGAGGTGCCCAAGGCCTCCCCACCTTTCTTTCACGGGTTGGAGTGAGTGACCCGAGGAGGAAGAAGGTGCTGCATCTATTTTATATGGGGGGCATTTGTAGGGGCGGCTGGTGATTGAGCCGCCCCTACAAATCGGAGCTATAAATATGGGGCCATTTGTAGGGGCGGCTCAATCACCAGCCGCCCCTATAAATAGCATTTCTAGGGGCGGCTGGTGATTAAGCCGCCCCTACAAATCAGACCCCATTTGTAGGGGCGGCTCATAACACCAGTCGCCCCTACTGTTCCATTTGTAGGGGCGGCTGGTGTCTGGGCACCCGAGCACGCCACTGTAGGGGCGGCTCCATCACCAGCCGCCCCTAAAAAAAATTGAACCGTTGCTAAAAACCATTTTTACATAGTGTCATAAGTATTTCCCATTCTCTCATGTCTTTGTCCCCAACGCTCTTCTAAAAGAAACGTTCCGACCATCACCCTCCCAACAACTACTAATTAAGCAGTCTTTATCAGAGCAAATAGTGTACAAAGAAGCAAAATATAGCTTTAGAGGTCTCTCTCCCACCCAAATGTCTTCCCATAATCTAGTGTTCTTTCCATTTTTGACCTTTACCTTGCAACCCCATTTCAAGAGTTCTCTGGTTCTTAGAATACCATTCTAGAATTTGGACACATTCTTCCCAAAACAACTCCAAAAATGTTAGGTTCAGGTTTCACTCAATGGAGGGTTTGCCAACACTAACTTTATGAGAGGGTCTTAGGTTAGCAATACGGATTGGCACAAGAACACACCTCCTTCCAAATTGGGAACAAATCTCCTATATGTCACTTATTTTGAATTTGCTCACTATGAATCATTTTGTTATGAAAGCTCTTGTGATATTTTAGTATGGTTCGATTTCCCTTTCGATCTCATGTTGTTGATTTCAAGTTTTTATTGGCGCAGCACCTCTGCATGGTACTCTAGTCTACATACACTTGACACATGCGATTTTGCACAGTTGTCGATATGTATCATCGGCTACTAATTTCTTCCAGAATATATTCTTAAAATCCATCAGATATAACATACTTTATAAGTACTTTGAATACAAATCAACACATAGAATCTATATATTTGCAAACTAAATAATATGTTTGCAAACTAAATAATACAATAGTTATCGGGGTTGGTAGTTTTTAAGGTTTGACCAAATCTTGTCCTTAACATCATGTTCTCTTTTTGACATAAGGTAGTATCTAGTAACACATTATATTATGTTTGGGTTCTTGTATAACCTAATTTTTGTAATTTCACTGTCATTGTTAGCCATTTCATCGTTGTAATCTACATATCTACTATGTATGTGATGGTAGCAACAAAACTAATTATAGGAGGGAAAGTCAAAATCGAAGTAACATATGCGAGAGTTTATGTATTTTCCCCTCCCACGTGTCCGAATTGCTAACAAACTATTTTCTTATCCAGCATGCCTAGTGCCCGGACGTCGGGACGGGACATCACGTCTGGACGTGGCTCTGACACCTGCGCCACTCCCGCGTCCGCATCCCGCCCCACGCCCCGCGTCTCGTGTCCTGCCCTAGCACCTGCGCCCGCGTCCGTCACAAGGACCAGCGCCCCCACGCCCCGCAGGGGGAAACCCACGTGGGTTGACCCACGGCTGTGCCCCAGCAGCAGCGGCAGACACCGACCGCTCTATGCAACACCCCGATCTACTTTTGCAACATCCAGATGAAACATTTGCAACACACATCTAAAACTTGGAACATACAGTTGAAACACCATTGCAACATGTGCAACATCCTGATCTACTTTGAAAACATCCAGACGCAACACTTGCAATATACAAAAGAAGACAGATGAAACACTTGAGACATGCGTCTGAAACACTTGCAACATACGTATACAAAAAAATAGATAAAACATTGGGGATAGACGCTTGGAACATACGTGTACAACCATTGCAACATATGCAACATCCTGATCTACTTTTGCAATATCCGCATGAAAGAATTAAAACATACATCTGAAACAACTGAAACACTTGAAACGTGGGCTTGCAACTTGTCTGAAAAAGCTTCCAAAACACTTGAAACACAGCATCACCACGCGGCCATGACCTACCTGGTGGGCAACTGCGGTGGCGCAGGCTCGCTGGATGGTGCGCACTTGCACGCCCGCCGTCGATCGAGGGAGAGGAGACGCTGCCGGATCTGGAGAGGATGCCACCGGCCGGGGTAGGGCAGGGTCAGCGACTTGCTTGGATCTCACCGAGGTAGGGGCGAGGGCCACTAGATCCGCGGTCGTTGGATGCTCCCGGTGGGTGAGGACGCCAAGGTGGGGGAGAAGGGTGCCGGGGTGGGGAAGCGCGCCGCCGCCGGCCAGGGAGGCCGCCATGGCCGTGCATCGGGTAGGCGCGGTGTGCGAGCGTGAAAGGGAGGAGGAAGCGATGGACTGGGTGCGGGAGTGAACGAGTGATAGCCTGTTCGGCAGGACTGAAAAATACTGTTCCGGTTGATTGTTGTGAGAGAAAAATACTGTTCTGGCAGGACGTGAACAATGATTTCGTGAGTGAAAGAGCCAGCCAGCCGAACAGCCCCCGAGGCGTCCGTCCATTTTGAACGTCTTAACTGGAGCATTATCGTTTCTTATCTCAACTTTCATGATTATATTATCGGAAATACTTGGGGCAGGACGCAGAGGGCTTATAACAGTTAACACATCAAATGTCACATACACAAAGCATCGCTCACTTGTAACTGCCAAACCGGCGGTTTGAGGCTCTAGTGACGACTTGCTGCTACGAGGGCCAATGGACGAAATCCAGCGAGGTGAGCCACAGATTTTTGAGATAGGGATGAAGCCAATCACAACCCAGCGTTCTGCCACGTGGCTGATCACCGCGCGAAGCATCCCAAGGGAAGGGAGTGGATGCAGAGCAACGGGCACGCAGGAAAAAGGAGGCTCATTGTACACCGACCTCGTGTAGGCGTAGCAGGAAGGCAAAAACGAAGCAGAGGCCAGGCACGCGCCAGCGCGAGCGATAAGGGAGAAGGCACTGGACATCAGGACATGGCCGCCACGGCGTACTCCACCGCGCTTCTCGGCGGGGCGCGCCTCCCCGCTGCCGGAGCCGCCGCGCCGCCCTCCGCCCTCCTCCTCCCGCGGCGTAACCTGCTGTCTCCGCTCCCTCTCCGGTTCCAAGATGCTGCGCCGAGGCTGTCGCTGCTCCGGATGAAGGCCTCCTCCGACGACTCCTCGGCCGTGAGCGGGGACGAGCTCATCGCCGACTTGAAAGCCAAGGTACGCACGCCGCCGTAGCTCGAAATTAAAGGGGGAGACGTATGTACGAGTCGCCGACTTTGGAATGGTGAACCACATGGATCAACTGTCGTGACCGTACGTGATGTACTCGTAACAGTGGGACGCCGTCGAGAACAAGAGCACTGTCCTCACCTACGCCGGCGGCGCCGTCGTCGCTCTCTGGCTGACGTCCGTCATCGTCGGCGCCATCAACTCCGTGCCTCTGGTACGTCCTCTCCTCCCCCCGTGGTTAGATTCAACTGCCAGCTGATGACTGGCCAGCAGCGTATAGGCTGACAAGTTCATGCTTGGTTTGGTTTCTGCAGCTCCCCAAGATCATGGAGCTAGTCGGCCTCGGCTACACCGGATGGTTCGTCTACCGCTACCTTCTCTTCAAGGTACGATGCGTTTCTACAGTAACAGTGAACCATCTCTGAATTTGGAACATGCAAATTAGCCTGCCTTGGTAGCGGTAGCGGTAGCGGCGGCATCAGGTACTAAAAATGTTGTTGGTTTAACATGTCGGCATCTATCTATTCACTCGATTGCAGGAAAGCAGGAAAGAGCTCGCCGACGACATCGAGTCACTCAAGAAAAAGATTGCTGGGACAGAGTAAAACGTTGTTCTCTAGAATTTTTTTGGACGATTCTTTCGAGAACACGCGTTGCCTCCTGTCTAGACTCCAGAGTGCTAGCTACTTGTCTTTGCACTTTGAATACCGTATGTGCTTGTGTCCCGGTAGAGAGCTTTGTGAGATGATGGAGAATAATAACAATGTATATGTACAAACTGGACACCCTCGGGGAATGTTTTCTTAAAATGAATTGGGCATCCAATTTTTTTTTCATCACTTCATTTTGCAATGCGTATGCCTCTCAGGACTTTGACACCCAATTCGTAATCATTAACTTGCCATCGTGACTGTGATTTTCTTAACAGGCCGAGGATTGCCAGCATAGCTGGGCAAGGTAAGGTGGTGGTGTTTGCTTGCTTTCTTGCTAGCTCAGCTCTCCTCTTCCGGCTTCTCCGTGCTTTTCCCTCCCTGGCCAAATCACTGCTGCCACACTGGTTACAGGCTTCAAATTGACAACATCAATAGCAATTTGCTTTGATGATATTCCTATTTCTTCGTTATCCTGCTCGACGATGATATTCTGAGTTCAAAGTGCAGTAGCGTATGTGCATTAACTCGTGCGGCTGTGTCACCTATGTTCATTAGCTCCAACAGTGCATTTTTAAGTCCTAAAAATGTAATTTTGGTATTAATAGACCTACATAAGCAATATATAGCTGCATAAGTTAATGGACCGCCAATGCATTTAACTCTAACATTATGCTGCATGGTTGTTATATCATCATGGAGTGTAGCAGGTTGCTTGGTTTAGGTGTACTACATCGGGAATTTCTCCTTGCTCTCTGAGAACTTAGTAAAAAATGTTAGAAAGTCGGAATTTTGGGATATAATGTTTTGGTGGATTATTGCAGTAGCGGCGTCTCACGGGATCATCGCTTGGAATGCTTCAATGGATTGGAACTCCCTGTTTCCAGTGGGGGACTGGTCAGGTTTATTGTATCCCAGATGTCAAGTAGCAATCACCGCATCATATAGGCAGTGTTGTTTGGATTCTTTCTCCCTCCTATATATTTTGTTATCAGGTTTATTTATTGAAGATTTTCACTAAGCAGTACCTTTTGTCTCATGTATGTGCACGCCTATTTGTTTTATGAAATGTCTCGCCAATGCAACTATTGGACGACTATTATATTTATTTCAAAAAAAAAGTAGACCACTGATGAATATAACAATAATTTTGTTGGGGATTTACATGGATTATCATATATATACTAATTCAGCAGCCGGCTACAAAATAAGTTATTCTGTAGCCACCTCTATTTACCATAATTTTATATACTAATTTACCATAATGTCAATACATATTTACAATAGTTGGGTTACTATAACACATGAGAATATTTACCATAACGTTATAGTAAACCACTTAGTAAGGAGTTACTGTAAATTAACATAGTAATTATCGTAACTCAAAGTGGCTACAGAATAAGTTATTCTATGGCCAGCTACAGAATAGTAGTTATATATATATATATATATATATATATATATATATATATATATATATATATATATATATATATATATATATATATATATATATATAGAACTACTATCCTGTAGCTGACTACAGAATAACTTATTCTGTAGCCACTTTGAGTTATGATAATTACTATGTTAATTTACGAGATTATAGTAACTCCTTACTAAGTGGTTTAATATAACGTTATGGTAAATATCCCCATGTGTTATAATAACCCAACTATCGTAAATATGTATTGACATTATAGTAAATTAGTATATAAAATTATAGTAAATGGAGGTGGCTACAAAATAACTTATTTTGTAGCCAGCTACTGAATAGCCTCTCCCTATATATATATATATATATATATATATATATATATATATATATATATATATATATATATATATATATATATATATATATATATATATATATATGCTCAACGAATCGTCCCTGCTCCGATAAATGCCTGAAGTGCTCTAGCTATGGAATTGTACATAATATCGAACTTAATACTCCGCTAATTTCCTCGCCAATTTCTCCAACTCTCAGAGGTGAGGTTCCTGAAACTGATGATAACTATTAAGATTTTTTGCCTATAGAACTAAAATTATAGTGACTTTACTTATGTGTTGTATTGTACAGTACAATTTATATGAATGGTCAAAAATCTTTGTCCCTCTCACTTGTTGACATTAATTTCCATGTGTCGTACTGCCATTTATGATTGTTATGTGTTACTGATTCATCCACCTCTTTCTAAAATCACCACACGAATAATACACAGGAATTCATCTCATATTATGCCTCCATTATTAGGCAACCAATAGCCCTTTCTTTATGCTTCTGCTCCTCTTTCCGATCCTCCTCAAGTCAATATAGCCTATACTATGGCACTGCTTCTCTTCGATTTGGCGATTCCTCTCCCACTCAATGTATATATCTATCAAATTAAAGGTTCAAATAAAAATATGCATATTTCTGTCATAATTTCAATATTTCTCATACGACATTACAAAATTTTTACGTAACACGCGGGGTGTTATCTAATTTCTATATGGAGGAGCACCCATCTCATGAAAGTTATCTAAGCAAACTCTAATGGTTACATCTATATATCATTATAAAATTATTGCATTATACGAAGCATCACGTAAATGTGTATTGCTATTGGAGTGATAAACCACGTGCAACAATCTACTTATATTGGTTCCGTCGAATCAACACCAATTATCTACGAAGATAATGATGCTTGTGTTATACATATATGTAAACAGTTATATCAAAGATAATATAAATAAATAAACATATTACAAATAAACATTTTACACATAAAGTCTTATGATAATCTTGCAAATTTATTCATAAAGTCCTTACTACATATTATGTTCTAAAAACTTGTTTATATTATTGATATGCGAACATCCATCATGGGGAGATGCTCTCTAATAATCTGCACTTGTAGTATATTGTACTCTTTTCCTTTTATGACTTTTTACAAACTTTTCTCATGGAAAGGTTTTTTATAAGACAATATTAACTCAGGAATATGTTATATTTCCTATTTTCTCATAAGAGGTTTTTGAGAGAATATTAAAGATATATATTATTGTTTAAACTTGCTTATGTGTTTTTTCCTAGTAAAGGTTTTTCTCTTGTGAGTTTATTGCAACAATAATAAACCATGAATATGTCATATCGTTTATCCTTCTTTTCTCACTGGGTTTTTATGAGTTTAATGATATATTAACAATATTATTACCAAATATTTTTTTCTATAAGATTTTTGAAGGTATCAAAGCAATTAATTAATCTCAATTAGATTCGATCAAAGGCAAGTGTTGAAAACCAATAAAAAACCGATAATATCGTCCCACAGATCAAGATTAAACTCAGATTAGCAACTTAGCTTAATCCTAATCATCCGCTAAACCTGAGGCTAACTGGCATCGCCGATCACCGGAAGTGTCGTGTCCGTTCACGAACACTCCCTTCGAGTGGACGTAGACCTACTCTAGGTGACAGTTTAACATGTATTTAAACTCAAAATCATATCAATGAAACTTGCATTGCAACTTTTCATTCTAGTTCTCGCTCTTTATACAGTACTATCTCTTTTTGAGAAGGCTTTATACAGTACTCAAACACGTCGCACATGGGCTACCGCCCACCAACTACCTTGAACACATGGGCCTTGTCACGCCGAAGTATGGGCCTACTAATAAGCTTCTCGTCAAGTAACAGCCTATTAGCCCACCGATATTCATCTCAAAAATAAATTCGAGATAAAAACGGAAATGCTAATTGTCATCTTGTCCGTCCATTATATCCTGTCAACGGTAGATTGAGATCCCACAGCGGTTCGAGACTTCGAGGCCAGAGGCCTTGAGGAGGTTGGCGGTATTATAATTTTGTTTTGTTTAAAAAAACAGAACAGACTCATTTACCGCTATAAGCCCAGGCCGCCGCCGCGGCGCTGCCAGAACCCTAAAACCTCCGGCCATCACCCTCGGAACGGCCACCGCCGTGACGGTGTCGGTGTCAACTACCGTTTTCCCTCTTTATCCCTCTCTTGGCAGTATCCTCCGATGCAGGTGTTCAGGATTCTGTTTGGTCAGGGGAGTGACCGGAGCGGTGTTCACTGTTCAGTTGGTTTTATCTACCGACTTTGTGGTAGTTGAGAGTGCGATCGCACGATGTTGTGTTTCTGCTTTCTTGTTGTTTGGATTGCGGTAGGGTGTGAGGATTCGCTATGGTTATTATGTGGTGTACTGGTGTACATGGGATGGAGTCGGCACTGGTCATGTTAGAATACAGAGATGGAACAGGGGCATGGTGTGAATCCATAGTAGATTTGGCTTCCGTATTGCCAGGAAGAGAATTATAGGTTTTAGTAACTATCTGATGTAGCATCCAATATGATTCTGTTGCCATCTGATTGGAGATACTGTATTGTTATTCTTTGCTTTTGGTTGGAGCTTGGAATAAATAAAGGTGATGCCGTGGTGAGCTTCTAGTATCTTCCTTTTATCCTAGGTAAATTGAGGGATTAAATTACCTCTGACATGGTATGTGGTAGCCTATGTGATTAGAGATAATTGTATGACATTCCATTTAGCTTTAGCTTAGCAATTTTAGTTGGAGCTTGGTGTGAAGATGATGCTTGATTTATCATTCCGTGAGTCCAGTTATTTTTGGATGCAACTTTGAACTGCTAGTTTTTGTGTTGCTATATATGAGGATGGGTTCGTATATTAAAGAGAAAATTTCTTATTTGGCCCTGGTTTAAAGTTGTCTTTCTTTCTTGGCCCCGAAACAAAATTTGTTACCCATTTGGCCTCACTCGAAGTTTCGTTTTCTAATATGACCTTACCGTCATCTCCTGCCTCTAACACCGTTAAGTGGCACATGAAATAACCAAACTGCCCCTGAGACATTTAGAGCTCTAGTTCTTTCACCTAAGGAAAACCTTAGGTTGCTTGAGGAAAGCCTTCTCAGCCTAGAAACGGAATATAGATAGAAAACATTAGAACAACTTTGCAACTAGCTGGAAACTGCTGGAATTGCTTATACACATGAACAAACAAAAAACTTAGCAAATCCCTGACTACTGCAGTAAGTGCTGTGCTATGAAATAATCAGAGTGACGATACTTACTGCTATAAATGCATCACATCAAAATGGGATCCCCATCAAAATATACTAAATCATGTCAACTTGATCATAGCACACAATTTAAACAAGTTCATCATCCTAAAAATTCAAAAGGGGCACAGAGCGCATAGTTCAACATAGTGTTCGACACATACATCATTTTCACACATCAGTTTCACAATGCACTAGTTCAACGCATACATCAAGTTCATATTAAAAGCGACATTGCAGGCACATGAAAGTCACAAACTGAGCCTCCTTTTACTTGTGCTCATTGCAGGGCTAACAGGATTACATATTTTGCTTCTTGTGCCCATCGCAGGGCTATCAAGTATCAGTGGCTTTATGGCAATGTCTTTAGCTATATTCTTCCGCTTTGTCTTTGTCTTAGCCTTGGCCTTCACAGTTTTAGATGTTGGTGCTGCACCACTTGTAAGCTTCGTAGATGGTTCAGGTTGATTTGAGCCTTTTTTGGACCTGTAAAAATGCATGTAATGGGGCATTCATCTTAGTTAAACTTGGAGAGATATACTGTATAGAACTAACAGCTTATTGATTAATCTCTAACAGCATTTTATTAGGTAATAATTCATCTATATGTGCTTTTTCAGCCATATCCTTACTTAGCCAATTGACCTGTTGAAGTGAGTCTTGCTATGTGCTATAGATGTTTCCAAAGGGGTATGTATCTCTAGCATGTTATAGCCTGTAGTTCACTAAATTGTCATGCCACCAGGCACCAAGCCACCATGGCAATTAATCGCTAAATCATGTATATGGCTCGGCAATTAAATCATGTATATGCAAGCTATAAGGTGGCCAATTGACTTTTGCAGGGCCTGGAACTTGGACATATGTCACTACATCAAACCTACTTGACCCTCAATGTCTTTGAAATTGTAAGGCTAAATTGCATTCATGCTACCTACTACCTCCTTGGAGAAAAGAAGCTGCTATGCCAGTGAAACCAATAGAAATCAGTAGCAGTACCTTGCTGATCCTGCAGATTCAGTCGTGCCTTGTTTGGACTTTTTCTTAGCTGCAGGCTCAATGCTTTGGCTCCTCCTACAAATTTAGATTTTAGTAATAAAAAATTTGAGCAAAAAATTTGTACAGATAAGAATCATACCCTGCTGATCCTGCAGATTCAGAAGCGCTACGCTTGCCTTTTTTCTTAGTTTCTGGTTCCATGCTAAGGCTATGGTAAATATAAATGAAGTTACATTCAAAGCATGTTTTCATATAATGATGAACACAAGATTTTCAGTTAACCTTGGTGGAAAAGACATAGATCGTGTTATTGTTTCATCATCCATCGGCACAATGCTGGATTGAGATGCTGCCTTCTTCTTCTTTAGTTCCCTACAAGTGTAAATATTAAGTCAGGGCCACTTATCTTTAAATTTCTTCTCTTCTATGGTACTGAACATATATACAGACTTTATTACCTCAGTGCTGCTAGAGCTTTCTTGTCTTTTGGATTGCCCTTTTTACATGTATGCCAGTGATGCCCAACCTCCAAACAAATAGGACACTTATGCTGTCTTTTTTCTTGTTCTTGTCAGTGCATCCTTTGAACCTTTGGTTCCTTCGCCTACCAGAAGTGGGTTTTAAGAGTGGAGGATACATGAAAAATCCATGTGTTGCTTTAGGCCATTGAGTCTTGTCAGGCATAGCTAGGATTAATTGAGCATATGCTACTCTAAATTTGTCAACAGAGTAATAAGGGCCCACCTAGTTATTTAGAGCTGCATTGCTAAGTGATGTAATAAATGATATGGCATGTCTACATGGAATTCTAGAAACCTGCCATTGCCTACAAGAACATGTTCTATCAAGCAAGTTTAACACAAAACCGGAAGCCACTACCCCCCAATGCAGTAACTTCTCCCACTTCCTCTGAGCATTCCTTAACTTCCAACTCCAACTCCCTGCTCTATTCATTCAATTTCTTAATTATATGTGGGAGAATCAAGCCATCTAGCTTCCTTGAGATTTTTCTTCTTTGGTTCCATTTAGTCATAAGCAATTGCCTAATCTTGTCCAAGAAATCATCCAAATTCAGGGACTTGTGTTCCTTAATCCAATTATTGAAGCTCTTAGCTAAGTTGTTGGTTACATAGTCTACCTTTGATCTAGTGGAGAACTGACTCCTAGTCCACAACCTAGTATGGCATTTCCTTTGGTATGCAGTTGTGACTAGTTTTTCTTTCTCCATTGCAAGCCAATGCTTCTCAAATACATAGGGGTTCCATGAGTAAGCTGCTGCCCAAAGATGGTCATCAAACACTTTTCCATGGAACTTCTTCTTAAAGTTGGTCACTAAGTGAAACATGCATTCCCTATGTTCTACTTGTGGAAACACCTCTTTTACACCATTCATGATTGCCTGCCCTGCATCAGTACATATGGCTAAACTGTTTGGTGAACCAATAGCATCTTTGAGCAATTGCATAAACCAGATCCAGTTATCATTAGTTTCAGAATCAAAAACCCCAAAAGCTACTGAATACAACCAATTATGGCCATCAACACCCGAAGCACTAGCCAATTGTCCCTTGTACTTGCCAGTTAAGAATGTACTGTCTATAGCTAGATATGGCCTACAACCAGAAAGGAACCCCTCTATGCAAGGTTTTAAAGCAAAGAATAGCCTTCTAAATCCGATTTTCTCATTAACTATGTGATGATCAATAATTACCATACTACCTAGACAACATTGCTCAGTTGCTGACTTAAACCTAAATAGATTATCAAAGCTGTTGTCCCAATTACCATAAAGCTGATTTAGTGCTCGCTCCATACCCTTATACACTGTCTGGTAGTGAATGTGTACCTTGTGGTGCTCTTTTAGTTTCTTCTGCAGTGCTTTTGCTCCCAAAGTTGCATCATCAATGAGCCAGTCCTTCACCTTCTCACATATCCAATGCTTGGTAGCATTCACTACCTTCTTTTTTCTTCTCGTGCTAAAACATGTATGCTGAAATGAATTCTTTTTTACCTGAAATGAAATGTTGTAGTTAGAAACATTTAAACAATAAGATGGCAAAGTGTACACAGTGGTAGGATTATTACCATTATAGTCTGCTTGTCTTTTGTTGTTGAAGCATGTATCCTCCACAAACATTTGTCTTTATTTTTCCTTGAACAAATACCTGTGAACCTTTTTGGTACACTTTTCACAGTTCTATATTCAAACTCATTTTTTATTGCATGTTGAGATAATGCCAATTTAAAAGTTGCCATGTTGGGATATGTCGTGCCTTCTGTCATTGGAGGGTCTTCTTTATCATATTCTGTGTCTAGGACATGACCTTTCTCATTGTCGTCTCCTACTAAATCCTCGGCCTCCTCTATTTTAGACTTTGACTCAGACTCTGACTTCCCTAACTCAGACCCTGACTCAACTTCATCCTCATCATCTTCAACTAGAACATATTGCTTATCCTTGTCTTTGGTAGAATAAACAACTAGGTCCAAACCATGTATAGGTTCATTGTACATACCCTCATCATCTACACCAACATGTTCGTTCTCTGGTTGTGGATTTCGTAGATAAGCATCCTCACCCTCATCCAATTGTGTGGTGTCACCAGGAGGCTTATTTGGCTTGTTCCTATTCTCACTATCCCACTCAGTGATGGGATGGTATTGCTCAGAAGGATCACAATATGCTATGAACATGTCCACAACCTTTGTATTCATGTGTCTCTCAAACATTAACATCAAGTCTTGGTCTGTTTTAACTTCTAGAAAGCTTTTCAAAACATGGTCATGATATTGAAGATGAGCAACTTCCATGTAACTGGGTGGATATTGCTCTATGATTGATTGAACTAAGTCCTTTAAATTTGTTCTGTCACTATCCACAATTTTCTCAAAACAAAAACATCTCAGATCCTTCCTAGCTTTCTTTGGATTACCAAGATGTTTAAAGTTTAGCATAAAAGTGGATTTAGGATCCATCCTGTGAGCAAAGTAATTATAAACTTAAGTCATCAATACAAACACACAAATCAGAGTCAGTGATTGTTAACTCACCCTTCAAGCCAATCTGCTTGTACTGTAGATGCACCACCTCCTCCAATGTCTAGGTCCTCGTCTGCACCTCCGTCGGGCTCCATTCAACCCATGCTGGCGTCGCAGGCCACTGGCACATAGAGAGCCAAAGTCCAGGCCGGCTTCACCAAGAGGCGGAAGAAAAATGATGGACGGAGCAAACACACAAGATCAGGAATGCAGCCGGTCAACCTACAATCGGGAAAAGTTAGTGGAAAAAAGAGGGAAACCTGAATGAAGGGTAACAGAGCAGAGCAGGATATCAGCTGCATTGTGTGATGCACATCGTGTTAAGTCCACATTAACTCACTGCAACATACTACCAACTATAAAGATGCAAACTTTCTCATGTTTCTCATGTAATCACAGGCAAGAGAAGAAACAGTAATGATCAGCGCCGTAACTATAATGATCCCGAATTAGATAAACATGCCTCAAGGAAGTGACAAGTGATAGAAAAAGGAGCAGCATATTGGATTTGCACGCAAGCAAAGCGGAGAAGGATGCGAGATCTGTGGATGCAATTCCATTCCATTCCAGTGCAGAAGAGCAGGAGAACAGGCATGGGCAAATAAGGCAAGTGAAGGAAAATCTCACCGGAGGCATAAGCCAGTGAGGCAGCCGTGCGCACGGCCGCTGGCTGGATCAAGGCGGACGGCCTCCTCACACTCACAGAACGCTTCTGCTAGGTGGCCAAGCCCGATGAGCGCGGCGGCTGCGACCCTAGGCCGTCACGCGCCCTGGTCGCCGCGAGCCTAGGCCGCCGCGCGCCCTTGCCTCCGCCCGCCCAGCCGCCTGCTGAGCCTGCATGCACTGGCCGCCGCCCCCGCAGTACCTAGGTTTAGGGTTCGTTTGTGTTTCAGAAGAAGAGAGCGGGCTCGGAGGGACAGAGACGAGACCGAGAGCGAGATAAAAGAGAAAGGAGAGACACAGGGGTATTTCTGTCCATTCAATAAAAACTGACAACTCAACAATGGCAAACTTTGACAGATCTCACGGTAAGGTCATATTAGAAAACGAAACTTCGAGTGAGGCCAAATAGGTAAGAAATTTTGTTTTAGGGTCAAGGAAGAAAGACAACTTTAAACCAGGGTTGGTGTCAACTACCGTTTTCCCTCTTTATCCCTCTCTTGGCAGTATCCTCCGATGCAAGTGTTCAGGATTCTGTTTGGTCAAGGGAGCGGCCAGAGCGGTGTTCACTGTTCAGTTGGTTTTTATCAACCGGCTATGTGGTAGTCGAGAGTGCAATCGCACGATGTTATGTTTCTGCTTTCTTGTTGTTTGGATTGCGGTAGGGTGTGAGGATTCGCTATGGTTATTATGTGGTGTACTGGTGTTCATGGGATGGAGTCGGCACTGGTCATGTTAGAATACAGAGATGGAATAGGGGCATGGTGTGAATCCATAGTAGATTTGGCTTCTGTGTTGCCAAGAAGAGAATTATAGGTTTTAGTAACTTTCTGATGTAGCATCCAATATGATTCTGTTGCCATCTGATTGGAGATACTGTGTTGTTATTCTTTGCTTTTGGTTGGAGCTTGGAATAAATAAAGGTGATGCCGTGGTGAGCTTCTAGTATCTTCCTTTTATCCTAGGTAAATTGAGGGATTAAATTACCTCTGACATGGTATGTGGTAGCCTATGTGATTAGAGATAATTGTATGACATTCCATTTAGCTTTAGCTTAGCAATTTTAGTTGGAGCTTGGTGTGAAGATGATGCTTGATTTATCATTCCGTGAGTCCATTTATTTTTGGATGCAACTTTGAACTGCTAGTTTTTGTGTTGCTATATATGAGGATGGGTTCATATATTAAATTGGTGGACCTTTGTGTTATCTGTACTGTTTTTAGGTTTCAATGTTTAAACTTGATCTTTCCATTGAATGTATTTTATATACAGTATCTCTAATGAATGTTAGTCTGTTGATGTTTGTGTGTATCTCACTTAAGCAAATATGTTTGTTGCAGGTCTTCATGGCTGATTGACTGCAAAAGAATGGATTCAAAAATTAAAAATGCTTCTGGACCTACACACCATATCTCAAATACATGGAAGAGCAACCCACTAAAGAATGCCCAAAATGCAACCACATTATCGATAACAGTGATGTAAGAATGTTACATTTCTGATATGTGTAAGTAGGCTTAGATTCAGTATCTTATAACCTCTGTCTCATTTAACATATCTAATTGATATTTCTTTCTTTAATGTTCAATTTATCTCCCTCTACTTCAACCGACCAATTTGGGAACTCAGCTTCAAGACCAAGCATAATACCCCCATAAATTTTCACCTTAATGGTGGTATTGGTAACAATATTGCCACCATCCCTTTCGTAACTGATGTGGACTTTCAATTCTTACATGATGAATGATGATTTAGTACATATATGGTACACCACCACGCTATTTCCTTTTTACGAGTCCGGTGATTAATCAGCAGGATTACATTGTTCATTGTTGCAATTTTAATTTTTTTCATACTGATTGCATAACTGTATCTGTATGTTGGTTTTGGTGTAGTTTGTTGATGAGTGGCCTGGTTTGCCTAAAGGCGTTAAATTTTATCCGTCAGATCAGGAATTGCTTGTGGCATTTGCTAGCGAAAATTGGGAAAGTAGGGTCTCAAACCCCATGCCTTTGTTGATGAATTTATTCCCATTATTGATTCAAATGAGGGCTTATACTATACTCATCTGCAGAAACTCCCAGGTCAGCAAACATGCCTACTCATGAAGTTTATCTAGTAGATGTCTTGTGTGGCAAAGGTGGTTACTTTTTCTCCCCAGCAATTTTTATCTGCTACATTCAATATATCTTCTCATTCTCTTAATATTTTTGCATGGCCACCTCTTCAAGTTCTCACAGACTATGTATGTAGTAGCCCACACCACATTATAGTGTTCTTTTCCTTTTAGGAAATGGGCAGTTGCTCATGCTCTGCTTTATCATTTTTAAAGAAAAAGAGCTCATGGCGCAGTGTTTTTATTTGGGTGATCAATAGAATATCACCATTGTCAACTACTATTTTCATGCTCGCCTGCTATTGCTGTGGCTCATAACCATTAGCTCCTGCCCACCTGCCAAGGAGTAATTTGCCAACATATGCCTTTAAATCTTTTGACTGAATAACCATGTGCTTCAGGAGTTAAGCAGGATGGAAGTGTATCACACTTCTTCCACAGAACATTTAAGGCCTACAACACTGGGACTAAGAAGCATGGGAAAATAAATATCAATGAGGTTGGCGAGATTCGGTGGAATAAGACTGGCAAGACAAAAACAAGTAGTAATTGGTGGAACTGCACCTTGGTTGCAAGAAAATAATGGTTATGTATGCTAGTGATGTGAAGGGCAGGGAAGCAAGGAAAAGACGAATTGGGTGATGCATCAATACCATGTTGGCACTGGGGAAGATGAAAAGGATGGTGAATTTGTTGTCTCCAAATTATTCTATCAACAACTACCTAAGCCTAGGGAGAATAATTCACAAGGCATAACTGCAGCAGATGCTTTGGAGCATGTATGCGCTGCAGTGAATTTGGCTGATTGTCCTCCATTGATGGACTGGTCTTCTTTGCCCTTGCAAGAGGACAGTAGTAATCAAGAAATTATTGACAAGTTTGAACATAACTGTGATCAGGTACCAAGCATTTGTTATTTCTCCATATGCAGTGTTAGTCTCTTCATAAGACATAAGGCTATTGCTGAAATATTATTTGCAATATAAGTTGGCAGCCCATATGCATTTCCCATAAGACTGTCTCCAATAGGTGGCCCATATGGGCACCCAAACCCAAAATGGGTAGCAAGAGACCCAAAATCAGTCTCCAACAGAGTACCTATATGAAAGACCTATTTTGGTTTGTCTAAGAGACACAACCTAAATATGAGTATCCTCTCTCCTAGAAACCCATTTGCAGAAATGATTCTCTTTTGGGTCCTGTTGTTGGAGATGATGTCGAATGGGTATCGAACCCTTTGACTGCAGTGCTACCCAAACGTTGAATGGGTCTTTTATTTTGGGTGTTGTTGTTGGAGATAGTCTAAAGATCCCTTTTTTTCCTGAACTGATATGTAGGTAAATGGGCACACCGAAGTGAAGGACAAAGAAGACATTCACCATCATGAATCTAAAAATGTTGTTATTGATGATCAAGATAAGCACCCTTCGCAGGATGAAAAATAGTGGGAGGGGGAATCCCAGTTCTTGTTAAACTCTCAGCAACTGGCAGAATGCATGTCAATCTATGATGAATTCCTTCAGAGTCAGAATTCATGTGGCAGTGAAGATGAGCACCAAAAGAGCAGGCGTCGCCTTGCTGAATATGGCCATTTGCCTGCAGATGACTTGAAAAAGGATCTTGAAGAATGCCAGAAGCTGGACGATGTAGATAACACAAATCTGGAGCTTGAATGCACTCTCGAGTTTCGACTTAGCCAATTGGTAAATTTAGCTGTCGTCCATCATAGAGGTTTTTCTGTTTACCAATTGAGCTACCTTGTGCTAATATTCTGCTCGAATTTTTTTCACAGGATTGCTTTAATTCAACGTGGATTGAAGGGAAAATCTAGAAATGACTAAACTGAGGAAGCACCACTGCTGCAAGGCGACAGAAACGGCATACATCACCTTTGTAGTGGTTTCAAAGCTGTAATTGCTGTGAACTGAGTCTGAAAGCTGTTCACGTGTTCTCCTGCTCATGGCGAAACAAATGAGAGAAGGTTTTGGCATAGTGCTCGTGTGCATAATTTCTATTTATGCATCAGGAACTGAGGAGTTGTAACATATCAAAAGAAAATGAACTATGTCTGATGTGTGTCTAGGATCCCCTTGCATTGTTCGGGAGAGCATAGCCGACTTCCGTTTCTTATAAGCTATTACTGGCTGCATGATTTGATCATAGGGTTGTCCCCTGTGAGCGTGCTTCCGCCCCCCCCCCCCACCCCCCACCCCCCCACACCCCACACCCTGCCCCCACACCTTCTTTGGCGCGCCTACCTGTCCCCCGGTTCAGAGCCGGCTGGAGTTACAAATACTAGAGGCTAATGGCCATGGCGCCATGCTGATCTGCAGTCCACGCTCGAGAGCTCTCAACAGTCCGATCCGATTCAGCTAAAAATGACCGTGTAATTGAACCCACGCAACCAAACTTCTTCCCAGGTCCTCGGCGTCCAGGACCCGAGGCCTGACGCCCCGAGCCCATTCGTCGACAGCCTCCTGCCGGGCGGCACGGCCGCCCTGCCCGTGATAGGTGAGGCTGCGCGCCTAGGCGCCAGGCGGCGGCGCTCCAGTCCAGGTCCACACCCCCGCGGGTGCCGGGCTGCCAGGTGGGCGCTGTGGGAGCGCCATTCAGCGTGCAGCAGGTAGGCGTCGGCCGCCGGGTCACCTGGGGCGCGGCGCGGCTGGAGTCCACGGGCCACGCCTCCACCTCGTCGCCGTTGGCCGTCGCCTTCCGGTCTTCCTCGTGCGTTCCACTCATCCAGCAGGTGGAGCGCCAGTGCCAGATCCACTCTCCAGCAGGCATGGAACACAGAAGGCCAGGCGCCCGGCGCTCCTCATCGGCTCCTCCCCTTCTTCACCAAGCAGTCAAAGGCTCAAGGCATCAACCATTCAAGCATGGCTAACGGTTAGTACACAGTATTCGGATTTGAGAGTTCGAACTGAACTACTGAAGTGCTTCGTTTTGTTCTCTAATTAGAAGTTGCAACTCAAATGCTTGCTTGGTTCTTTACTTACATATAGCATTGATGTCAGATTACAATGTCAGCACTTATTGAATTTGATGAAGCATAAATTGCTTGTTGCTTGCTGCTGCAAAAAGTCAATTTTGTGCGTGTACAGTTAGATGCTCTATGTTACCTCCCTTACTATTTATTTGTTTTTTCACACAATTGATTCTTCAGATACACCAACTCTAGTGACCAGGGAATGTGGCTAGCTGTGGAAAGGTTGATCCTGAGGTTGATTGGGCAATGGATCAAAATATTGAGGATTGGCAGGGTAAAAAAAGGAAGGCACAAGGGGAATATGAGGAAGAGCATCCGTATTGTCCAGAACCTGGAGAAGAAGAAGAAGCAGCATCAGCTTGTGATGTCCCCTATACTGGTGCAGCAGCCCCATCTCGACGTGTCACTGCATCAAATAGAGGAAGAAAAAGAGGCACTACCACTCGTAGCATTGACATGTTCTTCAAGCCTAGAACTGGCCTAGGTGATCAGCCTACAGTAAGGAGTGTGCTTCAAGAAGAAGCGGTGAAGCAGAAGGCTGATTTGTGTATGGCAAAGTGGTTTATTGATGCATTGGTTCCGTTTAATGCAAGTAATTCAATATTTTATCAGCCAATGATTGATGCTTGTGTGTGCATTTGGTCCTGGATATAAGGGGCCTAATTTCAATCAGCTGCGTGGTCCATTACTTGCAAAATGTGTTGAGGAAGCTAGAAGCTTTGTTGATGGATTCCGCAAAACTTGGAGGGAAACTGGTTGCACAGTCATGGCTGATGGATGGACAGATAGAGAGAGGACTCTCATCAACTTCTTGGTCTATTGCCCCAAAGGTATTGTTTTTCTCAAGTCAGTTGATGCCACTGATAGTTCCAAAACTGCTGATTTTTTATTCAGATTGTTTAGAGATGTTGTGAACTTTGTTGGTCCTGAACATGTTGTGCATTTTGTCACTGATAATTCCTCAAATATGGTTGCTATTGGTAGAAAGTTAGAAGATGAGTTCCCATCCATCTATTGGTCCCCTTGTGCTGCCCATTGTTTGAATTTAATACTGTCTGACTTTGGAAAGGAGAATATAGTGAAGACTACTATAGCTCATGCATCATCTATCACAAAATACATCTACAACCATTGTTATCCGTTATATCTAATGAGGAAGTTCACTAAAGGTCATGAGATTCTTCGTCCAGCAAAAACTCGTTTTGCTACTAATTTTATTGCATTGCAAAGCATATACAAACATAAGGCTGATCTTCAAGCAATGGTTGTCTCCAATGATTGGATAACCTCTGCATATTATAAGGAAGCACAAGCGAAAAAGTTTACCAGAGCTGTGCTAGATCAGAACTTTTGGAAAGATTGTGCTATTGTTTGTCAATTATCAGAAGCAATAGTGCGAGTGTTGAGAATTGTGGACAGCCATGAGCGACCTGCCAAGGGGTATCTATTTTCAGCCTTCCACGCTTCAAGAGATGAAATTGTGAAGAGGTTTCAGAGAAAGGATTTAGTCAAGCCATTTTTGGACTATATAGATGCACGGTGGGGCTCTTGGTGGGTTTCAACTCTAGCGTACCCCAACTTGCTTGGGACTGAAATGATATGTTGTTGTTCAGATGCACGATGGGATAGAGATTTTTTTTATTTTTGACACTTTTTGTAAACTAATTTTAAATCTAACACTGTTTTATTTTATTTTTCTAAAACTAACACTTTTGCCTGCGCCTATTTCCCTGGTGCGGCGAAACGCCTGTGCCGTGCCACGCATGGTGGTGCAGCGAGAGGGATGACATGGCGCTGACCGGTGATGTGGCAGGGTCTGCCGCGCCAAGGCCCACGGCACGGTAGGACCTGGACGCAGATAGAAGCCGACCAATCCTCAATTGTAATTGAACAGGAGTTGAACAACTACAAGTGGCGCGACGCATTGAAACGAATATGAAGCAAATAAATAGAGTCCTGTGCGCAAGTTGACAAGTTGACTATATAACATTTTCATTGGTTCGACATAAGTTCGATATAACCAACTAAGTCTGCAAGTTTCGGACGACAATATTCTTTCGACATAAGTTCGACGTAACCAACTAAGTCTCAGGAGTGTAAGGATCCCTCAGAACGCTCTTTCTCTTCGGATTTGTAGGCAACACATTAGGGAGTGTAGCCAACGTCGGTGTGGTCGCAGTTGCTAGTGCGTACGGCTCGTACTCTACAAGTATATGATATGCACGATAACTTATAATCTTTATGATCATTAGTTCATGGAGCTTACGTATTTAAAGAAACTACCTTTGTTACTACCTGTGAGGCTCCTTGGGTACCAAGCATGGCACCACCTAGCTGAGACATGCCGATCTCGTCCTGCTGTCAAGGGTCCCATTGGTGGTGCTGTATGCGGAAGCCTGGAGGATCGTCGTCGTCGTCGTCTGTAGGGTCCTTCCCAGCGCTATAATGTGGTGGTATACGCACAACGGAAGCGGCACCTGTCACCGGCTGAGAAGAGCCGGTTGGTGTCCTCAAAGAGCTAGAAGACGTGCCACCCGACCGCGCTGGGTAATCGGGTTCCACCCAAGGAGTGTCCATGCAGCTCAACTTCTGAGCTAGCTTCCTACAGCTCCGCTTCACCTTCTGTATAAATAGACGTTAAAGTTAGTGTATTTCCCAAACGCATATACACTAAAGAAATATTTTCAGAACAGACAAGTTTATGTTTACCTCCACAAAAGCCTCGAGAATGCCTGGCCCTGCCCTCTAGACTCGTGAAGCCGAAACACTACTTCGTTGGACAGCCTTGACAATTGTGTCGCCTGGGTACAGAAACACGGTTGGACAGTTTTAGTACACATACTTAATACCAAATGGATAATAAATTATACCATTCGAGTATCTTACCACGTATCTTTGAAGTGGGGCTCTCTGTAGTTGTGTGTCGTCCCTAGTGGCAATGTCGTACACATCTTCGATCACATCTTCCTCGTCGTCCTCGTCAATCGCCTCCTTAGTGTACGAGGGCTTGATATGTGTCCTCGTAGACCTGTGAAGCCACCGCAGGTACTCGTCGAAGGTATGCTAGTCGTGTGGGGGACCCACATCTACCGGCTGCCGGTCCCTGGTTTGTCACAACTAGATGTATGCGTTGTGTGTCACGCGTCAATCCTTGATCTTGTACCTCTTCCTGCGGTCATACCTGCAACAAAACGATTGTTAGTTGTACCATACACACCTCTGAATTGTAGCTTTTTTATTAATCGATATCGCACCCATGCAATTCTTGGTTGATGGAGTAAAGCGGTGGTGGGTAGCCTGTCATTCTTCCAAACTGCCTGCAAACTCTGATGGGCAAGTGAATCTCGACCACGTAGAAGAAAATAAGAGGGACGTTGCAGCTAATACTCGTCTGACTCATCCCTAGTGACAGGACTCAGATAGTCCTGGAGCTCCAGGAGCATCCCAAGGACACCAATGTACCTGAACATTTCATAATTGAGTTAGGTTGTGATATAGTATACATCGAACAAGACACATGTATGGTAGTAAAGAGAGTGTAACCTAGTGCTGTGTCAGGACGTTGAGACAGTCCTGTGTACTCCCTATACTTGCGCCTCGCATTCCCACTAACTAACTCTGCTTGCGTCCAAATATACAGAGCTGTAGGGAGTGTATCCTGCCCTGTTCCAATGCTGCATTGAACACGGTAATGAATTAGCCATTAATAATTTCATCATATGTAACTGCCTCGAAGAATATAGTGAACCGAAGTACTTATAGGGAAAACTAGTAACAAGGGGCCTCTCAACAGGCCATCATTCCCAACACCAAACCTGGAGTAGGTAGGAGCAACCCCCAAGGTTCGTATACCCTGAGGTGCGACGGACAGGACAACTCATAGCTATTGATACGTCCATGCTAGGACTGCGCTGCCCCAGCTGTATGCCTGCTATGTTATCCCACGGCTGGCATAGTATGTCAAGAAAGATTCCGGTTGATGGTGTTGCTCGATGCATCTAGGAATAGGAAAGCACCAAGGAAGTGCCAGAGCCACACTCTAGCGAACCTATCGATCTGAGCCTCATCAGTCCTGTGGATCCAAGTAATCAAAGCGCTCTGTGACCCACGACGACGAAACACCAGAACTTTTCCTGAAATTCACCCAAAAAATGAGACCCGATGGCTGTAGGAAAGCAATGCAAGTATTAAATAGGCTTGAATTGCTCACTTATTTTTCTTGGAAACCTCGTCGTCCGGTGGAAGAAAGCTAGTGAACTGAGCCACCAGCTCCCTCCAGTGATCGTTGTCAACTATACCTATCACTGGAAGTCCCTCCAACCAAAGGCCAAAGATAGCCTTCACGTCCTGCATGGTCAAGGTCATCTCGCCGCAAGGTAGGTGGAACGTGTGGGTCTTAGGTCTCCACATGTTATAAGAATAGAACGACCGTTAGTTACCTCAAATTTGTTATAAGAATGTTTACATACAATGAAGGCACTCGCACCTGTCTACAGCTACAGTAAGTAGTGCTGGGTCAAGGGGCGGAAGACCGTAGTTGACAATACGAACAAGCTCGAGGAAGCCAACACGTCGTATGTACGGTGCGTAACGCTCGTCCCACTAGTGCGCCTTGGTGTGCGTGCGGGGCCTCAAAGAAGGCAAGGGCACCTCTACATCGGTGTCAGTCAAGAAGTGTGCTCGGTGCGGGTCGTCGTACTTCACCTCAAGAAGGAGGTACAACTGGTGTTGTGTGAGAGGGGCCATCCTATTACAAATTGATAAACAAAGGATTAGAGTATTCAAATTAACAATATTCAAATTAACATTACTGTAGCATTGCAAAATTTGAACTACTTGTTATGCAATATGAACATAATATGATAAGCACATGTATATATTCAAAGTAACATTAATAGACATATTAAACAACTTCACTAGAAAAATAAGCAACTTCTATGTATAGCTGTTCAGACACAAGACAACTAGAAGATATCATAACTGCATTTGCTATATAGCTTTCCTTTCTTTTTCATCGCACTGTTGATTTACAGTATATAATTTACACAATCTATAATTGGGGAGATGTCATAACTGCATTTGCTATATAGCTTTCCTTTCGTTCCTCTCATGATAGCCTGTTTCCATCCACCAGAAGCGACGGACCTTTCCCCGACTCGCTCCCCACATTTAAGCAATTATGCCCAACTTGAAAAGACAAATTAAAGCCACGGTTTCGCGCTAGCGAGTACGCTAAAATCTTATTTGCCAACTTTAGCAATGAAAATGAATACGGATAATGCAGGGAAGCTATTCACGGCATCGCGCTAATGAGTATGCTAAAGGTTCCATTACTAACTGCTATACGAAAATGGATGAATGTATCTATGGGCGGGTGAACATATCTATGGACAATTTAGGAAAACAAAACCATGGTTTCGTGCCGCTGAGTATGCTAAAAGCTTCTTTGCTAACTTTAAAATAAAAATAGATATAGATAATATAGAAAGATAACCATAGCCCCACGATAATAATATATATACTAGAAACTTCTTTTTCAACTCTAAAACGAAATGTGATGAATATATTTTACAAAAGAAATTTAACGAAACATACACGCAGAATTCATTGCACACAAGACTATTAATATCCCTAACAAATACCTATATGAATTTTACAAATCCTATGTGTGTGGCCGAGAAGAATTTTACAAATACCTATGTGCGTGGCTGGAGGGCGCGATAGGCGGCCGACGGCAGTGGCGCACTGGCGTGCGTGGCATGGCCGGCGCGCTGGGCGACCGGCCGACGGGGCGGGCGGGCTGGCCGGCGTGGTGGCAAGCAGGTAGACAGAGGGAGGGCGACTCGTGGGCAAAATTTACCTAGGACTACCGTGTCGTTAGAGATGGCGCGGCACTGCCACGCCAAGATCGGTGGCGCGGCAGAACCTGCTGAAAGCATCTAGGCCCTTAGTTGGGTTTCAGTGATTAATGGCAATACATGATTACTATGACTAACATGTGTTTTGCAGAGGCAATTAAGTTAAGTCATGGTAATGGAGATCGATTGGGCTATCATGGTGATCATGCCCCTATGATGGAAATTGTTTTGGTTTTCAAAGGATGGACAATAAGGTTAAGGATGGACTAGTTCTAAGTGTCGATTGGAGTTGAAGAGACACTTAGAGTAGTTTATGACTTTGTTTTTCCTTTGACCATACTATTAAGAGGGGTATGGATGGGTAGCTTGACCTAGGTGAGTCTAGTGGATTAGGTGTGGTACACACTTGCTAAACCTAGCACTAGGTAGCTCCTAAAAAGCCCTTAGATCCATTGAAGCAAACTTCATTCACATATGATCGAGAGTTAGAAGTGAATGGTGGATCAAATACTGACCGGACGTTGGCTTCGGTGTGACCGAACGCTGGCGTAGAGTCTGGTCAGTTCATTTAATCAAGGTGAAGTTGTCTAGAAGTGACCGGACGTTGAGTGGTGAAGTGACCGGACGCTGAGTCCCAGTGTCTGGTCGACTTCAGTAAGGTTCCAGAGAGCAAAAATCATGACTGGACGTGTCCGGTCAGTGTTGACCGGACGTTGTCCAGCGTCTGGTCACCACTTGATCACTAGAATTCGGGGTGAACTGACCAGAGCATCCGGTCACCCTGCAGAGGCTCATAACGGTTCGTTTTTCAGCCGGTGTTATAAATACTTTCTCCATTTATGTGTGGGGGTACTTTTGCTCATTCCAACAGCTGAGAAACACCTTTGTAAGTGCCAAGAAGAGCAAGCTCCTAGTGAGGTGATTGAGATTTGAGAATTCCAAAGAGTGCCCTCATTAGTGAGATCAAGAGTAGCAAAGTGTGCATCCACCCTTCTCATTAGGCTTGTCGTGGTCAAGTGAGAGTTCATGCTTGTTACTCTTGGTGATCGCCATCACCTAGATGGCTTGGTGGTGATTGAGAGTTTGGTGATCATCCGATGGAGCTTGTAGATGACCCAACTCAAGTTATGAGTGGTTGTGGGTGATTCACCGCGATAGAGTATCAAAGAATCAACCCGTAGAGAGCACTTGATCCTTACATAGATCAAGGGGGAGCTACACCCTTGCGCGGGTGCTCCAACGAGGACTAGTGGAGAGTGGCGACTCTCTGATATCTCGGCAAAACATCATTGTGTTCCTCCTTCTCTATTTACTTTGAGCATTTACTTTGAGCAATTCAATTCTTGTCATTTACATTCATAGAATTGTCATGCTAGAGTAGGATTGGAACATAGGTTGCTAAACTTTTGTACGGTAGATCAATAGATACACTTTCTAGGCACAAGGGGTTAATTGGGCTAACCATAGGACTTAATTATTGCAAAGAAATTTAGAATTAGCCCAATTCACCTGCCCTCTTGGGCATCTTGATCCTTTCAATTGGTATCGAAGCCTCAGTGCTCACGTATTTAGGCTTAACCGTCCTAGAGAAAGATGTCTCACGGGGATAGGACCTCCTCCTATCTTTGAGGGGGATGATTTTCCATATTGGAAAATCCGCATGGAGGCGTATCTAGAAGCTCTAGATGTTGTAATACTTAGAGCCGCCTCACAAGGCTTCCCAAAACCTCGAGATGCTACACACCTACAAGGCGATGAGGTGAATTACGAAAAATAGAATGCAAAGGCTCAAAACACCATCTTTAGAGGCCTTTGCAAAGATGTGTTCAACCTGGGTGAGGAACCACAAAGACGTCCATGCACTATGGTCGAACGTTTGTGCGCTCCATGAGGGAACAAAGAGTGAGCGTGAGGAACGCTATCATCTTGTCATGAAAAAGCTTAACTCTTTTGAGATGCTTCCTAAAGAATATGCTAATGAAATGTATTCACTGCTTGAATGTTCTTGTAGAGGAAGTCAATGGGCTTGGACTCACTCAAATGCAACCATCTAATATTGTAAGAAAGATCTTGAGTGTCCTCCCCATTGACAAATATGAGCATATTGTGACTGTGCTTCATCAAGGTGATCTTTCCACTGCTACACCAACACAAATCTTGGGAAAGATCAATACTCATGAGATATACATGCACATCACACCTCAAGATGGCTCATCCTCTACAAAGAAGAAAGAAAAAAATTTAGCATTCAAAGCTATCCAAGAGAAGGGCAAAGCAAGGCTTGAGTATGAGAGCTCAAGTGATGATGAAGTTGATGATGCAAGCCTTGCTCTTATGGTGAAAAGAACCACCAAGATGCTAAAGAAGCTCAACAAGAGTGGCATCAAGTTCGATGGCAAGAAGAAGTTCTTCACAAGCTCTAGAAGAAAGCCAATCTCCAAGATGGATTGCTACAATTATAGAGAACTTGGTCATCTAGCACATCAATGCACAAAGCCCAAAAAAGACAAGTACAAGAACAAATACAAGGGCAAGAAAGATGACCTAAGCAATGAAAAAGAAGATAAGAAGAAGAAAAACAAGCCATACAAGAAGAGAGATGGCAAGAAGAAGGACTTCCACAAGAAGAAAAGTGGAAAGGCATACATCGTCAGTGATTGGCTCACGGACATTGATTCATCTAGTGGCTCATCCAATGATGACAGTGACAATGAGAAGGTGACCATCATTGTTATTGACTCTTCATCATCTTCACCGCCACCACTGCCATCATCCCCTACACACCTATGCCTTATGGCCAAGGGTGGTCGCAAGGTATCAAATGATGATAGTAGTGGTGATGAACATGCTAACAATGATGATAGCGATAGTGATGATGATGAATATGAATCACCTTCTTATGATGATCTTGTTAAATTGCTAAATCAATACACTAAGATCATTAGAAAGAGTAGAGCTAAGAATGAAAAACTAGAGGCTAAGAATGATTTACTTTTAGCAAAATGTGATATAGCCTGAAAAGACTAGTGTTGAGCTTAGAGAAGCAAATGATGATATGTCATCCAAACTCAAGGAGCTCAAATCTTCTAAGAAAGAGCTTAAAGATAAACATGATAAACTTGAGGGGATGCACAAAGAGCTCATCACTAGCCACAATAAGCTAAAAGAAGAATACACTACTCTTAAGATTAATCATGATAATCTTATCATTGCTCAAGAATTTCTATCAAATGAGCCACATAATGCTACTAATGATGTTGTTAAGATTGATATAGCTACATCATGTGATGATTTGATCATTGAGAGCATTGAGCAAAGTTCTAAGTAGCAAGGACAAGCACGTGGTTGAGGCCGATGATTACGATAAGTTTGTCAAGCTCAAGAATGACAATGAAAAGCTCAAGAAAGATCTTGAAGAAATCAAAAGCCACAACACTATTGTGCTAGAAACTCTTGATCATGATGGTGATTTGATGCTTGAGAATGAGAAGCTAAAAGAAGAGAACAAGAAGCTCAAGGAAGAGAAAAACAATGATGCTCTCAAGGAAGAGAACAAGAAGTTCAAGTTGGAGAAAGAGCATCTCAAGATTGGTTTGAGCAAGTTCACAAGAGGCAAGCATCTTCAAAGTGAGCTACTAATGAACACCATCATGAAGATGGATAGAAGTGGCATTAGGTACTTGGCAAACCAAGAGAAGAAGGCTCAAGCTCAACAACAACACAAATCAAAGCCTGAAGCCAAAGAGATGCTTTGAGTAGTGGAATAAGGTCACTTTGCCCATGAGTGCCAAACTCCACCACCACAACCCTTGTCCCAAGCATGCTAGACCTTTTGCCTTCAATGCTCATTACTTGCTTAGAAAGGATTCTAGTGGGAAGATAAAAGTCATGTTCTTAGGACCTCCCAACAAGAATAGACCTAAGAAAATTTGGGTAGCAAAGTCACTTGTTGAGAAGGTGAAGGGCCCTCAACAAGTTTGGGTTCCTAAAGCTTGATCTCTTATGTGTATGTGAACTACAAGACTGGTGGAAGTCATTGGGTTATTGATAGTGGTTGCACGCAACATATGACCGATGATCCTCATATGTTCACCTCACTAGATGAAGAAGTAGATGGATTAAAAAGAATCACATTTGGAGATAATTCTAAGGGCAAGGTTAAAGGATTGGGCAAAGTGGCAATATCAAA
Organism: Miscanthus floridulus; assembly: GCF_019320115.1. Classification (NCBI taxonomy): domain Eukaryota; kingdom Viridiplantae; phylum Streptophyta; class Magnoliopsida; order Poales; family Poaceae; genus Miscanthus; species Miscanthus floridulus. The sequence goes on along the minus strand of NC_089586.1, from coordinate 115,851,679 downwards.
TGATCATTCTATCTCAAATGTGCTTTATGTTGCTTCATTGAGCTTCAACTTGCTATCCGTTAGACAATTATGTGATCTTGGCTTCCAATGCTTGTTCACTGAGAAGGAAGTTGTTGTATCTAAGAAGGATGCAGATTAAGTGATATTCAATGGATTTAGATACAACAACCTATATCTAGTGGACTTCACCTCCGAAGATGCAAACTTGAAGACTTGCCTATTCACCAAAACAACACTTAGGTAGCTATGGCATAGAAGAGTTGCTCATGTTGGGATGAGCTCACTCAAGAAGCTTATGAAGAATGATTTGGTGAGAGGGTTGAAGGATGTGAAGTTTGAAAAGGACAAGCTTTGTAGTGCATGTCAAGCCGGCAAGCAAGTTGCAAATACTCATCCAACAAAAGCTTTATGTCAACCACAAGAGTGCTAGAACTCCTTCACATGGACTTATTTGGAGCAACAACATATAAGAGTTTGAGAGGAAATCTTTATTGTCTTGTGATTATTGATGACTATTTAAGATACACATGGGTATTCTTTCTTCATGACAAATCCGAAGTTGCATCTTGCTTCAAGAAGTTTGCCAAGAGAGCATAAAATGAATTTGAAGTGAATCTCAAGAAGATTAGGAGTGACAACGGCAAAGAATTTGACAACACAAACATAGAAGCCTATTGTGATGAAGTTGGGATCAAGCATGAGGTCTCCGCAACATATACTCCTCAACAAAATGGTGTAGTTGAGAGAAAGAATCAGACATTGATCACTCTTGCAAAGAACAATGCTAGATGAGTACAACACCCTCGAAGCTCTATGGGTGGAAGCTATCAATACCGCATGCTATGCATCCAACCACCTATTCCTTCAAAAGTTCCTTGGTAAGACACCTTATGAGTTACTCAATGGGAAGAAGCCGGACGTCTCCTTCGTTAGGGTGTTTGGTTGCAAATGCTACATCTACAAGAAGCGGCAACACCTAGGGAAGTTTCAAAGACATTGTGATATTGGTTTTCTTATTGGTTACTCATCAAAGCCCAAAGCATATAGAGTATTTAATCATGCCACCGGCTTGGTTGAAGAAACAAATGATGTGGAATTTGATGAATCTAACGGCTCCCAAGGAGCACATGAGAATCTTGATGATGTAGATGATGAACCATTGAGGGAGGCTATGAAGAATATTCCGGTTGGAGATATTAAGCCTAAAGATGATGAAGATGATGTACAAGTGATTGATCCATCTTCTTTATCAAATGTGCCATAAGATGGTGATAAAGATAGAAGAGTAGAAAATAAAGACACTCATGTCTCTCATGATCAAATGGTGGTACAAGCACAAGATGTTGATGCTCCACAACCTCCTCCTCAAGTGGTCAATAGAAGAAACACACCTCTACTACAAGATCATCCACAAGATTTCATCACAGGGAGTCCAAGGGTGTAATGACTCGCTCATAAAAACTTGCTTCATTTATTGCACATCACTCTTTTGTCTCTTGTTTTGAGCCTAGTAAGGTAGAAGAAGCTCTTCGAGATCTAGATTGGCTAAATGCCATGCATGAAGAGTTGAACAACTTCACCCGCAATAAAGTTTGGACTCTTGAAGAGCGGCCAAAAGGTGCAAGAGTCATTGGAACAAAATGGGTGTTCCACAACAAGCAAGATGATCAAGGAGTAGTTGTGAGGAGCAAGGCAAGACTAGTTGCAAAAGGGTTCTCTTAAGTTGAAGGTTTGGATTTTGGAGAGACCTTTGCACCGGTTGCAAGACTAGAAGCCATTCGTATCCTCCTTGCATATGCATCACATCATGACATGAAACTATATCAAATGGATGTGAAAAGTGTATTTTTAAATGGCTTTATTAATGAACTAGTCTATGTTGATCAATCTCGTGGGTTTGAAGACCCTAGATATCCTAATCATGTTTATAGGTTGTCCAAGACGCTATATGGGCTTAAGCAAGCCCCAAGAGCTTGGTATGAGCATCTTTAGGACTTCCTCATTGAGAAGGGCTTCACCTTTGGGAAGGTCGACACCACACTATTCACCAAGAAACTTGATGGGCACATCTTCATTTGTCAAGTGTATGTTGATGATATCATCTTTGGATCATCAAATGAAGATTCTTGCAAAGAGTTCGGTGAATTGATGTCGAAGGAGTTTGAGATGTCAATGATCGGAGAGCTTACATTCTTTCTTGGTTTTCAAGTCAAGCAAATAAGAGAAGAGATTTTTATCTCTCAAGAGAAATATACAAATGATCTTCTCAAGAGATTCAAGATGGATGAATATAAGCCAATCAAGACACCAATGTCAACTAATGGACATCTCAACCTAGATGAGGGACACGGTTGATCAAACTCTCTACCGCTCTATGATTGGTAGCTTGTTATATTTAACCGCATCTAGGCCCGACATCATATTTAATGTGTGTATGTGTGCTAGATTTCAAGCTAATCCTAAGAAAACTCATTTGATTGTCGTTAAAAGAATCCTTAGGTATCTTAAGCACACACCAAGCATTAGTCTTTGGTATCTCAAAGGAGCTATATTTGAATTAGTTGGTTATTCCGATTCGGATTATGCCGATTGCAAAGTGGATAGAAAAAGCACATCTGGTGGGTGCCATTTGCTTGGTAGATCACTTGTGTCTTGGTCCTACAAAAACAAAATAGTGTGGCTTTGTCCACCACTGAAGCGGAATACATTACCGTGGGTGCTTGTTGTGCACAAATTCTTTACATGAACAAACTTTGCTAGACTATGGTGTAGTTCTAGAAAAATACCTCTTTTGTGCGACAATGAAAGTGCTATAAAACTTGCAAATAATCCGGTTCAACACTCTCGCACCAAGCACATAGATATTCGCCATCACTTTCTTAGAGATCATGTTGCAAAGAATGATATTTCATTAGAAGGTGTAAGGACCGAGGATCAATTAACGGATATCTTCACTAAACCGCTAGATGAGAAGACTTTTTGTCGATTGCGGAATGAGCTCAAGGTTCTTGATTTTAGTAACTTCACTAAAAATTAAGCTTGTGTTGTCCATTGCATTGCATTGTAATATACAACATGTTTACTTTTTATGGTAATGCATATAGGGCTTGTCTAACATGGTTAAGATAACCACCGAAAAGTGTGTGAAGAAGCTTAACCTTAGATCAAACTTGACAAGTAACTAGATTTACTTTCAAGTATCGCATTGCATATGCATGAATCTTGCTTTGTCGTTTATCTTCAATTGCTCTCTTATTGCCTATTTTCTTAAAAAGAATTATAGCCTAAGGCAAAATATTTTGAAAAATTTGAGGATTTGAGAGATGTCACTCACATCAGTCCCAATTGGTGTTTATTTGGATCTTATTGAAGTTGAGACTTGATTAGGAACAGGCAGCATGAAGGACCTTGAAGATTTGCTAGAAAAAGAGTGATCGGACGTGGCATCGGACTCTAAAGTCCAGCGTCCGGTCAGTTCATAGGAGATGAACTGCTACTGAGAAGGAGTGACCAAACGCTAAAACAGTGTTTTCCTAGCGTCCGGTTAGATGGTGATCCAGCATCCGATCGATCGAAGATGAAGGAGACTGCTTGCACCGGACTCTGGCTGCGTCCGGTCGGGGTTCACCGGACGCGTCTGGTCTCGATTCTAGGGGTTTTGGACCTCTCTGGAATCGACCAGACGCTGGGTGACACGTTTGGTCGCTACCATCGAAGCGTCCGGTCAGTAGAAAACGTGCGGGAATCAAGCTCTTTTCTCCATTTCCTTTTCTAATCCATGGGAGCCCCCATATAATCTCTGCCCACATTGACCTAATTTGTCGTCTTCTTCCACGCCGTCGCTCGCGCCTTCCTTGCCCAACCGCACCACCGCTCACCCCGCACCTTGCTCACACGCGTCTCCAGTGCCTAGCACCGCCGTCGTGCTCCTCCATGCCGCCGATGCCTGCGCCTCCCCGCATCAGCATCGTCGCCATGTCCCTATGCCGCCGCGCCTACCCCTGCTTGCGCCGCCGAATAGCGTGCCTACACAGCTCTAGCGCCGTTGCCGCACCTTTGACCTAGCACCACCACCGCGCCTCTAACCTAGCACTGCCGAGCCCCTATTCCAGCGCTATCGTGTTTGTGCCCTAGCGTGCGCCCGTGCTTCTACTTCACATGCCTAAGCCACATTGTTGTTCCCTGCATCCTCTGTCGCCGATCCATGCCACTACAAAACCCTAGCCGACCCAGTGGTTCCCCGATCCGTTCTTATTCTCGTTGTTTCGCTGGTTCATCAGGTAGCCAGCCCTCGTTTCCAATTTTGTTTCTAATTGCTTGCTTCCTAGGATTTTATATCTTTAGATATATTGTATCTATTTGTATATCCTATCTATTCTATAGTGCAGCGAGTCGACGCTATTGTGGTCCTATTTGCAGTTGTCAGTCAACTCAGGGCTAAGCTCGCGAGTATGGATCGAGGCCAAGCCTTGGAAGTGACAGTTGGCAGTTGATTCTTGTCAGGGCAGTTGTTCCTTTCAGCTTCATTAGATGGCTCGTGTCAAGAATGTCGGAGGAGGTCCTGGTGATGAGGATCCGAGGCCCCCGCCTCGCCAGCCTACAGATGCAAAAGTCAAGGCGACAAAGAAGCTAGCGACGAGGAAACACAAGTACCTTGATGCTGATATAGCAAGAGCAGCCACAGTTGTAGAGGCTATAGAGCGCGTAGAGAGAGGAGGTGCTCGGAGTGGTGTTGTTATTGCAGATCAGCTTTCTCCATCTATGAGGGCTGCACTTGAGCAGGTTGAGCACCATCATGGTGGTCTAGCTGGGACCCTTATGGTTGGAGGACAACATGTGGCTATTGATGATAGTTAGTCTCAGGGGAGACTCAGCAGTAGCCACAGTCAGCAAAGCAGACTCAGGAGGGAGAGCAGGTCTAGGAGACAGAGCAAGCACCTCAACCATAGCTTCGCCGCTCCGGTCATACCTATGCTCCAGTCACTCCGAGGTCAGAGACACAGCAGAGGGGTTCACATCCACCGCCTAGACCATAGGGTCCACCTCTAGTGACTCACTTGGATTTGAGGGCCGCCACGGCCAAGCAGGTTCAACAGCTCAAATTTGTGGACTTTGAGCAGTGGTTTCCACTGAGGCGGGATGAGCGTGCTTTAGAGGGTTTCTACACACCTCTGCAGGAAGATTTTTATAATGCATATCTTAACAGTGGGGCAGTATTCATATCTCAGAGGGTGTGCAACATTGAGACCATTGTAGCAGCAACTGGAGAGCATATTCGCCCCTACCTATCTTACCTACTAGGGCTAATAGATTTACTTGGATGGATAGGCCTATATGTTCCATCTTGAATCCATCAGTTCTATGCTACACTCTAGATTGACCCGCATCACAGATTTATATACTTTGCATTTAGTGACAGAGATTATAGGCTGATGAGCACTAGGGTTAGAGAGATACTCAGGCTTTAGGAGCAGCCTGTCTGGCTACATGAGGTTTGTTATGGACAGATAGCGCCCCCAGACGCCCTCATGGCGGTATGGTACCCCCTACATATCTAGTCTACCATTGCTTCATAGAGCCATTTGACGAGGGGTCTAGCAGGACACCTAGTGATCTCACTCCCACTGCTAGAGTGCTTGATGCCGTTATGAGGACACTACTTCCAAGGATGGGGTATCATGAGGGCTTGACTCGCATATAGTTATGGTTACTAAACACTCTGATGTAGCAGACAATGTTTGACATTTAGGATCTCCTTCTATCAGAGATGGAGGATACTATTGTAGAGGGGTTTAGGAGTCATAGATAGCTACCATATGCTCACTGGATTACATTCCTAATCCACAGGGCAGTTACTGTGAGGCCATCAGATATGCTGACAGAGTATAGTGGTGCTACTATAGAGTTCCCTATATACAACATGACTCAGATGATCTGACATAGTGCAGTGAGGACACCTAGCCAGCCGAGCCAATGTCTAGAGGTGCCAGAGACTGTAGCTCAGCAGACCATCAGGAGCATAGCAGCTATAGAGGAGGAGCTTGATGCTCAGTAGGAGGGGATTGTTGTGAGAGACCCTAGTGATAGCTCAGATGATAACTACCAACCTATTCCTCAGATGCCTCTACGACAATATGACCATGAGGCCGGTAGCTCTAGTTCAGCTCTATCTACACCGTAGACTGACCCCGCTCTACTTGCCATACTTGAGCGGATGAGGTAGGATCAGGCTCATCAGGCTTAGGAGACAGCTGCCACTTTCACATAGTTCTAGACTAGGCAGGATGAGTTCCAGCGACAGCAGCAGGCGATCCAGTAGCAGTAGTAGGCTATACAGCAGCAGTAGCAGCTCCTTGGATTTATGCAGCATGTTGTGATAGCTATTGGGGCTCCACCACCATAGTCTTCGCCCTAGCTAGGTTATCCTGCCATCACTTCTATGACTCTAGCTTTACAGCCTAGTGGGCTTCAGAGTCAGGGACATCCACCAGCATAGTTTGCTTCACCTACAAAGTAGGCACCCTAGTGGTTTGCCTCACTAGTGTTAGCCCCATAGTTCACACCTCTTCAGACGGGCTTCACACTGGCTCAGACTTCCTTACTGCTAGTGCCAGATACCTCAGTCTCCAGGAGTCTTGGAGTGACTTTCAATGAGTTGACAGGGTAGCCTACTCTACCATATTTGCATGTCCCAGCTCCTTCTATAGTTGCACCTATTACCGGGACTACAAAGACGCTCTCTTCTTCTGTTGCATCATCAGAGCCGCCTACTTTAGTGATACATGCACAGTCTACGGCCGCTCCAATCCCTGATCTGACCCAGACCACTTTAGTATCGCTTCTAGCTACAGAGGGTTAGATAGCTTAGAGCTCAGGGTCAGATAATGATGGCACATAGTTCTAGCTCGCTCCTCGTACCTCAGCGCTTGACTCGTCCATTGCAGCCCCGCCGACCGACCCTTAGGTTTTGGTATTTGACACCAAAGGGGGAGAGGGATCGAGTATGTTAGACTTAGGGGAGCGACTTAGGGGGAGCTTTATCTATTATATTTGGTTTTTATGTGTGATACACTATTATGCATTCGTGTGCTTACTTTTGTGCATCAAACTATATTTATGTGATAGTGATATCTATGTGATCGTGATATTTGACATGTGTGCTCTCTATTTTTGAATCTTGTGTATGTCATATCACTTGTGTTATGCTCATTTGCTTTGCTTCCGCATTTTACTCCGATGCAAATGAGCTTTATTACTTGTACTCATGCTAATTTCATATCTTTTGAGTACATCATGTTGGCTTGGGTCATATAAGCTTGCCTAACTCTTTTGTTCTTATTGTCAAAAGCTTATATGAACCAAGCATGTTAAAAACCTAAACTCTTTCATATACTCGAGATGATATTATCATCAATCACCAAAAAGGGGAGATTGAAAGCATCTAGGCCCCTAGTTGGGTTTCGGTGATTAATGACAATACGTGATTACTATGACTAACATGTGTTTTGCAGAGGCAATTAAGTTAGGTCATGGTAATGGAGATCGATTGGGCTATCATGGTGGTCATGCTCCTATGATGGAAATCATTTCGGTTTTCAAAGGATGGACGACAAGGTTAAGGATGGACTAGTTCTAAGTGTCGATTGGAGTTGAAGAGACACTTAGAGTAGTTTAGGACTTTGTTTTTCCTTTAGCCATACTATTAAGGGGGGTATGGACGGGTAGCTTGACCTAGGCAAGTCTAGTGGGTTAGGTGTGGTGCACACTTGCTAAATCTAGTACTAGGTAGCTCCTAAAAAGCCCTTAGATCTATTGGAGCAAACTTCATTCACATATGATCGACAGTTGGAAGTGAATGGAGGATCAAATACTGACCGGACGCTGGCTTCAGTGTGACCGAACATTGGCGCAGAGTCCGGTCAGTTCATTTGATCAAGGTGAAGTCATCTGGAAGTGACCGGACGCTGAGAGATGAAGTGACCAGACGCTGAGTCCCAGCGTCCGGTCGACTCTAGTAAGGTTCCAGAGAGCGAAAATCACGACCGGACGCGTCTGGTCAGTGCTGATCGAACGCTGTCCAGCGTTCGGTCACCACTTGATCACTGGAATTTGGGGTGAACTGACCAGAGCGTCCGGTCACCCCGCAGAGGCTCATAACGGATCGTTTTTCAGCCGGTGTTATAAATACTTCCTCCATTCGTGTGTGGGGGTATTTTTGCTCATTCCAACAGCTAAGAAACACCTTTATGAGTGCTAGAAAGAGCAAGGTCCTAGTGAGGTGATTGAGATTTGAGAATCCCAAAGAGAGCCCTCATTAGTGAGATCAAGAGTAGCAAAGTGTGCATCCACCCTTCTCATTAGGCTTGTCATGGTCAAGTGAGAGTTCGTGCTTGTTACTCTTGGTAATTGCCATCACCTAGACGGCCTGGTGGTGATTGGGAGTTTGGTGATCATCCGGCAGAGCTTGTGGATGACCCAACTCAAGTTATGAGCGGTTGTGGATGATTCACCGTGACGGAGTGTCGAAGAATCAACCCATAGAGAGCACTTGATCCTTACGTGGATCAAGGGGGAGCTACACCCTTGCGCGGGTGCTCCAACGAGGACTAGTGGGGAGTGGCAACTCTCTGATACCTTAGCAAAACATCGTCGCGTTCCTCCTTCTCTATTTACTTTGAGCAATTCAATTCTTGTCATTTACATTCATAGAATTGCCATGCTAAAGTAGGATTAGAGCATAGGTTGCTAAACTTTTGTGCGGTAGATCAATAGATACACTTTCTAGGCACAAGGGGTTAATTGAGCTAACCATTGGACTTAATTATTGTAAATAAATTTAGAATTAACCCAATTCATCCCCCCCCTCTTGGGCATCTTGATCCTTTCATCTGCCACATCACCGCTCAGCGCACCGGTCATCGCCACGTCACCCTCTCCCCGCGACACCATGCATGGTGCGACACTGTTGTTTCGCCGTGCCAGAGAAATAGGCGCGGACAAAAGTGTTTGTTTTGGGGGGCGGGGGGGGGGGATAAAACAGTGTTAGATTTAAAATTAGTTTACAAAAAGTGTTAAAAATAAAAAAATCAGGATAGACACTTTGATAAAAATCTGCATGCTGCTGGATTTTGGTTTAATCCAAACAACCAATATAATGATGAGTTGCGAGAGATATAGTTTCACTACTTCTAGGAGTCTTGATGTCATTGAGAAATATGCCGGCAAAGATTTTGCTCTTCGGAGTTCTTTGACAAGAGAGTTGAGAATTTTTAGAAGGGGAGAAGGTGACTTTGGGCGTCCAACTGCTAAAAATGATCGACAACACATGCCTGCTGGTAAGTGGTAACTCTACTGTTAATTGTTGTATTCTATTTGTCCATTATATCACGGCAGCACTTAATTCCCTTTTTTCATATAGATGAGTGGTGGGAAACTTATGGCTGCAGTGCACCAAACTTACAAAAGCTAGCTTTGCGTGTATTGAGCCAAACTTGTAGTGCTTCTGGATGTGAGATAAGCTGGAGCATGTTTGAGCATGTGCACTCCAAAAAGAGGAACATACCTGAGCATCAAAGGTTAAATGATATTGTGTTTGTTCATTGCAACTTGAGATTGCGTCAAAGGTACCCTTTTTGTGCTTGTTTACACTGATTGCCTTGCTGTTCAGTTTGTATCTAGAAAGAATACTTGACTAAATATATTTCAACATTAGGTCTATTGCCTTGTTGTTCAGTTTGTATCTAGAAATAATACATGACTACTAAATATATTTCAACATTAGGTCCAAAACCTCTACTAGAAACTATGACCCAATCAGTTTGGATGAAATTCAGAAGGGAAATGAAGCATGGGTTGTTGAAGACAATCCACCTCGTCTTAATGCAGAGGAGTTGAATGAATTTCGAAATGAATTGTCTGCATTGAGTATACAATGCAGTGATGGTAATGTCCTGCATTCTTGTGAAATTAATCAAGTTTGCCTTCGCTAGCAGCCAGCATCTAACATAATAATATACTGATATTTTTCAGATATGGTGCTGAATTTGGATGAGGTTGAGGCTGATGCCATGGATGAAAGTGAAGAGACGTTGTCCAGCCAAGATAATGAGCTTCATGATCTTGGTATGGCCGATGAACATTGTGAAGAGCCCGAAGATGAAGATTGGGATCCATTTTACCTATAGGCAGTCACCTCTATTTCGTTCGCAGGTAGCCTGTAGGCTATAGTTGTTTGGTACTTTGGTTGTGCACTTGTGTTTGCGTATGTTCACTTGTTCAGTTCATCAGTTGTGCTGTTGTTGTGGCTGTCCTATTGCCAGTTTGCTTGCGAACTTGTTAAATTGTGAGCCTGTAGCTCTTGGGCCTGTCTACTTGTAATCCTTTTTAGTTGATACTTGGTAAGTTGTGAGTCTGTGACTGAGCTTGTTGAATGAACGAATTATGAAGTATGTGCTTGTTTTCTTTCTCCATAAATCAACTAGTATATATATTGCAACGGTTCAAAGTATCTGTGGCCGGTTCAATTCAAACGGTCCAAAGCTAACTTTGGTTAAACCAACGACCAATGATCTTACCGATTTGGTTATGGCCATTGCCGGTCCCTCTGCCTTGATTCGCACTGGCTGGTGATGGGTAGGGTCGGTTGTCGGTGACACAGTTGCCGCGAACTCGCGGTTGCGCGACGGAGAGAGAGGTCGAAAAAGAAATACGGTTTTTTTAATCAAGTCAAAATCGTTAAGTCGGTTGGCGATGTTATGTTAAAACATAGAGTCTGCATCATGTTACTTTTTTTGAGAGGCTATATTAATTTGGAGAGCCACTATTTAAAGTTTTCTATTTCTTAGTCTCTTGAAGATATTGTGATGGAGTGTGGCAGTGGTCTTGAAGTCACGGTGTCCGTAAAAGTTTCTCGTTTGCCAGCACTCTTCCCTGGCGCGCGCGCCGCTAAGGATAGCAGCGCACACGCGCCCATCCCGCCCGTGCTCTGCCACTGTTCATCTTCCTTCGGCGAGCCACTGCCCCGGCCGCCCACCTCGACCACCGCCTAGGCCGCCGGTGACCTCGCTGGTGACCTCCCCGCCCACCAACCACCCCCGCCAGTGAACCCGCCCTCCCCTAACTTCGCCGGTCGCTCGCCCCCGCCGCCTACCCCGTCCAACCAGATATCCTACCCCGCCCGCTCGACGGCGCCGCCGCCGCCTCGCTCACCGCTGGCCAACCCCGCCACCACCGTCGTGTCGCGGCCACTGCCAGGCCAGCCACCCGAAATCTACAGCCAAGGATGAGAGAGAGAGAGAGGGAGGACGTTGGCCTTACCCTAACCCTAACCGCCGATGTCGCCTCGTCCACCGCCCCGGCCGGCGGAGACCTCGCCGCCGGCCGCTCCACCCACCGCCCGCTAGCTGCCCCCACCCCGCCCCCTTCTTCTTCGATTCCGGCGCTTGGGGCGTCGTGTGCGCCGCTATGGTTAGCGGCGCACGCACACTGAATAGTGATTGCGCTGCACTGCACACGGCTAAAACGATGTGAGAGCATCTTCCACTTCCCCCCTATGTACTCCAGATCATAGGCCAATAGTAACCATTTTAGACTTCAGAGCAACCATTCGATTGCTGGGGCAACGAGTACTCCACCCGTTCTAAATTATAAGTCGCTTTGACTTTTTCTTCAGTATATTTATTTTGCTACGCATTTAGATATAATAATGTCTAGATACATAGCAAGTGGATGAATTAAAAAAGTCAAAGTGACGTATATTTTAGAATAGAGAGAGTATATAAAACCACTGGAATAGCTTAACCCCACCTATATTGGAGTTGGAGTGATTCTTGTCCGAAAGGTCTTTCGCATGAAGAATGGCTTTGGGCTTTGGTTATTTTCAGAGCCGGGATTCCATTTCACGCAAGATACGAATCAAAAGTGATCTTCTTTTTAATTGTAAAGTGATGTGCTGCTGTTTCATTAGATCTGTCATTCATCGAGGAGAGCGAGAAAAAGGCTAAAAGGTGATTTATTTTTTGTTAATTAATTTTACCTATATACTCCGTATACAACGTGATGAAAAGGCTAAACGATTGTACTATACGTGGTCTTAAGGAACAGTGACATGCATGATCTTTTTCCTTTTCCACTAACCCCATTTCGGACTGTGCATACGGCGGCGGCCAAAAATATCTTGTCACTACCATACCTACCACTAAGCGCAGAAAATTCGAAAATCAGGTACAACAAGTTCTAGAACTTTCGAGGTTCCCAGGCCACTCGTATAATATCGCAACTAGTTTAGTCGTAACGAGGAGGGGCCAGCATATAAAAAGCCGGGGCCTGATTGGAGCAAGTACTGTCATCCCACGCTGCACTCCCGACACCTGTTCCGTTTAAAATCCGGGGCGTCGGCGTGGCCGCGTGCGCCGCCACAAACCCTCCCTCGCCGCCGCAATTAACAATTCGCTAATCAGCTCGGCGCAGCCCAAACCCCCCTCTAATCGCCCGCTAAACCGCTCCCGCCCTCCGCTAAAGAGCCAATCCCACTGCATCGGATTCACCCTCCTCGCTTTTCCTATTATCCCCACTTGGGACTTGGGGTTCTTCTAGACTCGCCGGTACGATCTTTCTAGACACTTCGACGCGCCCGTTATAAAGGCCGGCGCCACATCCGGGTGACGGCACATCAGCACCCGCTCACAGGTCACAGCCCCTTGCTCATTGGATGAATGGATGGGGCGGACGGAAATCGCGCGAGGATGCCATGGTACGGAGAAGTTTATAGGCGCCACTGGTGTCTTCTCTTTCCTGTGAGATCTGTTTTTAGAGGGATTTCGATGTTATTTTTTCTGTTCGGACGTCGTGTGTGATGTTCTGTTGAGCCGTGAGCGCGGCGGGGGGTGCACGGGTGGTAGATCCGCGGTTGGGCTCTGCTATTCTGGCTATTGCTGGATTTCACATATAGGTTGGGGAGAAGGATGATAGTCTTAACTGTGACCTACTTGTTCGAATGTGTCTCAGTGTTCCTAGCTGCTCTAGTCCACGGTTAGATTTTAACTCAAATTTTGGCCGTCCCACAAGATATCTAGCTATACTTAAATGCCAATGAGCTTGTTTAGTTCTGATACTGTTTAAACCTGTGAAACCAACAACCACGATGTTGGAGCATCTCTCCTATAGCTTGTCCCCTAAAATACCTTAAAACTTGTCTCCTATAAAATTAAATCTAGGATATGAGACAGCACTGCTGTAGCAGATTATCTGAAACTCCTATATTTGTCTCCTTTATTTAGGAGAAATGATGTTTCTTTTGGGAGATCTCTTAAAAATTTATAGGTATAGGAGATGAGATAGAAGATCATTTACAGCAAGTCACAGAGTGTCTTTTACAGCATCTCCATCTGCTACTTCCTCCGTTCCAAATTGTAAGCTATTTTGACTTTTTTTTAGATACATAGTTTTTATTATATATATCTAGACATAACCTATATCTAGGCGTATATAAAAAACTACGCATTTCGAAAAGCCAAAACGACTTGCAATTTGGAATGGAGGGAGTCCTTTTAGGTATAGGAGATTGGATAGGAATTTCTGGTGGAGATGCTCGATTATCACATTTTGTATTATTGCGGGGATTACCTTTTGTTTGTTACAAGTAGCACTGATTTACCTTGTCGTTTCATTGTCAGCATTCATTTCTCAAGCAGTTCAACATTTTGTTGCTGGCCGGTCTGCGTATTGCATATGGTGGCACCAAGCATGAGGCAGGAACTGCATTACTTGCAAGAAAGTCACAAGTAAGATACCAAAGCTTGTAGTTCATTATAAGGTGTTTTAGGTGCTGCCTGTTTGGTTTCTCCAACCTCTTGTTCCACAAACAGCCCTTTCTAGCTTCTATGTAGTCCTGTGATTCACCTTTATGGCCTTTGAGTTCACCATTACGGGCCTTCTTCCTGCTGTGTACCCTTCTGTACAGCTCAGGATTTGTAATTTTTCTGATCATAAATCATGAGTTGTTTTATGGGGAATGAAAGCAAAACATGATTTCTATGCCCACTTGAAGTGTGCTTCAACTAGAACAACACGGTTTCTTCAACCAAAACACACACGGTTTTTTCAACCAAAACTTTTTAAGTACAAATTTGAGTGAAATCCACATGCGGGTATGCCCATTGACTATTAGTTCTTACCAAGAACTAGTCCCCAAATGATGATTGTGTATTACTCCCTCCCTTCTTATTTGATGCTACAATTGGTGTGGCCAGGAGCATTGATATTCCAGGACCTGCGCACTTGAACTTCTTTTCGTGGAGAGCACATTTCTAAAATTTGACGGCTATGTTTAAAAGTATCTAGGTCGGTGATATGAAAGTTCCATCACTATCTTCTTTTGGTTAATGCACATTCGAAGTAAGGCATTTGTTTGAATAATCATTAAACAAAATTTTGTTCAATTTACTCTCCCCTAACTATTTCAAATAGATTTGTCTTTTTTTTGTTTTCCATGTACAACAGTACAAGTTGAGTTTGAAGTTTCAAATGATGTGGGTTCATAGAAGACACCATAATTTATGTTAAGAAAATATATCATGAATTTTTAATCATTATTTTGATAGCTTATAATATAATGTCTAATGATAAATTAACCCTAGACATATACAAAATCTTATGATGAAAAATTAATCATGTATTTTGTTAACATAATTTATGGTGTCTGCTATCATCACCCACATCATTTGAACTCCAAACTTAATATGCCACGTTGCTGTAGGGTGGTTCACTGGTACCAGGCAAGAAAAAAATGAGCGCTAAATAGCTCACTTTGAAAATTTTAAGCTGTTCCAATTTAGCAATCTGCTTCAAATTTAGACATGCTTCTATAGTTGTGCACCACCATCTGTTCCGTTCTAGCTTCAACCCTGGTACTAGCGTCATTTCTTTGTTTTCAGTGGATATAAGGAAATCGTGCAGTTTACTGTTGTATTTTTTTCCTCGAACACGCAGGAGAACTGCACATCTTTATATTAAGAAGAAAAATGGGTAAGAGCCCTTACAACACACACCCACACACCAACACACACAAGAGAGTAGACAAATCGTTCGCGCCTTATGCTTACAACAAAAGCGACCTTGTGACTGTTGTATTGTTGACCTTGTAGATAATTCTGCACCGGAAGGTATATTATCGACTTACCAATATGAAAGAGCAGCTAAGGACCAACTAATATGATTTATCAAAGAAATAATGAGCCCGCTTTAGTGCTGGGCTGCTGGCTGCTGCTGCTGGCTGCTGGGATGGTATCTGACCCACAGTCTGCCAACATGCCTTACCCACTGGAGTTTCGACTAGCATTAGGGAAAAATGTGCATCCAGTTTCAGTTGCAAACCATTAAACTTGTACTATTCCTTATTGTAAAGTTCAGTCATCAGTGAAGCCAAATCCATATACATCATGCAAATGCCAAACTGAAACCCAGTGTATCTTCAATGTGGAGGAGCCTCACGTGACATTATTGATACTACCTATGTCCTGTACACAAGCCATTTTGCTCACTCAGCTAGTATATTTCACAAATACTTATTGCAACCAGAGTGCTCTGCATTGTCTGAAATTGTTGAAACACCATGGTATTTCTGAACTTGTACTGCATCTTCTTAGTGCAGTTGAAATCTGTAATATATCAGAGCATAGGTTCTTTTTATTATGCTTTCTTCATACTTGTAGTAACTCAATTTGTTTGGATGCTAGAAAGAGTATTTACCCCAGTTCAGGAGCCATCAATTCCTTGCATCGATCCCCCTCTCTTTGTTGTGATTGCCTCTGTTCAAGATTAGCAGGGACATCTGCATATTGTGTTGTAATACTAAAGCTGTAGGGAGTGCTAGAGCTTGCATCAGCAACACCTCTTGGTTCACTGGCCTGGAGCTAAAATTGATTCGTTTAACTTCCCGCTGACAAAGCATATTTATTTGATTAAAGTTTCTGCAAAGATCATTAATCAAACCTTCCTTTGTAGTTCCACTTTTTGCTGTGACATGATATGTACTCTTCTACCGAGTTCCATGTTTTCCTCGTGAATTAGGCTACCCTGTTTCAATGTCAGTATAAATTAAGATGTCAGTAACTTCCATTCATGATCATTCGATCGAAACAAGAAAAATAACACTGCTTTTAGGACTTAACCTTCCTGTGTAACTCTTCAATTTCACTTTTCAAAATATGGTCCTGTTTGACATTATTGCATATTAGATTGAAGTGAATAGAAAACCAAAACGTGGAAATGAAATGGATTATGAGTATGACCTTCCTCATTTTGATACTACGCAGGCTCATTTCAAGACGACTCTCTAAATTTTGGAGGTCTCTTACACCTAGGCCTGAAAGCTCCTCTCCCACTAGTTGCCTACAACAATGAGAAAGAGTTTCTCACATTATTTTAAGTAGGATACTAAAACTACTCTCAATGTAAAATTAAATGGGTACACAGGTGGAAGCAAAGCAAATTATATTTATATTGTTAGGAGAAATTAACTATCAATTTCATTTCCTGAAATAGTGAATGTTGTTAATGTCTTCAGTAACTAGATATTTACTTCATCCTTGGTTGGAACGTTTTGATTTTTTTTTTAATGTTCTATGAAGTTTTTCATGTGGCATTGAAACTTTCTATTGTTGAGTGATCCTTTCTTTTTTGTTGCAGAATCAATTGCAAGATCATACTTGTGGCTTTCTTGCAAGTTGTGCAGTTGTTGCCTCAAGCTTGCTGCCTCCCTTTGCCAGAGCTATTGGTAAAACAGGAAGTACTGTCAGTTTCTAAGCTACAAAATATAAGTGTAGAAAAATAATTTAGAAATGTAAGCATAGTATACTAGTACATTGCTAAAGATAAAATCAATACTCAATAACTTCCACATGTTGTTAATGACATCTTTTGCAGATTAACAGGATTCAATCAGTTGTCGCTGGGGTAGTCTACAGCAAATACATGGGCTCTCTTTATTGAAAGCTAACATGCCTTTGCTTCCGTGCACTCTTTCTTTTGAGAGGCAATGAAGTGGACCGTCAGATGGAGATCTGACTGTCCATGCTGATAGAAGCTGGCTTTTGAATCTCTCTTCCAAACTTCCAGCTCCAACGGTGTTGGAGCATGCTCCCCCGCCAACCGATCACCTCTGACCGTCTCTGTTGGTGTACCCACTGTCGGGTCTGTGTCCGCAATGATGATTTAGAAGAACTGCGTGACCAGGCCCACAGGCTGTCTCCTGCATCACCGCTGCACTTCGCCTAACTGCCCTAGCTCCACTGGACCGATTCCTAAGCCAGGAGCACACCAAAACCTCGGCATTTCTGAAACTTCAGGTGCTTGTAGTTTGATGTTTGCTTTTATTTTATCCACCTTTGCTTCAGATAATATGCCTAACAGGGTGGCTTTGGATGGCTTATTTTCTAGCGACGATGATGGTGGCTGCCGAATGCCGGCTTGAAGATGTGGGCTCCCAACTGCTGTATTTCGTAGCTGACTTCGTGCCCCCCTTTTACATAGCACGTGGCCAACAAGCACCAAAGCATAACTCTAAGCCTACCACTTTGAACTTTGCAGCCTCTTATATTCAGAAGTTTTCTTGAGTTATTGTAAACTCTTTACATTGCCTGTTTGGCAAGACATTTGTCAGCGACTACCTTGTTTATTAAGGTGAAACGCCTCTTCTGTAGTGTTTAACTTGTTGTTTTGAGGACAATTTCCTTGTATTGAACTAATGTGGCAAAATTGTATATCAATTCATCATGTTTCATGTAGTGTAGGTATATGTATGCATATATGTTCGAAATAAATATCTCTGGCCTGTTTGGATGGTGGTGTGAGATTCCTGCCTGGTCCAGGTAGCAACCTCAGGTGCCCGATTTTGTGTCTGTGGCCAGGATCATAACTAGTACCTGGGAAGCCGCCATCCAAACAAGCTACTTCAGACGCTGCCAGTGAAAGACAACTGAGTGTTGCAGGGATTGCATGGCCTTTCATTTTCGTCCTTTACGAAGTTTGATTGGATATATAATTTTTGCTTATGTATGTTTGTCTCATAAGCATTCCAAATTATTCCATAAGGTCACAAGCGGTGGCCGTTTGGTGCGATTATGGCTTGAGCGGTGAGTGAGGATATCTATTTGGCAATCTAACGGCGTTAAATAATCGGTTTCAGACTTTCAACATAAAACAAATGCTGTACCTTAGGGGCAAACCTGTAACTTCTTCCAAACTGGCTAGTGCTGCTACTCATGGCCCGATTGTATATGAGGGTTAATCACTGGCTAGCTAAAAATTAGCTAGTGCAACCAAACAGAAGGGCTAATAGACGGACTAATTATTTAGTTAAGGCTTCAACTAGTTATTAACCAACTAGCTAGCCAACCATAACTAATTTAAACTAATTCCAGCAAGTAATTAGCTATGGGTATTCAAACAGGCCCTCAGTCACGGATCTAAAAAATTTTGAGTTGAATATTTCCCAAGCTAAAGAATGAAATTTTGAGTTGATATTCCCAAGCTAAAGAACGAGTACTAAGTTAAAAATTAAAGAAAACACACCTTCAAACTATCAAAGCTCCACTGCAGAACCTCTATGAAAGCAAAGCAAGTGCACCTCTGAACTAGAATATACATGTATATCTCCTATTGTGCCTCGCAAAGTGCCGTGGGAAGTTGGCCTGCAGCCTTTTGTCAAGAGAATTGCATGGAACGAAGCCAACTAGAATATAGACATACTATATATACTTGATACTTTAGTAAAATTGTCCTAGGAATACCTGGCTTATTGTGCACCCCAAAAGTACTACCATCCATTTTCTCCCAACCAAAGTTACAGTTTTAGGCAATAACATGGTTCTCAAAATACAGTTTTGACTGCTATTTTACATGATATATTTAAAAATGTAGCAGAAATGTACTAATATATTATGAAGTAGCTTTTAATTAAGGCAAATTGCCAGCATCAATTTTAAATATTCAAACTCATCAATATAGAAAAGTAATTTATAATCAACTTTTGCAGTAGCTGACTAGACATAATCAATTGTCACTATTTGTGACTAAATAAAGAGACCAAACATCTGATCTTGGTCAGACCAATATACATCACATGACATGTGTGTACTACTAACTGCTACTCTCTCCATCTAAGAAAGAACAGAATTCTTAAGAGAAGGCAATCAATAATCATAAATTTGACTAGATTTATAGAAATAGTATAAACATTTTTATCTTCGAATAGGTTTATTATGAAAATATATTATTTTCATAATTAATTTAACAATATTTATTAAGCAGCCATAAATATTAGTAGTTTTTATATATTTCGATAAATTTGGGATTGTTTGACTCCTCAAAAAAACTACATTTTCATTCTTTTTAAGATGGAAGGAGTAGTTACCAAGATATAAGTACTTTTTCCTCACCATACCATGAGTTCTGAAGTTGCATTGTTGGTGCCAATCTGCTCCTCTTTTGCTTTTCCGTATCGGTCTATCACAGCTTTCATGCTAGAACTAGAAGAAAATAAAAGTGGAACAAAATGGTGCAGTTAGTGCTTTATTAATTTGTATCTGAATTTGTAAGTAAAGTACCATAGCATACAAACGTATACCAACCTACTTATATTAACTCTATAATGTTTATTAACACACTCCTTAGTCCTTAATTAGTAATTCTTCAAATAGTTACACACGGAGACTCAATATTGCACGATTCATTCATTAATAGCTCTTCCAATTTATAATCGTCAATAATGATAGATAGATATATATATAACCTCTTCTCATTTTACATTGTCAACAGTGATATATAACCTCGTAGTTTTAGATGTGCATACATAGATCGGGCAGTGATTGCTATGATTCTAATAGTGAAGTCACAAAACTAATGCTTTTTCCAACTGACTTTGCATTGTTCAGATTGCTCTACTAAAAGTAATTTCCTCTAAGCTTGCGTACTGATTTCTATAAAATAGATACTAGTTCATTTTATTTGTTTAATTAGATGATGATGAAACAGCAGTTCCATAAGAAAAATCAAAACCTCCCATCTCATGATATATGAGGTTATCAGATTCTCACTAGGACATACTGTATAATTCTTTCTGTCGCGATAACATGAACATGAAGCGGAAATATTAATCTCTAGCCTTACGTATAAGAGAACAAAAAACAAAGGAACCCGAGACCACATATATTTCGTTATTAATCGAACTTAATTAGTTGAATAAAGGATCATCTATGTTAATATTTTTTCGCAAAAAATAATAGGGTCCCTCAGCTATTTCTTTAATCTGCTCATACATCTAGAGCTAGCCAACTAGGTATCTACGCTAAACATTGAAACAAGAAGATTAGATACATAGCAAATTAAACAGATCTGTTAAAGTTAAACCAAGTCTGATCAGTAGGAAATTTGTAGAGAAAGCTATCTAGAGAGAGAGTCACGTAAATAGGCAAAATGATTCGTACTTGGTGCTGGAGAACTCGTAGAGCCTGCCGGTGCTGGAGAAGATGATGAGGCCAACCTCCGCATCGCAGAGGATGGAGAGCTCCTTTGCCTTCTTCAGCAGCCCGTTCCGCCTCTTAGAGAAGGAAACCTGCCTGCTCGTCAAGTTGTCGATCCTCCTTATCACTATCTTCCCCCTCCCCATGCTTTCTTTTGTGCCTCTCAGATCTAGTCTAGCCGTCTAGCTAGGAACAAAAAGGAGCACAGGAAGAAGCAAGGCGAAGAGATGGCCGACCGGCCGGGATGATTGATCTGATGGGGAACACGGAAGCTAGCCTAGCTACTTAGCTAGAGGCAGGTTCCTAGCTTCCAATTGTGGTTCACAGCCACAGCTATCTACCAACAAAGAGAGGATGAGAGAAGTGACGACTAGGTTTTAGTATGCACGAATTAATAAGCAGGTAGCCCCAATGAGAAGCTAAATATGTATAGAATACCTGCTTATTAATTATTCTCACTATACTGATGTGATGTACATAAATTAACCGTGTTATATTCTGTTGGTAGCACAAATGGAAAGCATCCAAGTGATTGATATGACCATGTATAGTTGTTTGATTTTTTTTTAAAAAAAAGAAAATCTTAACTAATAAACTATGTTAGCAAGATTTAACAAATGAAAATAAATCAGCAGGAAAAAATCATTTTCCAACATATAGATGAGAAAGAGGACATAAAGGAAAGTAGAGATATATAGCACACTTTTCCCCCTCAAATGTTTACTACTGCTCTTTGTACAAGTACTACTAGCACGTAGAGCCATGTCCTTTGGCAGCTTGAGAGGGCTTTGATATATTCTGATTAGTATATATAGTTTATATATGGGAGATGTCGACATCCTATCAACCAGCTTACCTCGTACAATGACAAAACCACCCACTTTCATATCTCTCAAAGGTTTTGTTAATTTGTAAGTTTATAATAGTGGTACACTGCGTTCTACGCTAATTCTACGCACATCATTGATATATGGTATCTGCCCTGTTTTCTTCCCATTTGCAGTACAAGTTGCCAATAGATGTTTAAGATATGCATGATCGTGGTCTAGGTGAGAGGGAAACATAAATGATGTACGAAGAAAAGTATCATCACGCATCATCTCAACTATACGTAGCAATATCCTCTTAGTACAACATATTATTTGTTCAATAATTGCACTATATGTTTGCAGCCTTGGCAATGTGATGCTTTGAATTGAAAGAACATATCTCAAGATGCGTGAAATCTTTCACATATATCTCGGCTAATAATAATTAAGTTAGATTTAACCAAATCATCAGTTTCTTAGCCTTTTTGTCTTCTAGTTATTTTGAGGAATCGATTCTTAGAAAGGTGACAAAACCTGTGGGCGCACCTGGTAATCAAACCTAGGTCAGCTATATATAATATGTGCATTGGACCACCGATGACCCATCTCGGTGGTTTATTACTTTATTATTATCGTTTGTATGGTCATGACCCTTAGTGTATCCTAAGTTTTTCTGTATATTCTTTTACAACCAAAATGACACATGTCTTTCTCTTCCTCTTCCTCTTCCTCTTCCATTTCATGGGACAAAATTTTAAAAAAGGATTCCTATCGTGTTCATCGAGAACTGCAGCCCTTCTAGAATAGCACGTTATATATCAACAAAAACTTGGTAGAAGAAACGGAGAATATATTGGGAATAGCACCAACGTAGCAACTAGCTTTATACTATTTTATGCAAGAATTGATGTGTGGACCATCAACAACCTTCAGCAAAGTATCTTATTTTTCGAATAACATCTTTTGTGTGCTCGAATGTAAGAGAGTGATGCTTACTTCTTCATTAGAATTAGTGGAGAGTTATACTCTACTCCTTTCAACGATGGTAGACTGGTAGATCGATGGATGATATCGAATTATCGATGCTTGGCATTAGCACTAGCTAATTACTACTACTTGTCTACTCCATCGACGGGCCGGCCGGGAGGGCAGCGTGCATCAGTGCATGTTACTTGCATCATGCATGATGAGTTGGCACCTGCAGGGGGAGATCGCTTGGAAACTGAAGGGAGAGATTTGCCCTCGTCGTGGTGCTCCGGAGCTGCGCCTGGTTGGTCGCGCAGACCACGTGGTACGATGGTCCATGCACGGCCAAAGGGACCAATGGAGCTGCGGTTTCCTTCTCGATCGCGCCTATCGATCGATCGTGCACGGATCAGCAAAAGGGGACCTTCCAAGTTCCGAGGTTCAAACCACTAGTACTTCGCGCCTTTGAGGAAAGCAGAGAGAGAGAGAGAGGTCACTTTTGGGCTGGAACGAAAAGAGTGGCTCGCGTATTTTCCATTTTTCCTGTACCAAAGTGACAAGTGTCAATCATTGTCGTATGATGAGACAACACCTGTCGAGAAAGGCCTTGGGATTATGGATGGCCAACGGGCTGGGCCGGTACAGCCCGGCACGGGCCCGTGCCAGGCACGGCCCGAAGGGGGTCGGGCTGGCACGGCACGCCGTGCCACCCGGGGGCCGGGCTGAGGTGGGCATCGTGCCTGACCAACGGCCCAGGCACGGTCTGCTGGGCCGTTTTTTGGGGCTAGCCCGGCCCGAGAAGCACGACCCATTCAGCGTGCCGGGCCAGCCCGGGGCCCACGACGAATTGTGAGCAGCTAGAGAGAGGGGGAAGGGGAGGAAGCGTGAGCGAGCAGCCGGAGATCGTGGCGTCGGGGCGGAGCTCGTGGCTAGATCTAGCGTCGGGGCGGAGCTTGGGGCCAGCGCACTCATTCCCGTGGCGGCCGAGGCGGGACTGCGGGAGGCGATGGCGGCGCTCGACGTTGGATCCCACGAGAAGAGAAGGGGATGGAGGGGATTCAGCGAGCCGCGGGGAAGCAGGAGCTCGAGGCATCGGCGGCCGGCGGGCTCTCCCTCAAGGCCTGAGGTGCCAGATCTGGCGAATAGAGCAGGTAGGCGTCGGGGATTCGGCGGGTCGAGCTCGAGACAGTGGCAGGACGAAACTCGGGCATGCCACGCTCGCTCCCGAGGCGCGTCCTCGCGGAGGAGAGGAGCCCACGGCGGCGCATCCCGCCGGCAAGTCACGGAGAGGGAGCGAGGGAGAGAGGTGATGCGGCGCGGCCGTGTGGAAGAGAGGGAGCGAGGTGAAGGTGAGAGGAGCGAGGCTGCTGCTCGCGACGTGCGTGGGAAAGGGGGAGCAGCGACTCTGTGAGTGTGGCGCGGTTACGGGGAAGGGTTGCGTCTGTCGGGAGGGGGAGTTAGGGTTAGGGGCGATGGGCCTTTAGCAGGCCATGGGGAACTGAGGGAGGCCAGGCCGCTGTCGGGCCGACCGTCGAAGGTCGGGCCGTGCCGTGCCAGCCCACGGGCCTGAGCAGCGGCCCAGGCACAGCCTGCTCTCTCGGGCCGGGCCGGTCCGGGCCCGCACGTCACCGGGCCGAGCCGTGCTCGTGTCGGGCTAAAAAAAAAGGCTTTGTATCGTGTCGTCGTGCCTTGGGCTGCATGGACATTTATACTTGGCAATGCATAGCAAGCCAACCGCGAATGAGGAGTGTGCAGCTGGGTGGAGAGGCTACTTTATTCTCTTTGTTATACTCTGGCTGACTGGATCCCATCTCACTACATTCGCCACTTCAAAAGTACTAGTCTCCGCATGCTGCTTGCTTAGAACAAGAACATATATCTAGTGAGGGTGCTTTTGCCAATAATCAATAGTACTACTAATGTGAAAGTTTCTATGCTGTCGTAGTAGATAGGATCGTGGCATATGTTATGTGTGAACGGACAACAGTATACGTGGTCTTCTCATTATTAGTAATTCTTAATTTCTTAGTGAAAATTTCTTAGTGAAAAGGACCATGACGTCAAAGAGAGGTGAATTAGGCAACTTAAAAATCTAACTCTGAACTACGGCTTCTTTTTCTATCCTTAGTAAAAACCTATGCAAAAGATAAATTATCTAAATATGCAACTACAATTTTGCTAGTGTGTTGCTATCTCTACCGTAAAAATGAGTTATGCAACCTAGATTCTAAACCTATTAAATAGCCTATCACTAAGTTAGGAAAGTAAAGCACAAACCATAATTGCAATGTAAATATGGAAGCTAAAGAGTAAGGTAGAGATATGCAAACTCCCGTCGACGACTCCGGTATTTTTACCGAGGTATCGAGAAGCGCGCAAGCTTCTCCCTAGTCTTTGTTGGAGCCCCTCGCAAGGAATCCCTCGCAAAGGACAAGCTCCCGGTCAGATAACTCCGTGGATAGCCTTGGGCCTTCCCCACACGCAAGTGGATCTCCGACGTGCCTTCCGACAAGCCTCTCCCAGATGCTCCCCACCGTCTTCACTATCAAGCTTCCGGCCAAAACGCCGTAGGCCTTGTTCCTTTCGGTACACGGTGGCAGCAACACCACAAACGCGGTTGGTGTGATCTCGTATGACTATAGGTCCCTCCGATGTACAACAATGGTGCGCGTAAGCACCGAGTGATAAGAGGTATGCAAACCTCACTAAACACTAGGCCTAAACCTATAGCAAGCGCATAAGCAGTGGTCTAATCAATCTAAGCACTTCGCAAAGCACCTATGCTAATCACCTAATGAATCATTAAGCACTATACAAGTGGAGATCACTAAAATGGTGTATCAACACCCTTGGTATGTTTTCTCAGCTCTCCACATCTCAAATGACCGGTTGGGGGTCTATTTATAAGTCCCACCGAGAAAGTAGCCTTTGAGGACGAAACCTAGCTTTTTGCTACTGATCGGACGCTGTTGTCGTCCTGACAGGACGCGTCCAGTCGTTCCTACCGTTAGAGCGCACGCGTTAATCGGACTCTGGGCTGAGTCCGGTCTCACTGGCGCCGCTTTGGAACCTCTCTAGACTCGATCGGACGCTGTACTTTGTGTATTCAGTCGTCCAGAGCCACGGCGTTCGGTCACGCTGAAAACATTGCCGTGACGAAGAATAGTGTCATCGGTGCGTCCGGTCACAGCTGCTGACGTCTGCTGTTGCCGAGCAACTGATCGGACGCGTCCGGTCCCTATAAGGGCCACGTCTGGTCCCTATAAGGCCGCGTCCGATCACCTCTGCCGAGCTCGTTTCTTCGCGATCTTACGTCCGGCTTGGTTCCCATCTTCGTGCTTGGACTATGCTTGATATCTTGGGTCTTCTCTTGTGCTTCTAGGGTCTTGCTTATGGTGTTGATCGTGGGATCATCATATCGTCTTTGTCCAAGTCCCATCTTGCACCATGTAAGAAAAATGGACTCTAGGCCCATTTACTTTGGATTTTGGTGTTTGATGACCAACACAACCAAGTTGGACTAATGAAGTTGCAAGTGATTGTTTTATAGTTTAATAGGGTGCAAGACGTGACTTGGACGAAGGCGATGTGATGATCCGATAATCAACACCTTAAGCAAGACCTTAGAAGCATAAGAAAAGATCCAAGATATCGAGCAAAGTCCAAGCACGAAGATAGGAATCAAGCCGGACGTAAGATCACAAAGAAACGAGCTCACAGAGATAACCGGACGCTGGTAGCACAGTGACCGGACGCTCCAATCAAGAGGCTCGGCAGAAGCAGCGACTGGACGCTGAACAACAAGATCGACCGGACATAGGACAGCAGTGTCCGATCGAGTACAAAAGGTTCTAGAGCAGCGAAATTACGACTCGACGCGTCCGGTGACATGTGACCGAACGCTGGCAGTGTCCGATCAGTTGACCGTGGCTCTAATAGTCGGGACGACCGGACACGTTTGATCAGGACGACCTGAGCGTCCGGTCAGTAGCAGAAAAGCGGGATTTTGTCCCCAATGGCTACTTTCTCAGTGGGGCTTATAAATACCACCCCCAACCGGCCAAATAAGTAGAGTGGAGCTGAGGAAACATACCAAGGGTGTAGATACACCATTTTAGTGATCTCCACTTGCATAGTGCTTAGTATTTTATTAGGTGATTAGCGTACGTGCTTTGCGAAGTGCTTAGGTTGATTAGACCACCGCTTATGCGCTTGCTCTAGGTTTAGGCCTAGTGTTTAGTGAGGTTTGTATACCTCTTACCACTCGGTGCTTGCGCGCACCATTATTGTACATCAGAGGGGCTTGTAGTCTTACGAGATCACAACAACCGCGGTTGTGGTGTGGCCGCCACCATGTACCGGAGGGAACAAGGCCCACAACGTTTCAGTCGGAAGCTTGATAGTGAAGACGGCGGGGAGCATCCGGGAGAGGCTTGCTAGAAGGCACGTCAAAGACTCACTTGCGCGTGGGGAAGGCCCGAGGCTATCCACAGAGTTACCCGACCGGAAGCTTGGCCCTTGCGAGGGATTTCTTGCGAGGGGCTCCAACGAGAACTAGGGAGAAGCTTGCGTGCTTCTCGATACCTCGGTAAAAATACCGAAGTCGTCGATGGGAGTTTGCAATCTCTACCTTGTTCTTTAGCTTCCACATTTATATTGATTACATTACTCCTTTTGCGATAGAGATAGCAACACACTAGCAAAACCATAGTTGCCCATTTAGATAGTGTATCTTTTGCATATGTTTTGCTAAGGGTAGAAAAAAAGGCCATAGTTTAGAAGTAGAATTTTAAGTTGCCTAATTCACCCCCCCCCCTTAGGCATCACGGTCCCCTACACACCCTATTGAACTACAAAATAATTAGTTACAAATTCATTAGTCCAATTTAGTTGTGTTGGTCATCAAACATCAAAATCTAAAGTAAATAGGCCTAGGGTCTATTTTCCTTACACTTAGATTTACTGTTCTTTTGTCCGTGTGTAAATAATACTGTGTTGAAGGAAACAATATATAAGTTTTGGTTGAGATGGCCTCGCTATGACATCTCTCAAAAGTTCAATGGATGCTTAATCGAGAAATTGGATATCTTCTCGAGTGGAAACCAAAGGTTAGTTTTGTTATATGACATTTATGACCTTCTCGTGTCAAGCCTCCTCTTCATTCCTTCTAGTATTACCCTTCACTTTACATGCAAACTTATCTCCCTTTTGATGCCTACATATGGAGGAGTGTGTTGTTGCAACAATTCCTCTCTTCTAGTCCGACGCATCTCTCCCTCTTGCCATAGTCTCTCAGACCCACCAAGAGGTTGTTAAAGAAAATTGATGCTGGCACAAGAGGGGAAGGGGTTGAAAGGTCCTTGTGTGGTTTTGGTAATTGAGTGACAACCTAGGTGGACTAATTGTGTTTATGTGAGATATATAGATAATTAGTCCACAGGTACATGTGTGTGAGCAACATATGCCATGAAGGTGAAAATGGCTTGGAGATGTTGCAAAGCTCACACATGTGATGATGAAGGAGCTCATTGCACATGGACATGACATTGAGTCATGTGATCAAAGGTGGAGAAGATCAAGACATGACTTGGCTTGATGGACCGGTTCCAAGCGTGAAGGGCAAGTTAGAGGCTTTGGAGCGATGGACCGCGTGGCGGTGAAGCTTGAGCAAGACTAGGCATCGATGGACGAAGGCAATGGTGAAAAGCAAGTGAAGTCAACATCGATGAACCAATATGATCACGTGATGATATGAAGTGGATCATATCATTGTTGATCGTATTGGTGCATGTGTTGCATTGACATTAGAGGAGATGGAATGGAATGCGCAAGGCAAAGGTATAACCTAGGGCATTTTATTTCACCGGTCATAGGTGTGTAGAGAAGTTTATGACCGGGTTTAGGATAGATGGCTATACTATCAAGAGGGGCAAACTTGTTTGCATATCGGTCATCTAGTGCCACTTGAGTGATCTAACTTTGCATCGTTGCTAGGATCGAGTGGCGTGGCAAGTTGAGTGGCTAACACCCTTGAAAATGTTTGTGAAAATATGCTAACACATATGCATAAGGTGATACACTTGGTGGTTGGCACATTTGAGCAAGGGTGAAGAAGATAGAGTTGAAAACGACTTAGTCGCGCTGGTCACAGAGTGACCAGATGCGTCCGGTATGGAGATCGGACACGTCCGGTATGTGGCTCAGGACTGGACTGCACAGTGCGACCGGACGCATCTAGTCGACACACCGGACGTGTCCAGTGTGAATCAGCAAAATCGGTGTTTGGTGGAATAGTTGATCGGACGCTAGCAGCGTCCGGTCCGGTGTGATCGAACGTGTTCGGTCGTCCATGGGTGCTTACTGTACTTGACCGGACGCTGTGGCTCAGCGTCTGGTCAGTTTCTAACTGACGCGTCCGATCGGCCCTGGAGGCTTACTAGACTCGACCGGACACAGCGGCTCAGCATCCGGTCATTTCGAACAGAGCGTCCGGTCGGACATATCAGAGAGCCATTAGAGACAACAATAGGACACGTGGCGGTCAGATAGCGGTCTGTTAGCTACCAAACGCGTCCGGTATGGTGACCAGACATGTCTGGTATTCATGACCAGTGCGTCCGGTGCTACGTCCGATCAGGCTCGCTTAGAACAAGAACATATATCTAGTGAGGGTGCTTTTGCCAATAATCAATAGTACTACTAATGTGAAAGTTTCTATGCTGTCGTAGTAGATAGGATCGTGGCATATGTTATGTGTGAACGGACAACAGTATACGTGGTCTTCTCATTATTAGTAATTCTTAATTTCTTAGTGAAAAGGACCATGACGTCAAAGAGGGGTGAATTAGGCAACTTAAAAATCTAACTCTGAGCTACGGCTTCTTTTTCTATCCTTAGCAAAAACCTATGCAAAAGATAAGTTATCTAAATATGCAACTACAATTTTGCTAGTGTGTTGCTATCTCTACCGTAAAAAGAAGTTATGCAACCTAGATTCTAAACCTATTAAATAGCCTATCACTAAGTTAGGAAAGTAAAGCACAAACCATGATTGCAATGTAAATATAGAAGCTAAAGAGTAAAGTAGAGATATGCAAACTTTCGTCGACGACTCCGGTATTTTTACCGAGGTATCGAGAAGCGCGCAAGCTTCTCCCTAGTCTTCGTTGGAGCCCCTCGCAAGGAATCCCTCGCAAAGGACAAGCTCCCGGTCATATAACTCCGTGGATAGCCTCGGGCCTTCCCCACACGTAAGTGGATCTCCGACGTGCCTTCCGACAAGCCTCTCCCGGATGCTCTCCACCGTCTTCACTATCAAGCTTCTGGCCAAAACGCCGCAGGCTTTGTTCCTTTTGGTACACGGTGGCAACAACACCACAAACGTGGTTGGTGTGATCTCGCAGGACTACAAGCCCCTCCAATGTACAACAATGGTGCGCGTAAGCACCGAGTGATAAGAGGTATGCAAACCTCACTAAACACTAGGCCTAAACCTATAACAAGCGCATAAGCGGTGGTCTAATCAATCTAAGCACTTCGCAAAGCACCTACGCTAATCACCTAATGAATCATTAAGCACTATACAAGTGGAGATCATTAAAATAGTGTATCAACACCCTTGGTATGTTTCCTCAGCTCTCCACATCTCAAATGACCGCTTGGGGGTCTATTTATAAGCCCCACCGAGAAAGTAGCCTTTGAGGGCGAAACCTAGCTTTTTGCTACTGATCGGACACTGTTGTCGTCCTGACAGGACGCGTCCAGTCGTTCCTACTGTTAGAGCGCACGCGTTAATCGGACTCTGGGCTGAGTCCGGTCTCACTGGCGCCGCTTTGGAACCTCTCTAGACTCGATCGGACACTGTACTTTGTGTATTCAGTCGTCCAGAGCCACGGTGTTCGGTCACGCTGAAAACATTGCCGTGACAAAGAATAGTGTCATCGGTGCGTCCGGTCACAGCTGCTGACGTCTGCTGTTGCCGAGCAACTGATCGGACGCGTCCGGTCCCTATAAGGGCCACGTCTGGTCCCTATAAGGCCGCGTCCGATCACCTCTGTCGAGCTCGTTTTTTTGCGATCTTACGTCCGGCTTGGTTCCCATCTTCGTGCTTGGACTATGCTTGATATCTTGGGTCTTCTCTTGTGCTTCTAGGGTCTTGCTTATGGTGTTGATCGTGGGATCATCATATCGTCTTTGTCCAAGTCCCATCTTGCACCCTGTAAGGAAAATGGACTCTAGGCCCATTTACTTTAGATTTTGATGTTTGATGACCAACACAACCAAGTTGGACTAATGAAGTTGCAAGTGATTGTTTTATAGTTCAATAGGGTGCAAGACGTGACTTGGATGAAGGCGATGTGATGATCCGATAATCAACACCTTAAGCAAGACCTTAGAAGCATAAGAGAAGATCCAAGATATCGAGCAAAGTCTAAGCACGAAGATAGGAATCAAGCCGGACGCAAGATCACAAAGAAACGAGCTCACAAAGATGATTGGACGCTGGACCGGACGCTGGTAACATAGTGACCAGACGCTCCAATCAAGAGGCTCAGCAGAAGCAGCGACCGGATGCTGAACAACAAGATCGACCGGACATAGGACAGCAGTGTCCGATCGAGTACAAAAGGTTCTAGAGCAGCAAAATTACGACTGGACACGTTCGGTGATATGTGACCGGACGCTGGCAGTGTCCGATTAGTTGATCATGGCTCTAACGGTCGGGACGACCGGACGTGTTCGATCAGGACAACCTGAGCATCCGGTCAGTAGCAGAAAAGCAGGATTTTGTCTCCAACGGCTACTTTCTCAGTGGGGCTTATAAATACCACCTCCAACCAGCCAAATAAGTAGAGTGGAGCTAAGGAAACATACCAAGGGTGTAGATACACCATTTTAGTGATCTCCACTTGCATAGTGCTTAGTATTTTATTAGGTAATTAGCGTACGTGCTTTGCGAAGTGCTTAGGTTGATTAGACCACCGCATATGTGCTTGCTCTAGGTTTAGGCCTAGTGTTTAGTGAGGTTTGCATACCTCTTACCACTTGGTGCTTGCGCGCACCATTGTTGTACATCGGAGGGGCTTGTAGTCTTGCGAGATCACAACAACCGCGGTTGTGGTGTGGCCGCCACCGTGTACCGGAGGGAACAAGGCCCATGGCGTTTCAGTCGGAAGCTTGATAGTGAAGACGGCGGGGAGCATCCGGGAGAGGCTTGCTAGAAGGCACGTCGGAGACTCACTTGCGCGTGGGGAAGGCCCAAGGCTATCCACGGAGTTACCCGACCAGAAGCTTGGCCCTTGCGAGGGATTCCTTACGAGGGGCTCCAACAAGAACTAGGGGGAAGTTTGCGTGCTTCTCGATACCTCGGTAAAAATACCAAAGTCGTCGATGGGAGTTTGCAATCTCTACCTTGTTCTTTAGCTTTCGCATTTATATTGATTACATTACTTCTTTTGCGGTAGAGATAGCAACACACTAGCAAAACCGTAGTTGCACATTTAGATAGTGTATCTTTTGCATATGTTTTGCTAAGGGTAGAAAAAGAGGCCATAGTTTAGAAGTAGAATTTTAAGTTGCCTAATTCACCCCCCCCCTTAGGCATCACGGTCTCCTACACACCCTATTGAACTACAAAACAATTATTTGCAAATTCATTAGTCCAATTTAGTTGTGTTGGTCATCAAACACCAAAATCCAAAGTAAATAGGCCTAGGATCCATTTCCCTTACACTTAGATTTACTGTTCTTTTGTCTGTGTGTAAATAATACTGTGTTGAAGGAAACAATATATAAGTTTTGGTTGAGATGGCCTCGCTATGACATCTCTCAAAAGTTCAACGGACGCTTAATCGAGAAATTGGATATCTTCTCGAGTGGAAACCAAAGGTTAGTTTTGTTATATGACATTTACGACCTTCTCGTGTCAAGCCTCCTCTTCATTCCTTCTAGTATTACCCTTCACTTTACACGCAACCTTATCTCCCTTTTGATGCCTGCATATGGAGGAGTGTGTTGTTACAACAATTCCTCTCTTCTAGTCCGACGCATCTCTCCCTCTTGCCATAGTCTCTCATACCCACCAAGAGGTTGTTAAAGAAAATTGATGCTGGCACAAGAGGGGAAGGGGTTGAAAGGTCCTTGTGTGGTTTTGGTAATTGAGTGACAACCTAGGTGGACTAATTGTGTTTATGTGAGATACATAGGTAATTAGTCCATAGGTACATGTGTGTGAGCAACATATGCCATGAAGGTGAAAATGGCTTAGAGATATTGCAAAGCTCACACATGTGATGATGAAGGAGCTCATTGCACATGGACATGACATTGAGTCATGTGATCAAAGGTGGAGAAGATCAAGACATGACTTGGCTTGATGGACCGGTTGCAAGCTTGAAGGGCAAGTCGGAGGCTTTGGAGCGATGGACCATGTGGCGGTGAAGCTTGAGCAAGACTAGGCACCGATGGACAAAGGCAATGGTGAAAAGCAAGTGAAGTCAAGATCGATGAACCAATATGATCACATGATGATATGAAGTGGATCATATCATTGTTGATCGTGTTGGTGCATGTGTTGCATCGACATTGGAGGAGATAGAATGGAATGCGCAAGGCAAAGGTATAACCTAGGGCATTTCATTTCACCGGTCATAGGTGTGTAGAGAAGTTTATAACTGGGTTTAGAATAGATGGCTGTACTATCAAGAGGGGCAAACTTGTTTGCATATCGGTCATCTAGTGCCACTCGAGTGATCTAACTTTGCATCGTCGCTAGGATCGAGTGGCGTGGCAAGTTGAGTGGCTAACACCCATGAAAAAGTTTGTGAAAATATGCTAACACATGTGCATAAGGTGATACACTTGGTGGTTGGCACATTTGAGCAAGGGTGAAGAAGATAGAGTTGAAAACGAGTTAGTTACGCTGGTCACAGAGTGACCAGACGCGTCCGGTATGGAGATCGGACACGTCTAGTATGTAGCTCAGGACTGGACTGCACAGTGCGACCGGACACATCTGGTCGACACACTGGACATGTCTGGTGTGAATCAGCAAAATCAGTGTTTGGTGGAATAGTTGATCGGACGCTGGCAGCATCTGGTCCGGTGTGATCGGACGCGTCTGGTCGTTTGTGGGTGCTTACTGTACTCGACCGGATGCTTAGGCTCAGCGTTCGGTCAGTTTCTAACTGACGCGTCTGATCAGCCCTGGAGGCTTACTGGACTCGACTGGACACAATGGCTCAGTGTCCGGTCATTTCAAACAGAGCGTCCGGTCGAACATATCAGAGAGCCATTGGAGACAACGGTAGGACACGTGGCAGTCAGATAGCGGTCTGTTAGCTACCAGACGCGTCCGGTATGGTGACCGGACACGTCCGATATTCATGACCGGTGCGTCCGGTGCTGCGTCTGGTCAGTAGGACCGGAGCGTCCAATCATCCTGACTTTTTGCCCAATGAAGGGGTAATGGTTCTATTTGTTCGTAAGGTTATAAATAGAAGCCATAGTCAGCCTTGGGTAAAGAGCTGAGCACACTAGAGCCTTGGTGGCTTGTGTTGTAGTGCTTGGGAGCCCTCCATCTCATATATACTTGATAGTGATCATTCGATTGTGTGAGAGAGCTGATTCTAGTGCTGATTGCATCATGAGGTTGCATCGAGTGGCACTAGGTGATTGAGTTGCAAGCCGGTGGTGCTTGTTACTCTTGGAGGTTGCCACCTCCTAGATGGCTTGGTGGTGGTCTCCGTCAAAGCCGCAAGAAGCTTGTGCGGTGCTCTAGAGAGAGCTTTGTGAGGAGCAATTGTGCTCGCCCCACGGGAGCCGCGAAGAGCAACTCTAGTTGAGCGTGTCATTGAGCTACCCTCACTTTCGGGGTAGGTTCTTGTGGTGCCCGACGTGCGAGCTTGGCGGGTGATGCCAATTAGTCGCCGAACCACCAAGTGAGCGGTCGACACAACGGGGACTAGCGTGTTGGCAAACACGTGAACCTCAGGAGAAAAATTATCATGTCAACCTTGTTCTTCCCGTTGGTTTGCATCCCCGTTATACAAGCTTGCGATTATTTTCATATACATTGAGCTTGTGTTGTTGCTTTTGTAATTAGTTAGCTTGTGTAGCTTGCTAGTTACCTTCTTGTTTGTGTAGCATAGAAGTAGCTCCCTTGCGTGGCTAATTTGGTTTGTGTAACCTTGTTAGTCACATTGCTTAGTTTATGTAGCTAAGTAATTGCGCTCTCTAATTTGGCATTGGTTGCCTTTTTATTGAGCATTGCTAGCGAGCGTAGGTGGCTTTGTGCTTTTGCTTACTAGCATATGTAGGAGCTCTCTTGTTGCTTAAAGTACTAGTGGCATAGGTTTGTGTGACCTTGCTCCTAGAATTGGTTAGGAGAGCTCTAGCTAGCCCTGCACCTTAGTTGCTTAATTAGTATCTTTGGAAGGTGCTAGAGAACATAGATAGAGGGGTGTAGTCTTGGCTAGACCGATAGTTTTAATTCCGCACTTGTTTCAGTTAGCCGACACAATTAATTTTAGAAAGGACTATTCACCCCCCCTCTAGTCCACCATCTCAACCCTTCAAGTGGTATCAGAGCCCGATCTCTCATTTGTGGTCTTCACCGATCCGAGAGGATGGCGAACTTTGGGCTAGAAGTTGTTTGTGACACACACATTTTTTATGGCTATACTATGCACGGTGGAAACATCATATGCTTGATCATTTCCGTGAATTGGGTCCCAAGGCATGGTGGATCATTGTTGTTGGTTTTTCTTGTGATGTCTTGGATAAGGATAACCTCACCCAAGCGCAAGAGGATTGCTTACAACTTGATCATCGTGCTCTTTATTATCTAACGTGTGCTATACATGATATTTTTAGACGTGTGTGGGACTTGGAGAGTGCTCATGATATGTGGCTAGCACTCTAAGCCTTTTATGGTGACTCCTCCACATGGGATGATGGTAAATTCAAGAAGGAGGATGAACCAAAGAAGGAGGCGCATGAGTATGTTGAGCATAACTACAATTTGGAGATTGTGGAAGATTGCTCCATCTCATGGTCAAGTGATGATGATGACGATCGATCAACTACAAGTTCACTTGATAAGGTTGATGATGATGCCACAAGTGTTGCAAGTGATGATGCTACCCCATGCACACTTGATGGTAATGATGGTTCATGCTCAAGCCATGATGAAGATGCTACTACTACATGCTCTCCAACCACACCATATTGTCTCATGTCACAAGGTGACACCAAGGTATCAAATGATAATGTGGTTGATCATGTTGATTCATATGATGAGCTTGTTAGTAGACTTGCTAGCATGACCATGTATTTAGAAAATGAGAAAGCTAAAACATTAAAATTAGAAAATGAAAACTTATTTCTAAAGAACTCTTGTGAAGAACATAAAGACTTACTTGATGCTTATAAATCTTCACATGATGAGCTTAAATTGAATCATAAGACACTACTTGCATCTCATGATGGATTATTAGAACATCATGCTTCTCTCATTAAAATATTTACCAAAAAACTTAAAAATAATGAGAGTTCATCACATGGGTCAATTGATCAATCACATATTATTACTAACCCCTGTGATGTAGGCAAGAAGCATGTATCCACCTCTTGTGATGATTTATTAGATATGCCATACTCTTCACATATAGATGCTTGTTCTACTTCTATGTCTTGTGAGACTAACCTTTTGAAGGAGAACAATGAGCTAAATGAACAAGTGAAGAAATTGAGCAACAAGTTAAAGAGGTGCTACAACTCTCAAGTCACCTTTAAGCATATGTTGAAGACTCAAAGAAACTTTGGTGACAAGAGTGGAGTTGGCTTCAAGACTAGCAAAGTCAATCATTAAGAAAGCCGCAATGACATAAGTGGCATTGGCTTCAACAAGAGAAAGATCAAGGACAAAAGATGGGGCAAGAGCAGATATGAAAGAGAGATGAAGAAGCAAGAACAAGAGAAGCTCTCTCATTTCATGTGCTTCAAGTGCCATGAAGTGGGACATCTTGCAAATGGTTGCCCCAATGAAGAAAAGCTCAAGTTGAAGAAAGAAGAAGAGAGGCTAAGGCATGTGAAGTGCTTCAAGTGCCGCACTTGGGGTTATCTTACCTCAATGTGCCCAACTAAGTAATTAGTGAAGCAACAAGTGAAGCCTCAACCAAAGCCACAAGTTGAGCAAGAGATTACACCCCAAGTTCAAATTAAGATCAACCATGAAGATGATGGTGATTCGATGATAAAGAAGAAGAAAACAAAAAGGGGTGGAAAGGCAAGGCATCCAATGCAAACTCAAGATGCCAAGATGATAAGCAAGAATAAAGATGATAAGAAAGATTATGCTCACATCAAGTGCTTCAAGTATGGAAATATGGGAAACTTTGCCTCTAAGTGTCCTACCAAGCTTGAGATGAAGGCTCAAGCAATCCATGAGAGGCAAGGCAATGAAAAGCACCATATGAGCAAGGAAGAGAAGACTCAATCAAAGAGAAAGTGCTACTCATGCCAGGAAAGGGGACACATGGCACATTCATGTCCCCTAGGTAACACTCCTAAGCCTATTTCAATTGATGATGATTCTATGCTTAGGAAGGATGGCAATGGTACCTTATTGGTTGCAATTGCAAAACATCTCGCTATTCATACTAAGGCTATGCCTAAGTATGTTGCTCCTAACTTGAGAGAACCCAAACTTATTTGGGTACCATCAAAAAGTGGATGATTGATTGTAGGTACCATCGGCATTGAAGACTTGATTCAATTGATCGCACATTGTTCATCATATATTGAATCAAGTTATGAAGCTTAGTGCACATCCTAACCCAATGCCAAGAGAAAATTGAGTGAAGTCCAAGTGCTATCAACATACAAGTGCTATAATTCAAGTTGTTGGTAATTCATTGGATATATTTGATGACTTGCAAATAATTGAGTTGAAGCTTGCTAGTTAGATGATTATGAGCTAACCAAGATATATCTCTTGTTGATCATTTCATTTGGGTGCATATGAGTTGATTGAATTGGATAAATATGCAATATTGCTTGCTATGAGATGTTTGAATGGATAAATTGATTAGTAGTCAAGTTTGGATTGACTTGTGTTGGATAAATTCATGAGATGATTTTTAGTAAGTGGTTTGAATAGATTTATGTCTTGTGAAAGTATTCAAACGAGTTAGTTTCAAGTTTGATTCATATTTGATGAAGTATAGCTCAAGTGATTAAAATCTGTCCTATATTGAAAATCTAAGTGAGCTGTGATCTTAACTATATTTGAGTAATCAACACTTATTGGATTGGCATAAAAATTAGTGTATATGCTCTAGACTTATGGTATAAGACTCTGTACAATTTTCATGAGAATTGGATAAGAAATGCTTTGGTTTTGGAGTAGATCTTGTCAGCTATAGTGCAGCAATTTTTAGCATGTAGCAATAGTGGAATAATTGAAATCTGGTAGCAATCTAGAAGTCAAATAAAGCTTAAATTTTTACAGCTGCTAGATAACTTAGTTAATCACATCTCCACCAAATGTCATGGTATTTGGATTTGTACTTTGAGAGATATGCTTATTTCTTTGAAGGGTACAGAATCTGCCAAAAAAGTGACAAATATTGGATTAATCTAGAGTCATTTTGATTGAAAGGTCCTCAAGTTGGAAACATGTTTATAAGTAATTGAGGCACCTAAGTTTGGTTTTGAGATGATCTAGAAGCATGACAAGAAAAGAGTACAAGGCCATTTGATTGTGGAGTGTACTTTACACACCTTTGGTACTCAAGATGAAGATCAAGATCAAACTCAAGTTGAAGATGAAATTTAAGTTCTAGATATGATTTGAGATCATTTGGTAGAAAGAAAAGGACTTAAATAAGAAGAAAGAAAAGGACTTAAAAAAGGAATCAAGGTTACTCACCAAGTTAAGTCCATCACTTGGATCAATCAATCAAGTTATTTCAAGTGAGTGTCAATAATGGTTCTTGGAGAGAGGTCACTTTTCCCTAGTGTAGGGGCTTACCACCTATGAGTGGTAAACCAAGTGTGGTACTTGGAAGGCTAACATGGAAGTGGTGATCTGAGGGACATTTGAGATGCTTAGTTGAAGCAATCAAAAGGGTTGATCAAGAAAAGCAAGCAATACCTAAAAGAGAGCTAGTCATGATATTTCAAGTGGTATTCTCAAATTGATGCTCTCATACAAGCAAAGATCAAAAGATAAAGCAAGCCAACCACAATAATAAAGTGCACTTGATCATAAGTGGTATTCATTTTATATGGGTGAAGAATGGAATTCAATATGGTATCTATTGATCTTCACCAAGCTTATAATTGGACTTCACATTGCTATTGGAGTAATGAATTAGAATCTATGTGACTATCCTCTACTCCAACATAGCAAAGGTATCATTATAATGTGCATGATCATTTCATCTCTTACTAGTATGCGGTTAGTGCATATAGTACATGCTTCATAGGATCATGCATAACAAATAAAATGTTTAAATTCATAGCCTACCACTATTGTTTGAATAATTAATTGATCTAGTGGTTAGTATATGAATTTGTTCATAAGCTAGTAAACCCAAGTACTTGATTTAATTTGGATTGCTAATAAGTGATAAGTACAACATTACCAAGATAACCCTTGCAAGAGGTGTGAAGAAGCTTGTCATTGGTTCAAACCGGACTTGAAAGCTTAGGCAAATCAATTTAGTTCAAGTCAATCATAGAAGCTCATGATAGTGATAAGAGTACAAGCACAAGACAACAATTCAAATGGATATCTAGTTTGTTTATTTCAAATGGTATCTAGACTCAAGTATTTCATCAAGAATCTACAAGTAATGTCTAGATCAACTCACAAGTGATATCCCATAAGTG
The DNA here is from genome assembly GCF_019320115.1 of Miscanthus floridulus. NCBI lineage: Eukaryota > Viridiplantae > Streptophyta > Magnoliopsida > Poales > Poaceae > Miscanthus > Miscanthus floridulus. Next base: position 115,812,489 of record NC_089586.1, on the reverse strand, counting down.
GTACTCATGAAGATATAGCAAATGTTCAAGAAATGGTTTTTATTAAAAAATCCAACAAGTGGTTCCATACTAGAAGATTCTTCCAAGTGATATCACATCTATACATAATATCAATCATGCAAGAAAATAGTTCCACAAGTGATCCTCAACTTTAAGTGATCATCAAATGAAGAATGCATCCCTCACCTACAAGAGCTCAAGTGTATCAAATGAATGACCCATGCTATCACATAGGGGGAGGTGTCACACAAATTGATATCAAGAAAAGATCCTATGTGTGGTATCTCAAGAAGCCCTATACAAGATACAAGTGGTATAAGTTACAAGTGGTATCTACAAGTGATGTCATTCCAACAATCAAGTGATGTCCATAAAAAATGCAAGATTCAAGTATCAACCATCTACCCTAAATGTATACCTTTGCATCAATGAGAAGAACACCTTTTATGGAAATTGATGACAAAGGGGGAGAGATTATACAAAGATATGAAAGCTTTGAGATTGAGATTGTACAAGGGGAAGAGATAAGATATAAAAGCTCAAAGAAGTAGAGGTTGGACATGGACATGGACAAAGAGAGAGCAACATTGAAGAAAAGAGATGGATCAAAATTCTTGGACAAGAGAAGCACACAAGTAGGGGGAGCAAGCTCATGAACTTTGATTGATTGCATTTGATATGTGCATATTCATGTGCTTGCTTGCATTGCATAAACTTTCAAATTCAATATGCATGCTTGTGTGGTGTATGCTAGTTGTAGAACTTAAATGATGATTTGATAACTAGCATGCATATGATGATAGCTAGACACTTGGTATGCTTTTCAAGTAATGCTAGTACCTTGCTTTTAATGTTGATCTTATAAGGTATCTAGTGCTTTTATTACCAAGTGATATCTAGCTAACCATGGGGCTAATGATGAACTTCAAGGTGTAACTCCAATTGGTATCACACTTCAAAGGTTTACTCTATACACCTTAGCATCATCCGGTAGTAATTACTCTCCCACAATTTTAATCTATACATATGTGCGAGCTTCAAATCAAACATTCTAGCACATATGTAGGGGAAGCTAATACTACCATCTCAGGTTTGTGGTACTTGTCCAAAATCATTTTCACATGATAAAATTGCTTGGGCAAGCAACATGAATCCAAAAGAGCTTAATTTTCATATCTTTGTAGAGTTGTCATCAATTACCAAAAAGAGGGAGATTGAAAGGTCCTTGTGTAGTTTTGGTAATTGAGTGATAACCTAGATAGACTAATTGTGTTTATGTGAGATACACGGGTAATTAGTCCATAGGTACATGTGTGTGAGCAACATATGCCATGAAGGTGAAAATGGCTTGGAGATGTTGCAAAGCTCACACATGTGATGATGAAGGAGCTCATTGCACATGAGACATGACATTGAGTCATATGATCAAAGGTAGAGAAGATCAAGACATGACTTGGCTTGATGGACCGGTTGCAAGCGTGAAGGGCAAGTCGGAGGCTTTGGAGCAATGGACCGCGTGGTAGTGAAGCTTGAGCAAGACTAGGCACCGATGGACGAAGGCAACGGTGAAAAGCAAGTGAAGTCAAGATCGATGAACCAATATGATCATGTGATGATATGAAGTGGATTATATCATTGTTGATCATGTTGGTGCATGTGTTGCATCGACATTGGAGGAGATGGAATGGAATGCACAAGGCAAAGGTATAACCTAGGGTATTTCATTTCACTGGTCATAGGTGTGTAGAGAAATTTATGACCGGGTTTAGGATAGATGGCCGTACTATCAAGAGGGGCAAACTTTTTTGCATATCGGTCATCTAGTGCCACTCGAGTGATCTAACTTTGCATCATCGCTAGGATCGAGTGACGTGGCAAGTTGAGTGGCTAACACCCTTGAAAATGTTTGTGAAAATATGCTAACACATGTGCACAAGGTGATACACTTGGTGGTTGGCACATTTGAGCAAGGGTGAAGAAGATAGAGTTGAAAATGAGTTAGTCGCGCTGGTCACAAAGTGATCGGACGTGTCCGGTATGGAGATCGGACATGTCCGATATGTGGCTCAGGACTGGACTACACAGTGTAACCGGACGCGTCCAGTCGACACACCGGACGTGTCCGGTGTGAATCAGCAAAATCGGTGTTCGGTGGAATAGTTGATTGGACGCTGGCAGCGTCCGGTCCGGTGTGACCGAACGCGTCCGGTCGTCCGTGGGTGCTTACTGTAGTCGACCAGACGCTGAGGCTCAGCGTCTGGTCAGTTTCTAACTGATGTGTCCGATCGGCCCTAGAGGCTTACTAGACTCGACCGGACGCAGCGGCTCAGCGTCCGATCATTTTGAACAAAGCGTCCGGTCGGACATATTAGAGAGCCATTAGAGGCAACGGTAGGACACGTGGCGGTCAGATAGCGGTCTATTAGCTACCGGACGCGTTCGGTATGGTGACCGGACACGTCCGGTAGTCACGACAGGTGTGTCCGGTCAGTAGGACTGGAGCATCCGGTCATCCTGACTTTTTGCCTAGTGAAGGGGTAATGGCTCTATTTGTTCATGAGGTTATAAATAGAAGCCATGGTCAGCCTTGGGTAAAGAGCTGAGCACACTAGAGCCTTGGTGGCTTGTGTTGTAGTGCTTGGGAGCTCTCCATCTCATATATACTTGATAGTGATCATTTGATTGTGTGAGAGAGCGATTCTAGTGCGATTGCATCGTGAGGTTATATCGAGTGGCACTAAGTGATCGAGTTGCAAGCCAGTGGTGCTTGTTACTCTTGGAGGTTGCCACCTCCTAGACAGCTTGGTGGTGGTCTCCGTCGAAGCCTGCAAGAAGCTTGTGCGGTGCTCCGGAGAAGAGCTTTGTGAGGGGCATTGTGCTCGCCCCATGGGAGCCGCGAAGAGCAACTCTAGTTGAGCGTGTCATTGAGCTACCCTCACTTTTGGGGTAGATTCTTGTGGTGCTCGACATGCGGGCTTGGCGGGTGATGCCAATTAGACGCCGAACCACCAAGTGAGCGGTCGACACAACGGGGACTAGCGTGTTGGCAAACACGTGAACCTCAGGAGAAAAATCATCATGTCAACCTTGTTCTTTCCGTTGGTTTGCATCCCCATTATATAAGCTTGCGATTATTTTTATATACATTGAGCTTGTGTTGTTGCTTTTGTAATTAGTTAGCTTGTGTAGCTTGCTAGTTACCTTCTTGTTTGTGTAGCATAGAAGTAGCTCCCTTGCGTGGCTAATTTGGTTTGTGTAACCTTGTTAGTCACATTGCTTAGTTTGTGTAGCTAAGTAATTGTGCTCTCTAATTTGGCATTGGTTGCCTTGTTATTGAGTATTGCTAGTGAGCGTAGGTGGCTTTGTGCTTTTGCTTATTAGCATGTGTAGGAGCTCCCTTGTTGCTTAAAGTACTAGTGGCATAGGTTTGTGTGACCTTGCTCCTAGAATTGGTTAGAAGAGCTTTAGCTAGCCCTACACATTAGTTGCTTAATTAGTATCTTTGGAAGGTGCTAGAGAACATAGATAGAGGGGTGTAGTCTTGGCTAGACCGATAGTTTTAATTCCGCACTTGTTTCGATTAGTCGACGCAATTAATTTTAGAAAGGACTATTCACCCCCCTCTAGTCCGCCATCTCGACCCTTTAGGGGTTGAATTGGGTCATTAAAAACTTAATATATGACAACTTGAACTATACTGGACAAACTAATAAAACAACTAATTAGCAAGATGTGCACTTAAATTTATCTCTTGTTCTTCACTTATCTAAACCCACAAATGGCTTTACAACCTGTTGACAACAAAAAATGTCCAATAATGAAATTGAAAGTGCATCTAATCCTATCATGGGTTTTGGTGATATAATGACAATGCAAACAAAGATATAATAGGAATTGTAGAGTATTTCAATTTTACGTGCAACCGGGCAGTGGCCGGTGGGTACTACTCGCTAGCCACCACTATCCAATGCGGTGCCGAACACGTCCTCTTTAGACTTACCCATGGTTTGGCTCTATTCAGCAAACCAGGATAGGAGAGAAAACAGAAGAACAAAGCGAGAGCATCAAATCAAGATTAACTGGATCAAGACATCGCCTAGAAGAGAGAAGACTAGTGGGCGGGGGTTGGCTTGTGCTTGGGTTGTGGTGTGGAATTGGGTGAAGCTCTGTTTGGATGTAGATATTTAGGTGGAGGAATTGCAATGGGGTAGAATACCAAATATGAGTGGAAAGGGAAATGGTTGTAATGCCAATGTTGTTGTTTGGATGTGTATATCATTGGTAGTTGGAATCAAAACACAGTCCCCGGTTTCAATTCATGTTCAGATATTTTCTTCCTCAAACGTCTTGAAGGCCCTAGTAGTCCCCTCCATCTATGAGTCGGGCCACAGCACGCCGATGGCTGCACACATGCATTGGGATCAAGCTCAAGGCAGGCTCGACTGGAGCTCACTTGTAGCCATGTCGGTGGTCGTGGCAGACTTGCCACACTATGGCGAGGCAATAGCTAGTGGCTGCCAGGTCTGGGGAGGTGCTGCACTAGGCTATGGTTGCCACGGCGCAGCGCTTGGAGATGGAGCGGCAATGCGCTGGCGACCGGCCATGCGCTGCATCTCGGGCCGAACTGATCTATGCGCCGTTGGGAAAAGGGGGTAATGGCAGAGGACTGCCGGAGATGTGAGAGAATGAGGAGAGCGAGAGAGGCATAGCTGTTTTGGAAAAACTATTTGGCAAAATAGCTTCACCAATAACTTCATGTATGGTTGAGAGAGGAAAACAAGGGAGAGAGTCGTGAAAAGCTACTTTTTTTTCAACTTCACATCTCTCCTTTCCTTTGTGAGAGCATAAAAAAGAGCTTCAGCAATGAGCTGTTTTGAAAAAAAGATGTTTAGCACAAAAAAAAAAGCTCACAAAAACTCATGAAGTTATTGGTGCAGCTGCATTAAACAAACTTAACCATGGTTCCCTTTAAATTCATCTAACTAATAAATCAGTTAATTATCTCACTAGCTATTCAAACTTAGCTAATACTCCCACGAACCCCTATTCACATAGCCTAGCAGTAGCAAAGGGAGAACATTATATATAAAACCACGGATGCATCTTTTTTTAGTTAGTAGATCCAAATATCACCGAGTTAATAAGCACTGAACTTTTAGTCAGCTAAATATTAGTTGCTAATAGATCCAATGCAAACAGGTTACGTAGCAAACGTAAGGTAAGTTAAACTGAAAAAAAATTATATACTTTGGCTATGCGCATATATGAGATACTGTTGGAACGAAAAGAAAATAGAGAGCCAGAGGACATGTTATCCTTGTCCAGGTTGCAGTGATGGGATGGAGATGGGGATGGGGATGGGGTGCATGAGCACGCTTCCATGAACAATTTGGCGCTCTCGATGCTCTCGCCCTCGACCTCAGGTTTCCCGCCATGTCCCCGACCCTCCAAGGCCGACACCAACGCCGCCGCGCCCTCGGGCGACGCCTCGCTCTGCGCCTTCCGCGCGCACCACCGCGCCGGCCGAGCCCTCCACGCTAACCCGGCGCTGATACCCGCGCTCGCGGCCTGCGCGCGGCTGCCCGCCGCCGTGGCCGAGGCCGAGCAGATCCACGCGCTCCTCGTCAAGTCCGGTGTCCCGCGGACTGTCTCCGATGTCCAAGCGTCCACCTCCCTGGTTCGAGCCTACTCGCAGCTCGGGCGCGTGTGCGACGCGCGGAAGGTGTTCGATGGAATGACGGACCGGACGGTGGTCACCTGGAACGTCCTGCTTGATGCGCTTGTCAGAGATGGCGACTTGGACGCTGCATGGGAGGCATTTGTGGAAATGCCACAGCACAATGTGGTTTCTTGGAACACCATAATCGCTGGTTTTGCAAGGAATGGGTGGGCGCAGGAGGCAGTGGACTTGTTTGTCGAGATGACTGTGGCTTATGGGTTGGCGCCAGATGAGGCCACGATGGTTGGCTTCATATTGGCTGTTCGGGACATTGGTCTACTTGGAATTGGGAAGAGTGCACATGGGTATGTTCTCCGTCGGGAGTTCTCACTTGACGGTGCTCTTGGGGTTGCACTAATCAGTATGTACACGAGGTGCGGGAGCATGGGTGCTGCACACAGTTGCTTCTTGAGTGTCACCACCAAGAATGTGGAGCATTGGACCTCTTTGATCGCGGGTTTCGCAGCACATGGTCAACCAGAGAAAGCATTGAGGTTGTTCATCAAGATGAGGCGGGTGGGCATTGAGCCTAGTGGTGTCACTTTTGTAGCCATCTTGAACGCCTGCAGCCATGGTGGGCTTGTCAGTGAAGGTTTCAAGTACTTCGACCTAATGAGGAGCATGGGCATCAGGCCAATGATCCAGCACTATGGCTGCTTGGTTGATCTCCTTGGCCGTGCTGGGTTCTTGAAGGAGGCCTTCAATCTTGCCAGCAATCTACCTGAAGATCCTGGTTTTGTAATCTGGAGCTCACTACTAGCAGCCTGCCGTAGCCATGGCGATGTCGACATGGCAGAGCTCACTGCGTCAAAGCTGGCAGACGCAAAACCAAGTCATGGCAGCTCGTATGTGCTGCTATCGAATACATATGCACGAGCGAAACAATGGGAGGACTTGAAGAGGACGCGGAGGAGGATGGAGGAACATGGGGTAACCAAGAAACCTGGGCTCAGCTGGATAGAGGAAGATGGAAGTGCACATTCCTTTGTCACTGCAGACAAGTTGCATATGAAAAGCGAGGGTATTTATCAGATGTTGGAGGATTTGAAACATAATTTGACATCAGCTGCATATGAACCTGAACCGTTCGCTCTTTCTGAACAATTGTAATAAATTTCTTTGGAGGAAGATTATCACTTGTTAATAAAAATCCATCATAAATATTAAATATATATTCAAACTTATGAGCAGGAACAAGGCTGTACCTGATAATGACTTAATTAAGTATATGTTAGTAATCGTGCACTTTAACCCCGTTCGCTTGTTGGTTTCAGCCAGGGCTCATCAGCCAGTCAACAGTGTTTTCCTCTCACAACAAACCAGCACCAGCCGAGCTTATCAGCCCAAAAACCAACCAGCGAACAGGCTCTTTAGCTGCATTTACATATTTTTGCTGGGAGTACTCTAGCAATTCGCACAAGACAAGGGCACTGAACTACAATCAGACCAGGCAGTTCGACATTTCCCCAGCAATTCCTCGCTCTCGTGCTTATCTCTAATCTACAGCTGTAAGTTCTGTACATTAAACAGTCATCTAGCCTGATAGTGTGGTCGAAATGCTTGATTAGGCCCACCAGATAGACGGTCTCTCGATCTAGTTTTAGCAACATCAACAACTATCATCCAGCCGTTTATTATCTGCAGATAAAACTATAACCGTGAGTTTCAAGAGGTCTGTAAACATCCTACAACTGTAACAATGCTAGTTGTATAATAGGAATTCTAATCACCTACCTGTCCATTCATTGCTTTTAGAGCAGCACCTCCAGCTTCCTCAGTAGTGTATTCTACAAAGGCGTAGCCTTTTGATCTTTTTGATATCCTGTCCATAATTATCTTCACTGTATGTAACAAAGCAGTTCAATGAATCAGAAAGTCAGACGCAAAAGATAAATGAATGCGTACAAACATTTTTGCTACCCTATCACAAACCTTCAACGAGCTCACCGAAAGGCTCAAACGCTGCCCGCAAAGTTTTCTCAGATGTATAAAATGAAAGCCCTGCCATACAGTGTACACAAAAGTTAGGGACAGTCAAGATAGAAATAGATCTGAATAAAGAAATGCTAATGATACATGAACAAACAAATGAGGTAAAATGCACAAAAAAGTATATGTTGTGCTTCACCTGTAACAAAGAGCCTTTTAGTTTTGATATCGGCCACTCCAGTCCCTTCAGATGATTTCAAGCCATCATCACCTGAAACCATCAAAAGCATTTACTATCTGGGTGATTTATACAAGCCCTCTAAGAAGCATGGACATTCAAGTTGTCAGATGCACCCCAGGCATGCTAGGTACAAGTTCAATGAGTATAAAGTGTAAGATAATCAAATGTACCAACTTAAGTCCTCCAAGGATTAATAGCAAAATTGGTATATGGATGGCATCATCTTAGTATCGATCAGGCCATAGAAATGAACCTCACAAAGGACCAGCAAAAGAATACAAAGCTGTGTAGGGGAAGAAATAGGATTTTAGTTTTGGCCTTTGGGGTAAAATAATCAGAACCTTGCTTGTTCTAGTCTGGTCGAAACTGTCTGGTTTTCAAGTTTCAACTTAGTTCATATGAATTGCTTGTGGTTGACTAATCCAAATTTTCAAATCATTAACTCTAGATATCTTGTTAGAATGGAAAACAAGGCCAAACCCAGGCACAAGATTTGTATAGCAGTATTGGTGGTTTCCTGCATTGAAAATTTGAAATGCACCATAAAAGGTCTTGAACAGGAAGAAAGGAATTTTGGCTGCCAATGATGCACATAGTGATGGAAATGGGACTTAAGATAATGGCGTTAAGAAATGAGTATATATTTATCAGAAGCAGAAGAAATGAGAACAAACCTTTGTAATCTTTGTTGTCTGATCCAAAGTTCATATCGGGTTGAACAGATAACACTCCAGGAACATCTGGTATGCAAAGTTACTTTTCAGTGGCTCAAAGATGGGGATTTGTCAGGACTCTATACAAAGAGATATGAAAGCCCAAGTTGCTCACCAGCTAACTCTTTTGCGCACTCTTCATCAATATGACAGCAGAAACCATAATCCCTCTCCCATGAAATGTGATATATGCTAACTTGGGCATCCTGTTCGCTGAAAAATTGAGAGATGACAATATTTTTATCATGCACACAACAGGCAGATACTAGTAAAGTAGTAGCTAGGTTGATGTAAGATTACATACTTCCCCAACACTTTCATAAGGATTTGGGTATAGTGATCCACCATTTGGGCCTTTGTCACGACTTCAACTCCGGGCTTCTCCATTCGGACAAGCCAAAACTCATTTTTCCCACTTGAAGATGTAGAAGCACTATCACTAATGCTTACAAGGTTAGCTGTCGAGAGACTCAAGCTGTGGTTATCCTTCTCTGATTTGTTACCCATATCTGGCTGAACAGATAACACTCCCTGCATCTCTGTAAATTGAGAAGAGAGGAAGAAGCAAAATATGTATGATTTCCAGTATGTACCTCTCCAAATGTTTTTCACTTTGTCAATCAGAGGTTCTAATTTTCAAATGCATCATCGAAATCAGTCCAACAGGTGGTGCAATTCATAAACCAACAAAGCAACTTAACTATACCTTGGCATGCTAAAACTATTTTGGAATAGTATGTCTGAGTCTGAATAAGGAGAACAATTGCAAACTAGAATGATTCAGAGAATGTCATGATAAGAAAGACAGTTGTCTGCAGTTATCGACAAACTTGTATAGCTGTTCCCAGTTTACACATATCTCACTCTGCAGGATTAAACTTTCTCACAAAATTATACTAATACGGAGCACCGAAGCACACCAGTTTTTTTCACACCGCACTTCACTAAGGGATTGGAGGTCATACTTGCAAGCTCCTTCGATGCATCCTCGTCGATCTCGCAGCGGAACTCGTAGGTCCCATCCCACGAAGCCTCATATATGCGCATCTGCGCCTCCTTCTCACTGCCGTAATTACGCAGGGCGCAATATTTTCAGCATAAAAACCGTTGAAAAAAAAAGCTAAGTGTTCTTGTTTGCCAGAGAATGCATACTACTCACCTTCCCACAACCTGGGCCAGTGTGGCTGCGTAGTAATCCACGGCCTCTACGCGGGACACCCCACTGCCTCCCGCGGCGGCGGGGGGCGTATCCATCACAACCACCCACCTGGAGGAACGCGACTGGCTCTCAGTCGAAGCGGCGGAAAGTGGCGTGGGAGGCGACTGCGAAGATGAGGCGAGGAGGGGCAAACGGCGCCGGCCCCGCTGGCGAGCAATTGAACGGAGGGCGGAGGTCGAGAGGTGGGGGACTGAAATGGATTGGCTGCCGGCTTTGGTGGCGGTGGGAATGGAAACGGACACGGCGAGTCCGCCGCCGATGAGGAGGGAAGGTAGCACGGCGTCCATGGCTGGCGCGGTGGAGTATGAGGTCGGACCAGCGGGTTGGAAGTGGAAACGACTCTTCGAGGCAGATGCGAGCTCGCTGCTCGCGGGAGTGGCTTACCGCCGGGCGCCGGTTAGCGGCTAGGTGGACAAGACAACCCTAGTGTGGGCCGTGGGAGAAATATCCTGCCGTGCTAGTTTCCGGTGTCGTAGTTATGTGGGCCTCAAGTAATATCGGCCCAGTGGGCCGGTGCTTCATCGGCTGAACGGTCAAATCATATGTCGGCTGCTTGTTTTGTTGAAAAAAAGTCCATTCTACCTCTCTCTCAATTATCTGATTTTTCTCCTTGAACTTTAAAATCAGAATCTCCCCCCGTGAACTCTCCTGTCCTAGTTTATGGTTTTGTCATTTTTTAGTTAAAAAATAAGTAAATATTTGATAAGTTTTTAAACCACAAAAATTGTATCCAGGCTCTAAAAATTATTAAAAAAATCTAGAGATACACTAGGATAAAAGAAAATCCAAAAAAAATATTTAGAGTTCATAAAAATAGACCTGTATGTTTTAAAAAAATAGATTTAGCTCTAGGAAAATGAAAAATAACCAAAAAGAACTATAAAATTATTAAACATTTTAATTAATATGTAAACATGTTTTGAAACTTTTCATGAAAAAACATAATATGCAACTAGCATGATTGCATTCAACATTAATGTATGTTGCACTCGAGATGGTTGCATCTCATTTTTATCATGCATAGTTTTTAAAACATGTTTATACATTGATTAAAATGCTTTAGGAGTTTTTAGTAGATTTTTTTCAATTTTACTAGAGCTAAACCTATTTTTTGAATGTTTAAAGATGTTTTCATAAGCTCTAAATATTTTTTTGGATTTTTAATACCCTGATCTATCTCTAATTTTTAACGTGATTTAAAAATCCTTATAAACTATTTACCAAAAAGTTTAACTTAAAAGGACAAAAGTGCCTTCAAAACCACTTTAAATCAAAGGCAAGGTGGTAATTTGAATGTTTTTGGAAGTTTCAGGGATAAGACGTCTGATTTTAAGTTCAAGAAGGAAAAATAAACTATGATAATAGTTCAAGAAGATAGAATAGGCCTTTTCATGCTTTGTTTGAGATTGCCAGATGGGCATGTGCAACTCGTGAGTAGAAAAGGGTGATGAGGTGAGCGAACAATTTTGGTTTCACTGAGAAGGACTGTAGTACATTCTTATATAAATCTATTCGAAAAAATAAAGAAAATATAATAGGCCATTTCAATCTTTGTGCTATCTTATATAGGTGGATGAGACAACAGAACTCAATATGTAACATGACAATTCTTATAAATTATCAACCAACCCGAAATTCTAGAACCTAATTCAATCATTTTTGTTTCCCGTTGCCACCCATGTAGCCCATGACCTAAAGCCTTGTGTAGTCCCTTTGATATTAAATTATTGGCTTAGATGTTTTTTTTCTAATCGCCTAGTTTAGTTCATCCTTCTAAAACTTACTCCCTATCTCATCAAATATTTGGATACATACATGGAATATTAAATATAGACTAAAAAATAACTAATTGCACGGTTTGCGACTAATTTGCAAGACGAATCTTTTAAGCTTAATTAGTCTATGATTTGACAATGTGGTGTTACAGTAACACATGCGTTAATGACGGATTAATTAAGCTTAATAAATTCGTCTTGCAGATTACTGACAGATTCTATAATTTATTTTTTATTAGTATCCAAACACCACATGCAACACATTTATATGATACCCGATGCGACATCAAAAACTACCCTAGTTTAAACAAGGCCACAATCGCATTATACTATCACTGCTCCATGGAATTTCCGCCAAAGGTTGTTTTCAAGCGTAAGCTTATCCATGTGGCTACTGGCTAACGTTATACACTTGCGGCAGCGTTGAACAAACAAAAACAGCCCTGCCGAAACTCCCGGTTCTACGCCTGCCCTGCGTCGAGACTATGTCAAAGTCAATGGGCCAATCACCGCGCGCCGAGCTCCAAAACCACCCCCACCAACCCGGGCCCACTACCCTCTCCGTCCCTAGTCCCCTTTGTCCCCGGTTTCCGCCCTCCTCTTCACTCGCCTCCTCCGATGGCTCGCCCCCGCCGCATCCTCTGACCCCCCGCCACGCCTTCCCGGAGAGCGGCGCCGCGATCTCGCCGGAGATGGCGCCGCCTCCTCCCTCAGCGGGGGAGCAGCAGCAGCCGCAGCTCCGCGGGGTGGTCATCATCACGCTCCCTCCCTCGGACCAGCCCTCCAAGGGCAAGACCATCACCGCCTTCACCTACACCGACGACGCCCCGCCCCCGGAGCCGGTGATGGGGTACCCGGCGGCGACGGGGGTCAGGCGGCGCCCGAGGCGGGTGCTCTCGACGCGGCGCGTGGCGGCGGCGGCGCTCGTGCTGGGCGCGCTCGCGGTCGCCGCCTACTACTGCTTCTACTCGGACGTGGCCGTGCAGTTCCTGGGGATGGGGCAGGAGGAGGCGCAGAAGGAGCGGAACGAGACCAGGTCCTTCCTGCTGCCGCTCTTCCCCAAGGCGCGTCAGGGCCGCGCCCTGCGAGAGTTCGGGGACGTCAAGCTCGCCGCCAGGAGGGTCGATGACGGCGGAAGGAAGGCGAGGAACAAGATGGAGGTCACGAAGGCGGCCGCGGCCGGGACCAATTCCACGGCGTTGCTCCCGATCAAGGGCAATGTCTTCCCCGATGGGTACGCAAACAATCGCGCAGGCATTCCATCTTATTTCAACTCTAATAGCGGCTCATTTGTGATTTGAGTCGATAGAGTAGTCTTGAAAGGGACGATAGCTTGGATGGATTAGATTTTGGGGAATTTCCTGGATTCCAATGTGACCAAATTGGGTAGACATGTTGCTATATTTATTTGTTTATTACTAATATGACCAAATGCGGTTTTTGAAGTATGGTGATTGTCATGGAATTACAGGTCTTTATGTTTCTTCTGATAGGCCTAGGTTCGTCTAAGCTTGTTGTACGGGTGTTTATTTGTCTACAATCATTTAATAGGTTTTGGAATGGACTTAGTTTTGCTGTATGTGTGTTTATGACTTGTGACCCGTTGAGTATTCATAAAAGCAGGCCTTTTGCGTGCCGACTACTATTGAGGTCAGAATATCCAGTATTAATCGATATTCATATCTTATCCACTTTTCTTCATTTTTATGTGCCTGTGGACAATGTAAAGGATGATATATGTGACATTTCATTCTTGTTCCATTGAAGCTAATTCTATCTTATTAAAACTGCAGCCAGTATTATACATCTATCTTTGTTGGGAACCCTCCAAGACCATACTTTCTTGATGTTGATACTGGAAGTGACTTGACGTGGATCCAGTGTGATGCACCATGTACAAACTGCGCAAAGGTATGCAATCGAATAACAGCAATTTCCATTCTACTTATAATGGCAACTTTTTCCTAAGCGACTCTAGGATTTCCATTCGCTATTTTGGGTACCTCATTGGTAAGAAACAATATGGTTATCTTAGTTTTACTCGCTATTAGCCTCATTGTTGCTCTTTCATTGTATGGCTCTCTGATGAACATGTGTGACAATTTCAGGGACCACATCCTTTATATAAGCCAACAAAAGAAAAGATTGTCCCTCCTAGAGATTTGTTATGCCAAGAATTGCAAGGCAACCAGAACTACTGTGAAACCTGCAAGCAGTGTGACTATGAAATTGAATACGCAGACCAAAGCTCCTCAATGGGTGTCCTTGCAAGGGATGATATGCATCTGATCGCAACCAATGGTGGAAGGGAAAAACTAGATTTTGTCTTTGGGTATGTCCAAACCTTTCAGAAGCAGATCTCTTTTATATGTATGATGTATTGGAAAAGTATGATGTCAGATCATTTAACTTTTGCTGTCTATGGTCTAGGTGCGCATATGATCAGCAAGGCCAGCTTTTGTCCTCACCAGCAAAGACCGATGGGATCCTTGGACTTAGCAATGCGGCGATAAGCCTTCCCAGTCAGCTGGCAAGTCACGGGATTATTTCCAACATTGTCGGCCATTGTTTCCCTAGAGAGCAAGGTGGTAAAGGATATATGTTTCTGGGAGATGATTATGTACCTAGATGGGGAATAACATGGACTTCTATCCGAAGTGGTCCAGAGTAAGTCTTATCATGTTTCTTTGAAAATGTAATTGCATGTATTGCCATCTCCCTTTTGGATCATATATTTTGGCTGAATTGCCTTGTCTTTTGTTGCAACTATCCTAAAAGATCATAGAAAAGTTTATCCCATTTTCTTTCGTTACCCGTTAGTCATGACCTTTTCTCTTTTCTTTTCTCCAAATTTCCAGTAACTTATATCACACAGAAGCCTACCATGTAAAATATGGGGATCAGCAACTCCGGGTGCGTGAGCAGGCAGGAAACGCTGTTCAAGTAATTTTTGACAGTGGAAGCTCCTATACGTACCTTCCAAATGAAATATATGAAAACCTTGTTGCAGCAGTGAGTATTGCTAGCGCTTGTTCATTGGTCTGAATATTCAAAATCGGCTTGCTAACTTTCTTTTGTTCACAGATCAAATATGCGTCTCCAGGCTTTGTCCAAGACAGCTCAGATCGGACATTACCTTTATGCTGGAAAGCTGATTTCCCTGTGAGGTAAAATAATAATGGAACTATTAGTACTCTCTTTAGAGAGGGAGTTCATCAGGCAACTATGCCACTAGATAGACTACCTGTCCTTAACATTACTTTCTTCGCCAGGTATCTGGAAGATGTCAAGCAGTTCAAGCCCTTGAACCTTCACTTTGGGAAGAAATGGCTTTTCATGTCTAAAACATTCACTATTTCTCCTGAGGATTACTTGATTATTAGTGTAAGTTTCTTTTGGCATTCACATCCTAGATTACTGTTTATTCTTCTATTATATATATGTCAACATTTCTAAGCTGAGTCATATGGTGACATTTATGTATATATGTTCTTTTTGTTGGTGGACCTTTTCCAGGATAAAGGAAATGTCTGTCTTGGGCTTCTCAATGGGACAGAGATTAATCATGGGTCAACTATCATAGTGGGAGGTATAAATGACCTTCCTTCAATCCTTTCATTTTAACACTTGGATTTTAGTGTTACCCATTGAATAAACCCAGCAGTATAGCGAAGATGTGTTGATATTGCCAAACTTCAACCAAAACCTTTCTGTTTTCTGTAGATGTTTCTCTGCGCGGCAAGTTAGTTGTGTATGACAATCAACGGAGGCAGATTGGATGGGCAAATTCAGACTGCACCAAACCACAATCACAAAAGGGCTTTCCCTTCTTCCTCTGACGAGCATCCCCGCTGGCAATAATACATGTGTAAAGCTTAAATTGTGAACGCCGTTGGTATTCTAGAATTCGTTATTAAGTAGAACCTGCCGTTGTGTATGGTATATCCTTCCATGGGAACTGTCCGAAATCCCCCACTGTGTGTTGTACTCGTCTGTAATGTGTATACTGTGTTGTACACTTTGTATTATGTATATACACTGTCTCTACATGGAGTTTTTGTAGATTTGTTACATTATGAACATTTTCGACCTAAGTTGGCTACTGTACACATTTGACCATCCATTCAATACTGGGTGGTTTTTTTTTTAATCATCTGCGTCACTTCAACCGAAAAAAGTCATGTATTCTAGCTAAAACCCCAGGAGGCTCCCTGCTGATTGTCGAAGGTTCCTCCACAGGGTCCTTGAAGTTAGCTTTGTCACTCAACTCCTCAAATGCATCAACAAGATTCTGGAGCCGGGCAACAAACTCGATGAGGAGCGATGCGAATGTGGCCAGCGACAAGGCGCTTGCGCTCTCGTAAGTTCTTGATTCCCCACTTTCAAATGGAAAGCTTGGATGGAAAGATTGTCGGACAGGCCATGATGATTGCGCCTTATATGAACCGACTATCATTGATCCTGAATCATATCTGCCGAGGACCGGATTTGAAGAATCGAATCTGCTCAGGAACGGGTTTGAAGCGTAGCTGTTTGATATGTGCATTGAATCGACAGCGGTGTTCTCGGGTGGTTCATCCTTGTCAGCAGCATTGGCACCATCATGAGTTTGTGCAGTTCCGGCATGCCTTGGAATGACTTCCCATCTTTCTGTATTGACGAGAAGGTAAGACTTCTCATCAATCTTCTTTTGCAGCTCTTCAGCCGCAAAGTGCACTTCTGAAAGAATGTTTGGAGAGCTCAGTTTCGTCATCGTCTTGACTCTCTGCCCAAGTTCGCGCAGCACTCTAGCACCTTCTTGGCCCACTCTATGAACCTCTGCACAGAAAACCTTTCTGCTCTCCGGTGGTGCCTAAAATTTGTAAGACAAAGTTAGCAAGGAAATCCGTGTGTTCAGTGGATCATCTATTGCGGGATGACATGCACAAACCTGAATCTCTGAAAGTATGCACCCATGCAATACCATGCCAGAGAATGAGCAATGCCTCAACGCACCACCAACTTTGGTGTAGTTCTTCCATGGATATTTCATCATCTTGTAAGGTCCATGCGATGGCTCCCATATAGCAAATCCTAACTGCAAGCACAGGACATCACACTTGCTAAAAAAATCAATAAAAAAAATCGTAGATGATGCATTTGGAGAAATAACTGACCAAGGCTTCCTCCTGTGTTGATGCCTCAACAGCTTCCCTGTACCCGCTATAGACAGGATCATCATCAGATGCTTCGTATGTGAGTATCTTGGATGGAATCCTTTCATATTCCATGCAGGTCAGATATCCATCAACACATCCTATAATGGAGAACATAATTGAATTTGATGTATTAGTAATATTATTAGAACAAATTATTATGGAGCCAGAAACACAAACCCTTTTAGTCATCCACTTCTTAGTGATCGTACCTTCTAAAGATTTTGCAACACCAGAAAAATTCTTGGCCACCAGCGTGTGCAGATCCTCTCCTGCCCAGATTGGGTGTATGCCTGTGTTGATGCCGAGACTGACAGCAGCACCAAGAGCGATCAACAGAAATCTACTTATAGCCCTAGCGGTGAATTTTCCCGTGTTGTACCCAGAGACCGTGACATAGCAGAAAGTCAGCAAGAACACACGAAATCCATACTCGTATGGTTTCATCTTCGGGTGCAGCTTCGTCAAGATGGCACAGAATGCTGCTAATCAGAATATTTGTTAGATGTGTTCAGATATCATAATATTATTATAAACTGAATGATTTCAGCAATAAATTTCAGTACTCACCAACTACAGAAGTGCTTATGATGAGTACCACCATGTCATATTTTCCCATTTGTGCTGCTAACTCAGTGACTGCTAGAGCAAGCCCCCCTGCAATAAGAGTACCCAATCCCCTGCTGAACCCTTTGCTCAAAGTTGCACCTGTTTAACATTAAAAAACCGAGTTAGAGATTGAATGTGTATGACGATCCATGAGCAGTCCTGGTAAAAATAAATAAATAAAACATTGTTTTCGAAAGTAATAAAATAAATAGATAAAACATGTCGTCATTCATGTGAGGGTTGTTCAGTTTGTTATCTGGTAAAGAAGGGTGCAAACAAAATAGATCCTATCTAGCAGCATTTAATAATTTTATATATATCAAGCATAACTGCATAGGTTAGCAAAGCCTCCAAGGGCTATCTGAAAATTTTGACATCAGTGTCTGCATTTCCATGGTCCTTTTTTTCCCTGATGATCTTTAATGTTGTTCACGATCTCGGTCTTGTGACTTGTCCAATTATTGGGACCATATTCCATCGATAGAATATGATAAAAAGACATTTTTTCCTCACTTCCTTCATGGTGGGAATTTGATATGGCTCAGAGTCATGCACCGAGATTTCGAATTGACGGCGACGACGACGACGACTAACGGTTTTGTAAAAGAGAGAGAGAGGAAACATCGCAAGGCAAGGGAGCAGCAACGTACCGATGCTGAACTCGAAGACGACGGCGACGGTGAGTATGGCCCACACAGAATGGCTGGCAATATCGCTGGGCTCGCGGAGGAAGACGAGCAGCGTGATGAGCGCGAGCGCCACGGCCACCTTCGCCGCGAACACGGGCTTCCGCGGGTCCTTGCGCGCGAACGCCCACATCTCCACGGCCAGCGCGCACACCGCCTGGGCCGCCCGGCGCAGGCAGCCCACGACGCCCCTCGCGGAACCGTCATCCACCCCCCACGCCGCCTGCTCACCGTGAATTTTTTAACACTTTTTTTAAAACTATTTTTAATTCTAACACAGTTTTTTTCTTCTTTAAAAATACCACTTTTGGTAGCGCCAATTTCCAGGATTTGGCAAAACAACTCTGCCGCGTCATGCATGGCTGTGCGGTAGGGGTGCGTACGTGGCAATGTCCCGCGCCGCTGGTCGCTGACGTGGCAGACCTTGCTGTGCCACCGATCAGGACGCGGCTGTGATGCGCCACCCGTCAGGACGCGGCAGAGCCAAATAGAGGCCCGCGGCCTAGTCCTTTTTCTCACTCTCTGTTTCATTCCGCGCCGCACAGCAGCCGCCTCCACGCCGCCCAGCCCCCGCCGCTGCGCCTTCCAGCCCGCACCGCCTCGCCATTGCCTCTCGACTCCCCCACGGCCGGCCGCCGACTTTCTCTTCCTTTCCGGCCCCTCACTATCTTCCCCGAAGCTCCTCCTCGGCCTTGTCAAGGTAACGAAGCTCCTCCTCGGCCTCTACGGTGGATCGAAGGATTTGAATGAGTAGTTAGGGTATGGAGAAAAATATGAGTTCGTTAGAACGTTGAATTGAAAGATTATGATTAGGATTGCTAATGTTAAGGTTAATTGGTTAGTTAGAATTATGATTATCATGTATTCTAAGGTCAATTTTTATATCAATTTTGCTTGTTTGAGTTTGCATCTCAACTTTTATATGTGAATAAACATATGAACACACTGTTGATGTACCAAATTTTATTTTTTAGTGACCAAAGTATAGTTTTTATACAGTTTGCATGTTTACATCTAAGATAGAGTTTGCACCAAAGTGTAGATAATATTTTATTTGTTGTAACGCAAATGGTTCTCATTGACATTAATTTGTGATGTTTTGATTTTTATTTGTTAAATTACAACTGTTTTGTTAGATGCAAGATATGTATCGAGAGGAGTTTTGATAAAAACGGGGTTGTCCTAGAGAATTATACCCCAACGCGTCTTACAAAGATGCCCCCGTCCCTCCTGACCTCTCTGTCCATAACTGTGACTGTGGTTTCTCGGGCAACGTGTTTCAATCGAAACATCCAGACACAGCGGCGCATTGCTTCTACACATACAGTCGTTTTAATATAAGTAATTATTTTTATTATCTTTTTTCTTTATTTGTGTAAGTAGGTTACTAATATTTTGTTGGAATCTTGTTGTGTAGGCCCATGAGAGGTGTTTTTTCTTTCAGTGAATCAACGGTGCAGATAAGTTTGACCCTAGATACCACTTTTTTGACGATTGGTGTAGAGAAAGACATCCACGTGATGGGTTCGAGCGGTGGGTTCCACCCCCTAACCCCCCATCAATGACGGCTAATGAGAAGCACCTAGCCGCAGTTAGACGACTCGAGAAAATTTCTCTGTGCGAATACGGAGATCGAACTGTGATAAACCCTGAGAATACGTTAGAGTTTGTGTATCCGAACAAGCACGAAGTAAATGGAAAGTATATCTATTTAAATGTTTATGTCTATATGTGTGAGTGTACTAATGTATTCTCTTGTAGCGTTGTGGATTTGCGAAGTGTCGTTTCAATGAGTGGCTCTACGGTCCTAAGAATCAATGGCCGGAGCCACCAAAGCCAAAGAAAAAGAAAAAAAGAAAGGTTAATTTACAAAGCACCTCCAGTCATGTGCGAATATGGTATTAAATACAACTACGGTCTAGTCCCTTTGGAATTTGGAATATGTTATTATTGCGGCCATATGGTTGACTATGATAAGGTTGGTTATTTTTGTGGTAAATATGAAATTATATTTTGTTTCTTTTGCTAAGACATATATGATATTATTTTTTATTTGAACAGAGCACAAGGAAATGCATGTGGGACTACCTATAATAACAATTCTAAATACAAAAGCATTTCAAGAAAATTCATCACGTCTTCCAAATCGTCGTGTCTACTAAATAAGAAAACTAACTAATCTAATATTAATATTGTCAGGGATCAATACTAGGGTACCTGAAAAAGAGGAGTTGATACCCATCAACGCTAATTCATCAGAGCGATCAAGAATGCGACTACATTTCCCTATGGGCCCTGCCTCGTCCAAACCACCAAGGTTGCAGGCTCTGTTTTGTCCGATCGTCTGACCCCCGAGGGTTGGGGATGCCTCAGGCTGACTCCCGAGGGATAGCTCTGCCTCGCTCGACGTCTAAAGGCTGGCTCCGTCTCGTTCGACCCCTAAGGGTTGGCTTTGCCCCGCCCGACGTCTAAAGGATGGCTCCACCTCACCTGACGTCTGAAGGATGGCTCCGCCTCGCCTGACCCCCGAGGGTTGGCTCTGCCTGGCCCGACGTCTAAAGGATGGCTCCGCCTCGTCTGACGTTCAAGGGTTGTCTCCGCCTCGCCCGACGTCTGAAGGATGGCTCCACCTCGCTCGACGTTCGAGGGATGGCTCCGCCTCGCTCGATGTCTGCGTGCGACTCCTTCCTAACGACACGCGTAGATAAGGTAGGGCACTCAAGTCAACCGTAATACCAAGGACCATACCCTGTACGTCTATAGAAAAGTACCGACATAATATGACAAGAAGGGCGCTTTAAGACCTTCTAGGCATGTCAGAGCGCAAACAATGTCGTAGGCGCCGACATTTGTCTTACAGTATTGTGGGCGCCGCCATTTGCCCTTGGGCACGGATCCTGACTAGAGCTCACGACAACCACTATGGTCCAGAAGGAAACTCGCATCACCTACAGTAACAGACATGCGATCACTGCACCGTCTGCTCCCTGTATGGCCGCAGATCAGCACCATGGCCCGCCACACCGCCCGCTGGGATGGGATGGGACATAACAACTTGCTGACAATGCCAGGACATGGCATCATCAGCGAGTTGACACCCAGCGTGGGGCTATCCCTGGCACCGCCTGCCATGTTAGCGAGGCCCACACAGAGGAAAAGGAAGACCCGACATCTTTGAAGGACCTCCTTTGTCTCTAGTTTTTCTTCTTTTTCTCCCATATGTAATCCCTACTCTCCCTTGGCCTATAAAAAGGAAAGCAGGGCACCCCACTAAGGGGGTCGATTCAACACATCATGCATCACATCATATATAGCTGAGCTGCAACCAAGCTCTCAGCACCTATTCGACCTTTCCATCAGAGACTTGGGACCTGTTCCTGTCTCACCCGTTTATAACCCCTACTACAAACTTTTTAGTGCTAATAACATGAGCAGCAGCCACGAACTAGATGTAGGGACGTTCAGCCCGAACCAATATAAACATTATGTCTTTTTAGCACACCATCCGGGTCAGACACGCAATAACATAAATTTACTCGTTGGTGTTTACTCGAAACACTGACAGTTGGCGCGCTAGGTAGGGGACTTTGCGCTTTCCGACATTAACATTAGTCCATGGATGGCTAGTCACGACATTAGCTAGGTCTCGGGCACACACATGCGCTTCGGGGACCTAGACTTCATCACACAGTGGGAGGAGAGTTGGCATTGGCTCATGCCGCCATCCAACCTCTCCCCTCCATCGGCCTCAACCACAAGAGGCTTGAGCGCCAGCTCGGTGTCTCCCTAAGACCCCAGCCGTCTTGGGAGGACCTGCACCGCCTCACCTTCTCTTACGCCAATGACATGGCGTGGCTCGCCGGAGAGGAACCCCTCTCTCTGGAACACCTCAATAGGAGCGCCCTGACAGTGCTCACGTTCGGTCTCCGCAACACCATGAAAAACTGTTAGTCACCTTATGGCGCAATGCATGATTCCACCACCCACGAACGATGAATTCATGGGGATGATCAAGCATGTCGCGGAATCTTTCCATGACCTCCTCATAGAGGAGCTAGAATTGCCCTCTGGCTCTGACTCTAGCAGAGGAAGCCATTACCCCTCTCATGAATGCTTCATGATAGGTACCCCCGAGGGACACGTCAAAAGCATCCACGAGGAAGAGGCTACCCCGGCGAATGATTTCAATGACGAGGCTGAGGGGGAGACAACGGCTCCACCTCATATGTGGGTGGAGCAGCTAAAAGCCTGACACCGAGAGATCGAGGAAGCACGGCTCTAGCTCAAGTAGGAATGCGTGGAGCTCGATCGGGAAATCAAGCACCACAAAGACGGCGGGCGCGTGCGCACCATGGCCCATGGTGTGAACCGAAGGATTATCGCGGATGATGAAACCCTCCCTCACTTTGTCTGGGCAGGCTAGAACATCACCGCCGTCGTAGCCTTGCTCCATGGTCTTCCAGAGGTCGCGATGCCCGAGGATCATTAGGCCCACCATGAGATTCGCGTGCTGCTCGAGCGTGCAGCGGCACAACAGGTTGAGAGCCCATTGTCTCAGCGACGTGAGCTGAATGCCAGCCAACGCACACTCTCTGAGTGCCTCGATAGGGACGTGTCGGTCCGCCAGGCGCCACAAGGCAACAGGCAGCACACCACAATCCTGGTGCGTCAACGTCTCGGCCGCAACCATGACGCATGCGACACCCTCGATGCTCATAGGCATACCCACGACAACCCAAGAGAGGGAGCTAGCCGTGGCTATCACCCTTGCTATGGCGGATGCTATGATAGCGGTGAGGACCGAAAGCCCGAGTCCTAGCCTTTCGGGGCCTCAAGCCTTCGGTCGACACATCCTCAACGCTGCCTTTCCGCCAAGGTACTAACCACCAACCAACATCCTGAAGTACTTTGGGGAAACAAATCTCAGACTATGGCTCGAGGATTATCAGCTTGCTAGCCAAGCCGATGGTGCAGATAATGATGATTTCATTATTTGTAACCTTCCATTCTTCTTGGCCGATTCGACACGAACATGGTTGGAACACCTACCGTCCAACAGAGTCCTGAGTTGGACGGACCTGAAGGAGATCTTCATGAGGAACTTCTAGGGCACATACAAGCGCCCTAAGAACCCATGGGACCTCAAGAACTACCAATAGAAGGCCAGTGAAACCCTCCGTGGGTACATTTGGCGTTTCTCCTGGCAGTGCAACGAGCTACCTAACGTCATCGACATCGACGTTATAGGAGCTTTCCTATCTAGGACCACCTATGAGTCTCTAGTTCATAGGCTAGGATGCAAGGGCCCACAAACCACCAAGGAACTCTAAGACATCGCCACCAGTCATGCCTCGAGCGAAGAAGTGGCCAGAGCAATCTTCGACCGCCTCAAAGGCAAGGCGAGACGAGACGAAGACACCAGCGAAGGTGCCTCCAATCGTCCCACCAAAAAGAAGAACAAGCAATGGCGCGAGGGCTCGCTCATGGCCACCACTGACCGTAGGGGTGGTCGGAAGCTCACAGAGGGCACTTCTAACCATATCGAAAAACTACTCGAGGGGCCATGCATGAACCATGCTTTCCGCATCAAGCATCTATACAAAGACTATAGCCTCATGAGGTAGTTCTTGTCAAGCATCTATACAAAGACTATAGCCTCATGAGGCGTGCTCCAACAAAGGGGAGCACGGGAAGGGCCCCGACCCAACCACGGACGATGCCGTGGAGAAGAAGGGTGGCTTTCCGACACCGAATGGTTGCCTCATGATCTTTGTAGGGTTGGTGGCCTATGACTCCAAGCGCCGCCAAAAGGTCATGCACCGCAAGGTCTGTACGATCGAACCAACCACACCTGCCTTCCTCTAGTGGTCAGAGTCCTCCATAACCTTTGACCGAACTGACCTCCCAGAGAACGTCCCACAACCGGGGAGATATCCACTCATGGTCGACCCGGTCATCGGTCCAAAGTGCCTCACCAAGGTACTGATGGATAGGGGCAGCAGCCTCAACATAATGTACGCCGAGATGCTCGACGCCATGGGCCTCGACCGAGCGTGCATTTGACCGATTGGAGCACCTTCCCACAGCGTCGTGCCTGGAAAGCAGGCCACGCCACTTGGGTAGATCGATCTGCCCATCACCTTCAGGGGTCCCTCCAACTGTAGGATGGAGACCCTCACCTTTGAAGTGGTCGGGTTCCACGGAACCTACCACGCTATCCTAGGATGACCATGCTATATGAAGTTCATGGCCTTCCCCAACTACACCTACCTCAAGCTGAAGATGCCGGGCCTCGGTAGGGTCATCACCATCGGCACCTACTTCTAGTGCACCTACAAGTGCGAGGTTGAGTGCTGCGATCACACCGCAGCAATCGTCGCCTCCGCAGAGCTCGTGGCCCTCAGGAATGAGGTCGCCGAAGAAGCACCTAACCCCAAGTGGCCAACCAAGTCCTTCGAGCTAGTGGAGGGCTCCAAGGAGGTCCTCATAGACCCCAGGAGCACCGAGGGCAAAATAGTGCGCATTGGCACCATGCTTTCCTCTGAATAGGAAAGCGCGCTCGTCGGCTTCCTCCGCGCCAATAGAGACATCTTTGCATAGAAACCCTCAAACATGCTAGGCATTCTGAGGGAAGTCACCAAGCACGCCTTGAAGATCCACCCAGGCTCCAAGCCAGCGAAATAATGCCTGCGTCTCTTCGACAAGGGGAAACGTAGGACCATCGGCGAAGAGATCGCAAAGCTTTTGGCGGTCGAAGTCATCAAGGAAGTGTACCACCCAGAGTGGTTAGCCAATCCTATTCTTGTACATAAGAAGAGTGGGAAATGGTGGATGTGTGTTGACTACACAGGTCTCAACAAAGCGTGCCCAAAGGATCCATTTCCTTTGCTGTGCATAGACCAAATAGTTGACTCTACCTAGGGGTGTGAAACCCTCTGCCTCCTTGATGCGTACTCCGAATAACATCAAATCATGATGAAAGAGTCCGATCAGCTCACAACATCTCTCATCACCCCCTTTAGATTGTTTTGCTACATTACCATTCCATTCGGTCTGAAGAATGCTAGGGCTACATACTAGTATTGTATGCTTAAGTGTTTTGGGGACCTCATCGAGTGGACCATTGAGGCCTACGTTGACGACATCGTGGTCAAGTGCAAATGGGCTGACCACCTTGTAGCCAATCTTAAGCAGACCTTTGCAAAACTCCAAGCAAACAACATCAAACTTAATCCCAAGAAGTGCGTTTTTAGGGTCCCGAGGGGCATGCTGCTTGGTTTCATCATCTCTGAGCGTGGCATCAAAGCAAACCCGGAGAAGATCTCAGCCATCACAAGGATGGACCCAATTTAGAACATGAAGGGAGTACAACGAGTTATAGGGTGCCTCACCACGCTCAGCCGCTTCATCTCGCACCTTGGCGAACGAGGTCTCCCCTTTATTGACTTCTAAAGAAGGCCGACCACTTCGAATGGACATCCGAGGCCTAGGAGGCACTTGACATGGTCAAGATGCTTTTGACGAAGGCCCTGATCCTGGTTCCTCCTACCGATGGAGAACCCCTTCTGCTCTACGTTATAGCCACCACGCAAGTGGTTAGCGCCGCCCTGGTAGTGGAGCGGGAAGAAGAGGGCATGCCCTCAAAGTATAGTGCCCTACGTACTTCATCAGTGAGGTCCTATCCAACACGAAGACCCACTACCCCAAAATCTAGAAGCTTATGTATGTTGTCCTCATCACCAAGAGGAAGCTACGCCACTACTTTGAGTCACATCCGGTGACAGTCGTGACGTCCTTCCCCCTCAGCGAAGTCATCCAAAACCAGGATGCCACAGGAAGAACCATGAAATGGGCACTTGAGCTAATGGGTCAAGGCATTGTGTATGCCTCTTGGATGGCCATCAAGTCCTAGGTGTTGGCTAATTTTATCATGGAATGGACTGAGGTCCAAATGCCACCAGCGATCGTTGATCAAGAGTACTGGATGATGTACTTTGATGGGTCGCTAATGAAGAAGGGCGCCAGTGCAGGGCTGATCTTTATGTCACCCCTCGAGGTACGCATGAGGTACATGGTCCGTCTCCATTTCTCCGCCTCCAACAATGTGGCCAAATATGAGGCACTCATCAATGGCCTATGCATTGCCATCGAGTTGGACATCTGGTGCCTCGATGTTTGAGGAGATTCCTAGCTGGTCCTTGACCAAGTTATGAAGGAGTCAAGATACCACAACACCAAGATGGTTGCATACTGCAGAGAAGCTCACCGGTTAGAGGACAAGTTCGATGGCCTTGAGCTCAATCACATCTCGAGGCGCCTCAATGAGGCGGCCGACACACTTGCGAAAGTAGCATTTAGCCTAGAGCTAGTGCCAACAAGCGTCTTCACCAGCGACCAACATAAGCCCTCGATTCACTACGAGGGGTCGAAACAAGGCAGTGATGATCCATCCAATCCAGGCACGAGGGCTGACCAACCGTCGGCTCTATCTGACCCCGAAGTCATGGAGTTCGAAGAGGACCCAGCGATAGAGCCCAACCCTCTGGTTGACTAGAGGATGCTCTACCTCGACTACCTCCTCCGTGATGTGCTACTGACGAACAAGATGGAGGCTCAATGGCTCGCACATCGTGCCAAGTCTTTTATTCTTATGGAGGGGGAACCCTACAAGCGAAGCCACACTGGGATCCTGCAGTGCTGCATCCCCATCAAATAGGGGAAGCATTTGCTGAGCAATATCCATGGTGGGGTCTACGGTCACCATGCCGCGCCTAGAATCCAGGTCAGAAATGTGTTCCAACAAGGCTTCTACTAGCCCACCATTGTAGCCGACGCCGAGCAGATCATGCGCACCTACGAAGGGTGTCAATACTACGCTCGGTGGATTCACCTATCGACCCAAGCACTCCAAACAATCCCTATCATGTGGCCATTCATGATCTAGGGGCTCAATCTGGTTGGACCTCTCAAGAGGGTGCCTAGAGGCTACACCCACTTGCTTGTCACCATAGACAAGTTTACAAAGTAGATAGAAGCTCGACCGATCTCTGCGATCAAGTCCGAGCAAGCCATGATGTTCTTCCTCGACATTGTCCATTGCTTTAGAGTCCCAAACTACATCATCATGGACAACGACACGTAGTTCACTGAAAAGAAGTTCCTTTGATTCTACGATGAATACCACATCTAGGTCGATTAGGCCACCGTCGTGCACCCCGAACAAATGGGTAGGTCGAGCACGCAAATGGCATGGTCCTACAAGGCCTCAAGCCTAGGATCTTTAACCGGTTGAACAAGTTTGGCGCACACTGGATCACCGAGCTTCCTTTAGTACTCTGGAGCCTGAGGACAACTCCAAGTCGAGCCACTGGCTATACACCCTTCTTCATGGTCTATGGTTCCAAGGCCGTCCTCCCAACCGACCTTGACTATGGAGTGCCAAGGATTAGGGCATACAATAAACAGGGAGCCAAGGCATCCCACGAGGATGTCATGGACCAGTTGGACGAAGCGCGCGACGTTGCCCTCCTCCGCATGGCCAAGTACCAACAGATGTTGCAACAGTACCACAACCGACGAGTGCGGGGTCGAGCCTTCAACATCTGGGACCTGGTCCTCCACCTTGCATAGAGCAACAAGGACCGCCACAAGCTCTCCCCACCATAGGAGGCACCATACATAGTTGCGGAGGTGCTCCGTCCAGGCGCCTACAAGCTTAAGACCATCGATGGCAAAATCTTCACCAATGCCTGGAACATCGAGCAGCTACATCACTTTTACCATTAATAAATGCACACTTTCTATTATCAGTTTTGTTATCCAACTCCTTGATTTTTTAGTGACATCCGACCCTAGCAATAGCAAGGGGTCGAATCTCACTCAGGGGCTTATATGAGCATTTCTATCTGGCAAACATTTTCTATGCTCTTCCCCCTTTTTTATGTTGGGACCTAGGAGCTAGGTTTACGGGAACAAGCTCTGAGTATAGCTAGTCGAACTATGGGATACCTACGCCCCAGTGGCTACAGTGTCTTTGCTCACCAACATAATCAGAATTGGCTCACCCGCACTCTGAGTTCTTATGACCATTACAAACAAAAAGGGTCGGAATGCACTGACTCTTTATGCAAAAATGGGAGAAGAGCTAAGAGACCGTTTGCTACACCAAATTCAAGAGCATGTCCATTTATGACAAGTTTTCTCTGCTTGGCTTATCTGCCTAACTAAGTTCTTGCATAGGATGTCCTTGTTGATGTTTGACCACCGATAGCCTACCATAGGGGTACCCAGGGCAGTATGTTCGGGCTTCGGCGTATGCTTAACTCGATGGTTAACGCAAGAGACAGTCGATTTATTCTGGTTCAGGCCCTCGATCGTAGATCGAGTAACAATCCTACGTCCAGTCGGTGTTTAGCCTTTGCGTTGGATTGATTATGAAGTGTTGTGTCGTACAATTGCTCTGTGAACTCCCGATCCAAGGTGCCCTACCCTCCTTTATATAGTCAGGAGGCCAGAATTCTAGTCGGTTTACAATGAGGGTTCCTAGTAGGATTATAGAGTAATACTACTACTAAGATTATAGAAGGAGAATCCTAATTGGACTAGGTCTTCTTCCTTCCTTACGGGGTATCCTATGGGTCCCATACCGACAAGCCTTCAAGCACTTCAAGGTTGAGTTCCGGAAGCCTCATCTTGTTCCTTCAAGTCTCGTTGAGCAGGAACAAGCGTCGTCCGAGTGCTTTCTTGAGCGAAACCGTGTAGCGCTTTGTGAGATCTTTGTGTGGTGTGTACTTTTTTGTACCTTTTTGGAGAAAAAATAAATACTCCTATTTGGATGTAGCCCCCGAGCCTCTTGCTGTTTGGCACAAGGAGCTTGAGGGTCTTTTCTTGAAATCTTTCTGATTCTTCGTTGAAAGGCTCCCCGACTTCCTTGTTGAAAAGGAGCTCTAATGCTGTGTTTGGGTTCTTTTTGTCTTATGGTCCTGACGTCGTCTGTCTTGAAGAAACATTCTGAGTGGTGTGCACTTTTTTTGGAGAAAAAAATGCACTCACTGAGTGTAGCCCTCAAGCCTCTTGCTATTTGGAACAAAAAGTTGGAGGGTCTTGAATCTGAGTTGTTTGATAGAACTATACACCTCTTCTTTTGCAGCCTCCGGGCATATATCTGGGTTGTTTTGTTCAGGAAGAACTCGGAAGCAGGGTTTTGGCATATTCTCTGGTAGTCTGCTGTTGTTAGATGTAGTTATATGGTGGTGGTTGAGTGTGAATGCCTTTTGTTCACGGGTTACTTTTCCCTCTCGCCTAAGTCTTCCATTATTGAGTCCTGTCTTTTCACTGTGTCCTTTATTAGGCTTATTTTGTTGGTACTCCTAGTCCATGTGCACCGCTCCTTTGATCTATAAATACCCTCCTGGAGTGCTTGCTTTCATCCATTGAACATTCTGTTCGGTGTATGCTGAACTCGATGGTTAACGCAAGAGATAGTTGATTTATCCTGGTTCAGGCCCTCGATCGTAGATCGAGTAACAACCCTACATCCAGTCAGTGTTTAGCCTTTGCGTTAGATTGATTATGAAATGTTGTGTCATACAATTGCTCTGTGAACTCTAGATCTAAGGTGCCCTGCCCTCCTTTATATAGTCAGGAGGCCAGAATCCTAGTTGGTTTATAATGAGGGTTCCTAGTAGGATTACAGAGTAATACTACTACTAAGATTACAGGAGGAGAATCCTAATTGGACTAGGTCTTCTTCCTTCCTTGCGAGGTATCCTGTGGGTCCTGTACCGACAAGCCCCCGAGCACTTCATGGTTGAGTTTTGGAAGCCTCGTCTTGTTCCTTCAAGTCTCATTGAGCAGGAACAAGCGTCGTCCGAGTGTTTTCTTGAGCAAAACCGTGTAGCGCTTTGTGAGATCTTTGTGTGGTGTGTACTTTTTTGTACTTTTTTGGAGAAAAAAAGTACTCCCATTTGGATGTAGCCCCGAGCCTCTTGCTGTTTGGCACAAGGAGCTTGAGGGTCTTTTCTTGAAATCTTCCTGATTCTTCGTTGAAAGGCTCCCCGACTTCCTTGTTGAAAAGGAGCTCTGATGCTGTGTTCGGGTTCTTTTTGTCTTGTGGTCCTGATGCCGTCTGTCTTGAAGAAACATTCTGAGTGGTGTGCGCTTTTTTGGAGAAAAAAGTGCACTCACTAAGTGTAGCCCCCGAGCCTCTTGCTATTTGGAATAAAAAGTTGAAGGTCTTGAATCTGAGTTGTTTGATAGAACCGTATACCTCTTCTTTTGCAGCCCCCGGGCATATATCCGGGTTGTTTTGTTTAGGAAGAACTCGGAAGTAGGGTTTTGGCATATTTTTTGGTAGTCTGCTGTTGTTAGATGTGGTTGTATGGTGGTGGTTGAGTGTGAATGCCTTTTGTTCATGGATTGTACTGTGTCGGTATATTCTTTCGAATATGCCCATCTTTGAGTACTATTCCCTCTCGCCTGAGTCTTCCATTATTAAGTCATGTCTTTTCACTGTGTCCTTTGTTAGACTTATTTTGTTGGTACTCCTAGTCCATATGCACCGCTCCTTTGATCTATAAATACCCTCCCGGAGTGCTTGCTTTCATCCATTGAACATTCTATTTGGCATATGCTGAACTCGATGGTTAACGCAAGAGACAGTTGATTTATCCTGGTTCAGGCCCTCGATCACAGATCAAGTAACAACCCTATGTCTAGTCGATGTTTAGCCTTTGCGTTGGATTGATTATGAAGTGTTGTGTCATACAATTGCTCTGTGAACTCCCGATCCAAGGTGCCCTACCCTCCTTTATATAGTCAGGAGGCTAGAATCTTAGTCGGTTTACAATGAGGGTTCCTAGTAGAATTACAGAGTAATACTACTACTAAGATTACAGGAGGAGAATCCTAATTGGACTAGGTCTTCTTCCATCCTTGCGGGGTATCCTGTGGGTCCCATACCGACAAGCCCCCGAGCACTTCATGGTTGAGTTCCGGAAGCCTTGTCTTGTTCCTTCAAGTCTCGTTGAGCAGGAACAAGCGTCGTCCGAGTGCTTTCTTGAGCGAAACCGTGTAGCGCTTTGTGAGATCTTTGTGTGGTGTGTACTTTTTTGTACTTTTTTGGAGAAAAAAAGTACTCCCATTTGGATGTAGCCCCCGAGCCTCTTGCTGTTTGGCACAAGAAGCTTGAGGGTCTTTTCTTGAAATCTTCCTGATTCTTTGTTGAAAGGCTCCCCGACTTCTTTGTTGAAAAGGAGCTCTGATGCTGTGTTCGGGTTCTTTTTGTCTTGTGGTCCTAACACCATCTGTCTTGAAGAAACATTCTGAGTGGTGTGCGCTTTTTTTGGAGAAAAAAGTGCACTCACTGAGTGTAGCCCCGAGCCTCTTGCTATTTGGAACAAAAAGTTAGAGGGTCTTGAATCTGAGTTGTTTGATAGAACTGTATACCTCTTCTTTTGCAGCCCCAGGCATATATCCGGGTTGTTTTGTTCAGGAAGAACTCAGAAGCAAGGTTTTGGCATATTCTCTGGTAGTCTGCTGTTGTCAGATGTAGTTGTATGGTGGTGGTTGAGTGTGAATGCCTTTTGTTCATGGGTTGTACTATGTCGGTATATTCTTCCGAATATGCCCGTCTTCGAGTATTGTTCCCTCTTGCCTGAGTCTTCCATTATTGAGTCTTGTCTTTTCACTGTGTCTTTTGTTAGGCTTATTTTGTTGGTACTCCTAGTCCATGTGCACTGCTCCTTTGATCTATAAATACTCTCTCGGAGTGCTTGCTTTCATCCATTGAACATTTTGTTTGAAACCTTTGTGATCACTAATATGGTAGTTTTTGAAGTAGAGCAGCCCCCGGGCGTGTTTCGTAGTTCCTGTGTGTCTTGTCGTAGTTGGAGGAAGTCTTGTGATAGGGATTAGAGGTTGGCTAATCCCGCGGTAGCAATGTACCAGGATGTACATGGCAGTAGTTGAAGGAAGTCTTGTGATGTGGACTTCGTTCCTTCATCTAGCAGTTCCGGGTTGATCCTCGTCGCCTGTCTTGAGACTGTCCAGTGTAGATCAACACCATATCCAGCATCACATCGATCTTGGGTAGACAGATGCCTGCCGGCCTTCTCTGCTCCATGTTGTCATACCGTGCTA
This sequence comes from Miscanthus floridulus, assembly GCF_019320115.1. Lineage (NCBI taxonomy): Eukaryota > Viridiplantae > Streptophyta > Magnoliopsida > Poales > Poaceae > Miscanthus > Miscanthus floridulus. Next base: position 115,780,264 of record NC_089586.1, on the reverse strand, counting down.
CTGATTTTCGCCTTGGAAGCACTACGTCCGTCCTTTGAAGAAAATAGTGTAGCCGATGGCGGTTTGTCCTTCCGAGTAGCAATTTGGGACATGTAGTCGTTCCAGAACCTAGCCATGTCCGTGTTCTTCTTTGCTACTTTGCTTTTCGTGGTACTGAGTACGTTGGGTCTTGTAAGATTTGTCATCTTCTATCTTTGAAGTCGCTTGTAATGGAAAGAATCTTTGTCTTCTGAGTTGTTATTTACTTTTCTACTGTAGTTCCGGTCGCTCATGATATTCCCGAGTTCTTTTCATTATGTTCCTTGTGAAGTTGCCTTTCTTTTCTTCTTTGTTGATGGGTTGTTCTTGTAGTTATCTGATAACTCCGCAGTATCGCTGGATGGATAAGTCTAAAATCTGCCCTTTGAATTGTACCGTTGTGTGGATTTGTGCCCTCCGTCATTTTAGCCGTGTCGGTAAATGGACCGTTGCATTCTCACATGGTGCTTTAATAGGCCTGGTGGGCCGTTTTTAATGCTGTAAAATCTATTTAAAGACCCTTCGTCTTCTTCTTCTTTACTGCCTTCAAACCCTAGCTCTCAGTCATCCGCCGTCGCCATTGCCACCGCTGTCTTTAGCGCCGCTGTCAAGGCTTTCTCTTCCCCTAGTCGCTTTTTTCCTTCGTTAGTATATGGGTAAGAAGAAAACCGCAAGCAAGTCCCAATCTTCCTTCGTGGATGAGGAATCTTCACTCTCCGTGATTGAAAATTAGGAGTTTGTTGCCATGAGGGCCGCCTAGAAGTCTTGGCCGGCTCCGACGACCACTGAGAAGTAGCTTCGTGAGCTTGTCAGCGACGGTTTGATCCAGAGCAAGGCCATTGCTGAATGGAGAGTTCTAGGCGAGCATCGGGTCTCTGCCCCAGGTCCTGGTGAGATTGTCCTTTTTGCCTCTTTCATTCGTACTGAACTCTACCTTCTTGCCTCTGCTTTTCTTCATCAGTTTCTCAGCTATTTTGGGATTTGCTTGAACCATCTTGCTCCTAATGCAGTCCTTCACCTTTCTGTCTTTGTTCATCTTTGTGAAGCTTTCCTTGGAATTCTCCCTTCTCTTTCTCTGTTTCGTTACTTCTTTCATCTGAAACCCTAACCCCGCCGCGAAGAAACCAGTATTCTTGGTGGTTGTGGGATTCAATTTTGCTAGGGTCTTAAGAGCAAGTTCTTTGACTATGACCTGGTTGATTCTGTAAGAGATTGGTGTGCCGACTAGTTTTATGCCACCAATCTGATCTCTTCTCTTGCTGTCCACTCTGGATCTGGTCCCGTGGTTAATGACCGCTGGGATAAGAATCATGTTTCATCTACTGAGGTTCAGGAAATCTAGCCATTCCTTGATATGATTAGTATGCTGAAACAGCAGGGTTTAACTAACTTTGGCATTATTTCGAGTTTTCTTTGTCGCCAAGTTCAGCCTTTGAAGGAGCGAGAGCACCTTGGCTTCGAGTACTCGAGGGCTGAGGATCCTTCACGCATGGTCCTAGCTCTTGAGCTGACCGATGAGGAGGTACTCGAGCGTCTCCAGAAGATGCTGAAAGGAGCAAGCGTTGTCCTGCCTACCGTCTCCGAGTTCTCTGCCAACAACCCGCCTCCAGCTGTAAGTTGTTTTCTCCTCATTTGGGCACTTTATGTATTCTTGCTGTATCTTTCTTTGTTTAACTTTTCCTTGTCTTGTTGTCTTATTCTTTTTTGTAGGAATTTGGGCGCAACTTCATTGACCCAATCCCTTCTCTTGTTCTTCCCCCTGTCGTGGCAAAAACTAGGAAGGAACTCACCGTAGCTTCTGCAACTAGTAAGTCCCCAATCTCCACAGCATTTCCTAGAGTTTCTTTTGGATTTGCTGATGTATATGAAGAATATGTTCCTCATCTAGTCCCCCGTGGTCCTCGTAGTGTCTCGAAGAGGGGGCGAACGGATGGGTCTTCATCTGGTCTGCCTACTTCCAAGAAGTCTCACAAGCCAAGTACTCCTCTAGGTACTCCAGTTGTAGCTAGCATGCTCTTAGATGAGCATATTTATACTCTTTGTCCCTTTGTTTTCTTGTTTTTGTCTTGAACCAAGTGCTTTTATTCTTTTTTCAGCGGGTGCCTTGGTGGCCTTGGTCGAGACCGAGGGGGAAGAGGATGATGAAGTACCCCTTATCATGTGGCGGTGAGTTGTTTTATATTCCTCTTCTATTGAATTTGTCCTCTTTGTCTTGACTTTTAGTCTTGATCTTTTTGAAGTAACCGGACATCGGGTACGAGTTCTTCTGAGGCTCCCACGCCGGCTTCTTCTGAAGCTCTGGTGTTGAGTTCTTTGGTAGCCTTGGTACCGAGCTCTTCTGCACCTCCGCTGCCGAGTTCTTTCGTGGCTCCAGCCCCGGCTTCTTCTGGGGCTCCGGTATCGGCTATATCGCTCCTGTCGCCAAGTGGCGGGGATGTTTTTGCCACCGTGGTTCCCCCTGCAAGGTCTTCTTTTGGCTTTGTGAGGAAGAAGGTGGCTGGGTGAGTAGATTTTGGCTTCATCCTTTTGCTTCTGTTCTCCTGTTCTCATCGGCGATTTCTTTTATCAATTTTCAGTCCTTCATCTTCTCTCACTTCTTCGTCGACTTCTTCTCAGCCCTCTGCCGCGCCACCGAGTACCGAGCCTCAGGACTCACAGCGTACTATTGGTGAAGTGGCTATGGGGGCTACGAAGCTTTCTGGTGATGGCACCGCTGCAGACTTGGCCGCTCCGAAGGTGACCGTGACCATTGCGTCGGGTCCTTCTGAGGGATTGGCCTTGGCTTCCTAGGAGGTCGCTCTGGTCATTCCTTCTTCGATTTCTCATTTTGATTTTCTTCTATTGTACTCTGCTAGGTCTGATTCGTATTTGATCCATGTGTCTCTCCGCTGTTTCACACGACATTGTTGTCCTTGTTTCAATTAGTTCTTTATTTCTCTTGCTTGCCTCTGGCTCTCAGTCTCACCATCGTATCCTTGGATGAATGGTGATATATTGGACTCGGATTCATCTGAAGATCTTACGTCGGGTGCTTCTAGGGGGATCAATGGTGATCGAGGATGGCGATTCATGAGTACTTCTCTAGCATGAGTTGTTCTATCATCGTCGTTGATTTTCGTACTGGCAGAGCTATTGATGACCTCAGTAGAGGTCTCAAAGTCATAGATGGAATCTCCTTCTTGGTAAGGTAGAATTATTGTTGTCGTGTCATCGATTAGTTGGGCATCGTCATTTTCAGGAACAGTATCTGGCCAGTGAATGATGCAGTCTTGAGATGTTATGGTTAAAACGAGACCCTCCTGGGCTCCCTTCAGTGGCATTCTAAGCATGGGATAAGTGGATCCTTCATGCCATGACTGATAGTATGTTGCCATGTTGTGGAGTCCAAATGGAAGAAGACCCGACTTCTTTGAAGTATTCTGGGCGTATTCCATGTAGTATTCTTGACAGGTTGACGTCATGTCCCAGAGCTTTGTCAGAAAAGAACTCGGTCTTTCAAAAGAACTCGGATAAGGCTTCGCTTCGAAAGTGGCACTTGAGTTTGAATCGGATACGTGATCTTGCGAGAACTAAGTCAGATTGAGCTGTGTGAATCTTCCAGAAAACTAATCTGTCGTTATCGTCAAAATAGAATGATCCTGATGATGACCTGATTCTTCAAGGAGACAACCTTGGAGCTTGCCATCGTCGCCTGCCTTGTAGATCCATGAACCGAAGATGAAGATCGATCCCTTTGGGAAGATCATGCTATCGAGGTCCATCAAGCTCTCGGATGCAAAGTCACTGAAAGCCCCTACCTGGCGCGCCAGCTATCGATGTTTGACCATCGATAGCCTACCATGAGGGTGCCTAGGGCAGTATGTTCGGGCTTCGATGTATGCTGAACTCGATGGTTAACACAAGAGACAGTCGATTTATCCTGGTTTAGGCCCTCGATCACAGATCGAGTAACAACCCTACGTCCAGTCGGTGTTTAGCCTTTGCGTTGGATTGATTATGAAGTGTTATGTCGTACAATTGCTCTATGAACTCCTGATCCAAGGTGCCCTGCCCTCCTTTATATAGTCAGGAGGCCAGAATCCTAGTCGGTTTACAATGAGGGTTCCTAGTAGGATTATAAAGTAATACTACTGCTAAGATTACAGGAGGAGAATCCTAATTGGACTAGGTCTTCTTCCTTCCTTGCGGGGTATCCTGTGGGTCCCGTACCGACAGTCCTCATTCTCTATTTTCACAGGAAAAACTTGTCTCAACAGGTAACACGAGTTGATTGGATGGCTTGGCCATGGCCAAGGAACGGGTAGGATGCAAACAGGATCTCGCTCATATTTGGTGAAGGCTTCTTGAACCCATCACTCTTACCATCGAGGTAAAACTGGTGCCCAAGTCGATCAAATGGCTCAAAACCACCGCTGAGAGACAAGCACCCTTACTTACTTTACATATTAATTTCAATAACGAGCCTCCAACCCTAGCAATGGCAGGGGGTCGAACATCGCTTGGGGGCTGGCGGGAGTGTCTATTCGCTAGACATTCTCTTTGCCCAACCCCTCCTTGCGTTTAAAAACTAGAGGCATGGTGTGCGGGCGCAAAACTTTGGGTAAACCTGGTCAGACCACTAGGACCCTACGCCCTAGCGGCTACATCATTTTTGCACACTAGCGTGATTAGAGTCTTTGCCTCCGTACTCCAAACCTTAACCTCCACCTTCTTAGGAAGGGTATGGAGGGGCCTACCTATGAAATCTCCATCAAGGAGAGGCTATTAGGTCGCCCAAGTTAATTGAATGGCTCGGGCCACTGCTGAATGACACATACGGAAGAATGGGAGGCTCATGCAGGTTACACTGGCCCTATCATGTACGTCAGACCCGAACCCCGCATGGACATATTCGGTAAGAACTCCCAGAACACGCCACTCATGCCATCGAGGCAACATTACCAACCCCTGCTATTTCTTTATATGATCATTCATTCAATCTTTCATACATTCATCTCACACATCCAAGCATCACATACGCGATTGCTGCATCAGAACGCTTCACGTCGTGTCATGAAGCGGTAGTCGTCTCATTCGATATGAGCGGCAACCGACCAAGGTTCAAAGGTCAGCCCACAAAGGGCTCAAGGCTGCCTCGGGTCAAATAGAACTAGGGGAGAAAAATCGAGATCAACCCCAGTAGCTTTGCCCGACCCCACTCAGAAGCGGACAGGGACATCTCAACCTTTCTCATTCGATTCTAACCTCGAGTCAAGCCCATAGAATCTCCATCGAGGAGAGGCCAATGGGCCACCAAAGCCTATCAAATGGCTCAGGCATCTTCTGAGAGGCAGGTTAAGAAGTAGTGAAATGCCACATGAGGGCTCTACCGACCCTGTCAGCAGATGATGAACCCGGATTCCACTCGAATAGGCCTGTTAGCGAGGTCATCGGGCGCGATGCTTGAGCCCTCGAAGCAAGTGTCTTTAGCTTAGCCCCTTCGGTTGCAAAAACCAAGGATGGGGTGACACATGAAACATGGCTAACCCCTACCAAACCCCACAGGGCTCGGGGGCTCAAGGCGCTCGATCCTAGATCGAGAGACCGAGGTTCGAAGGCTAGCTCATGAAGGGCCTGAGGCTGCCTCGCATCAAAAGCTAGGGGGGAATGTAGATGAGCCCCAGCGGCCTTTGCTCGTCCAACCTAGACACGGATAAGGCCATCTCAACCTTCTCATTCGATTCAAACCTCCAATCAAGCCCATAAAATCCCCATTGAGGGGGAATCTATTGGAAAGCAGGTTAAGGAGCAACAGAATGCCACACGAGGGCTTAGTCAACCCCGTCACAAGCTACGAAACTAGATTATGTTTGAATATGCCCATTAATGAGCTCACCAAGCGTGTTACTTGAGCCATCAAGGCAAGTGACGTTAACTCAACCCCTCCGATTGCGGAAACTATGGACAGGGTGACAGTCACAAAAAATAGCCGACCCTCGACCGAATCCCTGCTACATGTGGGGGCTTGAGGAAGTTTGGACTTATAAGGAGACCGAACGCATGGTCATAGAATGATAGCTAAGATCCTAGGGAGGGGGTATGTGCGAATACAAGGGATGCTTTCTTCTACTAAATTACGCTATCCTCTCCTTGATTCTTAGTGACATCCAAGCCTAGCAATGGTAAAGGGTCAAATCTCACTCGGGGGCTGATAAAGGTATAAGTACACCTTTTTCTGAAACAGTCACCGCGTCAGACCTCTTCTTCATGCTAAGCCTAGTGGCAAGGTTTATGGAAACGAATAATTGATTGTGTCTGGTTGGACTGCAAAAAAACTATGCCTTGGCGGCTACGGTGTCTTTGCTCACCAGCGTGATTGAACTTCTCTTACAAATCAGGCCCTATAGTCTAAACAAATGGAAGGGTCAGAATACGTGAGCCCTTTTTCACATACAAAAAGGGAAGGAAACAAGTTCAATCAAACAAAACGAAGTTACAAATTTGTTTTTATGATGCACAAGGGTTGGCAATTGTCCACATATTACAATAATGTTCATCCAAATTCATCTGACCTATATGACTAACTACCCCCTCTGGGGAGAACTATATCTTCAACTCTATTCGCCAGGTCTTGCGCAAGAGGAGCCACCACCGTCTCTATCTCGTCTAGCTCAGAGGTAGCTAGGTGCAAAACCAAGGCTCATCGTCTCCAAGTCGATGCTGTCCACGTAATGCGAACGAGCGATCGCAAAGGCTTGGGTGACCCTGGCACGAAGAGCGTCCCTCTCAAGCTGGCGCACCTATGCCATGATATCGATGGCATGGGCCATAAGCGAGCTGGTCGCCTCCGACCGCACCACCTTTAGGTCATCATAGACCACTCTGAGGGCAACGCTTAGGAGACTGAACTCGTCGCTCTCTGCATGAAGGTTCCTCCTCGCCTCAGTGAGGTCCGTAGCTAGCCTAGCAGAGACACCCTCGGCCTCTAGCCTCTAGGTTATCATGGTTCCGAGCTTGGCCTAGAGGGAGCTGATCCTCTATTGTGCCTCATCACGCTCTCGGACGGCCTAGTCGCGCTCCTCGTGAGCCATGCCACGCTCTGAGTGGAGCCTCCCCATAGTCTAGAGCAGCTTGTCTCACTCTTTGCATAGCCGAGCGACTGCCTCAGCATCCTGACTCGCCCTCTGCTCTAGGGTTGCTTCTCCTTGGCAACGAGCTTTAGGTCCCGCTCCTTCTCAGCCTTGGCCAGGAGGTCGAGGATCCATTAGCGGGTCTCAACATCCCTCTAGAGCAGCTGGTCCTGCTCCCTCCTAACTCTAGTGGCCTCCTCCTCATCTTGCCGCACCCTCGCCGATAGGGCCTCGAACGCCTTCTCGGTTTCCTCCTCATGTTGACGGGCCTTGTCCTCCCACAACCATAGACTGGCCGCCTACTCGACAGGGGGAGTTAGCTCGACCATCCTCTATTGGGTGGCAGCAAGCTAGGCGGTCACCTTCTCGCATAGCCGGGCCTCTTCGATGAGGCAGTCCTAGTTCTCCTTCTGCTCACGAAGGAACCGAGATTTCTCCCGGCTATGAGCGATAAGGGACTAAAAAAGATGATGGTCAAAACACAAAAATTCATGAAGAAAAAGGAGGGTGAGAGGCAAGGTCGAGTGAATACCCAACCAGTGGGAATGATGACTTTGCATAGGGTGCCCCTGGCATGGTCCAAGGCTTTCAGCGCAGCCACAATCCCCTCATCAGGACTCTCCCGCTCCAAGCTCTCGGTAGCATCGTCGAGGGCAAATAGTGTCGACGTTGGGTATTGCAGGTTCATCCACTGGAGCAGGGCCTCGCCCTACGCGGGCGAATGGCTACCCCTCAAGGTCAAGGTCAGGCATGATTCCCCACCGATCCACTCCACCACCGCCGTAATGTCTAGGGACCCCTTGGCCGCGTCCTCCTCCGTCCAACCCATGTCGGGTGCCGTCACTAGGACCGTCGGGGGCGCGAATCGCGCATGCTGCCTTAGGCATCACCATAGTGGCATCCGACTATGTCTTGCCTATCACAACCGCTACCACATCCACCTGCATCGGTAGGGCCTCGACCGGTGGCATCGTGCCCACAGCGGTCGGCGCTACAAGCGCGAGCGGCAGCTCCGTCCGCCCCGACGTCGGCAGTGGAATCACCTCTGCCGCTAGTTCCTCAGTGACATCAAAGGGTGTCCATTGAGCCCCTGCGTCTACTTGTCCCACTAGGGGCATGGGCGCCACCACAGGCAGTGCCTGACCAGCCGACGAGGTAGTAACACCGGCGCCGCTCCCGCCCAAAATGGGAGCAATGTCGACTAACGGCCGCCGCCTCGCCTGAAGGGTGACACTCTTTTTGGGTGCCAGCGCCAAAATTTTGCCCCGTCTCAAGATGCTGCAAGAAACAAAAGGCATAAGTCACACTAAAAATAGAGAAAAACATAGAAGACAGAGGAGTTGGTGACTTACATTGGCGCTATTGGGCGGTGGATATGTTTGGGGGATGAACCCCTAGGTCCTTGCTCCACCTCATCAGGGTGAGGCCCGTTTCGAGCCCACCCCCTGCTCCTCGGTAGAGGCGCTCACCTCCCTCACGTCTTGGGGCGCGATGGTGGAGCCACCCCCTCAGCTAGTGCCTCAGACACGGCAGTAGGCCCGCTCGCCCTTGTTGGCTCTTGGGGCACGGCGGCGGGGCCACCCCCCTCCATCAACACCTTGGGCACGGCGACAGATCTACCCGCCCCTGCTGGCTCTTGAGGCATGATGGTGGGGCCACCCCCCTCCGCTGGCACCTTGGGCGTGGTGGCAGATCCGCCCACCCCTACTGGTTCTGAGGGGGGCCAACGGTCCAGCCCGTCTCCGCCAGCCTTACGGATGTGCTTTTCCCTCCATGAAACGGAAAAGGTCCTGACTCCTGCAAGGATGAGCGGGTGCCTGTCAGCATGTCCTCGCCCTCTAGGCCATCACGCTCAGTGTCATCAACTACCTCATCATCTCCTTCCTCGTTGTCATCATCGTCACTATTAGTTTCCTCCCCTCACTCCTGCGCACACAATTTCTGTTGTTTCTTCTTCCTCTTGTCCTCCTTTGCCTTCTTGTGTCGCTCGACTTCGGCGCGGTTCACCGCCCTCACGGATGGATCCCTCGGCAACGAAGCTAGGAGATCCATGAGGATGAGGTCCCTTAGCTGGTCCCCCAATCTCAGTGTTAGTATCAAGGGGTCAGGAAGTTCAATCAAAGAAGAAGGCATGATGAAGAGAAAACGTACAAGGACAATGTACCCTGGTTCTGGCCGCATCGGGGGATGCCCAGACACCGGGTACACAAAATCAAGCTGGGGCGCCCGTGCTGTCCTGAGAAGGCTCCATAGCCTCCTTAATGCACTGCGCAACTTCAGAGGGGGAGAGCAGCCTCCTCGGCAAGCGTCAGTCCCGTCGAATGACGCCCCGAGCGCCATTGCATATAGGGGAAGCGCACGCCTCATCAGTGGTGCCACCCTCCTCGCATGGTAGGTGCCTGATGATTGCTTGACCCCTTTGGCCCCTTCTCCTTCAGGAAGCGGATGGCGGCGAGATGGGCCTAGAATCCTCTTCTTGTCATTCTCTAGGACACCCCACTTCCTCCATGAATCTGGGGCCTCTTCGACTAAGCGCCCGGTAAACTCCGGCAAGGGGGCGGCGGCATCGTTCTTAAGATATAACCAATGTGAATGCCACTCCTTGTTGGAGATTGACAGCCGCATTGCCAGGTAGTCACCGACCCGGTTATTCCAAAGCTGGATGCCGGCGCATCCCATCGGCATATTTAGCTCCTACCTCTTCTCCTTCTTCTTCTGGAGGGTGACGATGAAAAAGTGTCACCACATATCAAAGTGGGGCTGATCCCTAGGAATCCCTCACATAGGTCCACGAACATCGTCGTGTGTTAGATCCCAATGGGGTTGAGGTACTGCAGCTCTATCTTGTAATAGTGCAGCAATCCTCGAAGGAATCTGTGGGTGGGGGTGGCGAACCCATGCTCATGGAAGCGCACGAATGAGACGACATAGCCATCGGGCAGCGACGACACGTCCTCCTTGCCGGGCAACCACCACTCCTCAGCGGCGGTCTATGCGTAGAGAAGACCACGACAGACAAGGCCCTCCAGGAGCTAGAGGGTGATTTTAGAGCGGCACCATGGCTCCATTGGAAGATGGGGGTGGGTGGATGCAAACTTGACGATGGCTGAGACGTGGAAGTGGGGAGCTGAGGTGATTGGCGGCGGAGGTGGCAGATGCGAAGGCAAAGAGGCAAAGTATGAAACCTTGGGGGCAAATATTTTGGTTTTATAGGGGCGACGGATGTGAGGAAACCAACCGTCCACCTAGATCTCTGCGCCTGCTATGATCTGCCACAACGTCACATCGTGAAATACGCGCACGTAATCTCTATCCTTTCCTTTGAGAAACCCACCGGACATTTTGCCTCCCCGGGCGGACCGGGACTCGTTACGAGTAAGAGGAATATGGATAAAAAATGCATCTACGGTCCGTCTGGGCCTAGGACTCCGATGGTTGGCCCATCAACAGGTCCAACAGCTGCTCCAAGCACCCCTACGATAAAGGGATGGGAAGAGCTAGGCCCCGTAAGCGACCAGCGCCCAGGCGCATGAGCGCCACAGGCATCTTAGCCCACGATTGAGTCTCAGCCAGGCAAACCCTGGCCGGATCCCCGCGAACGGGATACCGAGACCCTAATCGAACTATCAAGCTAACAAACCATCAAAACTCACGACCACACCCGCAAAGGGTCCGACCTTGGCAAAAAGGGAATCGCCATCCCGAGGGCTCGCCGTGGGTGACAAAAGAAAGCCAAGACCCGTAGAGTCCTCCCTTTCGAAGAAACCTCTGGAGGAGTATTCTACTCCTCCGCGGGCTCGGGGGCTACACCTATCGGGTGTGCTGACGCGCACCCACTGGTAAATCGAAAAAAACTCCAAGGAGTATTCTATTCCTCTGCAGGCTCGGGGGCTACACCCACCGGGTGCGCTCACGCACACCCGCTCACAAGTTAAAAGATCCCCCAGACAATTCTACTCGAATCACCCGAGGGCTCGGGGGCTACTGTCAGGGACCAATACTAGGGTACCCAAAGAAGAGGAGTTAATACCCATCAACGCTAATTCATCAGAGCGATCAAGAACGCGACTATATTTCCTAGTGGGCCCCGCCTCGTCCAAACCACCAAGGTCGCAGGCTCTGTTTCATCCGATCGTCCGACCCCCGAGGGTCGGGGACTCCTCAAGCTAACTCCCGAGGGATAGCTCTGCCTCGCCAGACGTCTAAAGGTTGGCTCCATCTCGCACACCCCCCGAGGGTTGGCTTCGCCCCGTCCGACATCTGAAGGATGGCTCCGCCTCGTTTGACCCCCGAGGGTTGGCTCCGCCTCGCTCGACGTCTGAAGGATGGCTCTGCCTCGCCCGACTCCCGAGGGTTGGCTCCGCCTCGCCCGACGTCCGAGGGCTGTCTCCACCTCGCCCGATGTCTGAAGGATGGCCCCGCCTCGCCCGATGTCTAAAGGATGGCTCCACCTCGCTCGACGTTCGAGGGATGGCTCCACCTCGCCCGACGTCTACGTGCGACTCCTTCCTAACAACGCACGTAGATAAGGTAGGGCACTCAAGTCAACCGCAATACCGAGGACCATACCCTGCACGCCTGCAGAAAAGTACCGACAGGATATGATAAGAAGGGCGCTTTAAGACCTTCCAGGCATGTCAGAGCCCAAACAGTGTTGTAGACGCCGATATTTGTCTTACAGTGTTTTGGGCGCCACCATTTGCCCTCGGGCACGAATCCTGACGGGAGCTCACGACAACCACTATGGTTCGGAAGGAAACTCGCATCACCTACAGTAACTGACGTGCAGTCACTGCGTCGTCTAGTCCCTGTATGGCCGCAGATCAGCACCCTGGGCCGCCGCGCCGCCCGCCGGGGCGGGATGGGACATGAGAACTTGCTGACAATGCCAGGACATGGCATCACCAGCGAGTTGATGCCTAGCATGGGGCTATCCCCGGCATCGCCTGCCATGTCAACGGGGCCCACATAGAGGAAAAGGAAAACCCAACATCTTTGAAGGACCTCCTTTACCTCTATTTTTTCTTATTTTCTCTCATATGTAATCCCTGCTCTTCCTTGGCCTATAAAAGGGAAAGCAGAGCACCACACTAAGGGGATCGATTCAACACATCATGCATCACATCACACATAGCTAAGCAGTAACTAAGCTCTCAGCACCCATTCGGCCTTTCCATCAGAGACTTGGGACCTATCCCTCTCTCGCCCGTTTGTAACCCCTACTACGAACTTTTCAGTGCTAATAACATGAGGAACAGCCATGAACTGGACGTAGGGACGTTAAGCCCGAACCAGTATAAACCTTGTGTCTTTTTAGCACATCATCCGGGTCAGACGCGTAATAACACAAATTTACTCTGGTGTTACTCGAAACACCGACAAATACCTATAACAATAATTCTAACTAACTATACTAAATACACTAACTAATATTAGTACCTATACTAACAATACTAACTAACTGTATTAACCAACTATACTAACTTCACTAACTATACCTATCTAGCTAACTTTACTAATTTCATTGACTACTTTTGAATCCTAACCCTAGCTAACAACAATTCTATTGAAGCAACAAATGCACAAGAGGATTACCTCGACAAAACACAGCGTGAATGGCCGGCCGATGGCAAGAGGATCACCCCAATCCACCCAAGGCGACGAGCTAGCCGGCGGCGGCAATGGCCGTCCGACGGCGGACTTCTTCTGCGCCTAAAGTTGGAGGAGGGTTAAGGACATGGGGTGGCAGGGGAGGAAGAGGATAGGGAGAGAGGGAGCCCGCGCCACAGGAAAGTGGCGGCTGCGCTGGCAATGGGGAGGGGCGGCGATGCAGTGGGGACAGAGAGGGACTGAGAGAGGGAGACAAGGGAGAGAGGGAGCCGGCGGGGGAGGCACGGCGACGGGGGCTATGCGACGCAGAGTGAAACAGAGGGAGGAAAGGGACGGGGCCGCGAGCCTCTATTTGGATCTGTCGCGCCCTGACATGTGGCGCGTCACAGCCGCGCCCTGATCGGTGGCGCGGCCAGGCCTGTCACGTCAGCGACCAGCGGGGCGGGACGTTGCCACGTACGCATCCCTACCGCGTTGCAATGCATGACGCGGCAGAGTTGTTTCGCCACGCCCTAAAAATAGACGTGGCCAAATGTGTTACTTTTTAAGAAAAAAAACAATGTTAGAATTAAGAATAGTTAAAAAAAAGTGTTAAAAAATTCCTCACCGTTGGGGACGCCCCAGTCGAACGCGAGCAGCGGCTTCCGGCGCCCCACGCTGGTCCAGCGTCGATCGCAGAGTCCCCAGCTGCGGCGGCAGCAGCGGCAGGCCCGCCGGCAGCGCCCCCATTGCCTCGACAAGAGATCGCGCGGCGCGGCGCGGGGCGTGGCTTAATTTCTCCGGCCTCGCGACGACGTACGCGCCTACGCTGCGCGCGGTTAGGTCCGGTATGATTCGATACGATGCGCGCGCATCGATCGGAGGAGGGGAGTTCGGGTGCTCGGGAGCTCCTGTTTTATTGGAAGTTAGTTTCGTTTCAGGTGGTTCGGGAGCCCGACTCCTGGTCGGGGAGTCGCGTGCGTTTCCTTTCCGAATCGTAGCTGTAGGAATTGGCCAGCAGCGAGCATCCGAGCACCAACGATGGCGAGGCGCGGCCTCAAGCGAATATTGCGTCCCTCCACACGGAAACGGAGGCTCTCAGCTCTGGTTTTTTATATAGGGGTGCTCTGAACTCTGATGAAGCCGTGGTGACGAAGTCCGTCGCCGACTCTCCATGTGGCACACGACGGCATCGCTCGGGACTCGGATCACACACACACACCAAAAAAAATAGAGATGGGCCTAAAAATGAAACAGCGATGCTCGCATCTGAGTTAGCCCATTACGACCCGTTAAATTTTCTTGGCCCGCGGAAACTCTGAAATGACGGCCCACAATGCCCGAGCCTGCTAACCTCCTGCCCTAGTGCTCCCCTCCTCTCTCTCTCTGTCTCCCAGGCACTCCCAGCTCCTTTGCCTTCCTCCCACCGTCCCACGGCCGCCACGCCGCCGCGCTGCTTCTCTTTACTGTCCCACCTCCAACCCTGCCGCCGCGGCGGATTAATCCAATACAGGGCGAGAGACGTGATAAGTTTCTGAACTTGCAGCGCTAGGGCCAGCGATGTCGGAGACGGCGGCGCCGATCGGCCTGTCATGGGCGCCCAAGCTTCCTTCATTTGCAACGACCCGCGGCAGCAGCAAGAGCGACCAGGCGCCGAACCCGAGCACCGCGCAGGGGTCGCTCTGGAAGCCCGCGAGCGAACTCGTGGACGGGTTGTTCGTGCCCCCGAGGGACCCTAGGCAGCTGAATAAGCTGGCCAGGAAGAACGTCAAGGACACCACTGGCAAGGGCTGGTGAGTTTACCTGGAATCCACCCTAGCTCTCTTGATTGGTTGCTGCCGCATGGTAGGGCTTATGTGCGAGCGTTTATGCTTTGCTGCTGCATTTCTCAGGTTCGACATGCCAGCGCCGACCATCACTCCCGAGTTGAAGAAAGATCTAGAGATTTTGCAGGTGTGGTGTTACTTCTGATTCAGTAACCTTACTAGCAGTAGGATGCCGTAGTAGCCTGTAAAACGGATAATATGCTATCAAGAATTTCTGGACTAACGTTGATACAGCAAGGAAAGCATGTTTGTGCAGCTGCTGTTGCATCAGTATGTAGTAGGGCGAACACAGAGAGCAGTTTACTGCAACAACCTGACAGTGTTACCATCTGATTGAAGCTATTTTACTTTTTACGAAAAAAGAATCTGAATTGTTTCACTTGAGATTCAGGATACCATGTAAATTGTAATGCACAGTGTTGGATGTGCCTGTCTCTACTCAATTGGTATCGTGTGTTTAGTGATTCTGGTTTGTCCTTTGGGATGCTTATGTGACAATATGTTTGCCATCTGTTTTTGCAGCTGAGGCATGTAATTGACCCAAAAAGGCACTTCAAGCGGGCAGGAAAGTCCAAGGCCCTTCCCAAGTACTTCCAAGTAAGTAGCCTAATCACCATCAGGCAGAGTTATTCAGCATTTTTTTTATCATCCTAATCTGTGGAAAGCTTTATCTATCTCTTCTGTAGCTGATGTGTACTGAACATTTCAATGTTGGCTTTAGGTCGGTACGGTTGTTGAGCCTGCATCTGAGTTCTACTCAAGTAGGCTGAAAAATAGGGAACGCAAGGCAACATTGGTCGACGAGCTGTTATCAGATCAATCTCTTAAGAGCTACAGGTATGCTCATCATATGTTTGCTGTTCTGCATGTACATTAATGGACAGTAATTTTTTTTTCAGTGCAAGATTTTTCTGTATCTATTAAATATGGCCTTTCGGATCACTAGCAATTCATGAAATTTAGTTATCTAGCATTAACTGGAAACATTGTATGTAGGGATAGTTGTAACCCGTGAAACCCATTTTAGGTATACACATCAGAGCCCTGTAATTATTATGTTGATTGCACTCTGAAACAAGGCTCCAGTGCACAGAAATTCAGAACGGCATCCTAGTTTCAAGAATCAATTTCCTTGTTCCATTTAGAGTCCAGAGCATGTTACCTTAGCCCTTTTCCCCATCTTTGATCATTCAAATGACCCCAAAATGAGAACAGGATAAACTGATATTGTGCCAGATCTTTTCCATAGCTAGTGCTTTCTTTTTCTTTTTTTCATCTGAAATTGAATGTGGCATTGATCTCCAATGAAATGCAGGATGCGCAAGGTACGTGAAATTCAGGAGATCCGTACACCAGGAGGCAACCAAAAGTGGAAGAACAAGGGCACGAAAACACTTAAGAGGGCGAAGGATAGGAGAAAATGAGATTGGTGTGCTAGCTTTGTGCTCTGGTTGTGAGAGAAGAGATTGGAGAAGTGAACTAAGGACAAGTTGCTCTAGACCTCTAGTACTTTCTCTTGACTTTGCAGTATAGATTGTGGTTCCAATGTAGTGGTGAGCTTCAGTAACATGACGAATTGATTTTCAATTCTAAATATTTTAAAATGTTGCTGTAACACCAGGAATTCAGAAACGTCGGTTGGTAGACTCTTTCAAGTTAGCTTCATATATTGAGAAGCACGGGCTCTGCTCATTTATCTTGCTGTGCCGTGTCTGCTTATGATCATGTCTGCAGTTTTGCTTTTCTCTTGCTTTCGAGTCAATCTGGCGCATAGATGTTACATGAATACATGGGAATGTTTTCACTCGGAATTTTTATGTATTTGCACATGTTTGCATTCTCACCAGTGTGCTGATGATTCTAGATCCCCAATTCTTACCACTTTGTAAGGATATCAGCTCTTGATCATGAAAGGTGATCAATTCTGTCGCTTGAGAGCAGCATTGCCATCACCCATCAGGAATGGGGTACTACATGATTGGAGCCGACCGCGTGAGGCGGCGAACACGCGCGCTTGGCTCGTCTTATAATCCGTACTTTTCAGCGGAACAGTGTTTTTCTCTCACAACAAATCAACCAAAATAATATTTCAGCTTTTTTTTTTCCGGTGAAGTGAACGTGGTCAATCGTCTTTAAAAAGGCCGCTTGGTAGGGCAGGTGAGCACGGTTGGACGGCGTGGGGACTGGGGAGGGCACCCGAGCCGCCGATGTCACGCGGGCACTGCGGCAGCATGTGCCGGGACGACTGCAGAACCACGCCGAGAGTAGAGACGATTTCGTGGTAGTGTTGCGCTTGCGCCTTGTCCTTTTGGCGAGATGAACCGACGGTCCTCCCCTCCGCTCCATATTGGTGTCACGGTGTGCGGCCCGTGCAGGATCGAAGGCGCGGACAGCTGGGACTGGGACTGATCGGAGTGTGGTGGACCGGACGTAGGGCGGCATCGGCACATGGTGCCGTGAATTCAGTTCACTGCCCACCTGACCCCATCGAAACGAACAGCAGTAGGGTACTACTGTCTTCGTCTAGTCTAGAAAAACATACAATTCGAACTTAGGGCCTGTTTAGTTCCCAAAATTTTTCACCCCAAAGTGTCACATCGAATCTTACGGCACATGCATGGAGTACTAAATGTAGACGAAAAAAAAAATTAATTGCACAATTTGGTGAGAAATCGCAAGACGAAACTTTCGAACCTAATTAATCCATAATTAGACACGAATTACCAAATACAAACGAACGTGCTACAGTAACCAAAACCAAAAAAATTCGTCATCTAAAAGCGGCCTTACTATCGAATCAAGAATTCCCTCTTTTAATATGCCTATTCATACTATTTTCTAGAACTTCAATTAATAATCGTTTGAATTTTGAATAAGCGCCATGTTCGCTTAGCTTATAAGCCGTATTTTTTCAGTCAACGAACAATATTTTTCTCTTACAACAAATTAACCAACAGTACTTTCAGCCAGCCAAGCGAACAGAGCCAATGATATAGAGATAGAATTGAATCTTTTCAGATTTTTTACGGTTCACTCGTCGAGTGGGTCACTACCGGTGTCCGGCGGTGCATTCAAAAGGCGAAATCATGGCCACACATCATAGATGACCCACGTGACCGGCGGTAGTAACAAAAATGTCAAACGCTATCACGCTGTTACGCTAGCCTCGGTCCATCACTGAGCAAACCAGCCAGCCCGTCCTGGCCAGCCTGCCACAGCCACACATGAGCCGAAACATCGCACATGTCCTACAGGGCCAGCCGCCAGCACCCTGCAGCCACTCTCCACAACCCAAATCATCTCCCCAAGGAATTCACGTCGAATGAGATCAAAACGCATTTCACTTACTACATACATACATATACATATATGTCACCGCCAGTAAAAGAGTCCAATAACCATTATCACCAAGCTCTTCTACCAAAACTCCAGCCTATTCGAGGGGATTGATACTCTCCTCGAGTGCTCTCTATCGCTCCTCTCTTTTCCCGTTACAGCTACTAGTACAACGGAGGACGCCAAAACACTACTAGGCAGTAATAAATCTTCCTCGACTAGTTGTTGCCATTGTAGCCCATGCTGTAACTGCTGCGGAATCGCAGCCCGTTCTGCTGGTACGGCGCAGCCGGGTCCCCGTGGTTCACGGCCTTGATCTCCACGGGACGGCGGCTGGTGTCCCCCTCCTGCACGGCTCCGAAGACGATCTCCTTGGTTGCATCGCAGCTCGGCTCGTAGAAGGTCTGTGGCCCAGCCGAGTACTGCCTGTGGTGCTGAAGGTACTGCTGGTGATGCACCTGCTGCGGCTGCGTCGGCAGCGGCTGCTGCTGCTGCTGAGGTGCTGCTTCTCCGGTCCAGCCATGTAACTGAGGCCGACCGTGGCGGATGTGGTGGATCTTCTCCGGCTCCTTGGACATGAAGGCGTAGTTCTTGCGAGGGGTCGGCGCCCTTGTGTCCAGTGGCGGTGGGGTCTCGTCCCGTGGGATGGCGTAGCTTTCTTGTACTGGACAGGAGGTTGGCCTACCCAGCTGATGATGATGAATGTTTAGTCGCTTCTTTCTGGAGAATGCGGCGCCGATTATCTCTGCAATTGATGATTTTGCTCCACCCACAAGTTTGCTGATTGACGTGAAGAGCCCTTCTTCCTCCTCTTGTTTCACAGGTTCATCATCAGTTGGAATTAGCGGGGGGCGAAGAGAAGGCTTCAGTGGCTTCTGGTATGGAGGTGGAATGCTGGATAATTTAGCTTTTACTGGACTCTCATGTTCCTGCTCCTGCATTGTAAAATTTGCATTCAGAACAATATACTGCAAGAATACAAGTAGGATGGCGAGTCTCGACAAGTACTGAATTTTGAACTGGACAATCCAAATAAGGATAAACTAAAACTGAACAATTGTGTGGTTCCCTCTGTTTTCTTTTTTGGATAATGCTCGACAAACCTTCCATCATAAACAACAACTAGATGTCTACACGACTTTCAAAATGCACAATATAACTAACAAGAAGATAAGTTGTTTTAGTACTCTAGTCTAACTCCAATTAAGCAGAACAATATTAATCTAGACCTAAAAAGTTGTTTTGCACATAAAGTTGGTAGCAATTCTTGGCTGGCTGGAGGCATTTGAGGGTGGGGAGGACCCAGACCGAAGCCAATGGATGATGGACACCAATACCAGGAGAGACAAAACACCGATGACAACAAAATTCATGTGCTGGCCTGCTGCATTACAGCAGGCTCACAGGACCACTGTAGTCCTAGCCATATTTGCTAACCCTGTCAGCCAGGGAAGGTACATTTTTTTTCTTTCCCTCACACAATAAAGACAGTGTTAGGCACTTGATACTTACATCTCCATTTGAATACATCCCTAAAACTCGGCGTTGAAGCAGTGCAAGCATGTAGCCAAAGAAAGCGGCAGCAAGAAGCAGTGCGACTCCTGCAGGCATAGAAACTTAATATGATCAGATACATCATAGAGTTTAAACGGCATGTTTAGGTGGTAAGCTTTAATCATAGGTTTTTCAGGTCCAGCAATGATTGCAGAAAATGGAGCAATGTATAATATACCTAGAGGAAAACCAGCTTCATACTGGTACACACAGTCATCAAAGTGGAGCTGAATCTCCCGAATTGCTTGGTTTCCTCTGTCAATCACCAGAAGGGAGCAGCTACTGCCAATGTAACGAACTTCAAAATCAGTAGAAAATTTTGCCTCATCACTTGGTCCGTCAACATGCCCTCCTCTGCCTGATTTTCCCCCAGCAATAGTTGTAACCCCTAAGAATCGGAACACAATATGTCAGGCAGACATGAACTTGTTCTTTACTAGAGATTAGGTAGATAAGGGAAAGTATGCATAATGATTGCAGAAACATCTAAACACAGACCTTACTAAAACTCAAGCCCAGTTAGGAACTTAGGATCATGCCTCTAGCTAACTTCAACTTGAAGAACGCAATAAAATTTATCCATGTAGAAATAGTTTTGGAGCAAAGAGAGACGATCCTAAACAAGTCAACAATATATATGTATATATCAAGTATAGAAGGTACAAATTAGGCTAGAAAATTAGAAGATATCAGTTAACAAATTTCCTATGTAATTTTAGAACATAATCTTCCACGAATAGGTAAGTCTGAATTCAAAAATGCAATTTCATTATTCACTGATAGCCTTTTGAATGCCAAAGAGGCTCTGTTCTGAAAAAAATTCAGCAAATCCCTTTTTTTCTCGTCCATTTCCATTCTGTAAAATGGAATGACAGGTTTCCCAAAAAAAATATTGGGAAAAGAAAAAGAAGCTTTCAGCAATTAGCACTCAAACAAATATTTCATCTGGACATCACAATGCAGTTCAGAGACTAGACTAAGCATATTTACTCAAGCTGACCACAAAGTGTGACTAACAGTGTATCCTCTTTCTAAATGCAGTTTTGGATCCAGGTGCTGAATCCGTGACGGACAAGACCAGCAAACACCAAAAGGCAAACATTGGATACTCAAGGAACAGACAAAACCATGTGCATCTACCCTACCGCAGGACATTTTAGCTTACCTGTATCACTGATCTTTCTAATGGCCATGTTCATGGCATCAGCCACATAGATGTTACCACTGTCATCCACTGTAAATCCCTTTGGATGGTTCATCCTCGCCTCTCGCAGCTTCCCATCAACATGACCAGGAAATCCTTCAGGGGAACCAGCAACAAGCTTCGGCCTGCTATCTGCATTGTTCAGCCCAGTTTCAGGAGATGAGATCAATCTTGTGTGGCTCAAAAGCATTTGCTGGTAAATGAAACATAGACAGGCATAAAGAAAAACACATAAAAAAGATGTACTCCCTCCGTCCGCAAAAGAATGTAATTATGGGAATCGTGCCGGTCAAACTAGCTCATGTTTGACCAAGTTTATAGTAAATAATATTATTATTGATGTCTCCAAATAAATTTACTATGAAAATATATTTTATAACTAATCTAATGGTACTTATTTTGTATTATGAAGGTTAGTACTTTTTTATATATAGTCAAAGTTAAGGCTTGCCACTGACACCCTTCCCCAGACCCCGCACAGAGCGGGAGCTCTCTAGGTACGCCCTTTTTTTAGTCAAAGTTCAAACTGTTTGACTTCTCGAGAAGCGAGAATTGTATTCTTTTGTGGACGGGGGAGTAAGATTGCTGGTAATCAGTATAACTGTTTGGGTCAAATGTATATCACAGAGAGGGGATC
Source organism: Miscanthus floridulus (assembly GCF_019320115.1). NCBI lineage: Eukaryota > Viridiplantae > Streptophyta > Magnoliopsida > Poales > Poaceae > Miscanthus > Miscanthus floridulus. The sequence goes on along the minus strand of NC_089586.1, from coordinate 115,758,991 downwards.
AGCATGTGATGACGCACTTCTTAGTGCTAAACACAACAGCTATAGCAACACCTTGACAAATTTTGATACCATTGCATATATAAGCATAAAAGTAGCAAAGATTAGATTGACACCTTTTTTTTCAGACCACATTTCTACAAGTGAACACAACGCATAAAAATGGAAGTGGCCAAGTTGCATAAATCAGCTGGAAGCAACTGAAAAAGCATTACGTAGCCTGTGCAGGCTGCAAGCTAACAAAGACATCGCCATCAAAAGAATGGCCATGCCGCAATTGATGACACCAACCAATCCACAGCTTCGGCAGCACCAACTCCACCAAACATACAGCAGCATATAATTAGCGGAGCCCTCACTGGGGAGTAACACCAAAACATGCCGGATTCAGGGGGGACTAGGGAGGAGGAGGTCAGCCAGGGCGCACTCACATCGGGACAGCGGCAGCGCCATCCTGTAGATGTTGCTGTTCATGGAGTCCATGACGAGCAGCTCGCCGCCCTGGGTGACCTCCACAGAGTAGGGCTCGATCCCCAGCTTGCTGCCGTCGAAGACCGTCTCCACGGTGTACCCGCCCTCGTACTTCACCATCGACTTGCCTCCGCTCGCTGCTACAACACCAGGAGCAAACGCAGTCTCAGGAAAAACACAAATCGGAATCGGAGATGGAACAAAACGGCAGAGAGATTTCAGCAGTCACCTGTCTTGGTGGTGGATTTGAGCGACCACAGCCGCTTCACCACCGACGACGCCGCATTGGAGAGGAACCCGCTCACCACCCCTGCGATGCGATGGCAACGAAACACACCCGTCAAATCCAACACAAACAACCACCCCCGGGCGAGACTCGAGAGGCGAGCGAAACCAGGAGCCCGAGCCTCGGCCGCTCACTCACTTGCGGGGTACGAGGACGCGTAGGCGGGAGCCAAAGAGCTAAGGAGGAGCGCGGCCACCAGCAGCGCCCCCACCGGGACGACGCTCGCGTTCCCTCCCTTGGTCGCCATTGGCAGCGGCAGCAGGACAACCGACAAGTGGGGGAAGCTTGCTGCGGCGGAAGATTTAGAGGACACGGAAGGCGGCCATCTGGGCAAGGGAAGGGAGGCAGGGAAGCAGGCAACGCTCAGATCGAGGACGGAGAATGGGATAAACCACCAGGAATCCGAGCTTTTCTTGCGCTCCGGGAGGGGAGAAGGGGTGAGGAGAGAGATTGAACAAGTGGGGGGAAAGAGACAAGCCGCAAGCGGGGCTGTGTTCGCTGAATCGCTGCGGGCTGCGGCCGCTACTCGCTTTCGGCGATTTCGTGGGGTTTTAGAGGGGAAGGAGAGGAGAGAGGTCCGCGTGACGGTGGTCGGGTACTCGGGTGGCGATGGCTGATGAGAGAGAGTATGTGTGCCGTGCAGGGGAGTGGAGCGGGTCACGTGCAGAGGGTGATGCAGGGAATGTTCACGCGCCAATCGTCATCGCGGTTTCGAGTAACACGGCCCTTTTGTGAGTAGTGGAGGGCTAAAAAAAGCCTTTTTGATTTTAATAAAGGTGCTTGCTAATAAATTGATGTAAAAAAAGGCTTCATCTAAAAAAATCTGAAAGTAGCTTAAGATTTAAGCGGTTTTCTTAATCCTAGATAAGAACATTGCTAAGAACAGTCCCAAGTAGCCCTGGATAACGAGCCGGCTCGGCTCGTTTGGGCTCGGCTCGTTATGGCTCGTTAAGATAACGAGCTAGCTCGGCTCGGCTCGTTATCCTAATGAGCCAGAAAGCCAGCTCGGCTCGGCTCGTTAAAAGCTTGAGCTGGCTCATTAAGCTCGCGAGCCAGGTATAAAAAATACACAAAATATAATATTTGTATTTATCTAAAGTTTGAGAATAATAATAATACAAAAGAAATGCATCTAGACCAGTTACCAGTCAATTTATAGGGTCTAGACCAGTTACCAGTCAATTGTAAAGTGCAAGACATGAAATAATACAAAAACTAATACAAGTTTTGATACTTTTTTTTCCTGGAAGCTTGGCTCATTTAGCTCGCGAGCGGCTCGCGAGCTGGCTCGAGTTGGCTCGTTATAGCTAACGAGCTAAAATCTTGGCTCGGCTCGGCTCGTTATCATAATGAGCCGAGCCGAGCCGAGTCGAGCCAGCCACGAGCCGAGCGAGCTAACGAGCTTCGAGTTTTTCGTCCAGCCTTAGTCCCAAGCTAGAAACTGAGATAGTTTCTATTGTCATTAATTAGAGTGCCAACTAAGTAGGGTGGTGATTGTGGCAGAACCGCTCAAAATAACACGTTTTTGGAGGCGCTCGTCTTCCACTAGACACTAAGCACCCCAAAAGTTAGCTACATCGGACAGTTCCGTCGAGCACACCACAAGGGAGAACTCGAACAATCCATGTTTTTCCTCCATGATCCAATAATGAGAACGAGTTTACAATATTTAGTTCATTTCATACAACAAAAGTTCTCGGAAATACATTATTACAGTACCAAGTTCAGAGTGCGGAATTTAAACAGTGGAATTAAAATAAACATCTAACGATAAGATACAAGGATCCATCTGTGCCCACAAGAAAAATCCTCCACACAACAGCCACTCCTCAAGCTGCACCTGCAACATGGGTAAATAACCCTGAGTACACAATGTACTCGTAAGACTTACCCGACTAGTGGGAATAATTTCCGACTTCAAAGGATATGATAAGTTTTATGGTTTGCTAGGTTTCCTTTTTGTTTGCGAAAAGTATTACTAGTAGTGAATTCTTATATATGTGTTTTATTAGCAGTCATGATTAGTTCATTAGCTTACCATTCTAGGTACGCACCTGTTCTACTTTCAAGTAAGAGTTGAGCAATCACATCCATTCATTCTCTTTCATCTTTCAGTTTTTACTATGGTCCTAGATCGTAGACAAGTCGTACCGTATCACACGACGATTCGCGAACCAATGTATCCCAGCTGGATACCCCGAAACACACGCTCCGCTTGTACCCCAGGCACAAACAGGACCAACCCACTACTCTCCCGTCAAGGGGTCTACGTCCCTGTCTAAACTTGGACTCTAAGCCCCCACTCCTAAGTCCCAGACTCAGTGTGGTGCTTAGACCTTCATCATCGCCGCCTCCAATCAGTCGATCAAAAAGAGTCAGAACCCATTATAAGAGAGCAACGAGCCTTCCCGCTCCTATAAGCAAGTATGTGCTCAGGATAATAAGTTTGTGTCCTGACTAGAATCTAATACAACGGACGGTCCTTAACCGACACTGTAACACCTCGGTGTTAAGCATGCATTAACATTCCATCTCATGAGCATAATCATCATTTCATTATGCATAAGCAGCATCTATGCATTCCATTCTAAAGAAAAGAAGTGTCATTTCATGTGGTGCTGAAATTAAATTAAAATTCATCATGTTTAAACTATTTGAAATGCCAATCTCATGTTTGGGTGATATGATTTCTTGGTTTGATCACTAAGATAGCTTATAAATATTTAGGATACAATTTGGAGCAAAGTTTATATTTAAATTTTGGCCAAGTTTTGCTTTTAAAAACAATTCTTCAAAATTAGGGTTTCGAATTAATATTGATTTTAATTTTGTAATTCAAAATCTATTTGGAATTTGACTTTGGTCTTAAAAGCAAAGTTGTAGAGAATAAATTTTTGAGCAACTTTTATTTTTGGGCCAAAGTTTGAAACTGCTTTGAAATTGCTCAAAATTTACATTTAATGAGATAGGAATAGAAAATAATTTGAAAAATATCATTTCACCTTAGTGGGCCTCGTGCCTCGCTTTCGGCCCAGTTCGCAAAGCCAGCCTGCCCCGCACCTCGCTCGGCCTGCCTCAGCGCCACGCCTTGCCTGTTCGCCGTGCCCACGCCCGACCGGCGCCAGAGCGCGCACGCCGCGTGGCGGCCATGCGCCGGCGAGCACGCCGCGCGACAACCCCGGCCTGCGCCGTTCCGACCGGCCGCGCCGCTTCAAGGCTGTCCGACCGCGCGCACCCCACTCCATCCTGCCTCCCCCTCCTCCAACTCATTTGCTCTCTCGCTCGGAAAGCAGCAGCCGCAGCACCCTCGCTCCGCCACCGCCACGCTGCCTCGCCGGAGTAGCCGTCCCACCCACGTCCGACCACCGGAGCTCGCTACGTCTTCGCCACGCCTTCGCCCTAGCCTCACGCAGCTTTTGCTCGTCTCCTTTCGACGTGGTAAGGCTCGAGCCGACCGCTATTGCTTGTTGGAGCATGGCCGTTCTCACCAGAGCAGCATGGCTCTGTGGACCTCCCCATTTCGCTCCCTGTCTTCTTCCGATTTCGCACGCGTTAGCACCGCCTTGCCCTTGCGAACCTCGTGCGCGCCTCCCCGTGCCTTGCTGTGGTCGGGAAATGCCAGCACGCGGGCATGCCGCACCGCCGTGTCGCCATGTGCGCCGGTGAGCTCCCTTCCAAGCTCCTCCAGTGCCCGTTCTTGGCGCATCGGGTCCGCCTCATAGCGGGAAGCCACTGGTGGTGACCTCACCGCCAGCAAGCTCACCGGCGGCGAAAGTCGGCCGGTCAACGACGGCCCCTGCTTCGGCTCCGGCTAACGCGTGGGCCTGGCTTGACTGCGGGTCCCGCGTGGCAGCACCTCTGGGTGCACTGCACTGGGTGCACCTAGCAGATTAGGGTTCGGTGTAATTTCAGTTTTAAAGAAAATGATTTTAAAAATTGATTAAAAAGCTTATAAAATGTCTAGCTCGAGTTATATTGCTCCAAAATTGATGAAATAAATTTTGTTGTGTTCCTTGTCACTAGATCTACATGATAAAAATATTGCATGTCATTTTTGAGATACTTTAATGTAGAGCTTTATTTAATTCTTGATATTACTGATATCTTGTGAAATGTTTAGTAAATCCTATATGTATCAGAAAAATATGATTCCAATTTGGTTGATCTATTCTTGAGATGTACTTTCTGTGAAAAATATATGTCATGCATGTTATGTGGAAAAATATGGCTAGGTAGGTTATGTGTATTAATTGCTGATTTCTTGTAAAATTGCTAGGGCTAAAAATATGAATAATACATGTAGGTGAAACTTTTTGTACAGTGATTGTATGCTATGTAGATCATGGGAAAAATACCAAATCTGTTGTTTGACACTTTTCGTAGTACAAAGTATTTTCATGCTCAATTATCCACCATAGCTTCTCATTTTTGTGTAGGTTGTTATACTTATCTAAATGCAATGAAAATTTTATGGTAGCCTACTTAGAGTAGTACTATGCTACTGTAATTTTCTCAGATTTTTATGAGCACCAAAATATATGTTACTGTTGTATTCCTAGTTTAAAATGAAATAAAATAATCTTCTTTAATGCATGTTTAGTTAATAATATTTGCTTTGGTGTATCTTTGAAGCACCTTAACATGCTGTGGTGACTTGGCCTGTTAGTACAGTGGTTGTAGTAGTAGTATAGTAGTACATATTCTTGGATGATGTTGGCTACCTTGTAGAAGGGCTTTACTTCTACTATATCCAATAAAGTTAAATATGTTCATCTATATTTCATGCATCATGATCATTACATGTCATCTCTTCGATGCACCTATGCATTAGCACTTATATATCTGCATCATATAGGATCGCAGAAGGAGTTGCTAGTAGTAGTTCAGAAAGAGCAGACCGGGACAGATCCACAAGAAGTCCAGGTACACGAGGTGCTAGAGGAAGAGGAGCCGAGAGAGGACTTGCCCGAGTGCGTAGATCATCAACCTAGTTCGTTCGAACGAGGCAAGCCCTGAAGCATTCTAAGTCTCCTACTTTATAAAAGCAATTATTTCTATATATGAGTTTATATATTGTTGCATTAAGTTGTAGGAGTTGATTGAAACCATTGATGCATTTATTACTATCCTTGCCTACCTTATTACCTTTTTACCCTGTTAGGTCAGGATCGAATAACTGCTTAGCCTTGCTTAGACCGGTAGCGATCGGTGATATCTGGTCACCTACATTTATAGGTGGTTACTGGAAGAATTTAGCTATGGAAAGAATGATATCCTGGAATTAACCATGTGTGATGGATAATTAGAGATCGGACGGAAAAAGTTATAGGCAACCAGATAGGGTTTTGGGGTGCTGTTAGTTTCCATCTGTGTTGATTAAGGACCGACCATTGCTCGTCCCTCTTGTCATGTTGAACACATGCCTCATATTTAGCTGACCGAATAAAGTACCTTTCGACCGCGAAGCTAGTGACACTATTTGGGCCGGGATCTACACGGGTGCGCGTATTGGTGCTGATGGGGGTATGACAGGGACGCGAAGAGTGAGCCCAAGGGCAGGTGTGCCCTAATTCCTGGCAGTCGAGCGGTCCCTGGGTACTACGGCTTCTAGATTGTCCCGCGGCTACCTGAATAATGTCCTTGGTGATCTAAGCTACCCTAGCAGGGGAAGCATAGTTTGTGTGAGGAATAAATCATCAGCTGGTTAGGAATCGATTCGAATCACCATCGCTCGTGGATAGTGAGCACTTGACTCGGGCTACAACATCGTAGTAATCATTATGGAACAATGATGGTTATCTAGATGGTATAGGATATGCTAAATCTAAATTGGTAACTGGATGTTATTGGTTAATCAAGTGATTGCTATAGTACAGGTGCTTACCTAGATGGATAGGTTATAGTAAAGATGATGCAAAGTATTTAAAATGGTTTCTTCATGATAGCTTATGCTTTTCGCAAACAAGTCAGCTAGCCCACTAAAGAAAGCCTTGCATAATCCTTGGTGTCACTTTATTTTGGTTTAAGATGGGTAAGTCTAGCTGAGTACATTCTCGCACTCAGGGCGTTATTCCCATTGTTGTTGTAGATGGTCAAATGTACTATAGCTATTGCATTAACTACCTATACCCGACGATGGGTGACAACTAGGACCAAGGGCAATGGTCACTCCGTGTCTCTCTCTTCTGATGCTTTTGTTGGAGATGACTACCTACTGGCACTGTATCTGAACTAAAAGTGTGTATGTGACTTCAAAACTATTTGCTTCCGCTATTTCAGATTGAACCTAGTTTGTAATAACTTTATATTCTAAACTCTGATGTATCCTACTGTCATTACGAACTTTATGTAACATGTGATGGTATTTGCTAAACTTGTACGATCTTGGTTTGTATATCGATTGGTTTGAAATCCTTCATGGTTTCATAGACTACCGGGTTATACGGGCTTAAGTTTGCTAAATTATCTGCTTTGGCGGAAGATTTCCTTACTTAATCTCATATAATTGATCGGTTCTGTTACAGCTGGCATCAGAGCAAGGTTTAGTAGGTTACTGTTCATGCATGTACTTAAAACAAAAGGGTTTTGTGTTACAAACTAATTTCAAACTATAGTATATAGGTGTTTCAACCTCTAATTAAAAACTTAAGAGTGTGCCAGTGGTCATATCATTTATGCCTAGTTAAGGACTCTAGGTGGCTTATTTAAGTACTGACTTGGGGGTCTTTGCATCATATTTCTATTTCGTTGCTCATACGGTGTGCTATTGTATGAGTGCCATTTACTTGAGTGGTAATGTATGGATCCGTTGCCTCTACGCCTCGGTAAGTGAGAGTTATGTGAGCATGATCGGATACACTGCCAATCTAGGGAAGTGCTTATATGATGCCAGATTATTTACATGCCATACGAGTGTTTGTATGAAGGTATCCAATGTGTGGGGAAATTCCGTCCTGTGGTGACGATGCCGTCGATAGGACGATGGTTCAGGTAGTTGCTACTGTTGTACACGTATCTGGGGATGCGTGTAGGACGAGTAGATTACTTTACTGCTTTCATGCATATTTTTCATATTGTCAGGGTTTGGGCTGAAGTGGATCTTTTGTAGGTACATAACAGCGCTGTCGTGTAGTACGCATTAGCTACGTTTATCAGAGACCGTTGTATGCCACCATCTATGCCGCTAGCAGTTGTTATTTTTCCTAAGTTTGTGAGAACGTACGTAACATGCATGCATCATGTTGTTACATATCATTCATGGCATTGTTCCTCCCCTTATAAGTTGATTATCTCATTTTGATAAAAATGACAACTTAACCTTGTTCTCACGTGAGTAATAAAACAAATTTGCTACAGATGGCACGCACAAAGCAGACCGCTCGCAAGTCCACCGGAGGCAGAGCTCCCCGCCATCAGCTTGCTCCATGTACCCATCAGCACCACATGTTTCTTGGAGAGTTTGGGATGCCTATACTCTTGTGGAGAGTGCTCAGCTATGTAGGCTATCCTGATGGAATGGAGCCCCGCTACTTCTGGACAAATGAGCAGTTGGGGGAAGGTCTCTTGGTTACTGTGGAGGCCATTGTTCATCCTCGAGGTGACAATTCTGAGTGGACTAGTTGGCGTTATGAGTCAACTGGCAGGACTGCTGAAGAAGTAGCTGATAGGGTAGCCTTCGGGATACTAAGGGATATCATGGATCGTTTTCCTCAAGAGTTGGCAGCCGCTTTAGTTGGAGTCTTTTCGAGGGGCAACCCCTCCATTGACTCATGGTAGCAAACAAGAGGAAGATCTCTAGAGATTGGTGCAGCAGAAGGACAGAACAGTAATAACCCTACCATGAGCGCCATGTTCGTAGTGATGAAGGCTTTCGATAGAGTAGAAGGTAGCCTAAGACGTGTGTCTGGTGCTCTTGGTCATGCCCGCGATGACCGATGTCAGCTTCAGAGGGATCACGACGCCGAGATTAAGAGGCTCAGTGCAGAGATGGCTAAGTTGACTCGTTAGAGGGATCAGGCGACCCAGAGGACTAGAGCCTATGAGGGAGACGTGCGTGCACTGAGAGAGCAGGTCGAGCGTCTGACCACCGCCAACAGGAATGCTGAGCGCATGTTGATCCATGTGCTCCATAGAGGAATGAAGCCTGGTCCGCAGAAGATGTTCTGAGAGCTCGACAGGTTGAGCTAGAGCAGCAGCTGGCCAATGCAGAAGAGTACAACAACAACCTGCATGAGGTGGTTCATCAGCTAAATAACCAGCTCCACCCTTACGTTCCGCATGGAGCTACAGAGATGGATCTAGATGAAGACGAGGATCCCGAAGAGCTTGAGGCACCAGCTGATGATGACGATGATGGTGTAGATAGTGACGATGTCGACATCTTCGACCTAGACAGCGACCACGATGAGTAGACTAGTAGTTATTGCGCTAGCTACTAGGGTTTCATTTGCGATGACCTTTTGCATGGTTGACATGTCTGGCATGTGCTCATGAGTAGAAAGACTAAGACCTTGATGTAATGTTGGAAAACTTGGATGTGTTTGTGGCGATATCTGAACGTCAAAAGTCCAATGTATGTATGCTGGCAATTTGGTTGTATTGGACGCGATGTGTGCGTTTTAGTAATCTAATTAGTAATGTTGTGTTAATTGGAATGGCTTATTGTGCCCCTATTTATTGTATGAATTTATTCTCTCCAGTGAATTCAGTACGGCATAATTTTTTATTCACCTGCAATTTCTACAACATCGCCTAATAATTACTGTTGCTAAAATATGCAGATGCCGAACACTCGTCGTGCTGTGTATGACACGACTGAGGCAGGTGGCAGTGCCGCTAGGAATGAGAACCATGATCCACCACCACCACCTCCACCATACACCGCGGAACAGTTCTTCGCACAGTTCCTTGGAAGTCAACGTAACATGGAGGGCATGCAGCAGAACATGGAAGCTGCATTGCGCCATATTGCTGACAACACCCGATGTGGGTTAAACCCAGGTGGACATGAAGCAAATCAGCATAGCAGTTTTAAGGACTTTATGGACACCAGACCACCAATTTTCAAGGAAGCGACAGAGCCATTGGATGCGGAAGAGTGGATAAACACCATGGAAGATAAGTTTCGTGTTCTAAGGATGACAGAAGTGTTGAAAACTGAGTATGTAGCTCATCAGCTACAAGGCCCTGCAGGAATGTGGTGGAAGCACCACCGCACCACTTTTCCCCCCAATGCCCACATTACTTGGAGGGAGTTCACGGAGGCTTTTCGTGGAGTTTACATTCCACCGGGTTTGACCAAAATGAAGTTTGGAGAATTTCTAGCACTGAACCAAGGCACCAAGACGGTGACCCAGTATCTATATGCATTCAATAATCTAAGTCGCTATGCCTCTGACATGGTGAATACCGATGCCAAAAAGATCACTAGTTTCAAAAAAGGTCTAAATCCCAAGATGATGAAGCACATGGGTACTAACACAAGAACTAGTTTCAATGACTTTGTTAGTGACTGCTTAAAGCAAGAAAAGAACAACAATGTATATGCTACATCCAAGACTCGCAAGAGGGCTTTTGAGTCAGGTCCGTCCCAGCCAAGGGCCCTGATGGCAAATCGTTCTGCGTATCGTCCGCCTGCCCCTGGTGCAAGGTTCAGGCCACCCCAACGGAGAAATCAGAATGCCCAGCAACCTCAGAGGAACTAGAAGCCATTCAAGATGGCGGTGCCACAAGCCAAGACCAGATAAGGTAGTTCATCTGGAGCTGCTACTCAAGTAAGAGGACCGTGTTTCAACTGCAATCAAACTGGGCACTTTGTGAAGTTTTGCCCATATCCCAAGAGGCAGCAGAATTAGTACCAAGCTCGTGTGCACCACACCACCATTGATGACATCCCAGAAGGAAAGCCCATAATAGCCGGTATGTTTTCTATCAACAATCATCCTACAATCGTTTTGTTTGATTCTGGATCATCGCATTTATTCATAAGTCAAGCATTTACAAGAAAGTATGAGCAAAAGATAGTTGAATTGGAATATGCTTATCGGATCAGTTCAGCTAGGGCTGATCTGTTAACTAATCAGATAATCCGAGGGATAACCCTGAGTATAGCAAACAGACAGTATAAGCTTAACTTGATAGTTATGCCAGGGCTAGTTCTAGATGTGATTATAGGAATGAACTAGATGACTAAGATGGGAGTAGTAATTGATGTTGGAGGAAGAAGCATTTCTCTCAAAGAACCTATTGGAGAAGGTACATTTCAAGTAACCTTACCTCAGAGAATAGATCTGACCAGTACAACTTGTGCAGTCCAAACTACTTTTCTAGCCAAGATTCTAGTAGTGTGTGAGTTTCCAGACGTGTTTCCAGATAAGTTACCCGGTCTTCCACTAGACAGAGATGTTGAGTTTGCCATTGAGTTAATCCCTGGAACACCGCCGATCTCAAGAAGGCCTTATCGGATGCCTCCAAATGAATTAGCCGAGTTAAAGAAACAACTCCAAGATCTATTGACTAAGGGTTTAATTCGTCCAAGTTCATCGGAATGGGGATGTCCTGCACTGTTCATGAAGAAGAAGAAGGATAACTCCTTATGGATGTGCGTGGACTACCGGCCACTGAATGCGGTGACAATTAAAAACAAGTATCCTCTACCTCGGATTGATATCTTGTTTGATCAATTGTCCAAAGCCAAGGTGTTCTCCAAAATAGATTTGAGATTAGGGTACCATCAGATCAAGATTAGACCACAAGATATACCCAAAACCGCGTTCTCCACTAGATATGGTTTGTACGAGTATCTTGTTATGTCCTTTGGTTTGACAAATGCTCCTGTATACTTTATGTATTTGATGAATTCGGTCTTTATGCCGGAGTTGGATAAGTTCATGATTGTGTTCATTGATGACATTCTAGTATACTCAGAGAACGAACAGGATCATGAAGAGCATCTCAGAATTATCTTGACTAGACTCAGAGATCACCAACTGTATGCTAAGTTTAGTAAATGTGAGTTCTGGCTGAAGATAGTTCCTTTTCTCGGTCATGTGCTATCTAAGAATGGAATCTCAGTGGATCCTAGTAAGGTACAAGAGGTTATGGACTAGAAGGCACCAAGCACAGTTCATGAGGTTCGGAGTTTTCTTGGATTAGCCGGTTACTATCGTCGTTTTATACCGGACTTCTCGAAGATTGCCAAGCCAATGACAAGTTTGCTACAAAAGGATCATAAGTTCATTTGGACAGAGGAGTGTGAGGCAGCTTTCTGCACCTTGCGGAATTTGCTAACCACTGCTCCTGTTCTAGCACAACCAGATATAGAGAAGCCGTTTGATGTGTTTTGCGATGCATCAAAGAATGGTTTAGGATGTGTTCTGATGCAAGATGGAAGGGTCATTGCTTATGCCTCATGTCAGTTGAGGAAGCATGAGGTTAACTATCCTACGCATGATTTAGAGCTTGCGGCCGTTGTGCATGCTCTAAAGATTTGGAGACACTACTTGCTTGGGAATGTGCGCAATATCTTTACAGATCATAAGAGTCTCAAGTACATATTTACTCAGTCTGAGTTGAATATGCAACAAAGAAGATGGTTAGAGTTAATAAAGGATTATAATCTGAATGTGCACTATCACCCGGGAAAGGCAAATGTTGTGGCAGATGCCTTAAGTACATTCTCTTGTTGTGCAACCATTGTTTGAAGATGGGTTCAAGTTATTGCATCCTACTGTGTTGCATAATATCTAGGTCAGTTGTACCTTGGAGAGTAAGATCATGGAGGGTCAGAAAACAGATAAGAGAATATTCCATATCAAGGAGAAAATGAAGAAAGAACCGACCAAGCACTTTAGAGTGGATGAACAAGGAGTGTTATGGTTTAAGGACCGTCTGGTTGTACCTAAAGATCGAGAGCTCAAGAACAAATTGATGGATGAAGCTCATCACTCTAAGCTGTCTATCCATCCTGGAAGTAACAAAATGTATCAAGAATTGAGACCTCGTTATTGGTGGACGAAGATGAAGAAGGAGATTGCAGCGTATGTTGCTCGTCGCGACATGTGTTGTAGAGTGAAAGATCTTCACATGAGACCCGTAGGAATGTTGCAACCTTTGTCAGTACCAAATTGGAAATGGGATGATATAAGTATGGATTTTATCACTGGTTTCCCCACCACACCAAAGGGGAATGATTCGATTTAAGTAATTATAGATCACCTTACCAAATTAGCTCACTTTTTACAAGTCAAAACAACATTTCGACCACCTCAGTATGCTGAGAAGTACATTGCAGAGACTGTCCGATTACATGGTATACCAAAGACTATCGTGTCTGACCATGGGTCACAGTTTACCGCTCATTTTTGGGAGCATCTTCATAAAGGTTTGGGTACTAGCTTGATTCGGAGTACAGCTTACCACCCATAGATAGATGGGCAGATAGAGTGAGTTAATGCTATTCTAGAAGATATGCTTAGAGCCTATGTGTTATCGTCTAAAGGTTCATGGGAATCATGGTTACCTTTGGTAGAGTTCGCTTACAACAACAGTTACCAAGAGAGTATCAAGATGGCTCCATTTGAAACATTGTATGGCAGGAAATGTAGGACACCATTGAATTGGGTTGAGCTTGGAGAAAGAAGGTTTTACGGGATCGATTTTGTTGACGAGGCTAAGAAAAAGGTCCGTATTATTCAACAAAACATGAAAGCGGCACAGTCACACCAGAAGAGTTATGCTGATAAGAGAAGGAGACCGCTTAAGTTTGCGGTAGGTGACTACGTTTATCTGAAGGTTACTCCAATAAAGAAAGTACAACAGTTTGGAATAAAGAGAAAACTTGCTCCTAGATTTGTAGGACCATATAAGATCATAAAGAAGAAGGGTCCCATGGCTTATAAGTTATAGTTACCGAAAGCGATGGGTTTGATCTTCCCAGTCTTTCATGTATCACAGTTGAGGAAGTGCTTGCGTGTTCTGGAAGAGAGAATAGAACCTCAGAACATTCAGCTCAAATCAGACTTGGAATACCGTGAGCAACCGGTTTGAGTTTTGGACACTAAGGACTGGGTCACTCGGAATAAAGTGGTGAGAACATATAAGATACAGTGGAGTCATCATGATGATGGTGATGCGACTTGGGAAATAGGAGAATATCTACAAAACGCTTATAAGGATTTTTATAACAAATGGTTCATAACTCAAAATCTCGGGACGAGATTCTTATAAGTGGGGAGGGCTGTAACACCTCAGTGTTAAGCATGCATTAACATTCCATCTCATGAGCATAATCATCATTTCATTATACATAAGCAGCATCTATGCATTCCATTCTAAAGAAAGGAAGTGTCATTTCATATGGTGCTGAAATTAAATTAAAATTCATCATGTTTAAACTATTTGAAATGCCATGCTCATGTTTGGGTGATATGATTTCTTGGTTTGATCACTAAGATAGCTTATAAATATTTAGGATACAATTTGGAGCAAAGTTTATATTTAAATTTTGGCCAAGTTTTGCTTTTAAAAACAATTCTTCAAAATTAGGGTTTTAAATTAATATTGATTTTAATTTTGTAATTCAAAATCTATTTGGAATTTGACTTTGGTCTTAAAAGCAAAGTTGTAGAGAATAAATTTTTGAGCAACTTTTATTTTTGGGCCAAAGTTTGAAACTACTTTGAAATTGCTCAAAATTTACATTTAATGAGATAGGAATAGAAAAAATAATTTGAAAAATATCATTTCACCTTAGTGGTCCTCGCGCCTCGCTTTCGGCCCAGTTCGTGAAGCCGGCCTGCCCCACACCTCGCTCGGCCTGCCTCAGCACCGCGCCTCGCCCGTTCGTCGCGCCTACGCCCGACCGACGCTAGAGCGCGCACGCCGCGTGGCGGCCATGCGTCGGCGAGCACGCCGCGTGGCAACCACGGCCTGCGCCGTTCCGACCGGCCGCGCTGCTTCAAGACTGTCCGACCGTGCACACCCCACTCCATCCTACCTCCCCCTCCTCCATCTCATTTGCTCTCTCGCTCGGAAAGCAGCAGCCGCAGCACCCTCGCTCCGCCACCGCCGCGCTGCCTCGCCGGAGTAGCCGTCCTGCCCACGCTCGACCACCGGAGCTCGCTACGTCTTCGCCATGCCTTCACCCCGGCCTCGCGCAGCTTTTGCTCGTCTCCTTTCGACATGGTAAGGCTCGAGTCGGCCGCTATTGCTCACCGGAGCACGACCGTTCTCACCGGAGCAGCACGGCTCCATGGACCTCCCCTTTTCGCTCCATTTCTTCTTCCGATTTCACGCGTGTTAGCACCGCCTTGCCCTTGTAACCTCGTGCGTGCCTCCCCGTGCCTTGATGTGGCTAGGAAATGCCTGCACGCGGGCATGCCGCACCACCGTGTCACCATGCGCACCAGCGAGCTCCCTTCTAAGCTCATCCAGTGCCCATTCTTGGCGCATCGGGTCTGCCTCGTAGCGGGAAGCCGCTGGTGGTGACCTCACCGCCAGCAAGCTCACCAGCGGCGAAAGCCGGCCGGTCAACGACGGCCCCTGCTTCGGCTCCGGCTAACGTGTGGGCCCAGCTTGACCATGGGTCCTGCGTGGCAGCACCTCTGGGTGCACTACACCGGGTGCACCTAGCAGATTAGGGTTCAGTGTAATTTCAGTTTTAAAGAAAATGATTTCAAAAATTGATTAAAAAGCTTGTAAAATGTCTAGCTTGAGTTATATTGCTCCAAAATTAATGAAACAAATTTTGTTATGTTCCTTGTCACCAGATCTACATGATAAAAATATTGCATGTCATTTTTGAGATACTTTAATGTAGAGCTTTATTTAATTCTTGATATTGCTGATATCTTGTGAAATGTTTAGTAAATCCTATATGTATCAGAAAAACATGATTCTAATTTGGTTGATCTATTCTTGAGATGTACATTCTGTGAAAAATATATGTCATGCATGTTATGTGGAAAAATATGGCTAGGTAGGTTATGTGTATTAATTGCTGATTTCTTGTAAAATTGCTAGGGCTAAAAATATGAATAATACATGTAGGTGAAACTTTTTGTACAGTGATTGTATGCTATGTAGATCATGGGAAAAATACCAAATCTATTGTTTGACACTTTTCGTAGTACAAAGTATTTTCATGCTCAATTATCCACCATAGCTTCTCATTTTTGTGTAGGCTGTTATACTTACCTAAATGTAATGAAAATTTTATGGTAGCCTACTTAGAGTAGTACTATGCTACTGTAATTTTCTCAGATTTTTATAAGCACCAAAAATATATGTTGCTGTTGTATTCCTAGTTTAAAATGAGATAAAATAATCTTCTTTAATGCATGTTTAGTTAATAATATTTGCTTTGGTGTATCTTTGAAGCACCTTAACTTGCTGTGGTGACTTGGCCTGTTAGTACAGTGGTTGTAGTAGTAGTATAGTAGTACATATTCTTGGATGATGTTGGCTACCTTGTAGAAGGGCTTTACTTCTACTATATCCAATAAAGTTAAACATGTTCATCTACATTTCATGCATCATGATCATTACATGTCATCTCTCCGATGCACCTATGCATTAGCACTTATACATCTGCATCATACAGGATCACAGGAGGAGTTGCTAGTAGTAGTTCAGGAAGAGCAGACCGGGGCAGATCCATAAGAAGTCCAGGTACAGGAGGTGCTAGAGGAAGAGGAGCTGGGAGAGGACTTGCCCAAGTACGTGGATCATCAACCTAGTTTGTTCGAACGAGGCAAGCCCTAGAGCATTCTAAGTTTCCTACTTTATAAAAGCAATTATTTCTATATATGAGTTTATATATTGTTGCATTAAGTTGTAGGAGTTGATTGAAACCGTTGATGCATTTATTACTATCCTTGCCTACCTTATTACCTTTTTACCCTGTTAGGTTAGGATCGAATAACTGCTTAGGCTTGCTTAGACCGGTAGCGATCGGTGATATCTAGTCACCTACATTTATAGGTGGTTACTAGAAGAATTTAGCTATGGAAAGAATGATATCCTGGAATTTACTATGTGTGATGGATAATTGGAGATCGGATGGAAAAAGTTGTAGGCAACCAGACAGGGTTCTAGGGTGCTGTTAGTTTCCATCTGTGTCGATTAAGGACCGATCATTGCTCGTCCCTCTTGTCATGTTGAACGCATGCCTCACATTTAGCTGGCCGAATAAAGTACCTTTCGGCCGCGAAGCTAGTGACACTATTCGGGCCAGGATCTACATGGGTGCGCGTATTGGTGCTGATGAGGGTATGACAGGGACGCGAAGAGTGAGCCCAAGGGCAGGTGTGCCCTGATTCCTGGCAGTCGGGCGGTCCCTGGGTACTACTCAACCTAAGCTAGTAGGACTCATGGTAGGTTTATCTATGCATGTAGTTTTAATATAAATTCTGTAACGTAAATGCACATCACATATATATATCCAGTAATCATTCAAAATAAGGGTTATGCACCAAGAGTTGCCTTGGGTAGGCACGGTGTCAGCTGAGTTAGTCAGTGGTGGCTCTAGGACCTCCTCCTGCATGAGGATCTCCTCCTCGTACTCCTCGATCACCTCCTCGAACTTATGATCTCCGATGGTCACGATCTCCGCCAACTCGTTCTCTACATGCATGCGATGATGATGCAACACTTTAATACTAAGGCAACATCAATTCTTAAAATAAGAATACATCTACTAATCCACTAAGCTAGCTCTAATGGTTAAGATACTAACTACCTATCATTTCCATAAAAATAGGTATGGATTCATCTAACAGGTATTAACTTAACAACTAAAATATAATCTTACTCTTATTGGCAATTTAACTTATATTACAACAAGGAGCGCCTAACTACCCTAGTACTTAGCCTATTCTAAGGCTATAAAAATTACAGTGAGCACATAGTAATACCACGATGCTGCTATAAAAATTTTAGGGTTTTTGCTATCACCAATCATCCACAAAAATTCCTATAATAATTAACCTAATAATATTAAGCACTCTCAATTGATTTTATAGCTTTTGGTATCAACATGTATATATATGAACTAAATACACTAACAGGTAGAGCACAATTTTAGAAACTTAACAAAATTTGTTTCATAATTTTTGGATATATATATGATTTTATATGATTTACCAAAGATCAGCTAAAAAATTATATTAGAAAACTATTTCTAATTCCTTATGAAAAAGAAAAAAAAGTATTCTCTCGCACGGCCCACACGCACGGCCCATGTGACGCAGCGCGTGCACGTGAGCACACAACGACCCATAGGCGCGTCCCACGGGATGCCGGCCTACAACGCGTGGCGGCCCACGGCGGGGGAATCCCGCGCGCGCTGGCATATTAGCAAAAACACCCCTGGACTATGAAAAAAACAATCCACATTCCACGTTACTATTTCTAAAGACAACACCTATGCAAAAAGACCCTTGCACTCTCTTGTCTTTACAACAGTGTGGTCCCTGGCCTCCCTCGAGCGCTCTGGTGCGGCGAACGGTGGCACCGGTGACAACGCTAGCCACCTGGGACCCATGCTAACCTAGCTAGGGAACCGATGCTCACATATGGGCTGACGCGTGATGATGGGCGGTGGTGGCACCAACGGGGGTGAAGCAGAGCGGGCTCTCCCTAGCGGCGGGCGACCTATAATGGCGGCAACTGTGTTCCGGTGAGCCACAACACTAACAGGACGGTAGAGATAGGGGATAAGCACCAGGGGCACATCGCGAACCCACCTAAAGTGGAGGTTCGGCTAGTGACTACCTAAGCAGTGCTGGCCACATGCGCACGACGAGCACGACGATGAACCACGGTGAACATGGCCGCGTCAGCGGCAGCGGGGAGGCAGTAGCGCTCCCACTAGCGTGTGCACGGTGGAGAGGGAGCCAATGCGAGCTAGTGGTGAGAGGAATTTGCATGGGGTGAAGTGGTGGAGGATGGCCACGGCGCAGGTGGTGACGGGCCTTAACGGCACGATGGCGGGCAAAGCTCTAAAATTGGAGCCTAGCTAAGCCGCAATCAAAGCGGGGTAGGGGCGGTTGGAGAAGGGATGTGAAGGTGGAGATGCGAGCACAAGGAATTGATGAGAGGTGCTCGCTCTCTGGCTCACCAAGACGCGACTCGATGGTGGCAGAAAATAGAGGAAGAAAGAGAGAAACAGGGCGTGGCGGTGGGCTTGGCTTGTCCTCACCTTGGCGGGACACGAGCGGTGATATCGGGAAACCCACGCGCCGGCGCTAGCCGATAGGCGCACATGTCCGACCGGCATGGCCCACACGGCCGTAGCGCCATAATTGACAAAGCGACGTAGCGTGCACGGCCACGTGCGGACGGCACCCAACAGGGTCAGGAAGGAGGCAGCACGATGCAGCAAGCAGATGCGAGTACGGCAGTGACACGATGACAGTGGCAGCGGCACGACGCGAGGTAGCTTGGTGGAAGTGACGGCAGCGGCAGCGCGGCCGCAGCGGCATCAATGGCGGTAGCGCGAGGCAGGACAGCAGGGCGTGGGGCCAATGGCTCACTGCGGGCGGCCTTGGCCAAGCCTGAGTGACCAGACCGACCTAGCGTGGCGGCATAGAGCGACCGCATGAGGCACGACCATGTGCGCTGCGTGAGGAGGCCACGCGGTGACTGCGGACCCAGCACCAACCAACCCGAGACAGTGACACGCACGAATTTTAAAGCGCTCAACACAACCAAACGGTTGCTTTAGGGCCTAAACCATCTTCACCATGCTCAAGATGGTATAAGAGACTACCAAATCGAGCTATAACACTACACCACCCTTTAACCCAATCTCTCACAATAAATTGCTAAACCTAGCAATGTCTGGCTGTTGACAGACTTAAAAATTTCTAAGTTTTTGAGCTGGATTAGTTTATAAGTTCCATTTCTAGACTATTAGAAATACCAGCTATTAACATTATTTTTCTTCAGCAAGTATTTCATTGTCATCTACAAAGTTTGCACTTCAAACTTTATTAAGGTGTCATATATATGTTCTATAGCATTTTTGCTTAATAAAAATTGATTTTCAACCTTAAGCGATATAACATGACTATTGAATCAACTTTCGTTTAGCATTTTTATTGCTCATTTTGAGTTATGGAAATTGATTTACACACTTTATCACATGCATTATCATAAAAACATGATGCTCATGACATAGTTTAGCAAGTTGTTTAAGCGATAACACTGAGGGTGTTATAGTGATATAGTATTAAAATTAATAAATAAGATGAAGATGAAAGATGCTTTTAAAAAACTATATCAATACGAGAACTAAGATATAAAGAAATATAAAAGATAGATAAAGAATAGATAGAAAAGATACGTGATAAAAAAATCTTATTTTGAAGGGACCATTTATTGAAATATGATTTCCATATCTACATAACTTGGCAGTATAGAAACTATCTCATACTTCAATAAATGGTGTCGAGTAATTTGTATGAGATTAACTTAATACAAATTATCATATGTAGTTTCTTGAATGAGATTAACTTGGCAATATAGTTTCTTGAATGAGATTAACTTAATACAAATTATCATATGTTTTAATCACACATGTCGAGTAATTATATTTTAACTTGATATAAAGTTGAAGTAAACTAAAATTTAAAATGGAGGAAGTAATATTGGGCTAAGCCTATCTTCTTTTGGGCAAGGGAAATGGTGGCCAGAGTTTAGGTACGGGAGTTGTACATTGTATGTATAGCGTGTCAGTTGGAGATTGGCTACACTCTAATTGTTGAATTTTGTATTATCAACTTTTGGACGAAAATAGTATATATAGATCGTGCATCAATTTTTTTTATCTGTTTGCCATATATATAGCATTCATCGTCTATGTTTCTAAAAAAAATATTTCATACCCGTTGCTACAAGAATTGCCAATGTTTTGGAATGAAATTAAACTAAAATAATTACTTATATAATGTGGCGGCTAAATGCATGCTTGCAGAGGATGTGTCTCACTGAAGTGATCATGATTGTAGATGCTAATAGACTGTAATTGTATCTGATAGTAGACTACTGAGGTGGACGACTTGTATGTCGAGATAAAACTCTAATGGTGTTTAGAATTATAAGGCTTGCACAAATTTTGGGATGTCCTCGAACCAGATATCCAAGCTTTTGTGTAGCTACTAAATTTTATTTGCATTAATACCCAACACGCTAGACCAAAATTTAGCACTGCCCGTGTTTTGGCATTGTTAAATACTGGGTACCTCTCTCTAGTTATTTTGGTTCGGTTTGGATGGAGCTCAATAATTAGCACTACTAAGTACTGTAACAGCCTAAGTGTTAAGCTTGCATTTAGCACTTGCATTTCACAAGCATAAGCATCATTCATGCATTCATGATCATAAGCATATGATAATGTCTTTGATTGATTTTAATATTTGCTATATATATATATATATATATATATATATATATATATATATATATATATATATATATATATATATGACTTCATATGTTTATGTGATAGCTCAAGTGTTTGTTGTCTGATCACCTAAGTAACTTAGATTAACATAGGAGCACAAATGAGTTAGGGTTTATGTTTATAATTTAGTCAAAATATGCTTCTAAGTGTTTAAATTATGTCTTAAGCCCTTTTCATGATGTTTTTACCGAAATGTAATTATAATTTTTGTACCCTTTCTGAGGTTTGACCCTAAATAAAAGTTGAAGTGCTAGTTGTGTACTACAAACTTTGTTTAAGGATCAAGAGTTAAATCAACTTCTAACTTGTCCAAACAGTAACCACAAGTTTCAATCTAGTGCTGTTTTGAATCTCTTAAAAAATTCTGAGATTAGCAGTTAGCAAGTTCAATGTTTGAGAATTTATCTAATCAATTTTCATAAATAAAACTTGTACAACAATAGTACCAGTTTATAGTATAAAGTTTGAACTTTGAAAATGTGCCTTTGAGTATGCTTTTGGAATATTAATTGATCCCTAATTAATTGCTCAAACTATCAAACTAACTCTGTTTGTAACACAATGGATTCAGTTTTCAAGTATAGGTATTCAAAATTCTTAATCTCACTAATAATTTAGTTTTAGCCTTTGACCATTAAAGCTTTGTTGGAGATCTCTTTTAGCTCTACAACTTTTAGTAAAGAAGTTTTAGCTAAGGATGAACAGATCGAGAGAAATTTTGGGAAGAAGAAGCCCTGTCAGACTGCTACAGTATACGCAAGCAGCAGCCTGCTTCGCTGCCTCGCCGCCAACGTTGATCTTCTCAACGTTTTGCCGTTTGAGCCACGCAACCACCATGAACAGAGGCCGAGCCGCGCTGGCAAACCGAGAGAAGCATCGCCGCGCCCATTTAATGCCCGACACTGGCCAACTCTCCCTTTTCTTCTCCATTTGTTTGCCACCGGTCTTCCCTGTC
The DNA here is from genome assembly GCF_019320115.1 of Miscanthus floridulus. Taxonomy (NCBI): domain Eukaryota; kingdom Viridiplantae; phylum Streptophyta; class Magnoliopsida; order Poales; family Poaceae; genus Miscanthus; species Miscanthus floridulus. Next base: position 115,736,818 of record NC_089586.1, on the reverse strand, counting down.
CGCCAACCATTTTCGCAGCCACCGCTCACTCTCCATTCGATTCCTTGCGCCCATAGCTCCGCCCTGAACTAATCTTCCACCCCCACCTAGCTGTGCAGTGCTTCGTCTCTAGGTGAGGGTCCTTGGGCCAAGCCACTGCCATGGGCGCCATGGCCGCCGAGCTCGCGCTCGCCATGGCTAGCGCGCTCCCGTCTCCCTCTTCTGCCTTTCCGTTTTGTTTTACCTTTGCCTTAGGTCGTAATAGCTTGCACCGGAAACCGTTGGTCGATGCGGGCCTGGCTTTTGCCAGAACGGCAAGAGCCGTCGCCGTGCTCTGCGCGCCGCGCCGCCCTGTGCGTGGCCGAACCTTGCCACCGCCTTCCCGGGTCCCAAACCGTAACCCTAGGACCGAGCAAGTTCCCCTAAAGCCTCTGCGCGCGTGCGCCGGTCGTCTAATTCGCTGGAGCCGACAAATTCGCCACCGCCGCCTGAGCTGCCGTTGTAGCTAGGGTTCATCGCTGGCCGCGCAACCTACATAGACCGACGTGGGAGATCGAGGCGAACCCACCGGTGCCGGTCTCATCGCCGGAATCCTCGCCGCCAGCGAGTTAGGACCGGTCAAACCTATGCTCTGCTCTGTGTACATGATGGGTGGGGTCGGTTGACCCTAGACCCCTACGGTCAGCGCCACTGGGTGCATGGACCGGGTGTACTTAGCTGAGTTAGGGTGTATTTTATTTGTTTTCCTGTTTTTATTTGAATCAAACTTTGAAAATTCATTGAGCTAGGGAAGTCCAAAAATGGTGAAGCAAATTTTGTTAGCTTTGTCTTTCTGTGCTCTACATGTTAAGAGTTATAAAATTTGTTGTTTGACAAATTTTTATATACTGTTTTTATTTACCTAGAATAATACCTTTTAGCTTCCAAAAATTGATAATCAAAGCTATAAGTATAAAAAAATCATGAAACCAATTTTCATAGTTTTCTAGTAACATGCTCTATGCAGGAAAATTATGAAATCTGTTGTTTGGCACTAAAAGTGGGCTGGCCCTGTTTATGTTGAATTAAGTTTATATTATTTGTCTTTTTTATATATGATGCTCCATGTATTCAAATGTGATGAAATTTATGTATTATACTAATTACAACTTGTATGTGCTACTGTATTTCTCTGAGTATCAGATTTGTACAGCAGCTGGTCTTTTTCATTTTTGTACATTGTATACTATATATATACAATGATGAGCATGCTAATGATAAAAATAGAATGCAATAACAACTTGTATAGGCATACTATTTGTTGTTCGCCTAACTTCCACCCTGTTATAATGAATGGCGGTGTGATCATGTTGTGATGCTACTAGGGCTGCATGTTTTCATGCTTCAACTCAACATCATGACATTGCTATCTTGCAAAGTTTATGCATTCTCTTTATTTATGCACCACTTGCAAATATATAGGATCGAAGGAGGAAGTTCCAGTAGAGTACGTGATCGTCGAGGAGGAGAACCTTCAAGAGTTGCCACCTGAAGGAGAAGGACAAGTCTCTAAACCACTTCCGGAGTGCCCGAACCATGGACCCTCCACTTTTCGCCGAGGCAAGCCCTAGACGTTTCACTTTTCCTACTATCTCTGTTTTAAATTACACTTGAGTAATGTTAGACGATATTGTGCATTAAGTTATTAGGTGTTGATTGGTAACCGTTACTACATCTCGTACCTTGACCAAAAATTTTTGTCACCCTTTCTAACTAGATATAGACCGCTCTATGCTTAGTTATGCTTAGACCGGTAGAAGTCGGGTGATTCCTGTCACCTGCGAGATATAGATGGTCACTTGTCCAATTGAGAAAACATGGAATCATACAGAGATTAATAATCGGTGACCGAACGGTATCCTCGATTGTTGTTGTTAATGACTCAGGCTTGGCCTGTGTTTGATCTCGTCTGTGTCAATTAAGGATCACTTTGTTATTGGACCTTGGTTGAGATTGAACGTACCTTCACATAACGACCGGATAACTCGTTCCGACCGTAAAACCGAATAGCTCATTCAGGATGAGCCATTGGACCGTTAGCATTTCTAGGAGGGGAGCCTAAAGGAAGGGGACTAGTCCAAGACCATGTTTGCTACGGGTTACGGGTAGGGCTGGATATTGAGTGAGCTCGGCTCAACTCGGTCTAGCTCGAGCTAGCTCGTTAGGCTAACGAGCCAGCTCGGCTCGGCTCGTTAATATTACGGCTCGAGCTGGCTCGTTTAACTCGCGAGCTACTAAAAAATAGGACACACATGTTTATAATTTTGATGCTACATCAATTCCAAAAGGTGACGTCCACCGTTAAGGCCATACATGAATAATACATATCAGGTTCATTAAAATTATTAACCATGAGATTGTTCCTCACCTCCTAGTATTTATCAAATTTATCTAACTTTGCAGCTGCCATATTTCGAAAATATGCATCATTTGATTTCTTTGCCTTTATCAATGCAATCTAGGATTGACTGGTTGTCTCAGTGGTGTGGGCTTGGTTGGGCCTCCCTCATAGACCCTGGATTCATGGCCGTGGGTTGATAGGCCTCAGCTAGTGAGCAGCTCGCGAGCTAGCTCGAGCTGGCTCGTTAAAATAGCGAAGCTAGACTTCCAACTCAGCTCGTGAAAAAAATTAAAATGAGCCGAGCCGAGCCGAGTCGGCCACGAGTCGAGCTAGTTGGTGAGCCGCGAGTATTTTGTCCAACCCTAGTTACGGGCTACGAGCAATTCATGTGAGGATGCAGGATCATGAGTTTTACGAAACAGTCCAAACTCACCACCGAATGGAGTGAATGGTGACTCACACGAGTGTTGCTAGCTCGTGGGGGTGTGTGATACGGGCTTTACCCATCTGGTGTAATAGATTCGAATCACCGTCTCTCCCGGTTAGTGAGAAACTTGGTCACTGTCCGGCAGTCGTATTAAATACTTGCATATGATGTTGATAATTATTGAATTATGATTGGTTACTATTATCTATAAATGGGCACTATTCTTTATAATTGATTACTATTCTCTATAATTTAATTATGTGGTGTAAGATAGTGCTAATATAGTTCTAAATAGCTCAATATTAAATTCTGCAGCTAAAAGTTGAAAGTAAGGATTACTTTAGTAAGCTCTTTTGCAAAGTATTGCTACCCAACTTACACCACCAAATATAGCCTTACACATCGTTGGAGTCTTTTATTTTGTTCTCTGTCGGGTAAGTCTTGATAAATATAATTGAATACTTAAGGTTTTATTCCCTCCGTTGCAGGTGACACTTTGTATGAAGGTTATTGTATCACTTGTTTTAGTCCCGTGATGGACACCGATGAATGAAGGCCAACGGGCATGGCCGTATTCTATACTACTTTACTTTGTTTTTGTTGGAGGTGTTTGATAAACTGGCAATATATTTAGACTTATGACAATAATGTAGTTTCAAAACTATATTGCTTTCTTGTTGAAGGGACCGTGATGCCTAAGAGGGGGGGGGGGGGGTGAATTAGGCAACTTAAAAATTCTAACCCTAAACTATGGCCTCTTTTTCTAACCCTAGCAAAACATATGCAATAGATAAACTATCTAGATGTGCAACTATGGTTTTGCTAGTGTGTTGCTATCTCTACCGCAAACATAGTAAAGTAATCAATATAAATGCGGAAGCTAAAGAGCAAGGTAGAGATATGCAAACTCCCGTCGACGACTCCGGTATTTTTACCGAGGTATCGAGAAGCACGCAAGCTTTCCCCTAGTCTTCGTTGGAGCCCCTCGCAAGGAATCCCTCGCAAGGGCCAAGCTCCCGGTCGGGTAACTCCGTGGATAGCCTCGGGCCTTCCCCACGCGCAAGTGGATCTCCGACGTGCCTTCCGGCAAGCCTCTCTTGGATGCTCCCCGCCGTCTTCACTATCAAGCTTCCAGCCGAAATGCCGCGGGCCTTGTTCCCTCCGGTACATAGTGATGGCCACACCACAAACATGGTTGGTGTGATCTCGCAAGACTTCAAGCCCCTCCAATGTACAACAATGATGCTCGCAAGCATCGAGTGGTAAGAGGTATGCAAACCTCACTAAACACCAGGCATAAACCTAGAGCAAGCGCATAAGCAGTGGTCTAATCAACCTAAGCACTTCGCAAAGCACCTATGCTAATCACCTGATGAATCACTAAGCACTATGCAAGTGGAGATCACTAAAATGGTGTATCAACACCCTTGGTATATTTTCTCAGCTCCACACTTCTCAAATGACCGGTTGGGGGTTGTATTTATAAGCCCCACTGAGAAAGTAGCCATTGGGGTCGAATTCCTGTGAAACTGCTACTGACCGGACGCTGAATCGTCCTGACCGACATGTCCGGTTGTCCCGATCGTTGAGCCATCAATATACTGATCGAACGTTGGCCAGTGTTCGGTCACCTGCCACCGGACGCGTCCGGTCACAGATTTGCCGCTCTAGAACCTTACTGTACTCGATCGGATGCTGCTTTCCTGCGTCCGGTCGGTTTCGCCGCCCGCGTCCGGTCGTCCCGACTACAGAGCCACCGGTCCAGCGTCCGGTCGTCCCGACTGCAGAGCCACCGGTCCAGCGTCCAGTTGTCCTGATTGTCGAGCCACCGGTCCAGCGTCCGATCGTCCCGACTGCCGAGGCAACCAGTGTCCGGTCCAGCGTCCGATCGCCTCTGCGAGCTCGTTTCTTCGAGATCTTACGTACGGCTTGGTTCCAATCTTCATGCTTGGACTTTACTTGATCTCTTGGGTCTTCTCTTGTGCTCCTAAGGTCTTGCTTGAGGTGTTGATCATCAGATCATCACGTCGCCTTCGTCCAAGTTACGTCTTGCACCCTATTGAGCTACAAAACAAACACTTGCAAATTCATTAGTCCAATTTGGTTGTGTTGGTCATCAAACACCAAAATTGAAAGTAAATGGGCCAAGAGTCCATTTTCCTTACACTTGTATCATATTTGAACTCGGTATTGTAATAAGTATTGTGAACTCAGTTTGTATGTTAAACTTCCTCTGTGAACTCTATGTATTACGATGCATGTTGTTTCCCTTAATCACGTACGATCTTGGTTGTGAAGTTGATTTATTGAGACCATTCGTGGTACTCAACGGCCTACCGGATTTATATGTGACGATATGCGCGAGTCAACGTGTTTAATGGGAACAACCATACTTAATCTTGTATAAATTAAGCGGTTCTGTCACAAGTACTCACAGCAAAATTTATCCCACCCATCCACCATCCAGGCATTCAGTGGAAGGACGGGGAAATTTTGGTTCTTAACTCTTGGACGGGGCAACAAACGCCGATGTGTCAGCCACTAGCTGTCTAGCTAGATATATGTATCTCCTTTCGGGTCATTATTAACATTTAAGCCAAAATATTTACTAAACCATGTATCTAATTTATAAATATTTTTAGAACCTTTTGTGTTCCTTCAGTTATTATTTCAATAAGCAAAGTCCTACGTTGATGGTACTCTGATGAAAAAAATAAAAGACATGTGCCTCCCTGGAAGCATCATCAAAGAGCTCATGTGTCTCTTACTGTGCTAGTCTTTGCATTTCGTTACTATATTTGTGGTTTCTGCCACTCTTTAGTGTTGGGGTGTCTTGATGTTGTTGTTTTTCTTTCTCAATGTTGTAAAACATAAAATGAGCTGATTTGAGTCTATATCAATATACATTCAGGTGAGGAGTAATCCCCCATGACATTAAAATAAATAATAAATAGAGGACACGTGAGTCTCAGCACGCCATCCTCGTAAGTCGCTCTTTTAAAAAAGTGATGGCTACACTGACTTTGTATGCCTTGGCTACAAACCAAACTCTCCTCTCTTTTTTTTCCATTTTGACATAGCCCCAATATTATTAAGGCTTGGAGTATTTGCAATAGTCTTTCTTAAACCTACTCTCTAAGTCCTTATTTGAAAAGTCATTCTAATAAAATCGCTCTATATATATCTATCCACACACTAACAATTTCTCCATATTTTGTTCGGCACTTTAGAGAGCCAACTCTGCTCTATATTTTTGGAGAGCGATCGAGAAACAAGGGATTGATAATGAGAATATTTAGAGATCTAGTTAAAACTCTTGGAGGAGATTTTCTTTTTCACTAAAATCTATATTCCTATTAATATAGAAAATATAAAAAGATTCTTGGAGTTATTATTAGTTTAGTCACAAACAAAACCGACACTTAGAGCATCTCCAATAGTTGTTAAAAAATAATTTGGTAAATCAATGAGTTTTTCAAGTTGTGGATAAAAATTGTGAGCATATTTGTTTGGGTACTTCAACCGTTTTCAAAATCTAGATCCTAAAAGATAGAAGAAATTTTCGGTCAAGAATTCCGGATTGTATCCAAATCACTCGAACCATTTTTATAAATTTTCTCTCTCGTACATTTGCACGGAGAACCCTGTCCTTAGCCCTTATTCTCCCCCTGTCCCCTACGTCATTCGACCTCTAGATTGGTCGATTAATTCGACCGTTTTTCTAAGCGTGGAATGATTGAGAGTTTGCGTAAAAATTATATTGAATATTTTCTCTATCTTAATGCAAATACGTCCGGGGTGTCCACACAAAGTTCCATACCACTTTCCAACGCCACACGCCACGTATCTTTGCCGGGCAGTTTTCCCGCGTACGTTAGGGCAAGTAGCGCGGAAAAGGAACCATGAAATCTTGGATGTTTCGTTTTGTACCGTCGTGCGTGCGCGCGCGCTTCGCTGCCCATGTTTTGCCCACCGGCGCGCACGCCTCAAGGCGCCCACAACGGTTTCTGCCTCCGGCCATGTCGCTTCCCCGAAAGGGAGAGACTCACGACGTCCAGAGCCGGACGAGAAAAACGACCCCAGTGTTGGTACTAGCGTACATGGTACTACAACTCCAGTACAGCAGCAGTACTCCACCAGTGAAACGCGAGGTACCAGCGGGAGCTGCGGCCTAGGGGTGGTGCCGTGGTGGGCAGTAGAACGAGTACGTACACGGCCTTGAAACTTGCAAGGGGCGGGCGAGTCACTCACACAGCTCACAAGCACAAGGACCCGTACGCCCTGACGGGTTCAGTAGTACGGAGTACCTCGCTCTTGCTGTCCATACAACAGCCCAGCCATGCTAGTGCGAGCACGAGCCTGCGCTATCTCTCTGCTTTACGTGACACTTGAGCGTCCTTTCGGGCTTTCTTTTTCCCTGCGCGACTTTCCTTTGGGACGCAACGCAGCACGCACGGGGCCATCCGGCCAGGCCGCACGCTCTGCTCCTGCTCCTGCTCCTGCTCCTGCTCCTTCCTCCCAAGTCCAGTCCCAACTAGTAGACCCACGCACGGGCCACGGGTGCGAGCCATGTGACGACCGGGGCTCGTGCTTGGCGCGGCGTGGCCCGAAGATGAGAGATGCAAAGATGTGGGTGTCCGCCCGCCTGTCCCGTGTCCGGTCCGCGGCCCCTTTTGCCCGCTGTGGCGCTGTCGTCGCCATCGCCTGGGAAAGGTTCCAAAGTGCTACGCAAAGGGTCAAAAGGGCACTGATTCCTCGCTCTATGCTGCTGCTACCCCTACCACATACTACTCCTACGCTGGCAAGAAAAAACGCAGAGGGAGAGGGGGGCAAGAGATTGCCGTGGCGTCGTTCTCGTATCGTAGGCATCCCAAGAGCCAAGTGGAAGTGGGACCGGACCGCCGGACGGTCGGACGGGCGGAGCATGTGGCGAAAGCTGGAAAGGGGTGAAATTACCATTACCATGCAGTTACGTTAATATAACCCGGCAAGCTCAGGTGTGCAAGTGCATGCATGGCTTGCTGTGCTGTCGTTTCAGGCTTTCAGCAATCAGCAGCCAGGAAGGCAGGCAGGAATGGACTTGGGCGCGGCAGATGTATGAAAAGGACATCGCCGTGCAGTGTATTTCCCGCTCTTCCGCTTTGGAGGCACGGGCACACGGTAAATTTCAAACACGGTGAATTTTTTTTTTTTACTTGGAGTACTATACAGTATTACTCCAGCAGAAACGAGTCGTTTCCCTCCGTATTTTTTTTCTCAACTGAAACGAGTAGGCGCATGCATGCAAGGCTTCGTTGCTAGCCAACCATTTAACTCTAGACTAATTAACCCTTGACTAATTAATTGGCACTCGATATCCCCACTCCGCCTGCTATTTTTGCCGAAATGAAAAATGGGTGTGCGCCAGATATATAGGAATGGAGGGAGTATTTTCCAACGGAGATGGACTCTTCCTGTTAGATTCGTACATGTCCCCGACAGACAGGTCGCCGCCTTCTCGGCCCTCTTCTCTTCGATGGAGAAGAGAGCGCATGTGCGCGGGGGGGGGGGGGGGGGGGGGGGGGGGGGGGGGGGACAAGTTGCTGAATCCGGGTCCGAAATGAACAGAAGGGGGCTAAGGGTGGGCCGCACAGAGCCCATGCTATGGAAGCTAAAGTGCGGACCGCAGATGACTGGTGCCTCATTTGCGGCCAGTTTGTTGTGGACGGGGCCCAAAAACCAGATTACGAGTTCATTTAGAGGGTGTTTGCGTCTAGGGACAAGTCTAGTCCCTACGTTTGGATGTCAATTAGGGGACTAAATATAAACTAATTATAAAACTAATTACACATATGGAGACTAATTTGCGAGACTAATATATTAAGCCTAATTAATCCATCATTAATACATGTTTAAATTATCTCCTACCGGGTTACAAATGCTTTTCATGACGGTTCATACTTGTCGGGTATCGATATTAGGGATACCCAAAGCAAGGAAGTTAGCGCCCACGCTAACTTCCCCGGATTGAGCAAGACGTATTAAAATGTCTCGTCTGACTCCAAGGCCGCGGGCTCCGTCTCGCCGGATCTCGAGGCCGCGGGCTCCGTCTCGCCCGATCCCAAGGACACGGTTTCTGTCTCGCCCAAGGCCGCGGGCTCCGTCTCGTCTGACCCCTTGGATGCGGGCTCCGTCTCGCCCGACCCTAAGGACGCGGTTTTCGTCACGTCTGACGGGGACCCATACCGCCGTCAACTACTCCAGGTCCAAGCGTTTGAGTCTAGGTCAAAACTCTGACACCAAGGAAGAGATTGACACGCCTCAATGTAACCCGTGGCCACAACGGGCTATACCTGAGGATTCACATCAAGAACAGTGTTGGGCGTGCCGCTACTGTTCCGCCTAATCCTCGTACGAATGCTGACAGGCGCGTTAGTTCACCACGACGTCCGTCGGGACGGAATGGAACGCCATGACCGGCAGATGACGCCTGCGCATGGCGCCAGTGACGAACAGCGCCGCGACGTGGAGCCGTCCCTGTTGACATCTACAGGATCGGTGGGACCCGCATGAAGGAGAAGAAGGACCCGACGATCCTAGAAGCCTTCTTTTCTTTCTCGTTCTTCTCATTTTCCTCCTCTATAACCAATGCTTTCGCTTTGCCTATAAAAGGGGAAGCAGGGCGCCCCTACCATGGGGGCGAACCACGAGATAAAAACACAAGGGCACGATACGAGCACACGGCTGAGCAGCAATCGAGCTCTCAGCACCCGTTCACTCCTTCCCAGTGACGAAGCCAGAAAAAAATTTAGGAGAGACTGAACAAAAGAATAGAGGTTTTTTTTATCTTCTCTTAACCTTAGCCCCTCCTACCTAATACATGTATGCATAAAATTTTAAGAGAGGACTTAGAAAAACTCCACGTGCTCAGGATGGGTAGGGGGGCTGAAGCCCCCCTAGCCCCACCGTTGGCTACGTCCCTGCTCCTTCCACCAGAGACTTGGGATCGTTTCCCTTTCTCGTCTGTTTGTAACCCCTACTATAAACCTAGTGCCGGTAACACGAGCAGCAGCAAAACTGGACGTAGGGACGTTCCGCCCGAACCAGTATAGACCCTTGTGTCCTCCGAGCACACCATCCGAGCTAGACGTGCAAATACAAATTTACTCGTCGGTGGTCCGAAAACACCGACAATACTATTTTAGTTAAAAAAGATCCGATAAAAATACTTGATAGGGCTCAGGTTTTATATTACGAAAAGTATCTCTAAGCTTCTAAAAATTATGGAAAATTTTTAAACATAGATTGAGACATAAAAAAATATTTAAAGTTTGTGAAAGTATCTCTAAATTCTAAAAATTTCAGATTTAACTCTAGAAAAATAAAAAGTAAAATCTTAAAACATTCTAATTGATGTCTTAAACATGTTTTGAAATTATTCTGCGAACAATATGCAACCAGCATAAATGCATTCATCATTAAATTTATGTTGCATTCTTCTAGTTGCATCTTATATTTTTATTGCAAAAAGTTTTCTAAACGCATTTGAACATCAACTAGAATGTCTTGGAAATATTTTAGGTTTTTAATTATTTTCTATTTTCATAAAGTTAAATATATTTTTAAAGCCTTTAGAGATATTTTCATGAGCTCTAAATATTTTATTGGGCTTGTCACATCACAATTTTTATCTAGTATTTTTATTGAAATATTTTAAAATATTAAGAAACATTTTTCATAGTTTAGAAAGACTAATCGAGTATTTGCCAACTTTTTTAAAACTAAAAACGATTAATCACCGGTATAAGAAGATAATTTAAATGATTTTAAAGGATAAGATGTCTAGAATGAAATTCGAGAAAAATATCACCATGATAATTCAAAGAGGTAAAAGATACTTGTTTGTCTTGTAATTTTTAATTTTCTTCTTGGGCCGAAAGGAAGAGCTGCTTATGGCCCAAAAGGAAGAGCTGCTTTACGGCCCAGTCTATAATACAGGCGGGCCCAATGGCACCAACTCCTAGAATGTTTAGTTGCTACCTATACAGAAAACCCTATACAGTCTCCAATTACAGTCAAGTGACAGAACTACAGAGGTCGCTAACGTCAAAAATGCTATTTTGCTAGTCACTCTTACAGACAATTACAGTTAAGTACAGAGACTCAGCAAGTCAACAACAGCAGCAAACATATCACGAAACTAACTTGTTTGGCAGGGCTCCTCTCCGGCTCCGGCTCCGGCTCCGACTCCTCCAGAGGAGCCCTGCCAAACGTTTTCTTGAAGGAGCCGTTTTTCAGTAAAAAACAGAGGAGCCGGAGCCGTTTTAGAGGAGCCACAATTTGTGGCTCTTCCAAAACGGCTCCGGCTCTTGTGGCTCCTCCAAAACGGCTCCGGCTCCTCCGGAGGAGCCCCTCGGGAGGAGCCGTGCCCAACAAGCCCTAAACTACCGGCTCAACAAAAGGCTCTACAAACAAAAATCCATACTTCTGGTTGGGCTCTCCACAGATGATCTTCAGCTGCTTTCTCAGCCAATGCTGTGCTCAAGGGTCTCTACTCGTGTTATCGTGTAATTGTGAAAAGGTATCGGCAGCAACAAGTGGATATATACAGGTGGGGCCAAGAGGCTTCGTCTCATCTCTACCTTTACACAGCTGCTAACTGTTATCAGACCTGGTAGACCATTCCTACCTCCAGAGTGGAGGCATGGGGTATGTTCGCAGCGTATGCAGGGCCCCGGCTGTTTTTCCTCAAGAACTCGTAGAAGAAGTTTATCACAATTCGCTTTATGAAACTTGACCCGCTCTTCGCCTTCATGTACGAGTGCCCCAGGATGAAGGACATGCCTGCCTCCCTAGCGTCCATGAGCTCCTGCAGCTCGCGGCGTACCTCACTGTCCACCTGAGCACTCTTCGGTATCATGAACCTTGCTTTCTTTCGCTTGGGTGCTGCATTGTGTGGGTCTATCTCCTTATGAGGGGATACGGATGCATCAAGTTCTCCATCCTCTTCCAACATATTAATTCCAGTACTGATGGTGGACAGCTTCTGGGAGGGCTTATCTGTGTCCTCGACGAAGCCATTCTTGTCATATTCCCCACTGCTGCGGATGAACTCTGCAATGTTGCTGACTAGCTCCTTCTCGAACTCTAGGTCATCCTTCTGCACATCGCGATAACCATATCTGACAATGACCCTGTATAGCCTATACTCTTTTGTACCAATGCGACCCACCAGAAATCGTTCCTCAGGTTCCACATGCGGCACAGGAACTGATTTGACACAGAGAAATACCAGTACCTGATGAAAAACAATTGTGAGAACTCTACAAGTTACATCCATAAACTGACTCATGCACTGATGCTGCTTATTCAGATCTCTGGGCAGTGCATTCAGAAAAAAACTGTTGCTGTTTATGAACTATGAAGTGATAAGTTACCTGGTGAAACGCAGGCAGATTGGTGACAAAGTGGGAGAAGATAGCTGGAATTCCAGACATTAGTTCTGTATGTATTAGCCCAATGCCTCGAACGCGAACAATGCCCAGTGAAGGACCAAGGTTTAAGAGCCAGTTTACTGAAACCTTGTTTTGCACATCAAACTCGTACTTCTTTATTGTGCCATAGTGCCAGACACACATGACCACCATAAATATGAAGGAGAGAGTAATAGGAACCCAAGCACCTTCATGAAACTTGACAAGGGAAGCTGAGAAGTAGATTACTTCGATCGTGCCAAAGAAAAGCAGGAAACCAAGGGCAAGGAATATACTCTTGTTCCAGCAAAGCACAATAACGAGTGACATTAAGCAAGTGGTAACAAGCATAACAGTTATTACTGCCAACCCTGTATCAAGAAAAATGGGCGAAACCACAACAATTCTATATGAGGTTCACTTCAATGTATGAAGAACTATATGAATCGGAGTTTTTTTTTACCTTGTGCATTTGCCAAGTGCTTTGTGTCTCTGAAGCCAATAGTAACAGCCAGACAGAGTATCATCAGCATCCAATTGATTTCTGGTATGTATATCTGACCATGCACTGTCGAGGATGTGTGCACAATCTTCACTCCAGGGAAACAACTTAATGAAGAGCACTGCTTGATGATTGAAAAGGTTCCAGTAATAATTGCCTGACTCCCAACTACAGCTGCTAGTATAGCAATCACCAGAACAGGCCATCTGAGTGTTTCTACAAACAAAGTTGCATACATCAGTGCTTCGAAACATGCAGGTCTTTTTTAATGGAATTCTGTATAAACAAATTACTACTTTAATAATAACATTTTTAAAGAAAAAAAAGACAAGGGAAGTTAAAGAAATTACCTGGTACTGACACATAAAAGCCAATATGATAACTGCTCTCAATGTTGTGATGTTGTGAAATAAAAGCTGCTTGTCCCATATAAGCCAATACAAGTGCAGGATAAACCACGGATATGAATGCAATCTGTCGGGATTTTTTAAAATCGTTAAGAATCTGAAGACATTTCAACATTTACATTTTCCTTTTTCAAGTGTGGTGAGTAGCACAATCAAGATTTGGAGACCAAGAGAATGTCGATATCTCTAGGATACTGAGTATGAATATAAAGAATTACAGAAATGCTGACAAAACTTAAACACACATCAAGTACAGATACAAACACGCATCAAGTACAGATACTTGGTTGACCTTTCAAAGAAATCAATAAATTAATAGTGTGGTTTGCATGAAAATGTAAATATTCCAACCCTATAATTAAAAGATTTCAGTCAAGAGGCAGATGCTTTCAGGAAAGGAACTGAGTCAACACAAAATCCCTAAGGAAAAAAACTATAAGGATTAAAAAATGGAAAAAGTCTGCATAACCCCCCAACTATCCAGGATCGACTACTTCACCCACCAAACTATAAAACCGAATATTCTGCCCCCTGAACTTTCCAAAACCGGTCAAATAACCCCCCAAGCGGTTTTCGATGGTGGTTTTGCAACCGTGGCTGCTGACATGGACGACGACATGGCGATGGCCCACATGTCAACCACCCCTCTCTCTTCTCTCCTCTCCTCTGTCCTCTGTGCCCATGCCGTTCCAGGGCGCGACAACGTACCGGCCGCTCCGGCGCTCGGACGGCCTAGCTAGGGTTAGGGTTAGCTCAGCGGAGCTCACCGCGACTTGCTCGACTACACGGCTGAGGCGGAGACGAAGCGAAGAGGGCTGCTGACGTTGAGGGCTGAGACGGCGGCGCGAACAGGTGGTCGAGGCGGCGTTCCGGCGTGTCCTGGGCTCCGGCGACCAAACGGACAAGCCCATGAGCAACACGGCATCGAGACGAAACCAAAACTAAAGACGAGAGAGCGAGACGTTCACCAGAGAGAGCTGGCCACGGTGAAGAGATTGCGGCGGCCATGGTGAACCACGGCGGCGGGTACCGGCGCCGAGGACGACTCCGACAACAAGAGACGGCGCAACCGGGCTCAAACGAGACGCAAGGACGAGGCGAAGCTAGAGACGCGAGCAATTGGGCAGAGGTGGAACAACCGAGGCGAATTTTGCCGGCGAGCTCGAGCGGTCGGTGGCGGCGCAGAGAGGGACGACGGTGAAGGAGCCAGCGCCGCCACCTCGGCCTGGGCCGCGCTCGTCTCGCCTGGGCCGCCCGCCGCCAGACCGCCGCGCCCGCGAGGCCGCGCCGCCGGGCCGCCAGGTCGCCGTGCCCACGAGCTCCTCCAGATCGGCTGTTGGTGAGGGAGAGGGAGATTGAGAGGGAGGCACGGGAGAGTGGGGGAGAGGAGAGGGGAGGCGGCGCCAGCGGGAGGGAGAGGGGAGAGAAGAGAGAGGGGTGGCTAACATGTGGGCCATCGCCACGTCATTATCCATGTCAGCAGCCACGGTGGCAAAACCACCATCGAAAACCGCTTGGGGGGTTATTTGACCGTTTTTGGAAAGTTCAGGGGGCAGAATGTCCGGTTTTATAGTTTGGGGGTGAAGTAGTCGACCCTGGATAGTTGGGGGGTTATGTAGACTTTTTCCATTAAAAAATAGTTTAAATGTTACGGATAATTCAAAAAAATATACTAAGGATTCTTAGTGTGTTACAATTTTTCTACATTTGTAGAAGTCTAAATTATGACAGAGATATCGAAATACCATGAAAATAGGAGTTCTAATTAGAGTCGTGTTAACAACTGGAGTATCTTGTTAATTTTATTGTACAAAGAATAAGAACCGGAGGTAAACTAGATATGATTTTATTAACAAGAAAAAGGTGAACATTGGGAATCAGTGAAATTCTGTAAATATAACACATAACAGTACTTGCTGTTGTAAGTTGTAACAAACTCGTCTATACCTGGATTGATGATTGTGAAAAATGTCCAAGATCTGCATACATAGCTTCAGAGCCTAAAAGTTTTACCAATAATAGAAAAAAAAGAGTGTCAGACTTCTGTCACTAGAATTCAGGTATTGCCGCAGTCAAACATTAAGCAACAGCAGCCTAACTTATCTGTACCTGTCACACAAAGAAGGATTCCACCCAGTGACATCCAGCCACCAGTTTGAGTCTTCCTGAGGAATTGATACATGTAGTATGGCGAGAGGGCTCGATAAACATGGTGGTCCCAATGGATGATATTGTAGAGGCCTATTGCACTTATGCAGAGAAGCCAAATGCATACGATTGGTGCAAAAAGAAACCCAACTTTGTGTGTGCCGTAGTGTTGAAGCGCAAACAAGCATATAAGTATGGCACAGGCCACTGGAAGTTCTATATCTGCACATAAACAAGTTGCAGTAAACATCTCATAAGCATGGGCATGGTACAATCGAACATAATACATAGAGCTGACTAATACTAACACAATTCAACAGTAAATGAAACATTGGCCTATATGCATTCTACCATGTGCTATATAGTATAGCAATAAACGCAAGCAATCAAAGAAAGGATTTAACCTACATTTGTGTTGTTCCTTTTCCAACGACAACTCAAGCCCAGATACCGCAGAAAACACTGCAAACGGAGCAACATCACTCGCATCAGAAACAAATATAATGCGATGAAGACCAACCATCCAAAACCAAGACTGGCAAGGGGCCCAACCTGAGACTGCAGGGGTGAGCACGCCGTCCCCGATGACCATACATGTCCCGAGCAGTGCGAAGAGCAGCAGCAGCCGCTGCAGCACTCTGTACTTCTCCAGCACCGCCCTGACCCTGGACACGGGCCGCTCGCCACGACGCCCGGTGACCTTCTCTTCCTCCATGAGCTCATCTCTGGTGCCGCCGCCAGGCAGGAGGCCGGCGCGGACGTGGCGGCAGATGAGGGAGTAGAGCGCGAAGGTTCCGCCCTCCCCGCCGTCGTCGGCACGGAGCACGATGAGCACGTACTTGACGAGGGTGATGAGGGTCAGTGTCCAGAAGACGAATGAGAGCACGCCGTAGATCTCCTCGTTGCCCTCCGAGTGCTGGATGTCGTTGCCCGCGAAGGCGCTCTTGTAGACGTAGAGCGGCGACGTGGCCACGTCGCCGTACACCACCCCGAGGCTCTGGTACGCGAGCAACAGTGTCGCGCGCCATGACTCCCCCCGCCGCTGCAGGAGATGCAGCAAGCAGTCAGGGAAATGGAGGAGCAAGCCCCAGCCCCCAACAGAGGAAACCGCTCCAAATCCAAGGACCCAAGCCACAAACTCACGGACTCACCTTGCGTTGCGCCGCCTCCGCGCCGCCCGCGGCCTCCAGATCCATGCCACTCCCCGGCCTCGCACGCGCGCCTCAATGCGTCACGCCACGCCTGCTGGCTCCATGGTAGCGAACCTCGAGGAATCGTCGGAAAGAAACAAGGAATCGGGGGCACCGAATCCAACCGCGGCGGCGCGTCCGAGAACCAAGATTTGTCCGTCTGCTTGGCCTGTAGCGAGCGGGAGGCCAACCAACCAGGACAAGCGAGGCAAAGAAAGGCACTCCTCCCCGTCCCCCCCTCCTAGTAGCTTCCCGCAAAGAAAGAACCACCCCGCGCAAGCAAAGCAAGCTCGCTCGCCCCCACGCCCGCCGCGCCTCTTAACTCGCTATCAAGTATCAACCGCCCGTACGAAGCGAAACCGGGCGGTAACTCTCCTCGCTGGACGCGTACGAGAGCGCCACGACAAGCAGAGGCCAAAGGGGCGGAGAGGTCTCTGGCGAAGAGGGCAACCAGTCAGCTAGCCAGCCAACCACGGGAGCGAGAGAGAGGAAGATAGGGATGCCGTTTGCCGTGGGCTCCCCTCCGCTGCCGTGCCGCTCGCCCTACGGTTCTGGATTCCAAACCACCCGGCCTTTTCTCTTCTTCTTCTTTTTTCCTGGGCGAAGTGTAGTCGAGTGTCGAGTCAAGTGAAGCGAAGCACGCAGCTTCCGTTCTTGTAGCCGCGGCCCGCGGGAGGTGGCGCGCCGGCGAGGGGAGTGGAAGCTTGCGTGTGGCTATCGAACGGGACGGGACGCGTGGAGCCGGTTGCTTACTTGCTTGTCGTAACGGGCTTGATAGCGTTTTGCCAATTTTTGCCTTTTAGGACCTAATCGAGTGCCTTTTCTTGTTCCATTCCTTTTTGGGTGCACTTTTAAATGGCTGCCAGCAGTGAATTTATACGGGTTAGATACGAATCCATCATGCTGTCCAGACGAAGCTTCGAAATTATATGCAGGCATCTGATGGGAAAACATGAAAGCTAACTTTTTTTAAAACGAACGGGACAAGACGACTAGTTTCATTTCATTGGGTAAAGCATGAGTAAATATAAATACAAGAGAGCAGTGAACTATTTACATGAGAGAAGAAAAAAAAAACTACCAATAAGAACAACTTTAAGACTCTATTTCCTTCCTAATTGTTACGAAAAGAGACTTTGGTGGAAAAACACCCTCCAACAACTTCTTTAATTAGTTATTATGCAAATATAGTCATCATCTATTCGATTTCTCGTTAGTGATAGATAGCGAAAATGGCTCTCTAGAGTACATTGAAGATATAGAAAAGTTGTTGGAAAATAAGAAGATATATAAATCGATTTTTATGAAAATAGCTATCTAAATACTGATTTAGAGAGTGAATTTTAGAAATGCTTTTGATATGCTCTAACATCTCTCGTGGCATGCGGCCTAGGTTGTTATCTATCTACAAATGAGCTAAAACCGAACCTCGTTTTATACTTTTTCAATAAATAAAAAAGACACTTAAAAAGGGTCTCAAATATAATATATACTAGAAGCAATTGTATAATTGGACAATTTGCATGCTAAGATAAAATAGCTAGTGGGATTTTGCTTTATAAGAGTATAAGATAAGATAAACAAAATAATAGCAGGTATGAAGGATAGACGATTTGATATAAAACAACCTGATAAAAAGAGTTAATTGGGTCCATGCTATCATAAAATTCGACATGTCTGAGATACACCACTATTTCTTTCAGCTTGTTCGCTTGTTGGTTTTAGCCAGAGCTTATCAGCTATGGCACAATGTTTTTCTCTCGTAATAAATCAGCCGTACAAACCAGCACAAGCGGCTTATCAAACCAGCGAACATGTTGTTTATCTAATAGGGCATAACAATGTTTGATTCAATTATCATGAATGCTTTAAATAGGTTGATTCAATTTTCATGATTCAATTATCCTGGACGACGTGTCTGAGTAAGTAAAACACTATCATGCAAGGCTTTAAATAGCAAACTAATTAAGATATTTATCACAACCCCCTCCAAAAGTTAGCCCTTGTTTAATTCCAATCCAAAATCCCAAAAAGTGCTACAGTAGCTATCACATCGAATGTTTGCGGCCCGTGCATGGAGCATTAAATGTAGATGAAAAAAAAACTAATTGCACAGTTTGGTGGGAAATTGCGAGACGAACGTTTTGAGCCTAATTAGTCCATGTTTGAACACTAATTGCCAAATAAAAACGAAAGTGCTACAGTAGCCCAAAATTCCAACTTCCTGAAACTAAACAAGGGCTTAGACGAGGTATGTCGGGATACAGTGAAAGCCATTTTATTTAACAATTTGTAGAAACTAGAAAACGTTAAAAAAATAGTTATCTATCTTTAGTGGCCCCGTTCGCTTCGCTGAAAAAACAAGCCGAAACAATGTTCCGACTGATTTATTGTGAGAGAAAAATACTGTTTCAGCTGAAAAAAACAAACTGAAAAGTACGCAGGGCCAGTATCATGTAACTAAGAAAATTTCATATACACAAATATTCAAATAGACATGCACATGACTCTACGAGAAACATACTTCCAAATCAATTAATGAACATTCATCAAATAAATCTCACGGCTACGATCAATGTTTATATCTGTTCAAACATTCAACGGCTCAATAATTGTTCATGCATCATTTTTTTTTTGCGAGACATCATTTGTATATTTAATAACTCAATAATTGTTCAAACATTCAACAATTCAAGAACGCAACAAAAAAAGACATAGATTATAACCATCTATAATAAAGAAAATTCGCTTATGCAGCCAAAGAAAATTCTGAGGCTGTCAAAAACCGAACACACAGCGTGGCCAGAAATTTGCTTCACGTAAAGAACTTATGTGAAAGGGGGGAACATATTTCCTTTCGTTGAAAAGATAAGTCCACTTTATACTGCCTCTGATAGCTTGTCGACAGACGAGATGTAGACGAAACGAAAGAGATATGCACGGACGGAGTGTACTTGCAGCTGGAAAGCTACGAAAGAGATGTGCCGGGCATCTGATCTGACGGCAAAGAATTATTGATATTTATCTCCAAAGGATCATCCACACAGCGGTTTGACCCTGAAAAAAGACGTTGCTGGTACTAAGCGTAGTACTATAGCATTTGTTTATTTCCGGCACGCCAGGGCTTATTTTTCAAAGAGGAAAACACCTCGTATACGTACATCACGGATGAGTTTTTTTGTCCTTGCTATTGCTATCAGATGATGCTGCACTTAATGTTACTCGGAGCGAGTTCAACGCTGCCCGGTGAAAATTTTGGACCGTCTTTGTTTGCACTCGGTGGATAGAAGATTATCTCACGTCTTTGACAAACTCAAACCAAAGATTTTGTGCGTGTAGCTTGGCCAACAATGCGTTAATGTTCACCAATCGTTTTTGGGTCATGTCCACATGCTCCTTCGTTTATACCTTTTTAAATTTAAAAGAAGTGTAGATAGCGTTTGGGAGAGAAACTACACGAAATCGAAGGAACAAGCACAGGCCACCCTACTCCCAGTCCCAGATCCCGACAGAGCCAGAAATGTATATGTTTACGTATAAAATAAAATCGTTGGAATCGCAGACATAAACGGAGAAAACCAAGCAGGACGCTTCCAGGTAAGATGTATGCCTAGAATCTGATGATGTGGTGCCACATGGTTGGGAGGCAATTAAAATTTTGAAATCCATAGATTAACTCGGCCCCAGAATTGAGTAGTACGTGTAGGCTCGGTTCGCTTCGCTAAAAAAATAAAGTCGAAATACTATTTTGATTAATTTATCGTGAGAGAAAAACACTGTTTTAGCTAAAAAAAAACAAGCTAAAAAATACGGATGATAAGACAAACGAACGGGACCGTAGCACTGTACCACTCCATCAGTGTCCAGTGTACAGCATCTGTCAGAATTTACACGCGGCATCGTACGGACTGCGGAGACGCTCAGAGCTGACGGATATAAGGGGGTGTTTGGTTGCCGCTCCTAAATTTTAGTCGTTGTCCTATCAGATGTTTAGACACATGCATGGAGTATTAAATATAGACTAATTACGAAACTAATTACATAAGTTTGCGACTAATTTGCGAGACGAATCTTTCGAGCCTAATTAGTCAATGATTTGACAAAGTTTGCTATAGTAAACATGTGCTAATGACGGATTACTTAGGCTTAAAAATTCGTCTCGTGGAGTACTAATTTATTTTTTTATTAGTATCCCGAACACCCCATACAACATGTTCCCGACACACCTTCTAAATTTTAGTAGGCGGATCCAAACACCCCATAACTTAAGCGAAGTCTTTGGAGTTGGTGAGCAAGTAATCAAAGACTTCAAATGTATGCACCCAGTTCATCGTCGATTCGTTCTGGATGCCGTGATTTCACGTCTGATGGCAAGTAGGTCGGTACGTGCTTGGATTCGAAGCTTTTACCCTCGGCTGATTCCAAACCCCCTAAGCAAGCTCCCCTGTCAGCCTCTATAACCTCACCGCCTCCTCCTTTTATATGCTTTTAAACCTCCTTTTATTTCTAGAAGAATATGCCATTGCCATCGTTCGTCTACCTAGCACACATTGTTTGGTCGAAAAAGAAACGAGGGGATTGGGAGACCTTGCTTTCGGACCATCGGCTACTATGACCGGACGGGGGCGTCTATGAGCGCGATGCTCCTCCAACTAAAGTCCCGGGAGAAAAACTTGGGACTTGGGAGTGGCCCTCGAACCACCAACCAGGAGAAGATCCTGATGCACCGGTGCTGCATCATCTGTAGCAGTGGACTAAAACTGTGACGGTGCTTTTCGTGTGTTCGTGTGCCTGCTGAAACTTCCACCAAGAAATTTCTGCGTTGCAAACTGCAATCGGGCATCGCTTTCGCTTTCCGAACACCGTATCAGAATTGTGCTCGCATAGTCGCATGGCGGGCGACAGAGTTAAAATAATAATAATAATGTAAGCATGCTTCAGCTTAGCATAAATCTCTGTGGTGACGTGGACTGATGGCCAATAATGAATAATTAACCAGCAGGAGTAAGTAAGTGATTTTGGCGCATCAATCAGTCATGCTGCCGGAGCCGGACCAACCGGAGCCTCCGACGTGCGCAAAAGTTGGGCTCCCGTCACATCCGCTCCCCGGCCGGGCATGGCGACGTCGCTGTCGGCGGCCGGGACCCGTCCGCACAGGACGACGCTGCCGACGCCGGACGGCGGAGGCGGGCGTTGAGCTTTCTTTAAACTTGAATAATCCAGCGTACGGTCGCGGGCGGTGCTGTGCTGGCCGAGAATATCTTCTTCTCCATCGTCTTCTAGCCGCTGGCCGCTGTTCGCTTTAAATGATGGATTATAAGCAGAATTATATTTCAGCCGAAACGAACAGGCTTTTCGTCTTCCCCCGGCAGGCGGCAGGCGCCCATATTCTTGGGCCACAGGTCACACAGCCACTCATTCGTATTACAGTAGGTGTGAGTGTGTGACTTGTGTGCTCGTGCAGAGACCTGTTGTGCTTCCTGTGGCTGCTGACTAACCAACAGTCGGACACTCCGGTAAGCGTAGCTAGGGCTGCTGAGATTTTCGATAAGTTTGATTTCTTGGGTATAAACCACGTCGTCGTCAACTCGTCATGCGTGCGCTCGTGCCCTACGTGTGATTATTTATATTAACCTACTATAATTAGTAGTACGTATATATATGCATGTGCGATTGGCACGTCGGCTTCGCTTCATTTAATTTGCGGAAATTCTGTAAACAAACTGATATTATCAACTCGTGTGAACAGTATCCTGCCTGGTATACTACCTATCCGGTATGCGGTCGACTTTTTCGTTGGTTGGTTCGGTGATCCCCTCGAATAATTAATTGGGGTTAGCTGTTTAGAGCAAGTATAATAAGAATGTTGTAAGCCGGTTGAATGCTGAGGTGGAGGTGAGAGAAAAGGAGAAAGAGGAGAAGCGGACTATAAGCTTACAGCCGATTTAAATACAAGAACCGAGAACTCTGTGAGGAAGACAAGTGAACCATGTATTAATGCTGAAGAGCTAACTATTTACGGATGAACTGAGGGGTAAGCTGTAAGAATCTTTGCGGCCAGCAACCGACTATATTATTATCATTACTCTTATTTGTGGCCAGAGAAAGCTGGACGCGAAACAGGTTTGGTGTATTATTTGGTGGTTTGGGCTGTACTACTAAATGGTATTATGGAGGCTGGGTGATATGATAATGGAGAGAGCATAGAGGTTCGCCCTCACCTTTTTACATAAAACTAGACCGTGTTAAGCCTTTAAGCAGCTATAGCATCTTCGGGTGGTTTTGCGGAAAGAACCCCTAATACATCGCCGGTTGGCCACTAATAACTAAAGACGAGAACCGCGTGTAAAAGGGGCGTTGGCTTCTGGTTAGTGACTGTGATATGCGTTCCGTTGCAACCACGCACCGGAAAGAGTGAGCGCGCGATTCATGATCGTTCTCATGCAACACCCAACAGTTGTCCGTTTGGCCAATCAATATGTGTAAAGGCGTCGAAATTCTACAATGGTTATTTAGTTCGAAAACCACGTGCGCGTGCATGGAAATGGAACACGAATAGTCTCCAGATCTCCGATAATACCAGTCGTGGAAGGAAGCCCATAAATAAAACTCTGCCCGCCTGCAGTTCCTAGGCGCTAGGTCGCCTGTCGGAAAGCCACCGGAACACAGGGAGCTGAACGGACGACTCGTCGGGATCGTGGGGGCTGGCTAGGTCTACTACTGCCAGAGTCTCCGAAGGGGCCACCAGAATCATTGAGCCTTTCCATTCGTTCGCGAGGGTTTGGATTCGGCTTATAAGCCATATCGGAAAGTGTTATTAAGGATTTGATGTATCAGAAAAAAATATTTTCGTTAACATGATTACTAGAGCTTATAAACCAAATACGACCCAGCGAATAGGCGTGCCTATCTCTCGAGCTGTGACCAAACAGCCATGCATGGACTCAACTGGTCTGGGACACTGGATCGGGTTGCTTTGGCTTTTGTTTGATTGCAATCCCAATCCCAAGAACTCGGCTGTTCCCCATCCTGAAGCTAAACGTAGACGTGTACGGGGTACTCCGTACCTGCAACTCATCTGAGCATGGCCGGCCCCCGAATCCCGATTAACACGAGCCACATGCTCCGACGCGTGAAGGACGGAGCGGAGGAGTCCGAATGGATAACTCCCGGGCAAAGCAAGCTTGCCGTTTCATTTCGTCGATCGATCTGCTGGCTAGGCCCACATGCCGGATGGTACTTCCTCCTAGCTGTACTATAACCGGACTGCCGACTTACAGTAGCGAGGACGACTCATTCAGGCAGGGCGGCCAGTCGTCTGCAACGATCAGTCGTTGGTCTACTAACTACTACTCGGGCCATATGGATCGATCGTCCGGTCAATTCTCTTGAACAAAGCGAGAGGTTCTCAGAGGCCCGGCAGATCGCGGCGCTCTTACCCCCCCACGACCGTACCCTGCGTGACTGCATCGCCGATCGCGACGGAGCACGACGACGACCGACGAATTGATGGGCACGTCGATCCCAGCCCCAGTCTTCCGTCCAGTTTGGTACTTGTCGGGGACCTACCAGCATATCCGAACGAGGAGCTAATAACCATAACATTAATTTATTCGATTAGTTAAGAGTATAACTAGAGCTCCAACCGACCTTAGGTGCGCAAGCTCCACCTCGTCCGGTCTCTAGAGGTGGGCTCCGTCTCGCCCGACCGAGGCCACGGGCTCCGTCTCGCCCGACACCGAGGCCACGGGCTCCGTCTCGCCCGACACCGAGGCCGTGGGCTCCGCCTCACCCGACCTCTGAGGGCGGGCTTCACCTCGCTCGACACCGAGGCCGCGGACTCCGCCTCGCTCAACCTCTTAGGGCTGGCTCCGCCTCGCCGGCCTCTGGGGAGGACTCCGCCTCGACCGACCCCAGGCCAGGGGATCCGTCTCGCCCAACAGAGACCCATACCGCCGTCAACTACTCCAGGTCCAAGCGAATGGGCCTAGGTCAAAGCTCTGACACCAGAGAGGTAACCGGCACGCCCCGATATAACTCGTGGCCATGACGGACCATACCTGGGGATTCACATCAGGAACAACGTCGGGCGTACTGGTGCTGTTCTGTCTAACCCTCGTACGAGGACTGACAGGCGCGTCAGTTCACCACGACGTCTGCCAGGACGGAGTGGAGCGCCACGACCGGGAGACGACGCCTGCGCATGGCACCAGTGATGGACAGGGCCGCGACGTGGAGCTGTCCCTGTTAACGTCTATAGGGTCAGCGGGACCCGCATGAAGGAAAAGAAGGACTCAGTGATCCTGGAGGACTTCTTCTTCTTCTCATTCTCCTCTTTTTCCTTTACTGTAACATGTGCTTTCCCTTGGTCTATAAAAGGAAAAACATGACGTTCAATAAGGGGCATCGTAATACATCGCATCGATTCGGATGGGAATTCATCGAACCCCGAACCGATCAGAACACACAAGCACACAACCGGGAAGCGACTGAGCTCTCAGCATCCGTTCGCTCCTTTCACCAGAGACTTGGGACCTGTCCATCTCTTGACCGTTTGTAACCCCTACTATGAACTTTTGGTGCTAGTAACACGAGCAGCAGCAACAAACTGGACATAGGGACATTCTATCCGAACCAGTATAAACCTCGTGTCCTCTTAGCACACCATCCGAGCCAGACGTGCAATATTAGAAATTTACTAGTCGGTGGTAACTCAAAACACCGACGGTTGGCACGTCAGGTAGGGGCCTTTTGCACGTCTCGACATCCACACCAAGCCTCGGATGGCTAGACACAACCTCAGCTAGGTCCCGGGCGTGCACGTACGCTTCGGGGACCTGCACTTCCTCGTCACGACGGAAGAAGAGTTGGCGATGGCTCCCGCCGTCGTCCGACCTCTTCACTCCGCCGGCCTCGACGCGATCGCCGAGGCGCTTGAGGAGCTACAGCTGCACGCATCGGAGGCACGCACCCTCGGAAGCGACCAGCTCATCGACTTCGATTACGGAGGGTTAGAGCGCCAGCTTGGCGCCTTCCTAGGACCCCGACCGTCCTGGGAGGACCTACGCCACCTCACCTTCTCGTTCCCCAATGTCGTGGTGCATCTTGCCGGAGGGGAGCCGCTCTCTCCGGAATACCTCATCCAGAGCATCCCGACAGCGCTCCCGTTCGGTCTCCGCAACGCCATAGAGACCGATGGCCACCTTGTGGCACAACGCACGACTCCGTCCCCCATGAACGACAGGTTCGTGGGGGTGACCGAATATGTCACAGAATCTTTTCATGACCTCCTCGCGAGAGAAACAGAGTCGCCCTCCACTTCTGATTCTAGTAGGGGGAGCCATCACCCCTTTCGTGAGTGTTTCATGGCTGGCACCCCCGAGGGACACGTCAGAAGCATCCACGAGGAAGAGGCTACCCCAACGAACGACCTTGACGACGAAGTTGAGAGGGATGTAGGGGCTCCACCACGCCTGCGGGTGGAGCAGCTGAAGGCCCGGCACCAAGAGCTCGAGGAAGCGCGACTCCAGCTCGAGCAGGAACGTGTGGAGCTCGAGCGCCACGGAGATGGTGGCGCACACGCGCCACGGCCTACGAGGTGAACCGAAGGATCATCGAGGATGATGAAGCGCTCTCACACTTCGCTCGGGCTAGCTAGAACATTGCTGTTGTGTCCGCTTTGCTTTGGGGGCTTCCGGGACCCGCAACGCCCGAAGACCGTCGGGCCCATCACTAGATTCTCACGCTACTCGAGCGAGCGGCGACACAGCAGGCTAGGATCTCGCTGTCTCAGCGATGCGAGCTCGACGCCAGCCAGCCCACGCCCTCGGAGTGACCCGACAAGAACACGCCAGTCCACTAGGTGCCACAAGGCGGTAGGCTGCTCACCGCGATCCTGATACATCAGCGTCTCGGCCGCAACCATGACACGCGTGACACCCTCGACGCCTGCAGGTGTGTCCATGGTGATCCGAGGGAGGGAGCCAGCCACGGCTACCACCCTCATCGTGGCGGATGCTATGACAGCGGCGAGGACCGAAGCCCGAGTCCCAGCCTGCCGAGACCTCAGGCCTACCGACACATCCTCAACGCGAGTCCCTAGTTCACAAGCTAGGACGTAAGGGTCCTCGAACCACCAAGGAGCTCCTTAACATCGCCACCAGCCATGCCTTGAGTGAAGAGGCGGTCAAAGCGATCTTCGACCTCCTCAAAGGCAAGGCGAAGCGGGACGAAGACGCCGGAGAAGGTGCCTCCAACCATCCTAGCAAGAAGAAGAATAGGCAGCGGTGCGAGGGTTTGCTTGTGGCCGCCGCCGACCGTATAAGGGGTCGGAAGCCCGCCGAGGGTACCCCTATCCATTTTGAGGAGCTGCTCGAAGGGCCATGCCTAAACCATTCTTTCCCCGTCGAGCACCTATACAAGGACTATGACCTCTTGAAGCGATTCTTGTCCGAAGGCTCCAACAAGGGGGAGCACAGGAAGGAGCCTAGCTAGATGAAGCGCGCAACGTCGCCCTCCTCCGCTCAGCCAAGTACCAGCAAGCGTTGTACCGGTACCACAGCCGTCGAGTGTGGGGTCAGGCCTTCAACATCGGGGACCTAATGCTCGGCCTCGTCTAGAGCAACAAGAACCACCACAAGCTCTCTCCACCGTGGGAGGGACCATACGTCGTCGTGGAGGTGCTCCGACCAGGCGCCTACAAACTCAAGGCAATCGACGGTGAAGTCTTCGTCAATGCCTAGAACATCGAGCAGCTGTGTCACTTTTACCCTTAATAAACACACACTTTCTCTTATCAGTTTCACTTTCAAACTCCCCGATCTTTAGTGACACCTGACCCCAACAATGAAAAGGGTCAGGCCTCACTCGGAGGCTAATAAGAGCATATCTATCTGGTAGACAGTCTCTATGTCCGACCCTTTCTCACGATTAAGACCCAGAAGCAAAGTTTGCGAAAACAAACGCTGAGTAAAACTGGTCGGACTATGAGAAACCTACGCCTCCGAGTGTAATCAGAGTTTTTTCCGCACCCCGGGCTTTTTGGCCTTAGCTACGGAAAGAGTCGTTACACGTTTAAGAGTCTATCCACCTAGCAAACATTCTCTGTGCCCGACCCTCTCTCATGTTGAGACCTAGAAGCTAGGGTTGCGGAAACGAACACTGAGTAAAATTGGTCGGACTGCAAGAAACCTACGCCTCGGTGGCTACAGTGTTTTTGCTCACCAGCGTGATCAGAGTTTGTTCACCCGCACCCTAGGCTTTACGGCCTTAACAACAAAAGTGGTCAGAACGCACTAACCTTTTTATTCAAAAGGGGAGAAGGGATAAAAAGCTTTTTGGCTATAATGAAATTTAAGAGCTTGTCCATTTATTACAAGTTCACCACCTGGCTTATCTGCCTAACTAAATTCTTGCGTGGGATGTTCTCATCCTCTATCTCCACAAGTAAGTCATGTCCCAGCGGGGCACTACAAGTCAACCGAACAGCATGGCCACTACCGAGGGATGGGTAGGGAGCAGCAGGATGCCCCACGCGGGTTATACCAACCCCGTCATGAACGACGGACCCAGATTCCGCTCGAACATATCCAGTTACGCCAACTCCATCGCGAACGATGGATCCGGATGATGTAGACTAGGCCCGATCTTCTGAAATGTATGATAGCGTCGATTGGTGGAGACTCGACGTTCATGATCTAGGCTTCGAACCAAGATTGATTCGGACCCCCGCAACCGTTATACCACTACTCCGTTGGTTATCAACCACGCGAACGCGATTGACCTCGTCGAGAAGGCTTTCCTGCAAGCGAATCGAGAACACAAGCAAGAACGGGATGAATGCAATCTGAAATTGCAAATAAATATGAGGCTTATGATAATGAGGAGTTCAAGTCTTTATTCAAAAGGACTAATCGCCACAGGCGAACAAGATCAAGAACTGGGGCCCTGGTTCACAGCAAGCGGCCTTGGCGGCGACAGTTGCAGCAAAACGATGTCTGTTTCATGAGGAAATCAAGAACTAAACAAAACACAAACCCTAAGGAGAGCGACGGCTGCTATTTATTGAGTCTTGGGTATCACCCCCTAGACACGCCCCTTAATGGGCCCAAACACGATACACGGACCAAAAGACGGTGTCGCAGCACCCTGGTAGATTCTGGATGCTGACTTATTTTGACGATTCTCATTGATTCCAAAGGTCTTTTGACGTGAAACCACTTGGATTAGCTTCCTTATCAAATTAGCTTTTCAACCATATATGGATCGTCAAAAACGGAGTCCGGATGCATCCTGGGTGACCAGTTTAAGGCAGACTGATCCTGGAACCCGAGATAGACTCGAACTTGAGTTGCTTTGGGCCTCCACCTCGGGGACTCGAACCGAATTAGCCTCGGATCTCCTTCTTGACTTGGACACCCTTGCTGACCTCCTACCCCTCCATGCCATGCACCAAACATGGACATATGCATGGGTGTCATGTCCTCATCATCCCCCCCTTCTTGACGAAAAGCCGTCCTCGGCGTCGATTGTGCATGAAACTGATCCTGCACAACACAAAGGAGAACGGGGTTGCGAAGACAAAGGGAACTAAAATAATTGTGAGAAGGAATGTGACCATATTTCCAAGTTTCTAGCGTGTCATCTCTCATAAAAATTTCAGCAAGCATGTAGACTCCTTGATTCGAATGCACACGATGTATGTCAACACTATCCTGCAAAAGATTAGAACTAACCAAAAACAATGCAGGAATAGATGGTCTAGCAGACATAGGTAACAACCAACAATGCTCTCCTTCTTGGAAGTGAACTTGTTTCTTTGAGGAACATGAGAAAATGTTTGTATTATTATGGCTGCCCTCTAAACGATCATAATCTTATACAACAAAAGGAGAATTCATATTACTACGAATGTATACTCGATGTATCATATATTGTCCTTTGTTATTATATTTGCCAATAACATGATATGTATGTTTAGAAAACCAAGGCAAATCAGCATATTTAAATAGGCTCTCCTCCAAGCAATCTAGGTTACACAAAATATCAAATTTAATGTAACCTAAAGTATGTAAAGAAGACAACAGTTTGAGCTCATCAATTTTAGTAGCAATATGAATAACATGTTTATTTTCAGCATAAGTGGTTGGTTCCAAAACATATAAAACTAAACCATCATCAACCAATTTATTTTTATTATAAGGAACATCAAGCAAATTATCATGGGACAAAGATAAATCAAGAGAGGGTTCCACTAATAATTGCTCTATGATAGCATGGTTTATGGAAAAATTTAGTACATTAAAACAATTCTCACCTTCTGTGAGTGTAGCACCATGGGCATTACCTGTATTTTCAGCAGGAGTAATAGGTGCATTGTGTAATGATAGTTCTGAATTTGCATATGAGGTTGTGAGCCCCTCATTTTCTTTCACGTCATCCTCGCTCTTTTGTACATTGTCCTGCAAAAGGTTAGGCATAGCAGGAGGAATAACAAGAGATTGATCTAGTTGATGCACCTCATCATTTGAATTAATTACAAGAGATGGATTAACAAAATTTTCTCTCATAAGATGTTTCATATCATTCTAAGTTTGAGGTTTATCAGAAGGATCTAAAGACTCCCACCAAGATAAAGCAGAATGTCGTAAAACACTAGCTACATTTTTTACCTTCCTCCTTGGACACATAAAGCGATTAGCAAATATGTTATCTATGGCAATTTCCCACTCCATGTACTCATCAGCACCTATACCATCATAAGTCGGTGGATATGAACAACCTGTCATTGTTAGAAGACAGCAAAAGACAACACAAAAGTATTATCCCTACCAACTACTTAGGTTGTGGACAAGGAAAAACAAGGCACTCAACTCTCAAGCGTCTTACCTCGGTCTTATAAGTGTTCTTACCAAAGCAACAGGTGGTGCAATCGGTCGGTGACTGTGATACCATTGTAGCTTGAGTGTAACAGTTGCAAGACGAACCTGTACTTGTTTAGAAGAAAGTGGAGCTTGGACAGGCACAATATAGTAGCAAGGAATAGCAATAATTTAATTTAGAAATTACAAGATTAAAAAGTAGTCCCAAGCTAGTCTATGTCACTGGCCTAAACTCGTCCTGAACCTAGTTCAAGCAAGCAATACAATACAACTCAGCACAAGGACTCAAAAGGATGCAAGCACTTCTGAACTTTTTTTTCATGTTCTTTTTCTTTCCTTCTTTATTTTTCTCTCTCTTTTTTTAGGTGCGGCTTTTTTCCTTCTTTTGGTTTTTTGCACCTCTTTGCCTTTTTCTTTGTTTTATGTTTTTTTATCTCACAAAAGTGCTGCACATAAGAGATTAGACTTTAGATATTTCCACCGTGGAAGAAAAATACTTAATCGAGGAAGCCGTAGAAGGAATTGCTAGACAAAACAAACTCAATCACGCAACCCACTCCGTGACCATTTCAGATCCAAAGAAAAACTAGAGATCAATCCGATGCAAGCCACACTAGGAAACAAGACTTGACACTAGACCAAGAACAAGATCAGAACACAACGAACACTAAGACGCAGCGAGGGACGACAGTTCAATAAAGCAAACTGAAATTAAAAAAATTGCAAAGGCATAGCGGGGCTATAGGACTAGAGAATATGTGATGATGTATATTTTTTTGGCTTTTTGTGGACTATAGGTAATGCAAAAATAGAAATAATCTAAAGGGAAAAACAAAGTTAAACCTAACGGGCAACAAGGTCTCTGATATCACTTGATGTAGACTAGGCCCGATCTTCCGAAAGGTATGATAGCGTCGATTGGTGGAGACTCGACATTCACGATCTAGGCTTCGAACCAAGATTGATTTGGACCCCCGCAACCATTACACCACTGCTCCATTGGTTATCAACCACGCGAACACGATTGACCTCGCCGAGAAGGTTTTCCTGCAAGCGAATCGAGAACACAAGCAAGAATGGGATGAACACAATCTAAAATTGCAAATAAATATGAGGCTTATGATAATGAGGAGTTCAAGTCTTTATTCGAAAGGACTAATTACCACAGGCGAACAAGATCAAGAACTGGGGCCCTGGTTCACAGCAAGCGGCCTTAGCGGCGATAGTTGCAGCAAAACGATGTCTGTTTCACGAGGAAATTAAGAACTAAACAAAACCCAAACCCTAAGGAGAGCGATGGCTGCTATTTATAGAGTCTTGGGCGTTACCCCCTGGACGCGCCCCTTAATGGGCCTAAACACGATACACGGTCTAACGGACCAAAAAACGGTGTCGCAGCACCCTGACAGATTCTGGATGCTGACTTGTTTTGATGATTCTCATTGATTCTGAAGGTCTTTTGATGTGAAACCACTTGTATTGGCTTCCTTATCAAATTAGCTTTCCAACCATATGTGGATCGTCAAAAACGGAGTCCGGATGCGTCCTGGGTGACCAGTTTAAGGCAGACTGGTCCTGGAACCCGAGACAGACTTGAACTTGAGTTGCTTTGGGCCTCCACCTCGGGGACTCGAACCGAATTAGCCTCGGACCTCCTTCTTGACTTGGACACCCTTGCTGGCCTCCTACCCCTCCATGACATGCACCAAACATGGACATATGCATGGGTGTCATGTCCTCATCACCGGACCCCACACGGACATATCAAGAGCTCCTCTAACCCGTCACTTGAGCCATCGAGGTAACGTTACCAACCCCCACCTTTGTTTTCTAGTGCATGATCATTCATTCATCCATGCTCATGCTTGCATTCATCCATACATTCATTCCATACATCCGAGCATTGCATATGCAATTGCTGGATCATAATGCTTCACATCGTGTCATGAAGTGATAGTCGTCTCATTCGACATGAGCGGCGACCAACCGAGGTTCGAAGGCTGGCTCACGAAGGGATCGAGGCCACCTCGTGTCCACCAGAGCTAGGGGAGAAAAACATTGATGAGCCCCAGTGGCCTTGCCTGACCCCGCTTAGAAGCGGACATGGACATCTAGATCTTTCTCGTTCGATCCTAACCTCGAGCCAAGCCCACAGAATCTCTATCGAGGAGAGGCCAGCGGGCCACTTGAGTCGCTCTCTGAAGTGACATGGGCATCTGCCGGGAGGCGGGTTAAGGAGCAGTGGAATGCCATATAAGGGCTATGCTGACCCTGTTAGCGAATGATGGACCTGGATTCCACTCGGACATGCCCGTTAGTGAGCTCGCCGAGCGCAACACTCGAGCCATCGAGTCAAGTGTCGTTAGCTCAGCCCTTCCGGTTGCGAAAACCATAGACAGGGTGATGCATGAAACATGGCCAACCCCCACCAAGCCCCATGGGGCTCGGGGGCTCGAGCCGCCTGACCTAAACTCAGGATTCCGCCTAACTGGGGTTCGAAGGCCAGCCCACGAAGGGCTCGAGACTGCCTCACATCGAACAGAGCCAGGGGAGAAAATGTAGATGAGCCCTAGCGGCCTTTGCCTGACCCACTCAGAAGCGGACAGGGTCATCTCGACCTTTTCATTCAATCCTAAACTCAAGCCGATCCCATAGAATCTCCATCGAGGAGAGGTTAGTGGGTCACTTGAGTCGCTCTCTGGAGCAACACGGGCATCTACCGGGAGACGAGTTAAGGAGCAGTGGAATGCCACATGAGGGCTATGCTAACCCCGTCATGAACGACAGACCCGGATTTCACTCGAACATGCCCGATAGCGAGCTCACCAAGCGCATCACTCGAGCCATCAAGGCAAGTGACGTTAGCTTAACCCCTCTTGTTGTGGAAACCGCGGATGGGGTGACGATCACAAAGACGAGCTGACCCTCGACCGGACCCCTGCTATGCCCGGGGGCTTAAGGAAAGTTGGACTCATAAGGAGACCGAACGCGTGGTCGCAGAATGATGGCTTAGATCCTAGGGAGGGGGTATGCACAAAAACAAGAAACGCTTTCTCCTACTAGTTTCACTATCCTCTCCTCGATCTTTAGTGACACCCGACCCTAGCAATGGCAAGGGGTTAGGTCTCACTCGGGGGCTGATAAGGGTATACATACATCCTTTCTAAAATAGTTGCCATGCCCAACACCCTTCCTCACGTTAAACCTAGTATCAAGGTCTGTGGAAACGAATGACTCAGTAAGGCTGGTCGGACTATGAGAAACCTATGCCCCAGCGGCTACAGCACTCTTGCTTATCAGCATGATCAGAGTTTCCCTCCTACACCTTGAGCTCTACGGTCTTAACAAATGGATGGGTCGGAACGCATGAACCCATTTTCACACATAAAAGGGTGGAAAAACAAATCCATTCGCACAAAAACAAAAGAACAGACTTGGTCAAACGAAACAAAATAACAAGTTTATTTAAAATGATACACAAGGGTCGGCACTTGTTTGCTGATTACAAGAATGATCGACTGACCTATTGAACTAACTAACCCCTATGGGGGAGAACTATGCCTTCAATCCTGTCTGCTAGGTCCTGCAAAAGGGGAGCCACCGCCGCTTCCATCTCCTCCAGCTCGTGGACTTCATAGCCAGGTGCGAAGACATGGTTCATCATCTCCAGATCGATGTTGTCCCCATAGTGAGAATGAGTAATCATGAAGGATTGATTGACCCTGATGCAAAGGGCATTCCTCTTGAGCTGGCGCACCCGCACCATGATCTCAACGGCGTGGGCCGTGAGCAAGCTGGTCCCCTCTGACCGTACCACCTCAAGGTCATCACAGACCACTCTGACGGTGGTGCTCAGGATACTAAGCTCGTCACTCTTTGCCTGAAGATTCCTTCTTGCCTCACCGAGGTCAACGGCCAGCTCAGCAGAAATGCTCTCGGCCTCCAGCTTCTATATCATCGTATTCCCAAGCTCGGCCTAGAGGGAGCCAGCCTTCTGCTGCGCGTCGTCGCGCTCTTGGTAGGCTTGGTCATGCTCTCAGAAGGCCTGGTCGCGCTCCTCGTGAGCCACGCCATGCTCCGAGCAGAGCCTCTCCATGGTTTGGAGCAGCTCATCCCGCTCCTTGTGTAGCCGAGCGACCGCCGTGGCATCTAGGCTCGCCGTCTTCTCTAGGGCCATGAGCTTCTCCTTGGCCCCCAGCTTCAGCTCCCTTTCCTTCTCAACCTCGGCCAAAAGGTTGAGGATCTACTGGCGGGTCTCGGCATCCTTCTAGAGCAGCTCATCCTGCTCCTTCCTGACCTTGGTGGCTTCCTCGTCATCCCTCCATGACCTCGCCAACAAGGCCTCGAATGCCTTCTCAACCTTGACAGCTTGCCGACGGGCCTTGGCTACCCACGACCAAAGACCGTCCACCTCCTCGGCGAGGGGAGTCAGCTCAGCCACCCTCTGCTAGGTGGCAACAAGCTGAGCGGTCACCTTCCTGCATAGCTCT
Source organism: Miscanthus floridulus (assembly GCF_019320115.1). Taxonomy (NCBI): domain Eukaryota; kingdom Viridiplantae; phylum Streptophyta; class Magnoliopsida; order Poales; family Poaceae; genus Miscanthus; species Miscanthus floridulus. The sequence continues at coordinate 115,701,963 of NC_089586.1, read as the reverse complement.
GCCTCCTCGATGAGGCGGTCCCAGGTTTCCTTCTGTTCATGAAGGAACCGAGACTTTCCCCAGCTGCGAGCGATGAGGGACTGAAGAGAGAGGATGGTTAGTATACAAAAAATATATAGAGAAAGAAAAGGGCGAGAGGCAGGATCAAGCAAATACCTGGCCGGAGGAAATGGCAACGTCGCGTAAGGCACCCCTGGCATGGTCCTGGGCTTCCAGCACGGACGCGATCCCCACGTCGAGGCTCTCCCACTCCATGCTCTCGACGGTGGCGTCGAGGGTGAAGAGCGTCGACGCCGGATCCTATGGATTTGTCCACTAGAGCAGGGGCTCGCCTCGCGCGGGCGAGTCACTACCTACCGACATTAGCGCCAGGGATGACTCCTCACTGGTCCCAAGCACCGTTGACCTCTCTGCCACTACCATGACTCCTGGGGACCCCTCGGCCATGTCCCCCTCCATCCGGCCCATGCTAGGCTCTGACGCTTGGGCCACCGGTGGCGCGGGTCATGCTGGTGCCTCAGGCACTACTGTGGTTGCGCCCGGTCATGACCCGTCTATCACGACCATTGCCACCTCCACCTACATTGGGGGGTCATGATCGGCTAAGTCATGCCTGCCATGGTCGGCGCCAAGAGCGCGGTCGGTAGCCCCGTCCACCCCATCGTCGGTAGCGGTATTCGCGGCCATGGCCAGCTGCTCCACGACCTCCGAAGGTGCCCTTTGAGCCCCTATGTTCATCCGTCCCACCGAGAGCATGGGCACCACCATGGGTAGGGTCCAACTGGCCGATGATGCGGTCACACTGGTGCCGCTCCTACCCGAAACAGGCGCGACACCAGCCAATGGTTGCCGCCTCAATTGGAGGGCGATGCTCTTCTTTGGCGCCAGTGCCAAAGGATTGCGCTACCTGCCAATGCTGCAAGGGATGAAAAGCATAAGTCATGATGAAATTCGACTAAAACAGGAAAAGTAGAGGAACTGATAACTCACCTTAGCGTCATCGGGTGGCATGTACTTTTGGGGGGGTGAACCCCACGACCTCTGCTCCATCTCATCGGGGCGAGGCCATTTTGAGCCCGCCCCCTTCTCCTGGGTAGAGGGGCTCGCTCCCCTTGACTCTTGGGGCATGACGGTGGAGCCGCCCACCTCCACCGACATCTCTGGCGTGGTAGCAGAGCCGCAAGCTCATGTTGACTCCTGAGGGAGGCCGACGGTACGTCCCACTTCCACCGGCTCCCCAGACGTACCCTCCCCTCCATGGAACGGCAAGGGTCCAAACTATTGCAAGGATGAACCAATACCAATCAGTGCATCCTCATTCTCTAGGATGTCCCACTCAATATCGTCAACTACCTCATTGTCATCGCCATCATCATCATCATCATCATCGCTGTTGGTGTCCTCCCCCTATTCCCACGCCTGCAGCTTCCGCTGCCTCTTTCTCTTCTTGTCCTCCTTCGCCTTCCTTAGCCGCTCGCCCTTGGCATGATTCGCCACCCTCACTAATGAATCCCTCAGCAACGGCGCCGGGTGATCCATGAAGATGAGGTCCCTCGGCCAGTCCTACCCCTCTCAAAGTTAGTATCAAGTGGTCGGGAAATCTATTGAAGAGAAGGCATGAGAAGGGTAAACTTACGAAGACGATGTGGCCTGGTTTCGGCCACATCGGAGGATGTCCTAGCATCGGGTAGACGAAATCGAGGAGGGCTCCTGTGTCATCCTGCGAGAGCTCCATTGCCTCCTTGATGCGTTGCGCGATCTTGGAGTTGGGGAGAGCCCCCTCGGCGAGCACCGTTCCATCGAGCGATGCCTCGGGCACCATCACGTATAGCGGGAGCGCGTGCGTCATCAACGACGCCACCCTCCTTGCATGGTAAGCCCCGATGACGCCCGACCCCTTCAAACCGTTCTCCTTGAGGATGTGGATGGCGATGATGTGGTCCCAGATCTTCTTCTTGTCCTTCTCTAGGACGCCCCACGTCCTCCATGACTCTAGGGCCTCTTCGATCAGGTGCCCGGTGAACTCTGGTAGAGGGGCGGTGGTGTTGTTCTTGAGGTAGAACCACTGCGAGTGCCACCCCTTGTTGGACGTTGATAGCCACATCGACAGGTACTCGCTAACCCGATTGTTTCGGAGCTGGATGTCGGTGCACCCCATCAGCATGTGCAGCTCCTGCCTGCCGCTCTTCTCACTCTTCTTCTAGAGGGTGATGACGAAGAAGTACCTCCACAAATCAAAGTGGGGCTGATCCCCAGGAACCCCTCGCATAGGGTGACGAACGTCGCCATGTGCTGGATCCCATTGGGATTGAGATGCTGCACTTCGATCTTGTAGTAGTGCAGCAGCCCCAAAGAAATATGTGGGTGGGGGTCACAAATCCACGCTCATGGAAGTGGGTGAACGACACCACATAGCCATTTGGCAGCGATGGCACATCCACCTCGTCGAGCAGCAGCCACTCCTCGGCCATGGTCCACGCGCGGAGAAGACCGCGACGAACGAGGCCCTCCATGCGCTAGAAGGTGATGTCAGAGCGGCACCACGGATCCATTGGAGATGGGGCGGGTGGATGCGAGCTCAATGGCGCCGGGGATGTAGAGATAGGAAATCTGAGCGATTGCCGGCAACAGTCGTGGCTGTGGAGGCAAGGATGCAAGGTATGGAATCTGGGGGAAGAACCCTTTGGTTTTATAGGGGCGACGGATGCGAGAAAACCAACCGCCTGCCTAGATCTCCGTGCCTGCCATGATCTGCTGCAACATCCCACCGCGGGACGTGCCCACGCAATCGCTGTCCGTTCCCTTAAAAAACTCACCGGACCTTTCACCTCTCCGGACGGGCCACGACTTGTCTTGAGTAAGGGGAATACAGATCTAAAAGCGCCTCTACGGCCCGACTACGCCCAGGAGTTCACAGGTCGGCCCATCGATGGGTTTGACAACCACTCTAGGGACCTTTAGGGTGAGAGGTGGAAAGAGATAGGCCCGCTAGTGGCTAGTACCTAGGCACACGAGCGCTGTGGGCATCCCAGCCCATGTTCAAGTCTCGACCGGTTGCGATCCATGTTTTTTTTTCAAAGAAAGGTACTTAGCCCTCGGGACCGATCGAATGGACCCGAGAACTATATGGATTGATCGCTAAGAATCTGGGGTTAGCCACCAAACTGACCCAAGCTGGATCCCCACGATCGGGATGCCCGGGACCCCACTCAGACTAGCCCATTAATAGCTCATCGGATGCCATGATTCATCCTTAGAGGAAAATCATGGCATGGCTCGACCCCTCCATTTTTATCAGAAAAAACACTTGAGGGAAGACAATCATAAAGATGGACTGATCCTCGACTGGGCCCCTGCTATGGGAGGGGGCTCGAGGAAAGGGAATCACCGCCCCTAGGTCATGCTATGGGCAACAAAAGAAGGCCAAGGCCTTTAGAGTCCTCCCATTCAGAAAAGCCTCCGAAGGAGTGTTCTAGTCCACCGCAGGCTCGGGGGATACTGTCGGGGACCATTACTAGGGTACTGAAGAAGATGAGGTAATAACCATCAACATTGATTCATCCGAGCAGTCAAGAGCACGACTACAGCTCCAATCGACCCCTTGGTGTGCAAGCTCCACCTCGCCCGGCCTCTGGGGGCAGGCTCCGCCTCGCTCGACCCCAAGGCCGCGCGCTCCACCTCACCTGACCTCTGAGGGCTGGCTCCGCCTCACCTGACATTGAGGCCATGGGCTCCACCTCACCTGACCTCTGAGGGCTGGCTCCACCTCACCCGGCCTCTGAGAGCGGGCTTCGCCTCGCCTAACCCTTGGGTTTGCGCCCCATCTCGCTCGACCTCTGAGGATGGGCTCCACCTCGCCCGACACCGCCTAACCTATGAGGGCTAGCTTTGCCTCGCCCAGCCTCTGGGGACGGGCTCCGCCTCGCCCAACCCTTGGGTTTACGCTCTGCCTCACCCGACCTCTGAGGGCGGGCTCTACCTCGCCCAACACCGAGGCCGTGGGCTCTGCCTCGCCCAACCTCTGATGGCTGGCTTCGCCTCGCCCGACCTCTGAGGGTAGACTTTGCCTCCCCCAACACCGAGGCCACAGGCTCTGCCTAGCCTGACCTCTTAGGGCGGGCTCCGTCTCGCCTGACACCGAGGCCACGGGCTCCACCTCGCCCGACCTCTGAGGGCTGGCTCCGCCTCGCCCGACCTCTAGGGAGGACTCCACCTCGACTAACCCCAAGGCCGGGGATCCATCTCGCCTGATGGAGACTCATACCGCCGCCAACCACTTTAGGTCCAAGCGAATATGCCTAGGTCAAAGCTCTGACACCAAGGAGGTGACCTACACACCCCGATATAACCTGTGGCCATAACGGGCCATACCAGGGGATCTACATCAGGAACAGCATCGGGCGTACCAGTGCTATTCTACCAAACCCTCGTACGAGGAGTGATAGGCGCGTCAGTTCACCATGACGTACGCCAGGGGGGAGTGGAGCGCCAGTGATGGATAGGGCCGCAATGTGGAGCTATCCCTATTGACATCTACAGGGTTAGCGGGCCCCGCGTGAAGGAAAAGAAGGACCCAGCGATCCTGGAGGACTTCTTCTCCTTCTCCTTCTCTTTTCCCTCTACTGTAACCCGTGCTTTCCCTTCACCTATAAAAGGGAAAGCAGGGCGTCCCATAAGGAGCATCGCAACACATCGCATCGATTCGGATGGGAACTCATTGAACTCCGAACTGATCAGAACACACAAGCACACAGCCGGGAAGCGACGGAGCTCTCGACACCCGTTCGCTCCTCTCACCAAAGACTTGGGACATATCCCTCTCTCGACCGTTTGTAACCCCTACTATGAACTTTTGGTGCTAGTAACACGAGCAGCAGCAATGAATTAGACATAGGGACATTCTGCCTGAACTAGTATAAACCTCGTGTTCTCTTAGCACACCATCCGAGCTAGACGCATAATATTAGAAATTTACTAGTCGGTGGTAACTCAAAACACCGACAGTACTCGTACTAGTCAAGGGCGATGCGCATGCACGGAGCTGACCCCCGCTCGCCCCCGTGCGTCGACATTGGCATCCCGGGCCAGTGGCCAGTGGGGCGGGCTAGGGTCGTAGTGTGTATGGGCGGTTGAGCGTCGTTGTCCGTTGCCGTACCATGCGATGCGGCCATCGCCATATCTATCTCCCAAATCGATCGGGTCACCCGCACCGATGTGGGAGTGCTATCCTGCCGCTACCGTCATCCCGGGGGGCCGCACCTGGCATCTCCTCGTCTCTAGCACCGATGGCCGATTCCCTCCCTGGCTGTGGGTCGGGCCATCCATGCGTGCGGGAAACGAGAACCCCAATCACAAGGCACCGCTGACGGAGACGAAGAATTATCTTTTTTTGAGTGGACGAAGAATTATCTTTCTTCTCAGCCTGCGTCATACATGGGCCATACGGCCGTGACCTGCGGTTCTGACTTCCTACGGGTTCTGAACTTCTGATTTTGCTTTAGCTGATTGTAGTTTTGTTTGTGGGTTTCCGTTCAATTTACTCGTTGCGGTTGCCCTTGCAAACTACGCGTCACATTAGCGGTGTATGGGAATTGGGGATGAATTAGGGTGTGTAAGAATGATGAATAGTTATGTACCTACTCGCCATGTTTCTGTTATCTGAACGTGTTTTGCTGAATTTGGGAGCGTAAACCCATCGTTTCCAATTTGGATTAAGGTGAGATTGTTCATAATCAAAATAATTCTAGCCTCCTGCAACTTGCTGTTATGAGTAGAAGTAGCTATGGGCTTGTGTCTTGGGCCTCGGCCTCGTAACGAATATGGGCCTCGGCCTGTTAGCTCATGGAGGGCACCATCGACTCCACGTGCGGGCGCTCCATGGATTTGATCCGGGCGGATTAGATTCCACCATATCACGGTTTTCAGTTGGATTTTTTTTATTTCTAACACTTTTTTAAACTATTTTCAAATCTGATACTGTTTAATTTTTTTTTTCAAAACTAACACTTTTAGCCACGCCTATTTCCAAGGCGCGGCCAAACAACACTGATGCGCCATACATGGCAGCGCAGCAGGGGGTGACGTGGCACTGGCCCGGGCCCTGATCGACTGACGTGGCAGGCGCTGTCACGCCGCAGATCTTGGCGCGTCAGTGTCGCGCCACGCTGCATGGCGCGGCAGCGCTGACTACATGTCGCGCCGTGAGCCTCCTTCCCTCTATCTGCCTTACTTCGAAAAGAGGTGGAGGGTGACCACACCGCCCCCTCCCGCCTCTCCCAAGGGCTACCACTGCCCGGCCCTCCCTGCCTCCCTCCCTCCCTCCCTTCCATTCCCCCAGGCTTCTCTTCGGCCTCGGTCATGGTAATGATGCTCTTCTTTGTCGTTTGAATGGTGGATTCAAATATTATGAATGGTAGTTATGGTTTGGAGGAAAATTATATTTGGGAACTATGGGCTAGGGTTTGGAGGAAGATATTAGTTAGAAGTATGTTTACCATATTTAGTGTAAGGTTTATTTTTGTTCCTATAAGTGTTGGTTATATTATTTTAGTTGAAATGCAAATGGTTATCTTTTACATTAATTTGTGATGTATTGATTGATGTTAAATTACAACCATTTTATTAGATGGAAGACATGTTTCGGGAGCAGTTGTGGCGAAAATGGGGTTATCCTAGAGAATTGTACCCCGACGCGTCTAGCAAAGATACCCCCGTCCCTCCTGACCTCCTTGTCCCTAACTGTGACTTTTGTTTCCCGGCCGACGTGTTTCAATCGAGATATCCAGACACAGTGGCGCGTTGCTTCTACACATGAACGAGGCAGAGGAGAACGCGTTCTTGTCTCAGGCCACAGATGAAGCGGATGCTGCTTACTATAGGCGACAGGCATAATAGGGCAATGCAGGTGAGCCTAGCCATAGCAACGAGGTTGTGGTAGAGGATTGGTACTCGAACGACGAGTTGCTTACTCAGTATGTTTCCGACTGAGGATTTGTGATTGCACCGTGTGTTGGTTCCATGCTTTAGATTTGGTAGTTCCATACTTATTAATGAACATTGTTGTTATGTACTAGAACTTTCAATGTGTTGTCTTGTGTATCATGTGAACTATTGATGTATTTGAACTATCAATGAGTAGCCTAAGTGCTTTCGAAGTGGTTAAGAAGAAGAGTGTTTCATTTGAACTATTGTTGTATTGTACCCATCCATTTGTCACCCTCCGATCCATCCAACTATAACCCAAGTTTTTATAATAATAACGTACATGAGTAACTTAGATGTTGGGATGGTAAGCTTAACGATCCATCCAACTATAATTCATGTACTTGTCTTAGCAAGACCTATGAGAAACTACCGTCGATTGTCAACCAGGCATTGTCTGCGCTTAGCCTGGCCCAGGTTCTGCCGTGCCACCGCCAAAGGCGCAGCAAGCTTGACGCGCTAGAGAAAATGGCACGGTAGCCTGACGCGCCATTGCTCACGGCGCGGCAAGGCTATCATGCCATCCATCACGGCACGGCAAGGCCTAGATGTTTCCAGCAGACCGAAGCCGAGCAAGTTCAACGTATGTTCAACATAGGCAGACCAAGACGCGTGAATATAGCAGGCTCGACATAAGTTCAACACATGCACAAGTGTTCAAGTTGCTACGTAAGACTTGATTCGTTCGACATAAGTTGACACGACACATTAGTACATAAGACTTGAAGCAAATTAAGTTCATGACCACATAAGTTCGACCAAATGCACAAGTTGGTACGTAGGTCTTCAATCACAAGTGCAACTAGTACATAATTTGGGTTCTACATGAACTCCAAAATAAGTGCACAAGTTGATGGTCATCTTGCTGACATGATCCTTCAAGATCTTGAGCATCTCAAGGCCTTGGTGAAGGTTTACCTACATTATCATTAGAAGGGTAACTAAGGAGGTAGGACAACAAGTTTTGTAATTTAGGATACTTGGAAAATAAAACATGGGCTATGCTTACCTAGACCTTACGTCCCAGGAGTGTAAGGGTTCCTCGGACGCCTCTGTCTCTTTAGATTTGTAGGCAACATATTAGGAGTGTACCCAACGTCGGTGCGGTCGCGATGGCAGGGCTGACGGCCATACTATTGTGTACGGCTCGTACCCTATAAGTATAAGATAGGCAAGATTAGTTATAATCTTTATCATTGCTAGTTCATACAGGCCAAGCCTTTCCGCACTTCACATCATACTTAACGAATCCGGATATGGACTGTTGTAACGAAGACACCCAAATATCGTTATTATCATCAACGAGTCCTAATATATGACAGACAAGGTAACGTGCAGTGAGCTGCTGATGATTTTCCTTCCCCTTATTTGATAGGCAAGTGTGGGGTTGGACCACTTTACTTATCGTCCACTTGCCATCACTCTGTCTCTTTCGTGCATTTAACCTTCACATACAACAATTTTTGCATATCACGTGGTACCTCAACTCCTGGTCCGAATGAGTGACGGTGTACAGCCTATGGTGATACACAACATAGTCTTAAAGGAACACTTCATCTCCGACATTGTATTAAATATCATCCCCTTGCTAAGGATTTCATTCTCATGGTCATATAATGATTTCCTACACATCTGCAAACTGGTGTCACAAGCTGCCATATCCATCATGCTGATATCCCTATAGTTCGGAACGCCACTGAAAGGTATGTTCATCGACCTCAGTTGCATAAGCTCTATCACTGTGTAAGGTAGTGGTGGGACGTACTGCTATGCTTCGCTAATTCTACCCCATGAATCATAGGGGGTACCACCATCTGGCAAATCTATGGCTAGTCTACCCTGAGCCGGCATAGCATGAAGTACCTTAGTTGGTACTAGTAATGACATAGCATGAACCGGTACTGGCATGGCATGAACTGGTGTTGGCATAGCATCTGTATCTCCTTGGTCATCATTAGAATCATCAGAATCACTGCTAACTACATCACCGATCCTGTCCTCCTCCTCCTGCTCCTCCTCTTCCCGTTCAAACTCATTCACATCGAAGTTATTGTTTATACAACCTACTAGAGTTGAATGAAACTGCTCCTGCATCAACTGACTCTCCAAATCCATGTTACCCTGAGTTGATTCCCCTTCGACCCCCAATTCTTGTTCATTGCCTCCAACACCATCACTGGACGGCCCGTCATGGAGACCCTGCATCCTATATCCATTCTCCACCACCACCTCAGCCATGGGCACATTGGAACCTTGTAGCACCCTATTGTAGCGGAACTAGTGAGCAGGGTCGCGCAAGGGCATCAAGACATAGTGTGCCCTAGTCTTTCCACTATCAAACCTCCCCTTTAGTGTAGAATCATCGCCAAACTTTGTATTCAAACAGACACAAAGGTCGTCGAAGCTAGGAGGTTCATCAAACCATTCCAATTCTTCTTCCATATCCTCAAACATACCATCTTCTTTCCTAACACTTCCTCTGTAAAAAACTCAGGACACAACAATCCATCTATAAAAGTATTTGAGGAAACTTCATCAAGTCGTTGAAATCGTCGTATCACGCACTACTAAGTACCAACACATGAAAACTAGTATCTATACTAACTATCATTACTACTAGAAACTGACTAAACCTTAACTACCTAACCAATCCCTAAACCCAAAGTCCTAACTAACAATAGCCTATACCCTGAACCACTAATCCTAACTAACAAAAACCTAAACCCTAAATTACTAATGAAACCCTAAATCCAAAATCCTAACTAACAAAAACCTAAAGGCTAATTACCTAACCATACCCTAAATCCTAACTACTTAACTATAGCAAATCACTAACAAATAATCAATTGATTCAAAATTTAATCACCAAAATGAGGGTCTTGGAGGGGCAATACCTTAGCAACAACGGGGAGAGCTCCTAGGGGTCAGCCCTGACGACGGAGAGGGCCGCCGGCGTCCTCGCCGGCGGTGACGGTGGCCGAACGACCGCCCACCAAGGGAGGCGGCGCTGGCGGCCAAGGGGCTGACCCCAGTCTATCACCAGGGGAGGTGGCGCGGGCGCAGGTAGGGAGGCACGGCCGGCGGTGGATGAGCCAAGGGAGGGGGGCGACGGCAGCGCGCGGTGGCGGGCACGGGCGACGGCGGCGGGCATGGGCAAACAGGAAGGGAGGGGCGCGGGCGGCTAAGGGGGTGCGGCCTCGCCTGAGCAGGGGAATGGGAAGAGAGAGGGAAGGATGGAGGCGCGGTGGAGGACCCAAGGCCATGGGCGGGTGCGACGGGAGGGTGGCGGCGGTGTCGGGCGACGACGGATGAGACAGAGGAGATAGAGAAAGGGATGGAGAGAAAGGGAAGAAGAGAGGCCTTGCCGCGGGCCTGTGATGGGCCTTGTCGCGCCATGCGGCGTGGAGCGTCAGTGCTGCGTCCAGATCCGCGGCGCGGCAACCCCGGCCACGTCAGCGTTCAGCAGCCCTAGTCGCTGCCACGTCGTAATAGGCGCGACCAAAAGTGTTAGTTTTGAAGAAAAATAAACAGTGTCATATTTGAAAATAGTTTCAAAATAGTGTTAAAAATAAAAAAAATTCTCAATTGAATTGCGCGGTCTTCCGCTCCAGCAATTGCCACGGCTCGAGGACTAGCTATCTTGGAGGGGTGGAGTAGTGTTATGGCAGTGGAAGAGGTCTGCAGGAGCATGCACGGCCACTCATCAGGTCTTCATGGGCATGCACGCCAGGTCCAGAGGCTAAAATAAGAAGGCCCGTGCGGTATCATTGGTTAGAAGGCGCATGCACCATCCTTGGTTAGGAAGGAAGGAGTCGGGAGGATTATTAGGAGTTGGTTTCCTAGTTTGTTAGGAGTGCACATGAGTATAAAGGTTTCCTAGTTTGTTAGGAGTGCACATGAGTATAAAGGTTTCCTAGTTTGTTAGGAGTGCACATGAGTATAAAGGTCACTGGATCTGCTGTGAATAAGGCATCGAAGGAAATAGGACCTCCCAAGGCGGCGGGTCTTCTCCTTCGACCGTGGCTGTCAGCGATTCATCCGTGGCCACCGGCGACAAACCCACCGCGCCATTCCCTCGCTATCTTCTGCGCTCCCCACGCCACCCACGCCATATCACCTTCGTTTCCAATTTGGATTAAGGTGAGATTGTTCATAATCGAAACAATTCTAGCCTCCTGCAACATGCCTTGTAGAATGTGTGATACCAGCCGAGATATTATCACGCGCTTGTGTTTGGTATGCTTGGTTCAAGTGCACTCGTAGTTAGCCTAGTTGGATTCGACTGGTCATGTTATGAGATCTATTTAACCCATCCAGTTTAATAACTTACTTTGGCATTCTGCCATGGTTGCCTTGTTATTATCCTGCATCCTCATGCAGTATTTGGTGATAGTCTTACATTTTTTCTGCTACCAATATGACTGACAAAATTACAAGTTTGCCAATTAATGGCTGCTTCTTCAGGCTAGTGTTGCTGATTCTTTCATGGCGGATCTTGATGAGCTATCGGACAGAGAAGACTATCCTGTGAGTTCATTTCTCTCTTGTGAAGGATTCTTACACTGCAGCACATTTTGTTAGCTGATTACTGACATATTGCGCTTATTTCAGGAAGTTGAAAATGCAGAGGCAGAAAACTTGGAAGAGGATGCTGATGACAATCTCCCTGACCTGAAATCTCTTGATCTTGATAGTGTCTCAAAACTTCAGAAGACACAACGTTATAAAGACATAATGCAGGTAAGCCAGCTATTTCGTGGAAACCCATGTTTTCCCCCTTGCTACATTTCTGGTTAACTGTAATTAAACTAGTATATGGTTGAAGGCACCCTGAGATTTTAAATGGGGCTGCCCATTGTTACCCACCAATGCATAAGCTGAATAAGTTTAAAATTAAAGCTTCTTGTGCAGGTGAATGAATGGATACTAAACGACATAAAACAATTTTTTGTTAACTTAGTCTCTTGTACTAACAGTTCTGTTCACATATTTTATCTTCCCAGTTGAATGGACTTTCCATGATGTAAACAGTTCTTCATCAAATATTAATGGGTGTATATCTTAGAATGTAAGTAAAGTCTAAAATTATCTTCTTTTTGTTGTACTTCAGAGAATTGTGTTTATGTATTTATCTTTTTGTGCTGAAGTATTGATCCTATCGATATTTAATTTAATTGACAACACTGGATAGTCTATTCTGCTTTGTTAAATCATTTTATTACCGATGTAATCCCTAGCATTCTTCATTTCATAAGTCATTTTTCTAAACCCTTTTTACTTGTTGCTCACAGAAAGTTGAAGATGCACTTGAAAGAGGTATAAGTGACTCCAATCAAGGGGCCATCCTGGAAGATCAAGAGTACCAGCTTGTTTTTGATTGCAATGCTTTATCAGTAGATATTGACAATGAGATTACTATAATCCACAATTTCATACGTGACAAGTTCAAGCAAAAGCACCCTCTACTAGAATCCCGTGTTCACCATCCGATTGATTATGCCCGTGTTGTCCGGAAGATTGGAAATGAGATGGACTTAACACTTGTTGATTTGAAAGGTATTTTACCTTCTGCAGACATAATGTGGATCACAATGGCAGAATCAACAACTAGCAGGGAGCCTCTTTCTGAAGATAATTTAGTAAATACTATTGAAGCGTGCGACAGAGCTCTTAACCTTGATGCAACAAAGAAGATGCTACTTGAATTTTTGAAGAGACGAATGGGATACATTGCACCAAACCTTGCTGCCATTGTTGGCAGTGCTGTTGCCTCGAAACTGATGAGTCGGGCTGGTGGTTTGGAAGCACTGGCCAAAATGCCCGCTTGTAATGTGCTGCTTCTCGGTGCAAAGAAGACAAATCTGTCTGGATTCTCTACTGCATCAATGCAGTCTCGTATTGGTTATCTTGAACAAACTGAAGTATTTCAAAGCACACCTCCATCTTTAAGACCTCAGGCTAGTAGACTTCTAGCTGCAAAGGCAACACTAGCAGCAAGGATTGATTCCATAAGAGGTGATCCAACTGGAACAGCTGGGCAGAACTTGTTAGAAGAAATTAGTAAGAAGATTGAAAAGTGGCAACAACTACCACCTGCAAGGCTTCCAAAGCCACTTCCTATTCCAGACTCCATGCCTAAAAAGAAATGAGGGGGTCGTCGGCTCCGGAAAATGAAGGAAAGGTAATGTATTTGAAACTTTTTATGTCCAATTTTTTTTTAAACTATTATACTTCATGTAACAAATTGCTATATAATGCCCATTCACGTGTCTGAGTTCCCTGATTGCATTACCTGTTTGTCTCATTTGCATTTTGCATCTTACTTTATTATATTACTGTGAGTGGCCCTTGCTAATTTCCTCTTACCTTTTTGTATCTGGGAATTCAATTGTGCAGATATGCACAGACCAACACGATGAAGCTTGTGAATCGGATGAAGTTTGGCATGCCAGAGGAGAGCACATTGGGTTAGTTATTAGTCAAAACATGAACACTAGAATGACATTGTTTAGTTTCACCCTGTCAGGAACTGGAATGCTTTTCTCCTTTTTAATTAATACTCTTTAGTATTTCTATTACATAAATGCAAAACTTTGTTATATACTATTACATAATAAAATTGCATATGAATCCGTATACTGGAAAAATATCCATAACTACAATAGCAGTTATCCTTTCCCTTTTTATCTTTTTTTATCTTTTTATTTTCCTGTGCGTGACATTTCTTCACTTGATGATCTGCAAGTACTCGTCTTTGTATAATATATTTTGAAATTGTTTACCAGGAAGCATATGCCATTGCACCGGATACCGTTCCGAATAGAAACTGCTTTATTATGCATGCTGCAATGAACTTGAATACATTCTTCAAGAAAAGCTTATTTGTCTGCATTTCCAATCTTAACAGTCCCTTTTTACAATCTGTCGCTCATCATTAATTATTTTGATATGTTTATATCAGATTCCAAGAGAAGAGTTCTGAAAGTAGTGGATCAAGATTGGGGTTGACATCAAGTTTTGCATTTACGCCAGTTCAAGTAAGTGAGTTTTGGGTTGGAGTTGCAATGTTCCTTTTCTATTATATTTAAGTGATACACTACCTCAGTTTATTTTTGCTTATGATCGCTACAGTTCCCCTTATCTTCCGTCCTATCAGTTTACATACAGCTCAACTTCTGTGGCCCTGTGATCCATCTTTTTGATGATTCTTTCCCACAGGGAATAGAAATGTCAAATCCATTTGCCCAAGGTGGTGACATAACCGAAAGCACCTATTTTTCAGACACCGGAACATTTTCAAAGATCAAGGTCTGAAGGAATCAGTTTATTTGCCCCCCCATCTTCACAGAGTCATCATAGTCCAAAGGGTGTTACATATGAAAATCAGGTTGGTAGCATTCTTGGTCATGGTTTTCACTGTGCAATATTATCCTTAGGTTACCACTTTTTGTTAGCATGTTTTGTATTTCCATGTGGTAGATCTAGTAGATGTATACTTGGCTACTTGCCGTAGCCACCAATAGAAACTTGTTTGGTTTCCTCAGTGATGAACTATGACATGAGAAAATTCTACCCGCGATTCTTGTTCCCCAGAAAAGACAACCAACAGGAGATGATGTGCTGCCTATACAAATCGAATTGTCACTCTTTTCTTTGGACCATTCCTTGCTCTGCTTCCAAAACCATTTGTGATGCTGGCGTGAAAGAATCCGATCTTAATCTGTGAGCGCCCACAGTTTTGGAACAGCGGCCCTGGTGGAGCACTTATCAAGTTGCTCAACGAACCCTGAGGACTGTAGAACGCTGACGCACTGGTTGCAGTGAGCCAGTGATGATGATCAGTTCCGGATGTTGCTTGAGACTGTTGCATCGACTAGAAGCCAACGAACTTTTCTCATCCAGGACCAGGAGGCAGGGGCCAACTTTCCTGTGAACTCTGTGATGGTCCTTGCTTGATGGATTGCCGTTCGTACCGAAGTCTGCTGCGCATAGGCTGCCTGTCTTTCAGATTGGCATTGCGCTTTGTCGAATTATTTGGTCGCATAGACCGATCAGAGTGGGCACGGTTCATTGTAGCTGGACTGCCTCCAGTGAGGCCGTGCAGCCGTGTCCCGGCTTTGTTTTTCACGTGAGCTCATGAAAGGCTGGAACGATCTGTACTGGTTACTCTACGGCTGCACGCAGTACTTATACCGTGACATCCGTCGTCCATCGTAAGTCGTCGAATCGGATTCGTCTTCTCATGCCTCAGGAGTCAGGAGCCACGACAGCCAGAATCATCATCATGAATAAAATCCGGTCTCTCTTACGTATGGAAAGTGGGAAAACACACACACGCCTATGGACTCAAATTGATCCAATAGAGCACAACGTTCCACCTTTTTCCAAGAATGGAAATGACCATCTTTCTTGTAAAACCCTCTACTACTTTGTTTGGTAAAAGAAGAAGACATTTTTCCCTTGTTTGCACTCAAAATGTTATCTAAACTTTGCCCACAAATATATATTTTTATATTTATCCTGAATAATTTGAGGATTTAATGTTTTATTCAACTAGTCGAATGCTCATGCATTAGAGCCTCATGACTCGAGTGGTATATCTGGGTTAGATAGTTTGGTATTCCCGTCATCCCATCATACTCATAATTGCAGAAGAACCTTCGACTCATGCTCTAATCTCTTTGCATCATCATGTTTGCCACTTCCTTCAGCATGTGCGTGTCTTGACGAATATTGTTATACAGTTATACACTATATCGTAAGGATCCCAAATAGAGGCATCATCTATCTCATCTATTTTGACATACTCATCTATGTCCTCTTCTAAAGTTGCAGTTAACAGCATCTTTTTTTTAAAAAAAATTATGCATATAGAGTTTCTATGTGCATCCGAAAAAGAAACAACTTATTTTTATCTATGCAATATGAAAAGAGACCCCAAGAATTACTTGTACAGGTGCAGAAGGTGAATCTTGATTGACAGAGAGGTTGCCAGTGGATGTTCACAGCGTGTGAGGATTATGACGATCGTGAGTGTCAGTGCGAATAACGAGCATTTTGTCTAGGTCACCTATGATTTCTCCACCAGGTTTTAATATAAGGAAAACATAATTAATGGGCCGTTGCAGAAAAAGAGAGAGGGGATATTGCGGAAACGGACGAACATTGGGATGGACAGACAAAACCCAATAGCGATAGAGAGACAGAGAGGATGGTGAGATAGTGATAAAAGATAGAGATTATACATACCCTACACACTTGTGCTCCCGTAATTGCCTAGTACTGGTAGAGCACAATATTGTCATGCTTCTCACTCCCTTTTCTGTTCCTTTATTTATCTTGACGTGCGTCATCAGCAAGATTAGCAACTACACTCGTGCTGTCACGCGACTCTGCTTTCCAACCTCGAGACTGGCCTGATATATAGCCTTGGCGGCTAGGCCCCTCCAAAAGAATCGCAAAGCAGCAGGGCAAGGGAGGCCATTGCTCTCCTATACTGGCCTCAGAGACTTGCCTGACATACATATCCCCCAGAGGCCGGAGCTGATCCTGATCGCGCACGCTCAGCACCTGCTTGAGGGCATGGCTGCAAGGAGGGCTGCTTCCTCCGTCCTCTCTCGCTTCCTCCTCACAAGGCCTTCGCCTGCTTCTCCTGCTTCCCCCGCCGGCAAATCCGCTCTCCTCGGAGCAGGTGACGATCTCTTCATGGACCCTGTTTCTTTCTTGATTCATTTCTGTTAATGATTGCAATCGATCTCTGATACTGGAATTACGAGGGCCGTCTTGCCTTCGCCTATCATTTTCCTGCTGCCGTTTCAATCACCTTATCACGTCGTCAGGCGTAGTGCCTTTGTCTTTTCTCTGTGAAGTTGTTAGACTAGGATCACGCATAGATCTAGCCGGGTACTCGTTGAATGTGTAGTATGTCCTAGTACATGTTCTAGACAGAGATTAGAGGGAGGAGTGGATGAACGTGTTGAACCTGACACCGTAGAGGAGGATCCGCTCGCGTCCGCTATGGAGTAGGTGTCTGCGCTAGAGCAGTGACGGTTGGGGAAGAGGACGGTGATGAGCAGTGGTGACCGGCGGTGAAGACCGGTGGCGGCACAGTGCAGTCCGGCGTCGTGGGAGCCCTTCGGTGTAGATGCAGAGGCGGCGCGGCTGGTGGCTTCCCGTCACTGGCTGCGCCCCTCTAGATCGAATTAGGGTTTAGGTGTTGGTGGAGACTGTAGCTCAGGCGAACCTCGTACTCAGAGCCGTCGGCCCCCACCTCTATATATTGCGCAGTGTGACAGAGACCCTCCAGCCATAGTGAGATGGACGCCCCCGATCAGAAAGCGGATCAAAGGCCCAACTGGGCCGTTGGGCCCAGTTTAGGATTAAAGATCAATCTAACAATCTCCCTCTTGATCTCCTACCATCTTTCAATTTCATATCATTTACTTTTGTTCATTCCATTACAGATTAGCGCATAGAGCATGTTTCATCGTCACGGTCAATTGCCGATAGATTTAACAACTATAACATACCACTCTGTTCTGAAATAGATACTTAACTTTGGGTCTTCTTTTGTCCAGGAATTATAGGCTTTCCCTTAAACCCATGCTGGCTACATATTCTCTGAACACGTTGGGTGGTAAACCTTTTGTAAGCGGACCCGCGAGCATCTTTTCGGTACTTATATGCTCAAAACTTATGACATGATCCCGGATTTTATCTTTCACAACATAATACTTTATGTCAATGTGTTTGGCAGCACCACTTGACTTATTGTTGTGAGCATACTGTACTGCCGGATTATTATCGCAGTATAACTTAAGTGGTCTATAGATGTCATCAACCACCTTCAAACCGGGTATAAACTTCTTTAGTCTGTTCATCTGCCCCGTTGTCTCATAACACGCTACAAACTCGGCATACATTGTGGACGATGTAGTGACGGTTTGCTTTGAGCTTTTTTATGAAATAGCTGCCCCTGCAAAAGTGAATACATATCCAGACGTGGATTTTCTATCATCTCCCGCATAATCAGAATCTGAATATTCTATTATATGGAGTGAATCTGATCTTCTATACGTCATCATGAGGCTTTTCGTTCCTTGCAAATAACGCAAGACTTTCTTTACTAATTTTCAGTGTTCTGTTCCAGGATTGCTCTGGAATCTGCCAAGTAACCCGGTAACAAATGCCAAATCATGACGCGTACATACTTGAGCATATTGCAAGCTTTCGACAGCTGAAGCGTATGGAACCGTTTTCATTTGATCGATCTCATACTGATTCCTGGGGCATTAAAAATTCCCATATCTGTCGCCCTTGACTATAGGAGCAAGTGAGGGACTATATTTGTGCATATTGAATTTCTTTAAGATCTTTTCTATGTATATCTTTTGTGACAGTCCTAATACCCCTTTACTTCTATCTCGGTGAATCTCGATCCTTAGAAAGAACGAAGCTTCACCAAGATCTTTCATATCAAATTTTGAGGACAAAAACTTATTTGTCTCTAGTGGTAGACTGACATCACTACTAGCAAGTAAGATATCATCCACATACAGGATAAGGAAGATAAACTTCTCATTCTTAAACTTTGAATAAATACAATTGTCCTCTACATTCTCTTTAAACCTAAAATTCCTTATTGTCTGATCAAACTTCAAGTACCACTGTCTTGAAGCTTGTTTAATCCATAAATGGATTTTTTTAGGCGGCATCTCATTCGTTCTTTTTCTTCCATGATAAAATCTTTCGGTTGTGCCATGTAAACATGTTCCTCCAAGTCCCCGTCGAAAAATGCCATCTTTACATCCATCTGATGTAATTCTAAATCGTAATGTGCCACTAATGCCATTATGATTCTGAAGGAATCCTTACATGAGACTGGAGAAAAATTCCTTCTCTTTGCGTAAAGCCTTTTGTCGCAAGTCGCGCTTTATATCTCTCTATATTTCCTTGAGAGTCAAGTTTTGTTTTGTAGACCCATTTACATCCTACTGTTTTAGCTCCTTTAGGAATTATTTTCAAGTCTCAAACTTTATTGGCATTCATAGATTTCATTTCATCTTCCATGGCCTCAAGCCACTTTGATGAATGATCACTTCTCATGGCTTCTTCAAATGAGGTGGGATCATCCTCCATTTGAAATTCCTCAGTGTTGTATACTTCACAGTCAGCAGAAATAGCTGATTTTCTAACTCTTTGAGACCTTATAGGGGCCTCCACATTTGGCACTTGTAATACCCGGTTTTAAGGACAAAGCCGAATGCACACCATATGTGAGCCCTGATAATCAAACATCACATATAGCTACAAATGAAGGGGCAGCATCAATTCACAATGCTTAATATATAGCGAACTTAGCAAAAGAGATAACCTTAGAAAACAATCAACGGATAGACAACTCTGATCTCCGGGTGCAGACTTCACTCCACTGGATCCAACTAACTGGTTGACCACAAGCCCAACTTCTCAAGTCTCTGACAGACTGTCATCCAGCCTGAGGTGTGGGGGAAATTGCAAGGGTGAGTCCATGTCGAACTCCGCAAATATAGCAACAAGGTAGTGTATTCCATAACCACATGATCAAGTATAATTGAATAATAAATAGCTCAGAATAACTCAGTTAAGCATAATTAAACAAGTGCTCATCTTTGGCGTAAGAATCCTTTGGCCGCTCGTATCCGTGAGCACGGCTAGTATACCAGTTTATTAAACTCTGCGCAGAGGTGTACACTTTCACTGTGAGTCGTGAATTGCCCTTTCGCCCGAGGTCGTGAGCCTCTTAACCCTCTACAAAGGAAGGCCGGCAGGGTTCACTATGAAGCCTTTCAAAGGTTTTGTCTAACCGGGAAGGGCCGCAGGGTCATCGGATATAAGAACCCCCTTCTAAAAAAAGGCCGCTACCATAGCTAGGCTCAACATGACAGAGGCTGTCCTATACTCAACTCGTAGTATCCTCTAAGCCGGCTAGAAAAAGACCTCATACTGAGCTAAAGCCAGAGCCATATAGCCCTCACAGCTGTACTGTAAGTCCCGGATGATCACTTACAAATAAGACCTTGTGGAGAGGGAATTTAACCCTCCTGTTGTTGCTAACAAGTCATCTTTTATGTTTATAGCATATTCATTAATCAAGTTTCAAGATCATGGTCACAGAAAGAAAACCCAAGCTATACTTGCCTTAAACACCGATCCTTTGGTAAGCTTTAATCTTCAACGTTTTCTTCTTCTTCTTCTTGATCTCCAACTTCTTATAGATCATCAACGCAAAACTCATCGACTGGACAAGACCGAAAAGCACCACACAAGCACCCGAACAAGCATGCATAGCAACATACTAGATTAGAACAATACACCAATCAATGAAAAGATTCGAAATCTAATCTACACATTGCTACGATCACACACACGTGAAAGGCACACTAATCGGAGCTACGGTAAACCAGAAACATCTATAGAAGGATTTACGTTGGAAAGAAAACTATATGCTTTATCTATTTTAATGATCATAAAACATGTATAAGATATCTTAGGGGAATATCTAAAATTGAGTTAAGTCATTTTATACTTGAGTTATTAGATTTAGAAAACTAAGATAAATTAATCATATCTTAATTATAAATATTTTGATATCATTTATGCAAATTAAATTGAAATATAATAACAAATGAGAGTATATATATTCAAAGTATATATGTCACATTTAAACTTGGCAAATTACAATTTAAAGACATACATGTTTATGTCACTAATTAATCATATTTTATTAATCAACATATCTCTTATTATATAAAGTATTTAAACTTTACTTTAAAAATATAGAACATGTGAGAGCAACTAATAGAACAATTATATTATGTCTCATAATTGATCCAAGCAAGTCATAATTAAAAAGGCATTAATGTTGGCATACGTCATATTTTATAATTATAAAAGATTATATATATACTTTTAGTCATTTAATCATCTATAAATTAAAAACATAAATCATGTGAGGGCATCTATTCATACTTAACACATATGCAACATTCAACTAATTATAATCTAAGACTATACTAAAGTTACTGATTAATCAAATTAACAGGTTATGTATAATCACCGAGATATAAAACCTATATTGTTTCTAGTTATAAAACTAATTATAAGCATGTTAACCAATTTAATATTTAGCTATATATGAAAAATCATGTGACATGAAAACCATTAGCGCTACTGCATAGAGCGCTTCGACACGAAACTAACGCAATGAGAACGAGACGAAACGGAGCTAAAATGATGAAACGGCGAAGGATTAAAGATCAATGATAATTACCAGATGGCAATCTTGTAAATACTATCATCTTCCTCCTTGGTCTATCTCCAGCACGTACGTGGCCTCCTTGGTCACGTAAGCTGCTGCTGCATAGCGCACAGGAGGAAGGGGCCGGGGACGGCCGGACCTGGCTGGCCAGCGGCGGCACAGGCCTGCACAGCGCAGGGGCCCACGTGGCTGGACCGGGGCCGGCTTTAGACGGTGGCTGCCGGCCACTACAGGCACGGCCTGCTGCCTGCACGCTGGAGCACGCGACCAGAGGGGCTGGGGGTGCGGCTCGCCTGACCGAGTCGACTGGAGGTGCGCGGGTGAGGGCCAGGGGCGGCGGCGCCAGGCCCTAGGCGAGGAAGGCCGCGGCCATGGCCAGAGATGGCCTGGAACAGAGAAAGCCATGGCGAAGCTCGCCGGAAAACATCAACGAAAAAGGAAAAACGAAGGGAAAACACTCAAACGGTGATGGATTCGAGAAACGGAAGACACGACGGCGTAGAGGACGAAGAGGGCTACCTTCTAGTGGTGGCGGTTTTCGCCGGAGACGTCCGAGGTGGCCGGAAAAGCTCGCCGAAGTTCGCCGGAAACTTAGCTGTGGAGAACTTCGGCGTCCGATCTGCGGGGCTACGAGTGGCGGCTCGAAAAATGGGCTGTACTTCTGGAATCCTCGCATCGAGGGCTACGCCGGCATATATATATACGTAGGGTTTGGATATTTTGGAAATCCGAGATATTTTAGTAAATATTGATTTTCGGAATTAAAATAATTACAGAAAATCGGGAATTACTATTTAGGCTCTGAAAAATATCTCCGAGCTCCGAAAAATTCCATAAAAATTCCTAGGAATAGATGAAAGGATAAGGAACACAACCAAAGTGGTTTAGCTCCCGAAAAAGACTTTTGCATTGATCAAGGAAAAAGATAAAACTCCAAGAAATATGAATTTAATCCCGAAAAAGGTCGAAAAGATTCCCGAAAAGAGAGGCATCGTCCTAACGTGTCTTAAAACCTTTTCCAAGCCTTTAGATTTTAAAAACAAGGCATCTTATCTAACTTTTGTTTTTGCAAATTTTCAAATTCTTTTTAAACCACTACTTGAAAGCAATATTTTAAAGATTGAGATTTGAATTTATTTTCCAAACCACTCATCACAAAAGTATCAATGCAACGGCATGTATGCGCAAACATGTTGTTACCCTTATGTTGGATTTTAATTTAAAGAAAAATTTCTTTTACCTATGTTTTTATGAGCACAAAACTACAAAATAAATCATTGTTACCCTATTTCTAAAAGTGCAAAATTTGGGGTGTTACAATTCTACCCCCCTTAAGATGAATCTCATCCTCGAGATTCGGAAGATGATGATCAAGACACTAGAATACACACTGCCATTGGATCTTCTTCACTTTCTCGAGTAGTTCCACCGTCTTGACAAAGATTCCTCTTGACTTTTACTCCAAATAGCATACTCGTTGATCCCAAGATGTTGATAGGCCCTCTAATTAACTCTCAAGTATCCACAAACCAACTCTCTGATACACTTCCAATTGTTAGGCCTCTTCTCTTTTCTTTTTTTTACAACCTCAATGAACTGTTGCAGCTGGGTGCTAGCTTATTCTTCACACTAACACTCCATATGCTTCTCACAAAGACCACTTTGGAATCCATTAGGTGACAAACTCTTGTCCTCACTAATTCCAAAATGTAACACAATACTTCTCAACATGTCTTGCTAGATTTTTTTAGTCCAAGATATCAAATCGACTACTTCATACATCCATATTCCAATTGATCCTCATGTATTACTCTCTCTTGGTCCAAAATAGATTCCAACTTCAAAACACTATTAACTATATATATGCTCAGGTTGAGTTGTGACTCTTAAACACAAAACTTAATCCATGGTGTCGTCTAATCTTCTTAGCATAGCTCTTCCAATTTGCTAACGGCATTGGCAACGACTTTTATTTCTCCTAAAGATAACACATACTTCTAAACCAAAAACATTTGGTTACTTGAACCCAACACTGATGTCACAATCTCAAACCAACTTACTGAAAATGTCCCTTAGATTCTTATGATTCACATAGATATCACTCTTCATGTCCAAGTAGATAATACCACTATGCTCCACAATGATAACTCCAGATCTCATATGTCAAATAGTCCATCTCAAGCCTCCATAGTTGTCTTGATGCACAATTCACTGCTTTTCTTACATAGAGCACATCCATATCCTTGCCGACCGCTTTATAAAAGAAACTCTTGTGTTCAACACTATAATACCTCTAATAAACGTGTGATAGAATCTTACCATTCTAAGGAACTCTGAATCACTCTTGCATACTTAAGCGGGTTCCAGCTCAACACATCTCTCTTGAGCGATTGTCCGTATAATTCTATCATTAGAGACATCCCACAACCAAAAAGAGAACTCCATCCAAACTAAACTCGCTTAAGTTGCAAAAGAACCAACTGTTGAGAAGTCCAATCATCATATTTTCGTATGCCATCAGTGCCAACTTGTCTTGAGTTGAAGGTTGAACTCCCAAGTGATGATAGCTTGAAGCGAAGACCAATCCTGACAAAATATTTGAGCTCCTTGTAGATGATCCAACCTATTAACAATCTTGAACAAAGATCCTTGTGTCTAATAGTGATTCCTCAACCGTAGGAATAACCGATACTTCCAAGTGAAGCTCTAGATTGTATGAGACCTCCATCTTGCGATTCCTTTATGCCTTGGCTACCCCCCTTAAGAACACATCAACCAGGGGCACCAAAGAATAGCTTGCATCTTCTTCTAAATGAGATAGTTATCATGATGTCATCCTATTATCCCAAAGTGACTCATGTGCATTGGCAAAAACCAGAACCTGTAGTTCCTCGCGAGCATAAAAACAGCAGCGTAGTAAAACTAGTATAACTTCTGTTATGTAAATCCAATGAAGTTGTACTTTATATCGTTGGAAAGCTTATGAAATCTTCTACAACTTTATTTTAGAACACTTTTCCAGATTCGGCAGTTAAGTTGGTCAAACACAGCACACAACCGAAACTGTCCCAGATTACAGACTGGGCTTGTGATGTTTATATCTCCCAAAATATATTAGCTACGATAGTGATTCCAGAGGCATATGAAAGATACAGAGGTCTAGTTGTATCCAGAAAAATTCCATAAACTTTGCACCAACCAAAATTGCGTTATGACTAGAATACCACAGACTGCTCCAGATTTCTGACAGCACAGATACATCCTCTTATGATTTTCATAACTTCATAACCATAATAGCTATCAGGGTGATTCTTGAGGTCAGAGAAACATGTTGAAGTCTAGTATTCTCTAAAAGTTTACCATGATTTTTGATTGCCCGAAAACAGAGATATAAACCAAAGATGACAAGTTGCTCCAGAAAGATAGGATAGGAAAACAGGAGAAAACCAAAACCCAACTATCTATTCATTAATCCTTATGTCTTATGCCTATAAACTAAATGAATTTGTGGAAAATACCACAAAATCATTGCACTCATTACAAAGATTCAAAACAAAACATAATCATAATGACAAGCCAACAAGCAATTAGGGTGCACAATTCAATCATTGACTAACACTTGCGATACTATCGTCTTCTTCATATTATGGGTAAAGATCCTATAGCTTAACTTCGAATTGCGCGAGAAGGTGGTAAGACAAGATTCTAAAAGCATATCAAAGCAAGGAGTAGATGGGAACAAAAAGCTTTTAAAGAAGCATCAAGGAGGGAACGAATATCAAGGGTAAGAATGTAGTAGAGAAGAAAATATCAAGATTTATAGAACAAGGATTTTTGCTGTAACTTGTAAACCTTAGAACGGCCAGTTTCTACTAGGCTCCGTCCTACAGTCAGCATTGCTTTGATACCACTTGTAACACCCGGTTTTAAGGATAAAGCCGAATGCACACCATATGTGAGCCCTGGTAATCAAACCTCACATATAGCTACAAATGAAGGGGCAGTATCAATTCACAATGCTTAATATATAGCGAACTTAGCAAAAGAGATAACCTTAGAAAACAATCAACGGATAGACAACTCTGATCTCCGGGTGCAGACTTCACTCCACTAGATCCAACTGACTGGTTGACCACAAGCCCAACTTCTCAAGTCTTTGACAGACTGTCATCCAGCCTGAGGTGTGGGGGAAATTGCAAGGGTGAGTCCATGTCGAACTCCGCAAATATAGCAACAAGGTAGTGTATTCCATAACCACATGATCAAGTATAATTGAATAATAAATAGCTCAGAATAACTCAGTTAAGCATAATTAAACAAGTGCTCATCTTTGGCGTAAGAATCCCTTGGCCGCTCGTATCCGTGAGCACGGCTAGTATACCAGTTTATTAAACTCTGCGCAGAGGTGTACACTTTCACTGTGAGTCATGAATTGCCCTTTCGCCCGAGGTCGCGAGCCTCTTAACCCTCTACAAAGGAAGGCCGGTAGGGTTCACTATGAAGCCTTTCAAAGGTTCCGTCTAACCGGGAAGGGCCGCAGGGTCATCGGATATAAGAACCCCCCTTCCAAAAAAGGCCGCTACCATAGCTAGGCTCAACAGGACAGAGGCTGTCCTATACCCAACTCGTAGTATCCTCTAAGCCAGCTAGAAAAAGACCTCATAATGAGCTAAAGCCAGAGCCATATAGCCCTTACAGCTGTACTGTAAGTCCCGGATGATCACTTACAAATGAGACCTTGTGGAGAGGGAATTTAACCCTCCTGTTGTTGCTAACAAATCATCTTTTATGTTTATAGCATATTCATTAATCAAGTTTCAAGATCATGGTCACAGAAAGAAAACCCAAGCTATACTTTCCTTAAACACCGATCCTTCGGTAAGCTTTAATCTTCAACGTTTTCTTCTTCTTCTTGATCTCCAACTTCTTATAGATCACCAACGCAAAACTCACCGACTGGACAAGACCGAAAAGCACCACACAAGCACCCGAACAAGCATGCATAGCAACATACTAGATTAGAACAATACACCAATCAATGAAAAGATTCGAAATCTAATCTACACATTGCTACGATCACACACACGTGAAAGGCACACTAATCGGAGCTACGGTAAACCAGAAACATCTATAGAAGGATTTACGTTGGAAAGAAAACTATATGCTTTATCTATTTTAATGATCATAAAACATATATAAGATATCTTAGGGGAATATCTAAAATTGAGTTAAGTCATTTTATACTTGAGTTATTAGATTTAGAAAACTAAGATAAATTAATCATATCTTAATTATAAATATTTTGATATCATTTATGCAAATTAAATTGAAATATAATAACAAATGAGAGTATATATATTCAAAGTATATATGTCACATTTAAACTTGGCAAATTACAATTTAAAGACATACATGTTTATGTCACTAATTAATCATATTTTATTAATCAACATATCTCTTATTATATAAAGTATTTAAACTTTACTTTAGAAATATAGAACATGTGAGAGCAACTAATAGAACAATTATATTATGTCTCATAATTGATCCAAGCAAGTCATAATTAAAAAGGCATTAATGTTGGCATACGTCATATTTTATAATTATAAAAGATTATATATATACTTTTAGTCATTTAATCATCTATAAATTAAAAACATAAATCATGTGAGGGCATCTATTCATACTTAACACATATGCAACATTCAACTAATTATAATCTAAGACTATACTGAAGTTACTGATTAATCAAATTAACAGGTTATGTATAATCACCGAGATATAAAACCTATATTGTTTCTAGTTATAAAACTAATTATAAGCATATTAACCAATTTAATATTTAGCTATATATGAAAAATCATGTGACATGAAAACCATTAGCGCTACTGCATAGAGCGCTTCGACACGAAACTAACGCAATGAGAACGAGACGAAACGGAGCTAAAATGATGAAACGGCGAAGGATTAAAGATCAATGATAATTACCAGATGACAATCTTGTAAATACTATCATCTTCCTCCTTGGTCTATCTACAGAACGTACGTGGCCTCCTTGGTCACGTAAGCTGCTGCTGCACAGCGCACAGGAGGAAGGGGCCGGGGACGGCCGGACCTGGCTGGCCAGCGGCGGCACAGGCCTGCACGGCGCAGGGGCCCACGTGGCTGGACCGGGGCCGGCTTTAGACGGTGGCTGCCGGCCACTACAGGCACGGCCTGCTGCCTGCACGCTGGAGCACGCGACCGGAGGGGCTGGGGGTGCGGCTCGCCTGACCGAGTCGACTGGAGGTGCGCGGGTGAGGGCCAGGGGCGGCGGCGCCAGGCCCTAGGCGAGGAAGGCCGCGGCCATGGCCAGAGATGGCCTGGAACAGAGAAAGCCATGGTGAAGCTCGCCCGAAAACATCAACGAAAAAGGAAAAACGAAGGGAAAACGCTCAAACGGTGATGGATTCGAGAAACGGAAGACACGACGGCGTAGAGGATGAAGAGGGCTACCTTCTAGTGGTGGCGGTTTTCGCCGAAGACGTCCGAGGTGGCCGGAAAAGCTCGCTGAAGTTCGCCGGAAACCTAGCTGTGGAGAACTTCGGCGTCCGATCTACGGGGCTACGAGTGGCGGCTCGAAAAATGGGCTGTACTTCTGGAATCCTCGCATCGAGGGCTACGCCGGCATATATATATATACGTAGGGTTTGGATATTTTGGAAATCCGAGATATTTTAGTAAATATTGATTTTCGGAATTAAAATAATTATAGAAAATTGGGAATTACTATTTAGGCTCTGAAAAATATCTCCGAGCTCCGAAAAATTCCATAAAAATTCCTAGGAATAGATGAAAGGATAAGGAACACAACCAAAGTGGTTTAGCTCCCGAAAAAGACTTTTGCATTGATCAAGGAAAAAGATAAAACTCCAAGAAATATGAATTTAATCCCGAAAAAGGTCGGAAAGATTCCAGGAAAGAGAGGCATCGTCCTAACGTGTCTTAAAACATTTTCCAAGCCTTTAGATTTAAAAAACAAGGCATCTTATCTAACTTTTGTTTTTGCAAATTTTCAAATTCTTTTTAAACCACTACTTGAAAGCAATATTTTAAAGATTGAGATTTGAATTTATTTTCCAAACCACTCATCACAAAAGTATCAATGCAACGGCATGTATGCGCAAACATGTTGTTACCCTTATGTTGGATTTTAATTTAAAGAAAAATTTCTTTTACCTATGTTTTTATGAGCATAAAACTACAAAATAAATCATTTTTACTCTATTTCTAAAAGTGTAAAATTTGGGGTGTTACAGCACATCTTCTGTTTGAGACTGTTGTTGCTCCCCCTACATGTGTGGCAATAGGTTCTACAGGATCTTGAAGAACAGGTTTCTCATCATCATTCATTATAGCCACAGGCGGAATAACAACAGGTGCTGACACCATAGTATCTTGCACTGTCGGTGCAGCGACAACATGTAGTGAGAAAAATGGCTCATGAATCATCAGAGTGGGCGTATACACCCGCTTCTCTTTAAGGTCAATTTCTTGAGCTACCATGCTCCCCCTTATCATTTCATCCTTTAGGAAGACAGCGTGTCTCGTTTCCACAAACTTTGTATGTCTGTCTGGACAGTAGAAACGAAAACCTTTTAACTTTTCTGGGTAGCCAATGAAATAACAACTTACTGTTTTAGAATCTAGCTTCTCAATGTTTGGGTTAAATATTTTAGCCTCAGCAGGACTCCCCCACATGTAAGTGGTTTAGTGAGGGTACTCTTTCTGTCCACAACTCATATGGTGTTTTGAGCACCGACTTACTTGGTACTCTATTGAGAATATGAATGACGGTTTTTAACGTCTCCATCCACAGGCTCAATGGTAAGGTGGAGTAACTTATCATACTGCGCACCATATCCATCAGGGTACGATTGCGTCTTTCAGCTACTCCATTCTGCTGAGGTTCATCCGATGTAGAATACTGGGCTACTATGCCATTCTTCTGTAAAAACCTTGCAAAAGGTTTAGGAACTTGGCCATATGGGGTATGCCGACCGTAGTACTCCCCCCACGGTCGGACCTGACTATCTTAATCTTTTAAATTGTGTTGGTTTTCAACTTTTGCCTTAAATATCTTAAATTTATTCAATGTTTTTGTTCTTTCTTTGATTGGATAAATGTACCTATAACGGGAGTAGTCATCTGTGAATGTTATGAATGAATCATAATCATCCACACTCTTTACAGGAAACAGACCATAAATGTCTATGTGAATAATCTATAAAATTTATGCGCTTCGTTTGATATCTTTCTTATTTTTCTTTACATACTTTTCTTTTATGCATTCTCTGCATTATTCTAAATCTGAGAACTCTAATGGAGGAAGAATATCATTCTTAACTAGTCTTTCTATTCTCTCCCTAGAAATATGGCCTAAACGAAAGTGCTATAATTTCGACGACGCATCGTGAGCTCTCTTTCGTTTTCTGTTTACATCCGCAGACGATGATACATTCTCATTGTCGCACGCAACATTTCCATCATCGCATACAACATTCACATCATCATATAGTGATAACAAATAAAGCTCATTTGTAAGATAGCAAAACCAACACACGCATTATTAAATGTTATCTTATATTTGCCATTTCCAAAATGGCAATCATATCCATCATTGTCTAAGCATGAAACACTAATCAAGTTTCTCTGTACGGAGGGAACATAAAGTACATCTCTCAGTAAAAGTGTGAAACCATCAGCAAGCTATAGAGAAAGATCGTCAACGGCTTCAACATCTGCTCGGACTCCATTTGCAACTTTAATGTGTCTTTCGCTTCTTTGCGTAGTCCTCGTCGAACGGAATCCCTATAAAGAATTAGCAACATAAATAGTTGCACCTGAGTCAATCCATCAAGTAGATTTCGAATACTGTACATACAGGGATTCATTTATGAACGTAATAATGTTCTCACATTTCTTTGTCTTGACCATCTTTAAGTAATCGGGACAATCTTTCTTATAATGTCTCTTCTTCTTGCAATAGAGACACTGGCCTTTCTCCACTGTGCACTTGTTCTGCTGAGGCTGATGCAGCATGGGGTCCTTTCCCTTTGATTTTGAGGAGTTAGGATTAATATTCTTTTTCTTGTTGTCTTTAAGATAATTGATAGTGCTACCATTGACGGCTTTCATTCTCTCCTCCTCTTGCACACACATAGCCATGAGCCTCTCCATGTTCCACTTCTTGGGCTGTATGTTGTAGTTAACAACAAAAGTGTCAAACTCCTTTAGCAAAGAAGCAAAAATCAGATGGATAATGAATTCTTCCTTGAGAGCCAGATCCATTGATTTTAGCTTGGATGTCAAATTGCTCATCCTTAGTATGTGCTCTCTTATGCCATTATTTCTAGAGTAACTCTCTGTCACCGGCTACTTTATCAGCTAGGTAGCATATGTGTTTGAAGAGCCAGTGAACTGACTCTTTATTCTATCGAGGTACTCGGTGACGGTGTCACACTCTGGGATTGAGCCCACAATTGCAGGTTCAATCGTGTTCTTTATCACAATCATATATTTCTTGTTAGCAGTGACCCATTTTCTATGCTCAAGGTCATAGGACATCTTTTGGGATGCAAAATCCCTCTCTCTAGTTGTCCAAGCGGCATCAGCCTCGTTTGTCACCCTCGCCGGTGTCACAAGCTGAGTGGGACACGGTGAGGTGACTACCCAGTGCACCTCAACCAAGATGAAAGCTAGACCAATATTTTTCTTTCACTCCGTGTAGTTATCATTTTTGAAAGTGGGGATCTCTTCGATACAACCCATTAAGTTGTATCCATCTGAAAACACAATTCATATAGAGTGAGAACATAAACATAATAATAACAATTGCATGCTTTAGTTCCAACGTTGGTCAAAATTAAACATACAATTGTCCTCTACACTAATTCTATATCACCGTTGGACAGAAATAGAATTAATGCATGACAAAACTCATTATAAATAACATCATAATATTACCATTAATCAACGTTGATCAAATTAATAACAATATTATAACCAATTAAAAATATATTTATTTTTAAAATTAAATTCTCCCGTGGTAGGCTGATGAGCAGGCCAAGGGAGGCCATTGCTCTCCTATACTGGCCTCAGAGACTTGCCTGACATACATATCCCCCAGAGGCCGGAGCTGATCCTGATCGCGCACGCTCAGCACCTGCTTGAGGGCATGGCTGCAAGGAGGGCTGCTTCCTCCGTCCTCTCTCGCTTCCTCCTCACAAGGCCTTCGCCTGCTTCTCCGGCTTCCCCCGCCAGCAAATCCGCTCTCCTCGGAGCAGGTGACGATCTCTTCATGGACCCTGTTTCTTTCTTGATTCATTTCTGTTAATGATTGCAATCGATCTCTGATACTGGAATTACGAGGGCTGTCTTGCCTTCGCCTATCATTTTCCTGCTGCCGTTTCAATCACCTTATCACGTCGTCAGGCGTAGTGCCTTTGTCTTTTCTCTGTGAAGTTGTTAGACTATAGGATCACGCATAGATCTAGCCGGGTACTTGCTATTGAATATGTAGCATGTCCTAGTGCATGTTCTAGACAGAGATTAGAGGGAGGAGTGGCATGTTTTCTGATAGATCACACGCCTACCATGCGTCAACGAACTAGTTTGAAGCATGTACTAATCAAACGCTAAGAAATTGTTTCGTCAGTCCATGGATTCTGCGTTACCTTTGAGTTGAGCATTTTGTGATTCATGCTCTAGCTGAAACTTTTGGATTTATTGAACACGTTCTGTTGCCAGGGGCTCTTCTTCACAGGTTCAGCACTGCACCGGCAGCCGCTGCTGCCACCGCAGAGGAGCCAATCCAGCCCGCCGTGGAGGTGAAGCACACCCAGCTCCTCATCAATGGCAACTTCGTCGACGCTGCTTCTGGTATGGCAAGCTTAGTACCTTGGACCTGTCGTTGGCGTTCATCAGGGTCTCAGCGACGTGTACCTTTAAATACCAGGGAAGACGTTCCCGACGCTGGACCCCAGCACCGGCGCCGGTGAAGCTCGAAATCAAGGCTTCACCGGCTCCGGCTCTCTCCAGTTCATTTTTTTGCCTCGATTTTCGAAACGGACTGAGAAAAAACACGCGACTTTGACATAGGAATTGTGAAAAAAAAATTATAGGACCTGTCGGCTTACCAATGGCCGACTCCACCGCATAAGTAGGAACCCGTTTCTGCTAGGCTGTTTTGATATTTTATTTTTTTTAAAAAAATTACAAATAAAGTTTCGACCTCTAAAAATATTGTCAGCTTAGATGTTAAAAAGCAAATGCAACCCATTTTACAAGGATATGTCATTAATTTCATAATTTTAAAATTCAAATTCTTCCTATAATCCTATATTTGAATTTTCAGTTAAACTGTTTGTGTTTGATTAATCAAAGAAATTGTTGCGGAGAATTTTCTATTTGATAACCTTGGATTATCTGAGAATATTTACTAGTTTGTACGTTAGTTTAGTTACGTATCGCATGCATGAATGTACAGATAGCTAGCTTAATCATTTCTTCTCTGTTTCTTGACGACGACCGGCACCGCGCTCTGTAGCCACATGGGCGTTGACAAGGTAACTCAACTCAACCCCAGCCTTTCCATGCATGCTTCAGTGCCCAGCACTGATCGGATCCCTGAACAACTTGCACGTTTTTGGTGCAGCTTGCGTTCACCGGATCGACGGGCACGGGGCAGATCGTGCTGGAACTGGCGGCGAGGAGCAACCTGAAGCCAGTGACGCTGGAGCTCGGTGGCAAGTCCCCTTTCGTCGTCATGGACGACGCCGACGACGACCAGGCCGTCGAGCTCGCGCACCACGAGGTCTTCTTCAACCAGGTGCGTGTCCAACTGCAACTGCAAGTCTGCAATGGTGTGGGTGAACTGCTACGACGTGTTCGACGCCACCATCCCGTTCGGCGGCTACAAGATGAGTGGAGTCGGGCGGGAGAAGGGCATCTAAGCCCTCCGCAACTACCTCCAGACCAAGGCCGTTGTCACGCCCATCAAGGACCCCACGTGGCTGTAATCACACCCGTCCTATTCCTCATGGCGCTGCGCCGATTCGCGCCGGTGCTCGACACCGGAGAATCTGACCAATAAAACAACCGTAAAAAACACCCTGGCTTCTTCCTCGAACTATAAATCCGGCGGAAATGATAATCTCAGGGCGTCCAAGCGTCTGGACGCTCCCATTGTCGTCAGCCGCAATGGCCCCAACCCTACTCCAGAAATTTTCAAAAAAAATAATCCACTCCAAAAGCATTTGGATTCTGGCTTCACCTGACTCTACACACATGACTTGCACTCGCTGCTGACCTCCACTGGCCACTTGGTTCCGGCGTGGTCCACGACGACAGCTGCGGCACGCCCGGCCGCCTACCTGGCGCCATCCTTCCTCTCCACCGCGCCCGAGCGCCGCTGCCTGCAGTCCTATCTCTCCACCGCCACTCACTAGTTACCACTCGCCGCCGAGTTCTCTACGTCGATGCGGTGTGGTCCACGGCGACTGCTCCGATGCGGCGTTCTCACTACACCTAGCCGCCAGCCTGCCACCATCGCCCCTCTCCACTGCACCCGAGTGCCGCTTGCTGCCTACCGCAGTTCCCTATCAGGTAGGTCGTAGCCACCGACGATACCGTGTTTGATTTTTTTTTGATATTGTAATGTTTTAATAATTAATTGCAGAACTAAGAGCTAAAATAAAAAAAAGATTTGCTGAATTTTAGTTTGCGACGGTTATTGCATATATTTTATACTAAAATTGTTAATTCTGTTTATTGCAGTTTCTGTAAACGCGATCTGCAATTTTCAGAACAAAAACTACAAACCCGACAAAATTTAATTCGTGTTGGCACAAAGACAATTAACAATTTACGATTATTTTCTATAGAAAGATAAGGGCAAAATTTAATATATTATGACACAAAGGCACAAAACAAAACACAAAAGTAATTATTTACTGTACTTATTTTAGGGATAATATAGGAGAAGTGACTACTGTACTAGTACTACTCAGCACGTCACAGGTTCACCTCGTCTCAACGGACTGAGAAAAACCACACGACTGTGACATAGGAATTGTGAAAAAAAATTATAGGACCCTGTCGGCTTACCAATGGCTGACTCCACCCGATAAGTAGGGACCCGTTTTTGCTAGGCTGTTTTGATATTTTATTTTTTTAAAAAAATTACAAATAAAGTTTCGACCTCTAAAAATATTGTCAGCTTAGATGTTAAAAAGCAAATGCAACCCATTTTACATGGATACGTCATTAATTTCATAATTTTAAAATTAAAATTCTTCCTATAATCCTATATTTGAATTTTTAGTTAAACTGTTTGTGTTTGATTAATCAAAGAAATTGTTGCGGAGAATTTTCTATTTGATAACCTTGGATTATCTGAGCAGATTTATACGTTAGTTTAGTTACGTATCGCATGCATGAATGTGCAGATAGCTAGCTTAATCATTTCTTCTCTGTTTCTTGACGACGACAGGCGCCGCGCTCTGTAGCCACATGGGCGTTGACAAGGTAACACAACTCAACCCCAGCCTTTCCATGCGTGCTTCAGTGCCCAGCACTGATCGGATCCCTGAACAACTTGCACGTTTTTGGTGCAGCTTGCGTTCACCGGATCGACGGGCACGGGGCAGATGGTGCTGGAACTGGCGGCGAGGAGCAACCTGAAGCCGGTGACGCTGGAGCTCGGTGGCAAGTCCCCTTTCGTCGTCATGGACGACGCACGTCGACCAGGCCGTCGAGCTCGCGCACCACGAGGTCTTCTTCAACCAGGTGCGTGTCCAACTGCAACTGCAAGTCTGCAATGGTGTGGGTGAACTGCTACGACGTGTTCGACGCCACCATCCCGTTCGGCGGCTACAAGATGAGCGGAGTCGGGCGGGAGAAGGGCATCTACGCCCTCCGCAACTACCTCCAGACCAAGGCCGTTGTCACGCCCATCAAGGACCCGCGTGGCTGTAATCACACCCGTCCTATTCCTCACGGCGCTGCGCCGATTCGCGTCGGTGCTCGACACCGGAGAATCTGACCAATAAAACAACCGTAAAAAACACCCTGGCTTCTTCCTCGAACTATAAATCCGGCGGAAATGATAATCTCAGGGCGTCCAGGCGTCCGGACGCTCCCATTGTCGTCAGCCGCAATGGCCCCAACCCTACTCCAGAAATTTTCAAAAAAAAAATAATCCACTCCAAAAGCGTTTGGATTCTGGGTTCACCTGACTCTACACACATGACTTGCACTCGCGGCTGACCTCCACTGGCCACTTGGTTCCGGCGTGGTCCACGACGACGGCTGCGGCACGCCCGGCCGCTTGCCTGACGCCATCCTTTCTCTCCACCGCGCCCGAGCGCCGCTGCCTGCATTCCTATCTCTCCACCGCCACTCACTAGTCACCACTCGCCGCCGAGTTCTCTGCGTCGATGCGGTGTGGTCCACGGCAAAACAAAACACAAAAGTAATAATTTACTGTACTTGTTTTAGGGATAATATAGGAGAAGTGACTACTGTTGTTGTAACACGGCCTCCGAGAGTGGCGGAGACCTACGCGGCCAGCAATTCGCAAATACGTCTCCGACCAACTACCTAAGCAAAGGCCCAGCTACCACGGTTTCTCAGACTGCTTGCAGGACGCTGCCGGTGACCCTGGCGCAGCCTCCGCCCGGTTAGCTCGTAGGCGTCTCTGGGCGGAGGGGGCGGAGGCCGCCCTGCTGCAAGGCTAATCAAGTGCCAGCGTTACCTACGTGTGTGTGCAGGTAACTAGAGGAAGGCGCTCGTGGACGGCGTGGGCGCGCCGGTTCGGCCTCCGCTCGTAGGGGCAGAGACCCAAGCAGGAGGGCGGCAATACTGGGCGTCGGGGCTCTACGGCCTCGGCGTCCCAGGGGCAGAGACCGACGGCGGAGGTCCAGAGGCTCGTCGCCGAATCCTGAGGTTTGATGGGCCGGCTGATCGCGCAGGCCCAGTACCTGAGGGCGGCATGACAAGATTACCCCCGAGACGAAAGGCGAGTAGTGGAATATTCCAAGAATGTACTGTAGCAGTTGAAGGGTACTATTATAAACTCTATAAAAGTGGTAGTTGAGCCCTATAAATAGGGAATACTTGTAACAGTACCGGTGGTTGGAAAATGAATGAATGAAACCCTAGTTTTACGTGCCATTTCCCTACACGCCCACTTGTCGTGCTTGTTTCCCGAGCCTCCGCCTGAGGGCAACGCTTAGCGGGCGGAGGCCTCTACCTCCTCCACACTGTCTGAGACCGCTAGTCTCAACATTAGCGCCCATCGTGGTTTAGCCAAGGCAAACCAACGATGGTAGGGAAAAGAAAAACCACAACCAGAGCAGCAACGACCACGGGTCAGAGAGGAAGGCCTAGGCGCACCACTCGTAGCACCTACGCAACCTCGTCAGTGGAGGATGACACCAGAGCAGATGCCCAGGGTCAACCACCGGAACCCCAAGATCCAGAGATTCAAGATCCGGAGGCCCAACCAAATTCAGGCACAACACTCGAGCAAGAACTGCAACAGCTGCAAGCACAGTTGCAAAGAGCGCAACAAGAAAGAGACAGAATGGCAGCAGCATTCGCAGCTAATCAGCAAGCTACTCAAGCGTCAGCACAAGCAGCAGAAATAAGGCAGCAGTTGGCAGTCCTACATGCTGAGATGCTAAGTATGCAGCATGCAGTACCAGCGTCAACCTCCGCAGCAACACCAACTGCAACCATACCTCCGCCAGTGATCAGCCCGACCACGATGCCATCTCAGGTGATGCGGAGGCCTATCGATCCCAAGTCCCCACTCTCTGAAGGCATACAACAATCGCCATGGCTAACGGCATACAAGCCAATCACACTACCAAAGTTCAACAGAAACACAGACCCCCATCAGTTCATTATGAGTTACGAGGCAGCAGTAGCCTCCGCCGGCGGAGACGACGCCGTCCTGGCAAAGTCATTTGTTATTGCTGCCGAAGGTGACGCATTGGCTTGGTATTCCATGCTCAAACCAAGCACGGTCTATTCTTGGAAAAATCTCCGAGACAAGATATTGGCAAATTTCAAGGGGCTAACAGCACAGTCGCTGACATCCACAGATCTGTTCCGGTGCAAGCAAATGTAGGGAGAGACACTACACGACTACTTCCAGAAATTCGTGCAACTAAAGGCGAAGGCACCAGACGTCCCAGACGAGATCGCCATTGAAGCAGCTATCAAAGGCCTCCGAATCGGGCCGTTCATAGCACACCTAGCAAGAAAGAAACCAACTTCCATACATCAGTTGTATGATGAGTTCGAGAAATACTGCAGATCAGACAATGACCTGTGGAAAAGGCTGGAGGAGTAGGGTCAAAACAGACAGCAAAATAGCAGCAAAAACTCCCAGAAGAGCTATACGAACTAGAATGCATCAAATCAGAAACCAGGCCAGGGGCAAGTGCTCAGCATCGAGGGTCAACCTTACCCCGAACAAGGGCAACTGGCAGCACCAGCAGGGCCGAAGACCCAGACTAGGAACCAAGGTCGGCAAGGTTACCAAGGCAAAAACTAGAACAAAAACCAAAAGCAGAAACAACACAGGCCATATTGTGTTTTTCACGGCGAAAGCGCAGGGCACAGCACCAAAGATTGTCCGGAGACAAAAGAAACATAGGAAAGGATGAAGAACAAGCAGACTGCCCAACCTCCGACACAGCAGAGCACAAGAGAGGTCAACACCACCTACACAACTGGCCACCAGCAGTACTGCCCAATGTAGCCAGTGCTAAACGCAAACCAAATACATCCCTCCACACTGGCCTCTGCCTATTACCCAAACTTCCTACCAGCATGGCGGTCAGCGCCTTCGGAGCAGCCTTTAGCGGGCAACTACAGGTCGGAGGCAAGCCTGACCTACATAAACCCAAAACCTCCCCACATAACCTACCTCGAAACAAACCAACCGCCACAAAACCAAAGCAAGTTCGAGCATCCGCCGCAACAGCAGCACATGCAGCAACTGCCTCCGCCGCCACCTCACAACCAACCCCCAACACTAAAAAATGAGCCAAACCTAGAAAACCAAGTCAACCCTCATGGAGCACTACCAACAATAGGCATGATACTACCAATCGCCGAAGGATCATCAATGGAGTTTCAAACAAAAAAGCAGAAAAATGATCACCTCCGCTTGGTAAACAACGTAGCAGTCCAAGGCCTAACAAAATACACAGATTGGTCCAGAGTCCCAATCACCTTCACAGAAGAAGATCTCTAGCTAGAAAGCTACCCTCACACAGACGCAATGGTAATCAAGACAAACATAGCATCATGGGAGATAAGCAGAGTGTTGATTGACACTAGCAGTTCAGCAGACATCATCTTTGCAAATACCTTTGACCAAATGAAGCTCAGCAGGAATCAACTACAGCCCTCCGAATCCCCTTTGATAGGATTCGGAGGCAAGCAGATACAAGCACTAGGAAAGATATCACTCCCAGTGTCATTTGGAATCCAAGCAAATGCTAGAACCGAATACATAACCTTCGACGTTGTCGATCTGTATTACCCATACAATGCTATCTTGGGCAGAGGATTCACAACCAAATTCAACGCAGCCCTACATATGGCCTACCTGTGCATGAAAATACCAGCACTCCATGGTATTATCACAGTCCGTGGCAACCAGAAAGAAGCAAGAAACATAGAAAAAGCAATCTACAGAGCCCAAAAAAACATCAATGCAGTCGAGTCAGCAGACAAAGAACTAGAGCCTCCGGACATGCCCAGAGGAAAAACAGACATGGCAGGTCAAGAAGAGACAAAGGTGACCCCTCTAGAAAAGGAGTTACCAGACAGAAAAGTAACAATCAGCTCAGAATTGAGCAAAGCAGAGGAGGAAGAGCTCATGGAAACTCTAGTAAAAAACAAAGACATCTTCGCCTGGTCAGCCTCCGACCTCCAGGAAGTCAGCAGGGACATCATACAACATGAACTGGATATCAATAAAAACATGAGGCCAAGAAAGCAGAAACAGAGAAAAATGTCGGAGGACAGAATCCTTGTAGCAAAGGCGGATGTGCAAAGATTACCAGATGCAAAAGTCATCAAGGAAGTCAAGTATTCAGAATGGCTTGCAAACATAGTACTGGTACCAAAGAAGAATGACAAAATGAGAATATGCATAGATTTCACAGATCTGAACAAAGCTTGCAAAAAAGACCCTTTCCCACTGCCAAGAATAGATGCCTCCGTCGACAAGGCAGCCAGATGCCAAAGGTTTTCTCTCCTCGACTATTTCTCTGGGTATCACTAAATCTGGATGAAAAAGAAGACAAAGACAAGACAAGTTTCACCACTCCATTCGAGACATATTGCTACACCAGAATGCCAGAGGGCCTAAAAAATGCCGGAGCAACCTTTGCTAGAATGACAAAGGAAGTTTTGGGCTCACAACTAGATAGAAACATCATAGGCTACATCGACAACATAGTGGTCATGAGGAAGAACAAGGATGATCATGTCTCCGACTTACAGGAGACCTTCGCCAACCTCAGGATAGCTGGCCTCCGCCTCAACCTAGAAAAATGTATATTTGGAGTCACAAAAGGGAAGATGCTTGGATACATCATAAGCAGCGAAGTCATCAAAGCGAACCCAGACAAAACCAGAGCAATAATGATAATGGCAGAATCCAAAAACAAGAAAGAAGTGCAAAAGCTGACAGGAAGAATAGCAGCGCTCAATAGATTCATCTCAAAATCAGCAGAACGCAGGCTACCCTTCTTCCAAGCCCTGAGGGGCAGAGACAACTTCGAGTAAAATGTAAAAGAGCATGTACTCTTTTCCTTACAGGGGAACTCTAAGCGGAGGTGAGGTTTTTAACGAGGCGGGCTCAATGTAAAAATCCTCTAGAAGTATAAAGAGGTAATTCACCAAAAGAACGCTTGAAAAGTCCAAAACCGAAAGCGGCCAGCTCTGGCACCACAATATTCGGTGAACCAAAATAAGCACAGGTCCTTTCAAAGCGCCGGCCATAGGCATTGGCAATTTGAAACGACCTCTATGGCTAAATAGGCATTCGACCTTGACAAAGACCTGTCTAGAGTCAGGCGTCAAGGCAGAAACCACCTTGGCCAAACAGGCCTTCGACCTTGACAAAGACCTGTCCAAATTCAGGCATCAAGGCAGAAACCACCTTGGCCAAATAGGCCTTCGACCTTGACAAAGACCTGTCCAAATTAAGGCATCAAGACAGAAACCACCTTGGCCAAACATGCCTCCGACCCTTGACGAAGACCTAAACAAATTCAGGCATCAAGACAGAAACCACCTTGGCCAAATAGGCCTCCGACCCTTGATGAAGACCTGAACAAATTCATGCATCAAGGCAAAAACAACCTCGGCCAAACAGGCCTCCAACCTTAACAAAAACCACCCCAAGCATCAGGGGCAACACCATTATGGCACTAGAACCAGGAGGAAGGTCTCCGCCATTGAAAAAAGCAAAAAGAGGAAAATGTCTGACAAAACACTGTCACCATTATGGCGCTAGGGCTATTTACTTCAAAAGATCTCAAAACAAACGAATAATTCAAGCAAGATATAGGCCATTAAAGCCAAGATACGTTCCAACTAACAACATACCAAAAAGTTAACACCCAAAAACCACCACCCCACTATAAAACGGGCTCCCCCCATGCCCTTAAAACCTCAGTCAGCATAGGGCGCAAGGGGGGAAGAAGGCAGAGCACAAGCACAAGCCACAGCAACAGCCATGGAGGCAGGGGTCTCCTTAGATATCTAAGTCAGCCATAGATATTGTACGAAAACTCGAAAAATCGGAGGCACCAGTAGACGGTCGGAGACAGTGGGAAAAGAGACAGGAACTACGGCACGGTGATGAACAGCGTAGGCCTACGGAAGAAGGGGGATATCGTACGAAATCTCGTAACATCCCCCTGACGCCGGAGACCTAACCTGCCATCTCCACAAATGAAACATGTCCCACGGGTGTGCAGCGTCAGAGGCCCATACCACCAGACAGCTAAAACATCCAGCTAAAGAAATACCAAAAGTCTCCGCCATCTGCACAAGCCGCGCCAAACCTCATATCGGATTACACACCGATTCGGCAAGCCTCGCCAGGCGGACTTCAAGTACGCCTCCGCCAGGCAAAAAACTGCCAACACTTCTGCCCCGGCCATCAAGCAAGCACAGAGAAGGAGAGAACATGGGGCGGAGGTCCTGGCCACCACCTCTGTATCGCGCACGTTCGCCCAAGCAAAGGGCCACGGTGTGTAAGCTCGGGACTAGACGAGATATGTAAATCAGCACAACAGACATAAGCCCCCGCACAAACAATAAAGAAAGTGAACCTGTTTTGTATTCCATAAAACGTCAAGTACCATTCTTATAGAACACAAACTTACAATAAAATCCAAACTATTGTGGCGGAGGTCCGCGCCAAGCAAGCGCGCGAGTAAACCCAGCGCGCTCGTCGTCTATGTTAAACTTAACTGACTCAAACACGTCACACGCAACGCTGCGGGGAAAGGCCGAACGACAATACTCCCAAAGCTCTCCACTCACATAAATACCGTCGTTGTAGAGAGTCAAAGGTGCAACATCTTGCGCAGGCTCCCGATTCGGAACCTACGCAAGATTAAAATTTTCCACAAAATCATTCAGAACAAAAGAAACTTTATTTACAAGAGTCCAACTAGACTACAATATACAAGTCAAAACAGCTAAGTCCTACAAAGAGCCTAGACCTCCGGCGTCCCGGCCACAGCAGAAGTCCCTAGAACGGAGCCCGCATCAACTGTGGGCGGGGACGGCGCCTGCGGCCTCCGACCATCACCACCACCGATCGTAGCGCCCACCGGAGCACCAGCGGTGGCGGAGGCGTCGCCCGTGGTCGCCGAGTGCGGAACTGGCGAAGGCCTGCCCGCAAGACTCTTCTGCGCATCCTATAGCATAGCCTAAAATATCAGGGGCACAGGCAAGGAAAGCCTTCGCAGCTTCGCAAAAAGCAAGGAGACAAAAATAGAGGCTACAAAGACTAGAAATACCTTCGCCCTCTTTTCCTCCGCCAGTTTCCGGGCAGCAGGTCTCCCAAATGGAGCCCAAAAGTACCCAATGAAATTTCTCAAGGTTTTTCGCAAACCAAGAGAAGTCTCACCAAGCTCCTCTAGACCCGGCAGCGCTCCCTCTGGAATACTTTCGGTATGCGTACACCCGCCGCGCACCAAAAGCTTGGCGTAATTCGCTACTCCCGCCAGCGCCCCATAGTCCGTGCAGCCATTGATCAGACCAGGGAGCTTCGCAAGGTGACACTTTAGCCAGGAGGCGAGGGCGTAGACGCTGTCTTCCTCCGGAGGAGCGGAGGTTTCGCCTTCGAACTCGGTGACGATGGCCCGGTAATGGCCAACGGTTGCAGCAAGGCCCCCCTTGACCGAGTCCAAACGCCTCGTCGTCAAAGACAGCTGCTCCCCCACCGCAGCTGCGGATTCCTTCTTAGAGGCCAGCTCTCGCCGGAGACCCTCGGCCAACTCGTTCGCCCTGCGGGCCTGCTCGGTGGACAAAGCTTCTGCATCCTGGGCCTTGGCGAGATCGGCACTCAAAGCATCCTTTTCTTGTTCCTTCTCTGTCAGAGAAAGGCGGAGAGCTGCAAGGGAGTTGGCCAAACCCCCTTTTTCACCTTCCAGGCGCTCGTTTTCCGCCTTGAGCGCTTCAATCGCAGTATCTCGGTCGGAGACCTCGCGAGTGCAGCGCTCTTCCATAACAACAGCCGTGTGATACCCCTGCGATCAGAAAGAAGAAGACCAAGGCGATCAGCAATACAAACAAAAACAAGTCTAAAGGCGAACATACACCAAAAAAGGCAAACCGCCGAAGACGCACCAAGCTCTGGTGTTCTAGATGAACACGAAGAAGTTGGAAGAAATCCATGTCCCTCAGACATTGTTTGAAGCGATCTGTTCAAAGAAGAACAAACAAACACAAAACCATAAGGTGAGAAAAGCAAATCTCACAATACATACACCAACTGCCAGAGACCACCTCCGACGTCTCCAAGAACCCCAAGATAGCACTCTTCCCAACCTGAGATAGAAGTGTCGGAGGAGCCTGCGTAGCAAAAACAACAACAACAACAACTCAGGTCAGAGGGCCTATCAGAAATAGGCAATAACAACATGCCAAAAGACGAGTAAGATAAAAACACTCTATACTCACTCGGACCCGGCGCCATCGGCCCTGGCTGCCCTAGACCAAACCTGACGCTGGTAGCGGCCACTCGCTCCTCTGGGGTGAGGAGTCCAGCCATGACATCACCTACAAAGCAACAAGTACACGGTATTAGCACTTGGTAGAATACATAAACAAATAAACCGGGCGAAGACAGTAAACACAAAAATATGCGCCAAACAAACTTACTCATAAAAAGCCCAGGCTGGGCCGCCTGCCGAGCCCCCTGGGTAGAAGTCTCTGCCATATCATGCGGCGAAGGCCCAAAGGGCCGGCTCTTCTCAGCCAGCGGCCCGACAGGCGGAGGGCTCAAAGAAGACTGAGCCGCCGGGGCCTACTCAGTAAGCACGGCCTCCGGCTGCCTGACGTCGGCCGCTGGCGCGGGGGAAGACGCAACAACGGCGGGAGATGAAGGAGCGTGCTCCTCCGCACCCTCTTCCGAACTTGAATACATCCCGCCAAAAATGTTGGGCATAGGATCGGCGACGCTAGCCTCCGGATGTTCGGTGGCACTTGCAGCATCATGCAAGGAGCGAGCTGGAGCAGCGCTGGCCTCCGGACGCTCTGCACCGCTCACAGCGCCACGCACAGAGCGCACCGGAGCTCCAAGAGAGCCGCAATCCCCACCGCTCGTGACCCACACGTCCACTGATGGGATGGAGGAGCTCTGAACATCTTCACTGCTGGCGGAGGCAACGCCAACACTACCGGACGAAGACGTGGCCGCCGCGATCACCAGAGCACCGGTCTTCTTCTTTTTCGTAGGC
The DNA here is from genome assembly GCF_019320115.1 of Miscanthus floridulus. Taxonomy (NCBI): domain Eukaryota; kingdom Viridiplantae; phylum Streptophyta; class Magnoliopsida; order Poales; family Poaceae; genus Miscanthus; species Miscanthus floridulus. Next base: position 115,657,635 of record NC_089586.1, on the reverse strand, counting down.
GCCTGACCAATAGCGGCGCCCTTCCTCTTCTTGGACTCGGCCTCCGCCGTAACATTCTTCGTGAAGGCCTTCTTCTTCTTCTTCTCAATCGAAGCCAGGACCTCGGCGGGAACCTTGCGCTCCCGGTAGACGATCCCGACCTCCTCAAAAACTCGATTGAGCCGCGGCATGGTGCCTGCCACGGCTCTCCGAGACATGTACTCACGCTCAGAAATTTTGCCAGCCAACCCGACGGCGGCTTCCTCAACCTCGGAGATGAAACTGTCCTCCATCACCCCCTCCCCCAAAGACTGCCCAAAGCGGGGGAACAAAATCCCGGCCTCCGGCCCAAAAATGGGAACCTTCACATTTTCTAGCTGAAAGGCTGGGTTGTCTCTGCCCATGGGCCAGTAGTTGGAGGCCATAATCTCCTCCACCAGGTCGTGGCCCCTGGAGTAGCGGCACGCTGCCGCAAAAGCCCAGTCGCAAGCCTCCCTCGCCGAAGACATCTCCTCCGACGGATCCACACGCGTATGCGGTGCCATCTCCTCCATTCTTGAAGTCAATGGATACTCCGCGACCTTCGCACCATCCTCGGTAGTGCCGCGGACCCCGTAGGTCTTCACGTAGAACCACTGCTCAAGCTAGCCACAGTCCCACTTGCCCTTCTGGCAAAAAGAAATCTCTAGGCGGTCTACGCCTTGGTTCCTCTTCGACATAAAGGTGCAACGACCATACTGGCATATCACCTCCACCTCCTTGCCCTCCCGCATCTCCTTCTTCTTCTTCGGCTGCTTCTGTAGCTCGTAGTATGTGTAGAAGGTGTCCACATCTGGCTCGACGCCATAAGAAACACACGCCCAGCAGAATTTGCTGAGCGTGAGGAAGGCAGTTGGAGTCAGATGATGGAGATGGACATTGAAGGTCTCCAACACCCGATGGAGGAAGGGGATGTAAGGAAGGCGGAGGTCGTAGGTGAAGAAGTCCTGAAACACCACCGCATATCCCTCCTCCGGTTCTGGAACAGTCTGGCCAGGCAGAGGGATTTTTACCCTCGAAGAAGGAAAACACGATTCCTTCAACATCTCCGCGACCACCTCTTTAGTAATGGAGGAGGGGCCGAAATCCCATGACTTTATCACCATGTCTCTGGAATCCATAGCGATAAGGTCTCCGATGGACGCGGAGACACTCCCCAAATCCTCCTCCACTAGCTTTTCAAATTCCAACGCGGAGGCGGAGGCAAGCATGCACTCCAGCCGGCGGCCCTAACGCCGAGAAGGTGGCGATAGGGTCCGAAGAAGGTGGGCCGGCGAGTATGGGCGGAGGCAGAAAAGAAAGCCACCATGGCGGCAGCCTAGGCGGAAGACGCAAGCGGAAAGACAGAACGCGCGAAGGCAGCTCAGGCGAAAGCGAAGAGAGCATAGAGCGATTTCTCAAAGGCAAGGAAAGCGAATGAGCCGTGCGGGGGGGGGGGGGGGGACCCCGCCAACAACCCCGCCCTTATATAGGCCGCGGGCGGGCGGTTCGGCTCCCGCCGTACAACGGTCATCTCCGGAGAATTCGCCTACCGCCCAACGGTCATCTGTGGAGAAGTTGCAAGGTATACAACGGAAAGCAATACGGCGGAAACGGCCACAGCGCAGGGCAGCGACTAGTTTAGAAGCCTAACGGCTACCATGACAAGACCAGCGGCCACGCCAGAGTGGGCCAGGGGGGAACCTACGGGGATCGGTCGGAGACGTGACTACGCGCAGTCTCCGCCCCCGCGGACGTCCTTGCTTAGGGCGTTTTGAGCTCATGACATGCTCAGGCGGACCGTGGTCTGAAAAGGGGGGAACTGTTGTAACACGGCCTCCGAGAGTGGCGGAGACCTACGCGGCCAGCAGTTCGCAAAACGTCTCCGACCAACTACCTAAGCAAAGGCCCAGCTACCACGGTTTCTCAGACTCCTTGCAGGACGCTGCTGGTGACCCTGGCGTAGTCTCCGCCCGGTTAGCTCGTAGGCGTCTCCGGGCGGAGGGGGCGGAGGCCGCCCCGCTGCAAGGCTAATCAAGTGCCAGCGTTACCTACGTGTGTGTGCAGGTAACCAGAGGAAGGTGCTCGTGGACGGCGCGGGCGCGCCGGTTCGGCCTCCGCTCGTAGGGGCAGAGACCCAAGCAGGAGGATGGCAATACTGGGCGTCGGGGGTCTACGGCCTCGGCGTCCCAGGGGCGGAGACCGACGACGGAGGTCTAGAGGCTCGTCGCCGAATCCTGAGGTTTGATGGGCCGGCTGATCGCGCAGGCCCAGTACCTGAGGGCGGCATGACAAGATTACCCCCGAGACGAAATGCGAGTAGTGGAATATTCCGAGAATGTATTGTAGCAGTTGAAGGGTACTATTGTAAACTCTGTAAAAGTGGTAGTTGAGCCCTATAAATAGGAAACACTTGTAACAGTACCGGTGGTTGGAAAATGAATGAATGAAACCCTAGTTTTACGTGCCATTTCCCTACACGCCCACTTGTCGTGCCTGTTTCCCGAGCCTCCGCCTGAGGGCAGCGCTTAGCGGGCGGAGGCCTCTACCTCCTCCACACTGTCTGAGACCGCTAGTCTCAACAATTGTACTAGTACTACTCAGCACGTCACAGGTTCACCTCGCCTCAACGGATTGAGAAAAACCAGGCGACTGTGACATAGGAATTGTGAAAAAAAATTATAGGACCCAGTCGGCTTACCAATGGCCGACATGTGGTGCCACATGTAGCCGCTGCCCGCGCCGTCAGCCGATTCGCCCTATCGGCCCACCACCGGTTCACCTCGCCTCAACGGACTGAGAAAAACCAGGCGACTGTGACATAGAAATTGTGAAAAAAATTATAGGACCCTGTCGGCTTACCAATGGCCGACATGTGGTGCCACATGTAGCCCCTCCCACGCCATCAGCCGATTGGCCCTATCGGCCCACCACCGGCCAATAAGTAGGAACCCGTTTTTGCTAGGCTGTTTTGATATTTTATTTTTTTAAAAAAATTACAAATAAAGTTTCGACCTCTAAAAATATTGTCAACTTAGATGTTAGCTTAATCATTTCTTCTCTGTTTCTTGAGGACGACAGGCGCCGCGCTCTGTAGCCACATGGGCGTTGACAAGGTAACTCAACTCAACCCCAGCCTTTCCATGCGTGCTTCAGTGCCCAGCACTGATCGGATCCCTGAACAACTTGCACGTTTTTGGTGCAGCTTGCGTTCACCGGATCGACGGGCACGGGGCAGATCCTGCTGGAACTGGCAGCGAGGAGCAACCTGAAGCCGGTGACGCTGGAGCTCGGTGGCAAGTCCCCTTTCGTCGTCATGGACGACGCCGACGTCGACCAGGCCGTCGAGCTCGCGCACCACGAGGTCTTCTTCAACCAGGTGCGTGTCCAACTGCAACTGCAAGTCTGCAATGGTGTGGGTGAACTGCTACGACGTGTTCGACGCCACCATCCCGTTCGGCGGCTACAAGATGAGCGGAGTCGGGCGGGAGAAGGGCATCTACGCCCTCCGCAACTACCTCCAGACCAAGGCCGTTTTCACGCCCATCAAGGACCCGCGTGGCTGTAATCACACCCGTCCTATTCCTCACGGCGCTGCGCCGATTCGCGCCGGTGCTCGACACCGGAGAATCTGACCAATAAAACAACCGTAAAAAACACCCTGGCTTCTTTCTCGAACTATAAATCCGGCGGAAATGATAATCTCAGGGCGTCCAAGCATCCGGACGCTCCCTCGTCAGTCGCAACGGCCCCAACCCTACTCTAGAAAATTTCAAAAAAAATAATCCACTCCAAAAGCGTTTGGATTCTGGCTTCACCGGACTCTACACACATGACTTGCACTCGCTGCTGACCTCCACTGGCCACTTGGTTCCGGCGTGGTCCACGACGACGGCTACGGCACGCCCGGCCGCCTGCCTGGCGCCATCCTTCCTCTCCACCGCGCCCGAGCGCCGCTGCCTACATTCCTATCTCTCCACTGCCACCCACTAGTCACCACTCGCCGCCGAGTTCTCTGCGTCGATGCGGTGTGGTCCACGGCGACTGCTCCGATGCGGCGTTCTCACTGCACCTAGCCGCCAGCCTGCCACCATCGCCCCTCTCCACTGCACCCGAGTGCCGCTTGCTGCCTACCGCAGTTCCCTATCAGGTAGGTCGTAGCCACCGACGATGCCGTGTTTGATTTTTTTTATATTGTAATATTTTAATAAATAATTGCAGAACTAAGAGCTAAAATAAAAAAAAGGGATTTGCTGAATTTTAGTTTCCTTTCAGGCGACGGTTATTGCATATATTTTATACTAAAATTGTTAATTCTGTTTATTGCAGTTTCCTTAAACGCAATCTGCAATTTTCAGAACCAAAACCACAAACCCGGCAAAATTTAATTCGTGTTGGCACAAAGACAATTAACAATTTACGATTATTTTCTATAGAAAGATAAGGACAAAATTTAATATATTATGACACAAAGACACAAAACAAAACACAAAAGTAATAATTTACTGTACTTGTTTTAGGGATAATATAGGAGAAGTGACTACTGTACTAGTACTACTCAGCACGTCACAGGTTCACCTCGCCTGAACGGACCGAGAAAAACCACGCGACTGTGACATAGGAATTGTGAAAAAAAAATTATCGGACCCTGTCGACTTACCAATGGCCGACATTTGCTGCCACATATATATCGCGCCGACAGCCGATAGGACCTATGGGCCCTCCACAGGCCGATGACTGGGGACCTATTGGCCCTCCACCGGCCGATAAGTGGGGACCCGTTTTTGCTAGGCTGTTTTGATATTTTATTTTTTTTAAAAAAATTACAAATAAAGTTTTGACCTCTAAAAATATTGTCAGCTTAGATGTTAAAAAGCAAATGCAACCCATTTTACATGGATACGTCATTAATTCCATAATTTTAAAATTAAAATTCTTCCTATAATCCTATATTTGAATTTTCAGTTAAACTGTTTGTGTTTGATTAATCAAAGAAATTGTTGCGGAGAATTTTCTATTTGATAACCTTGGATTATCTGAGCAGATTTACTAGTTTGTACGTTAGTTTAGTTACGATGCATGAATGTGCAGATAGCTAGCTTAATCATTTCTTCTCTGTTTCTTGACGACGACAGGCGCCGCGCTCTGTAGCCACATGGGCGTTGACAAGGTAACTCAACTCAACCCCAGCCTTTCCATGCGTGCTTCAGTGCCCAGCACTGATCGGATCCCTGAACAACTTGCACGTTTTTGGTGCAGCTTGCGTTCACCGGATCGACGGGCACGGGGCAGATCGTGCTGGAACTGGCGGCGAGGAGCAACCTGAAGCCGGTGACGCTGGAGCTCGGTGGCAAGTCCCCTTTCGTCGTCTTGGACGACGCCGACGTCGACCAGGCCGTCGAGCTCGCGCACCACGAGGTCTTCTTCAACCAGGTGCGTGTCCAACTGCAACTGCAAGTCTGCAATGGTGTGGGTGAACTGCTACGATGTGTTCGACGCCACCATCCCGTTCGGCGGCTACAAGATGAGCGGAGTCGGGCGGGAGAAGGGCATCTACGCCCTCCGCAACTACCTCCAGACCAAGGCCGTTGTCACGCCCATCAAGGACCCCGCGTGGCTGTAATCACACCCGTCCTATTCCTCATGGCGCTGCGCCGATTCGCGCCGGTGCTCGACACCGGAGAATCTGACCAATAAAACAACCGTAAAAAACACCCTGGCTTCTTCCTCGAACTATAAATCCGGCGGAAATGATAATCTCAGGGCGTCCAAGCGTCCGGACGCTCCCATTGTCGTCAGCCGCAACGGCCCCAACCCTACTCCAGAAATTTTCAAAAAAAATAATCCACTCCAAAAGCATTTGGATTCTGGCTTCACCTGACTCTACACACATGACTTGCACTCGCCGCTGACCTCTACTGGCCATTTGGTTCCAGTGGATCTGCTACACCTTCCTCTAGCAGCTCTTCTAAAGTAAGTTGTGTGCCACCGCTGTAAGGGCATGTGACATATTGCTAAAGAATGCCCCAGCAAACGCGCATATATTGCTACTGATGATGGTGGGTATGCTAGTGCTATTGATGAAGAGAATGAATTTGCACTTGCAACTGATCTTTATGCAGATAAATTTGTGGATAGTGCTGAAGATCCTGATGAGGTAATTGATAGTGTGATATGCACTGCAAACTACAAATCAATCCTTGTTCAGCGTGTTTTGAGTACATAAGTTGAGCCAGTAGACAGCTACAACGCCACAATTTGTTTCAAATATTCCTCATTGTTAATAATTTCCGTGTTCGTGCTATAATTGATGGAGGGAGCAGCAATAACTTGGTAAGTTCTGAGCTTATCAAGACCCTTGGTTTATCTACACGTGCTCTTCCACATTCATACCATGTTCAGTGGTTCAACAATAGTGGTAAGGCAAAGGTAACACAATCTGCTCGTGTGCATTTTTCTATCGGATCATACCATGATTATGCTGATTTTGATGTCATGTCTATGCAAGCTTGTTCATTTTTGTTAGGCCGCCCTTGACAATATGATAATAATGTTCTACATCATGGTATGCAAAATAGATATACTTTTATATTTAAGGGAAAGACCATTGCTTTACTTTATTTAACTTCTGCTAAAATTGTGCAATATGAAAAGGAACTTGCTGAAAAGAAAAAGAAAGGCCATGATAAATACTTTAGCAAACCAACAAATGAACCATCAAGTAACATGAAATACGTTTTATTTGCTCTTAAATCTGTTCTTGCTGATCATGATGAATCTTGTTATGCTTTAACTTGTATATCGCCTATATGTCCACTTGGTCCTGCTTCTAGTGCTATGCCTCTTGTTGATACTAACCTTTTGCAGGAGGAGGATGAATTCCCAGCAGGGAAGCCACCACGGCAGCCGCCTTTGCGAAGGATTGGGCGCCAAGATGAACGTCTTCTTCCGAAGCCATCGTTGCTGTCATCCAATAGAGGAGACGATCTACTTCAGTCGAGGACGACTTCAATTCAAGAAAGGGAGGATGATGAGGACATCACTTCTTCATCACATACAAGCCAAGAAGAGGAGGAGGTCTAGCATGGGCGTCTAATTCATCTTTCTCATGGTGGAGGCCCAGTCCAACTGTAGTTGGAGCCCATCTCGGGTTCCAGGACTAGTCTGCCTTCAACTGGTCACCCAGGACGCATCCAGACTCTGTTTTTTATGATCCACATATGGTTAGAAAGCTAATTTGATAAGGAAGCCAATCCAAGTAGTCTCATATCAAAAGACCTTAGGAATCAATGGGAAACATCGAAACAAGTTAGTGTCCAGAATCTGTCAGGGTGCTGCAACACCGTCTTTTGGTCCGTTGGACCATGTATCGTGTTTGGGCCCATTAGGGGACGCGTCCAGAGGGTGACACTCAATACTCTATAAATAACAGTCATTGCTCTCCTTAGGGTTTGGGTTTTGTTTAGTTCTTGATTTCCTCGTGAAATAGACATCGTTTTGCTGCAACTATGCCGCCAAGGCTGCTTGCTGTGAACCAGAGCCCCAGTTCTTGATCTTGTTCGTCTGTGGCGATTAGTCCTTTCAAATAAAGACTTGAACTCCTTCTTGTTATCATAAGCCTCATATTTATTTGCAATTTCAGATTGCGTTCATCCCGTTCTTGCTTGTGTTCTCGATTCACTTGCAGGAAAGCCTTCTCGGCGAGGTCAATTGCGTTCACGTGGTTGATAACCAACAGAGCAGTGGTGTAACGGTTACGGTGGTCCGAATCATCCTTGGTTCGAAGCCTAGATCATGAACATTGAGTCTCCACCAATCGACGCTATCATACCTTTCGGAAGATCGGGCCTAGTCTACATCATGAGGCCTTGGCAATGGCGGCGTCGGCTATTAAGATTTGCTCAAGAAAGAATGGGAAAACGAATGGGCTGAGTGAGTTGGAAATGATACTGTTGGGATATTCTATAAAACTCGGGCCGAGAAGCAGGAGTCATGCGCATGTCTCGGAATAAACGATTGCGACATGGTGAATAGTTAAATAGGAATTTTGGAATAAAATCATTTTTATACCAAAATTATGGGGCATGTGTTTACACCAAAATTTGGGAAAAAGAAGAACGCGGGAACTCGAAGCTTCCAAGATTGTGTCATCAAGGAATCGATTGCATAAAGATCAATATCAGTTGGTTCAGATGGGGCACTGGGATCGGCTCTCTTTGGATGACATCAGCAGATAACGTCAATAAGCCATAGTTGGCGTTGGGAAAAGACATGTCGGACTCTACAAAAAGAAAAAGATTATGGTCCAAGTTATCTTAAGTTAGGAATGTTTTCTCGTATGCCAAAGATTGTAATGAGTCGTACTTGAGTAGAATTCGTGCTTAGGTTTCGAGTATAAATATTGGACCCCGGCTATTGTAAAGATTATCCAATCAATCAATACCAATTACTTTTTTTGGCTTTACGCCAACCATTAGGAGTAGGAGTAGTATAGATCTCGGTGAGTTCTTCAACAAGCAGAGCTGCATCGGTCCGACCGACCTCCGGTTGTCTATAAGTACCATCATGGCTTATACTTCTATTCGTAAGGCTGCATTGGTCTGGTCGACCTCTTGCGAGCTCTAGCATAAGCTAGTTATCGATCCTTATCTAGTTTAAGTATGGTTGCATCGGTTAAGTTCGACCTCCACTGCTCGAATTAGATTAAGGTCAAGTTATCGGATCTACCTAAGGGTGGCATCCTTCGGGTAGATTCATTAAGTTACCGATCTTGCTAATGTTCTTATTGTCATTAGCTTTCAGCAATATCAACCTACCCGATCGAGATTGATCTAGATCGGCCTCACATCCTTTTAATTCATCATTTATTTTGTTACATTGCGATGGTTCTTACTTTAAACAACGGATTATGTTTCATCGGTCGTTCTACTTTGATCTTGATCATGCATAGTACGCGGTCAAGGCATGTCTGATCTTGAGAATGTTTACTAGCTAGTTGAATCTGGTCTATACCTCGATATTATGGATGTAACGATCCGGTCGATCCCCACTGTTAGTACTTTAGATCAGAGGATGCTAGCTGGTAGATTTGCTTTCGACCAGACATGACCCTGGCTGTTTGCTATGCCTGCATTGGCTAAATAGCCGATCACCTGTACTTTAATGCTTATAGTGTGTCTTCATTATTCTATTAAATGTGAATAAATTTGTTTATTTTAAAGGTTTGATTTGTTGTCTTTATCATGGTTATCATTGATCTGGTCGAACCCCACTATTAAGGATAGCAGGTTAGGTCTGATGGGTTTATAGATCTGTCCGTGTTAAATAGTCGATTGTTCACATGCTGTAATCCTTCTCCTACCTAAATCGGCTCTTTTAGCCGATTCGCTTGTGCTTTCACATATAGCATGTCTTTCAGAAAATCTATCAATGTTAGATGGTTTTATGGATTCTTCGGTTTTAGTTTGTTATTATCATCATAGCTGCCATCGATCCGATCGAACCTCACTGTTGATGGTAACATATTAGATTCAGAGCGTTTGTAGATCCATTTGTACTAGACAGTCCATTTGTTCGCATGTTATATCTTTTCTCGTTAAACTCATTGGCTCAACGCTTCACACTGGTAATATCCACCTAGCTGATGACGTTACTTATATCTTTTTCTTCTTGCTTCTCCCTTGAGCCTTATTTCTTCTTTCCTTTGCTTCTTCTCCTCTAACCGCTGCTCCTCCTTCTTCTCTCTTGCTTCTCTTTTTAGCTTTCTTTCTTCCTTCCTTTTTCTTCTCTTATTCTCATTGAGAGCTCCTTTGGCATCGGTAGCCTCAAGATGTGTTAGCGTGGTGTTGCATGCTGTCGATGGGTTCAGCTCGCTGCTATCCGTGTTGACATCCACCCGCTTCGTGCCATGAGTTCCTCCTCTGGACTCCATACCTCACGCAGTGTAGCGTATATGAGGTAACCTGCTCTAATACCACTTGTAGGATCTCTGGTTGGCCTAGAGGGGGGGTGAATAGGCCTGTCAAAACAAACACTCAAACTTTTATCAAATTCACCCTGTTGCACTACCGGGCCAGAACAGCGGCACTGCTGCATCTGCAGACAACTTTGAGTCATAGTTCAAAATTCATGAACCAAAACTTAGATCAGAGAAATTCCATAGCTTACTGCAGGTATGACAATCATAGATCAAGAGCTAGAAGTAGTAAGAACACCACACATAAGTAGATTGACTAGAAACCCTAGAAATCACCTCAACCACAATATATCATGCAAGTAATGTAAATCAAGCATAAGTGACACAATAATTTATCCCGTGGTTTGGCTCGCCACCAAGGCTTGCCTACCTCCACATTGTTGAGGTTAGCCACTAAGGCTTAGGGCTTTCCAACCCTTCCTCGTTCTCAAGTCAAGAGACTTAACTCTTGAGATGAGGAGTGAGTTTACTAGCTTCAAGAAATGGTTACAAACCTCCCGGGGCTGCCACACAAGTTGGCAAGCTCCATGGGCGACGCTCTAGCCGGCTAGGAGATAAGCTTCAAGAGTAACAAACACAACCGTCGGCCAAAACATGAACCAAGTGCTCTTTAGAGTTGGGGAATCAATGGAGCTGCTCTCTAATCGAGTTTTGGACCATTTTCCTCAAGGATTGATGGGGAAATCAATGGATTTGCTTGGGGCCTTGAGGTCAACAATAGAGGGAGAGAGAGAGAGCTCCTACTGCTGTTTTGGGTGTGCTAGAGTGAGGAAGAAGAGGTAGAGTACCATTGGAAAGAAAAGGGAAGGGTATAAATACCTCGTAGCCCCCAACGGTCACTTAAGTCACGGTAGTGCCGCGGCTCAAGTGCGAGTGTGTCTTGGCTATGAATCATATGATGCGTGTGTATGTTTGAGCACTTGGTAGAACATATTAGCTTAAGCATTGTGCCCCCCTTTATAGTACGACTTTTCCTATACTCAAATTCAAAATATAAAAGAATTTAAACTTCCTTTGAGTTTGAAGCCATCTACATTTGTAATTGGGGGCTCCTCCATTTCGTGTAGCATCCTCGAACATGAATTCCTTGCTTGTCATCTTGATAAATCTCTAATTGCATGGTCATTATCACCAAAACCCACAATTAGGGCTTGATTGCGCTTTTAGAGGCATCTACCTCTGAGTGCTTTGTTCATCTAGATGTCATCACCTTTGGGCTTCGGCTTCTTTCTACACTTCTATGACATGGTGCATATGCCTTCATCTTAAAGGCCTTCTCCCCCAATATCTTCTTGACGCGAAGGTCTTTAGCTCTGAGGTCTTCTTGGCATGGAGGTCTTATCTCCGAGCTTTCTCGGTGCATAGGTCTTCATCTTTAAGGCCTTCCCAACGCAAAGGTCTTTCCTCCCTAAGCCTTCTTGGCAAGGAGGTCTTCATCTCTGAGCCTTCTAGGCAAGGGGTTCTTCATCTTCAGGTCCCTTCTCGGCGTGGGGGTCTTCATCTCCAAGCCATATCATCATGGAGGTCTTCATCTTCAAGGCCTTCTCACGAGTGCTGGGAAAAAGACTTCATGTTCCAAACTTGCTGGTCCTCCAGTATGCTCCCCTAGCCCCTCTTGGCCGGTGCTCGTGACCAAATCCTCCATCTCCCTTGGTGTAGTCGACGTAGTCGTAGTAGTGGCAGTAGATATTTGGACTGGAGTTGATGATGAGTCCCTTGAGTCAAAGTGGTTGATGAAGGTGTGGTAGACCATGGTGTCAAAAAGAGTTGATGTAACCCCTCATGTTTGGCGATGGGAGCGAGCCACCGTAGGAGTTGATGCCAAAGGAGTTGGAGAAGGCTCTTGAACCATTGTAGTGGGCGAGGATGATGGCAGAGCCCCTCCTACCAAAGACCCTCCTGCAAAGGTGTTTAGTGGAGTAGATATTGGTGTGGACGACGAAGGTGTCGGTGTAGCCCCCTCGTGCCGATGTATTGGCAGAGGCGAGTCGTCCTGGCTTGCCATGACTATTGGCGAAGACCCTGCAAAGGTGTTTGGCGGAGGCGAGGTTGGTGTAGATGCCAAAGGTGCTGGCGAAGGCCCTCCTGAAAAAAGTGTTTTGGCGGAGGTGATGTTGGTGAAGTCACCGAAAATGGTGGCGAAGCCCATCGGGAAAGGCGATGCCGATGTAGGCGTCGACGCCGCATGCCGAAGGCCGGAGAAGTCACGTGAAAATGCACCTAAGTTGATCTCCTGCATTTTTTAGGGACTTAGGTTAGGCATTATAGCTTTGTCGAATATCGACTTGCTTGCAAGTCTTTCGACACTTAGAAAGACACTAGCTTTCTACTTGCTACAAAAGATGGTTAGTCATTTATATGATATGTGAGGGGTGAAGTTTTTGAAAGTTGTGAGAGAGCAAAGGTCCTGATGCCTGCGCAGATAAGTCTTTGTCGGGTAAAGCTTTTTGAAGCTTTTGAGAGTAACGGCCCCGATGCCTGATCGTGGGCAGGTCTTTATCGGGGTTACCACGGTGCAATACATTTATGTAATGCATGTATGTATGTGATGATGCAAGTAAGTGCATTTGCATGAAAATATTAAAGAGGGTAAACATATCATGCGTCCTGCAAAAATAATGGTTGAGCTTGAGCAAAAGTCATGCTCTGTGCATGAATAATGATGCCCTCGAATGAGGGAAAATTTTGAATGGCCAGTGAAGTCAGTCATTTAAGAACTTGCATGGGTATGGATCAATATAACTTGTATTGAATGTCAAAAGTATTAGTTCCCTATGAAGGTTAGCTCAAATAACATTTATAAGACCCTAGAAAGAAAAATTAAACAATACAACCTGCAAAAAAGAGGAGAAGTGTTAGCGTTAGAGGGTTTCAAGGTTTATTGGATGCCGAAGGTCGATTGCTGATGGAAGCCGCTGACTAGAAGGCTACTAATAGATGAAGGCTACTGAATGACGAAGGCTGCCCACTAACGAAGGCTACTGATAGAGGAAGACTGCTGAATGATGAGGGCTGCCAACTGATGAAGGCTGCTAATAGATGAAGGCTTCTGAGTGACGAAGGCTTCTGAATGACGAAGGCTGCCAACTGACAAAGGCTACTGATGGACGAAGGCTTTTTGCTTATGAAGGCTTTTTGCTGACGAAGGCCACTGACTGACAAATGCCGCTGACTATCGAAGGCCAATAACTGACGAAGATTGCATACTGATGAAAACCAACTGACTGATGAAGGTCACTGACTGACGAAGGCCGCTGACTATCGAAGGCCAATAACTGACGAAGGCTGCTGACTGATGAAAAAACAACTGACTGACGAAGGTTGTTCACTGACGAAGGCCAATAAGCGACGAAGGCTACTGAAAACTAATGATAGATGAAGTCTGATGACAGATGTTGAAGGCCAATAACTGATGACTGTTTACTGTCGAAAACCAGTTGACTGACGAAGACTTTTCACTGACGAAGGCCAATAAGCAACGAAGGCTGCTGAGAACCCGTGATAGATGAAGTCCACTAATAGATGATGAAGACCAATAATTGACAAAGGTTGTTGTGTGATGATAACAAAATATAGATGAAGATCATTGAGTGACGAAGGCTACGATTGTTAAAGGTCAATAATTGACAAAGGTGCCGGCAGACGAAGGCTATTGACCGATGAAAATACTGACCGATAGAGGATCACTGACGTATCTTGCTTTTTGGAAATCAGAACGCCACCAGAGAATTTTCCGAAGGGCAGCAGAAGGCCATCAGAAAATATCACTCCTTCGAGCAAAGGGCTGCCGAAGGCCACAGCGGCGCTGCAGCGCTGTGAAGGATGTCACACAGTTGCCTTTCCCAAGAAAGGTCAGAATCCCAAGATTTCCAGAAAATATCCCGAAGGACTAGAAGCCGAAGGCCAGAAAATTTTAACTCCTAGGGCGAAATTCCAGATGATGGCAAAAAAAAATCCCGAGAACTTCTAGTACTGCAGTGTATAACTGCACACAAGCAGTAACGCTCCGCTTTCTGGAAGAGTTAGCTTCTTGTGCATGCTGCGGTGCTGAAGTAACCACTTAATCACCTGCACACAAGCAGTAAGCTCCGCGTTCTTTGTTGGTTAGCCTAGACTGAGGTTATATCACATCGAGAGGTCAAAAGGGCAACTCAAACATATGTGTAAATCGGTGCCTGAAAGTGATTTTTTTTATATTATATAAACGGACGGAGGAAGGTATATAAATGAAAGGCAACATATGAGTTGCAAACCGATCAATCTGTACAAACTTAAAAACTACCGTTCAAGACCACTAGATATTGATCTAATGGATGGGGTGAGTGGGCTTAAGCGTAAAAAAAAAGACCGGCAGGTGGGGGGCTTCAGCGCAAAAAAAATCACACCTCTCACCCCATCCATTGGATTAGCATCTAGTAATCCTGATTGATAGTTTTTAAGTTTACACAGATTGGTTGGTTTGTATCTGATACGTTGCCTAAATAAAAACGGACGAAGGCTTTTATGGATCTGTTGCTTATTTTTGTTTGTTTGTTTTAACAAAAAACTGTGGAAGGTTTGGAAAGCTTTTCTCATGGGAGTGTAAGAAGGTCTTACCTTCGCCTGAAGATTCTTACCTTCCCTCAGGGTTCTCGCATGTTCAAATCTTTGCTCTGTCGATGAAGGTTGCTAAAGAGAAGGCTGGCTTCACTAGCGAAAGCTATTGACGAAGACTGTTGCTGTAAGAAAACCCAGGGAGTGTTCGGCTGGACTGAATTTCGGCTTGTTCGGCTTATTTTTTAGCCGGAGCAGTGTTTCTCTCTCACAACATTCCAGTATGAATAATATTTCCAGCATGAACAGTAAAAATTTCAGTCCAGCCGAACACTCTCCCAAATTTTTCCGGCTTCTTAGACAAAGTCTGGAAAAACTGATCGAAAGCTGATGCTCCGAGAAAAACCCAATTTTTGGCTTCCGTGACGAAGGTTGATGAAAGTGATCGAAGGCTAATCCTATGAGAAAAAACTCAATTTTTTAATCTTGTCACACGAAGGCTGCTGAAACCGATCGAAGGCTGATGCTCCGAGAAAGAACCCCAATTTTCAGCTTCAGTGACGAAGGCCGATGAAACTCGAAGGCTCAAAAGTTCTAGCAAAGGCTGGTCTTTTTGCTTCACGATCTTCTCCGGGGATTTCTCATAGGTTTCGGTCTTCACCTCAAAAAATTATTCGAGCCGAACACGGTGGGTGCCAATGTTGGGACAAACGTCCCGAACAGGTTGGAGAGGTGGAGGCTTCTTGGTGCGGAGAAGGTCCGTCGACGAAGGCCTGGCCGGAGAAGGCTAGCGATGAAGGCCTAGCCAGAGAAGGCTCCGACAAAGACCTGGCTGGAGAAGGCTGGCGACGAAGGCCTTGCCAAAGAAGGCTGGTGACGAAGGCCTGGTCGGAGAAGGCTGGCGACAAAGGCCTAGTCAGAGAAGGCTCCAACAAAGGCCTGGCCGAAGAAGGCTGGCAACAAAGGCCCGGTCGGAGAAGGCTGGCGACGAAAGCCTGGCCGGAGAAGGCTACGACGAAGGCCTGGCCAGAGAAGGCTGGCGACAAAGGCCTGGCCGGAGAAGGCTGCGATGAAGGTCTGCCCGGAGAAGGCTGGCGACGAAGGCCCGGCCGGAGAAGGCTGGCGACGAAGGCCTGGCCAGAGAAGGCTCGGACGAAGGCTTGGCCGGAGAAGACTGGCGACGAAGGCCTGGCCGAAGAAGGCTCTGACGAAGGCCTGGCCGGAGAAGGCTTGCGATGAAGGCCCGTCAGAGAATGCTCTGACGAAGGCCTGGCCCGGCAGGAGAAGGCTCCGACGAAGGCCCGGCCAGAGAAGGCTGGCGACAAAGGCCTGGCCGAAGAAGGCTATGACAAAGGCCTAGCTAGAGAAGGCTCCATCATGCGAGGGGGGAGAGTGAGGTAGCGGCTAGGGTTTGCGAAAAAAATAGTGGGAGAGGAGAGAGCCCCCCTTGCCCTCATGATCTTGGCATTATATAGGCAAGTAGAAATTTACAAGCGACCCCTCGGTGGGGGCGGGTTTTACATGCCACTCCAATAGCGCTAGTTGGGCCTCTTCTAGGGGACTGGCCCATATGAATATGGCATGTCTCAACACAAGCGTATGTTTCATGTTGCAAGCGCATGTTTCAAGTGTTTTAGACGTATGTTTCAAGTGTTTCATCTAGATGTTCCAAAAGTAGACCTGGATGTTGCGCATACATGCATGTTGCAAGCGCATGTTTCAAGTGTTTCAGGTGTTTCATACGTATGTTGCATGTGTTCCATCTAGATGTTGTAAAAATAGATATGTGTCGACGAAATATGGTCGGCAGTCTACCTAGGGGTATGCTCAAGGTAGTAGATTATCGGCAGACAGATGTGCAAGCCCCAAACAAGACGGTGACGCAAGACAAACACGAGGTTTTATCCAGGTTCGGCCGCCAAGAAGGCGTAATACCTACGTCCTGCGTCTGATTTGTATTGCTGTATGTCAATGAGAGATGTTTTTTAGAGGGGTCCCCTGCTCGTCTTATATAGTCCGGGGGGCAGGGTTACAGATCTGAAAACTAATCCTAGTCAGTTACAATTGCCATATGTGGCCGGATAAGGATTCCTATTCTAACCGACCAAGATCCTGCTTAGTCACCAAATCCGTCTTGATTCCTTGTGCGGGACTCCGACCAGGTTAACTGGGCCACACGTCGTCTTTCGGGTGGACCGAACCCATCGATCCGGGCCAGCCCAAACTTAGCCGTGAGGGTATAGGGGTTAATACCCCCACAGCTAGTCCCCGAGCATCATATATTATGCTGCGACATGCCATTTTAACCTTCTCCGACAAGTGAGGCTTGAGCCCTTGATGCCTCCGACCACCGTCATCACCGGAGAAGTAGGTTGTCCGAAGAATGTATGGTGCTCTTAAGAAAAAAGAAAAAGATTTCTTGTCCTGAAAAGTGTGCCCACTTGTATTTCTGAAAAGAAATGTAAGTGCGTCCTGAAGCGTAGCGTCCTTGATCATCAGAGGCGTAGAGGTCGAAAAACAAACACATTCACCGCAAGGTGAAGTGTGCCCACTTAGTCCCCGAGCCTGGCAGTAGGTGGGGTAGGCACGTGGTGCCAGGGTCTAAAAAGAAATTCCGCTGAAGTTAATAATCCAATTGCCGTAAAGGAAAACAAGATGCACCGGCAGGTGCATCATACCGACGTAGTCCCCGAGCTTGCTGGAAGGCGAAGTATGAGCCTTGTAGCAAGGTCTAAAGAAATGTCCCTCAACTGTATGTGAGTACAAATCACTTGTTGTCAAGGAGAGCAAAACTCCGAGTAGTGGTCGGGAGAGTCCCCGAGCACAACAGTGGTCGTAAAAAGTCATCGTGGTCGGAGCAGTCCCCGAGCATAGTAGTGGTCTGAGCCAGATCCATCGTGGTCAGAGCAGTCCCCGAGCATAGTAGTGGTCTGGGCAGGCCCCGAACACAGTAATGGACTGGGCAATCCTCGATCGCGTGCGCCGCTTTGTACTATTATTTGGTGTATTTATTTGTCGCCTTATTCTGCCACACCCAATCTGACACGTCTGGTCAAAAAAGCAAATAGGTATAGCACGGCGTTCTGCCCTCTTACTCTTCCTGGCAAACTGTCGCTTGTCACCTATATGGAGGTGCGTCAGAGTGGGCCCTCTCACTTTATCATCGAAGAGGCGCGTACACTGTAAACGAAGGGGCGCGTTTATTGGCGTAGATCTCGAGGTGGTGTGAACAAACGTCCGCTGCGCGTGCGCACGTCTCCCAAGAATCTCGGGCGGACGAAACGACGGAACTCTTTGTTACTTATAATGTAGATCTGGTAAGTTACTGACACCGTTCCCCATTGTCATTCGCCGCCGCATCCTTCGTCTCCCTCTTGCCGAACCCTATTCCTCCGATAATCACCGCCAACCCCTTCGCCACCGCATCCACCCCCTTAGAAAGGATAGACTAATGGCGAAGAGAGATGCCCAGAAGAAAGGCAGAGTCATGGCGAAGGAGTGGTGGAAGTCACGGAGCAACGAACAGACCATCGAAGACCTCGTCGCCATGGGAGTGCTCCACAACAAGGCACCCGCTGGATGGCGCGTGCCGGAAGGGGAAAGCTTCCCCGATCCACAACTAGGTGAGATTATGGTTTTCGAAGATTTCTTCAAGTGGGGTTTTGGGATTCCAGTGCACCCTTTCCTTCAGGGTCTCTGTTTGTATTACGAGATTGGGATTTGCAATCTGCATCCCAACTCGATTCTTCTTGTCTCCACCTTCATCCATCTCTGCGAGGCTTATGGTGGCTTCCAGCCCCATTTCGACCTCTTTCGCCACCTGTTATGTCTTCGGAAGAAAGGGAGCGGTGGCTCGAAGATCGCCGAAGGTGTCTACCTGAACCTGTGTGACGGCATGAAGGCTCAATACTTGCACTGCCCCTGGAACACCTCACTGGACGAGTGGTACAAGAAGTGGTTCTACATCCGTGAAGAGCCAAACACCATCACCCTGTGCGACGTGGGGCTGATTCCAGAGAAGAAGAATAGCTGGTCGGAGAAACCCGCGAACTTGGAGCAGATCGCCGAACTGCTCGGGATGATCCCGTGGGAAAGGCTTGATGGCCCAAGCGTGGTCGGCAACTTCATCAGCCGAAGAATCCAGCCCTGCCAGAAGAGGATTCATCCTGGCTTCGAGTACCAAGGAGGCGCTGATCCAACAAGGACCAGGAAGGAGCCGCTTGACAAGATGGAAATCAAAGCTAGGATTGGAGAGCTGTTCAACCTGGCCGATCCCAATTACGTTGGGCTGAACACCATCGAGCACGCCTTCAAGCTGGCTCGACCTCCCCCAAAGGTAAATGATGCCACCTTTCAACTGTAGAGTCATGCTGTGGCAAGAAAAATAACTGTTTGTCCCCGTTTTGTGTCTCAGTGTAATGGTCGTGACCGGGCAGCAGTGTTCGTGTCGCCTCCCCCCGGTGTAGAGTGGCCGCAAGCTACCGGCCCAGCCGCCCAGACCAGCGCCAGGACCGACGACGTCCACTGGGCGGTACTTAAGACTGTAGAGGACGCATCGACCAGAGCCGCTGGCAAGCGTCCGGCTGCCAGCCAACGACGCCAAGCCATCTTCCCCCTGTCGGACGACGAAGCAGAGGACGCGGACATCTGCCGGCTTGTCCCTCGAAAGAGGAGAAGGCAAATGGGACCGACATAGTAGGGTGGCTCCTCTAGGCCAACAGTGGTCACATCACCGACCACTGCAACATAGAGGACAACCGAAGGAAACGTCAAGCATCATACCCCGACGCCTATACCGGAGGTGGAAAGGGTCCCGATGGAAACTGCCGAGCAAGCAGAGCAGGGGCAGTCGAGGAGACGTTCCTTCGCCACATCATTCCGCAAGTCAAAGCTGTAAGTATTTATATTTTCGATGTAAGCTTGCAATTGGCATTGGATACTATTATCTTCTGAATTTGTCTCTGATGCATTAGATCGGCATCCACCGAGAGCCCCGACCAGCTAGCCGGGTGCGGCGCAACGTCGTCAGTAACGGCGGGACAAACTGCCCAGTAGCCAGCCGTGGAGGAGCCCGTAGTAGGAACTCCGCCTGGACCTCAACAGGCAGACGACCAGACGCCAGTCCCCGAGCGGCTGGTTGAGAAGACGACCGAGTAGTGTACAAGTGCTCCGAGCACGAACCTTGCTGAGGCGGATAACATGGCGCCAAGGGAACCGGATCTAGTCGAGGAGCAGCAGCCAGAAGTGGCCCAGAGCGTTCTTGCCGATGCAACGGCTCATGGAAAAGCCCTGGTGGTCGTGGAGTCTGCAGACACCAGACCAGCGCCGCCTCCCGAGCAGGAGGCTGAAGAAGAAGAAATAGAAGAGGTCCTGGGCCGCCCCCAAGATAGGCGACAACATGTATATGTGTCGTGCTATCGGAATGACGAATGGGTTATGCACGAGGAAATCCCAGAGGTCGAAGAGACCCTAAGAGTCGAACGGGCGGCCAAGCGTCTGGTGACAGAAGTCCAGGTATGTTTGGCTTGAATTCTTGACCCTGTTATGTAGTCGAACTATCTGACTTAGCTTGTCTGTATGCAGGACTTGATGAAAACCACAAAATACCGAAAAAGGTGCTTCGACCAGATTGAAGGAATCACGGCGACCAATAAGGAACTGGCGGCCGAAGTGGAACGCTTGCGGTGCCAACTTGAAGCCGCCGACCAGGAGAGGACAGAGCGAGAAGCACAGAATCAAAACCTAGTCGGCCAGCTCAATAACAAAGAGCTGGAGAAAACAAGTAAGTTTTCACCTTATCATAGCAAGTGCAAGACTTGTGTTATTGTGTTCTTGACAGTAACAGCTGTAATGCAGGTTTAGAAGCTGAAGTGACCCGCCTCCAGGGGGAAAATAGCCGTGTGACCACAGAATGTGGTCGCCTGAAGGAGGACAACAAAAAACTGGCATGCAGCCAGTCTGAACTCCAAGACCACACTACCAAAATGAAGGATGACCTGAAAAGTAAGCATTCCAGATCACCTTTCTCACTCTGTCGCCCACCTTGCCTTATCGTGTCATCACATTTGATGTCTTGTACTGCGTTCAGTTTTGAAAATCAATGCCAAGAGGCACCTAGAGGCCGTGATCCAGGAGTGTGATGACTGGAAAGCACGATGCCTCAAGGCCACCGAGGAGCGGGACACGTGGAACAAGCGGTGCCAAGAAATGGCAACTGGCATTGTGCCCGTCCTCGACCTTATCGACCCGGCGCTCACAGAGGAAGAGCTAAGGACGCCCCAGCTCGGACTGGTCGAGAGATGCAAACAAGCATGGGGATGGTTCCAAGAATTCGTGAAGGAGGCGGGTGAGTACACGGGTGCCCATGTGCTAAGCATGGTGCGCGCTCACTACCCCCTGATTGATCTCAAACGCTTGGAGGCTGGGTACCCGATGGAGATAAACCCAGACAAGGCAGAAGAGCTTCAGACGGCCCAGCTGGACTTGTCGTCTATGTTAATTGGCGATATTAACCTGTGTGGAGGTGGGACAGCACCTGTACAGGGTATGCCATCGACAAGCCAGCTGGAAATGCCATCAGCTACAAGCCAACCGGCGAAGCCTGCGGTCTCGACCAGCCAGGCACCGGTGGGGCCATCCCCTTCTGCTCGACTACCGCAAGAGTCCTCGAGACTCTAGTAGGGTATCAGAGGCGGCGAGCAGTAAATGCCATGCGCCCCGACCAGCCAATGTAATAGGCTTAGAGCTGTAGAAGGAGGACATAGTTGTGTTATTGTAAACTGGAGCCTCTTTAGGCAAGCTTGTAATAACGTAACTGTATATCATTATAAGCTTGTTTGCTTTATACAAAACATATTTAAGCTTGAATTTTTTTGTTGGTGTAACTAAGTGGGAACGTGTTAACGTTCTGTTTAGTTGTACCGTTTTGCTCGACACATCATCCCGAAGAGTTTGTGCGGCCCTAGTTTAGCATGTGGTCGGAGTGTGAGGTACTATGACCTGTGCACACGTGGACGCGGACAAGTCAAACCAGGGAGGACCTGCCGACCACCTGCAACGTAGAGAGCGGATCCCGTGCACGTGTTGGGAGGAACCGGAGACAGGGCCTGCTCCGAAAACCGTAGAAGGAGTGGTGGTCGGCTAGTACTGGCTAAGTTAGAATAACCATAAAATTCGGAGTGACACTTAAGAGTGGTCGGAGAAATCATAATTGACAGATTAAAGTAAATCGAAAAATACAAGTAGAGTACATATCTCAGTAGTTAAGCATAGAAACGTCTAAGCTTGTCGATGTGCCACGAGTTTGGTACGTCCGTGCCGTCCAGGTGAGCTAACCTGTAAGACGTTGGACGTGTGACTTCCTTAATCATGAAGGGTCCCTCCCATGGGGTTGCGAGTTTGTGAACACCGGCCTGGTTCGTCTTCCACCTCAGGACTAAGTCCCCGACCACGAAGGAACGCTCTTTAACGTTCTTGTTGTAGTACCTGTGCAAAACAGCAAGGTATTTGGCCGTGCGTACACAAGAATTGAGCCTTGTCTCCTCTGCACTGTTGACTTCTAGCTCCCGTACTTCATTGACCTTGCCCTCGTCGAAGTTCTCTACCTGTGCTGATCTGAAAGCTATATCTGGTGGGAGGACTACCTCAGCGCCGTAAACCATAAAGTATGGTGAGACGCTGGTGTTACGACTGGGCTGAGTTCGGAGGCCCCAGACCATGGCTGGTAACTCCTTGAGCCATCTTCCGGGAGCTTTGTCGTTTTCTCTGTACATCCTCTTCTTTAGTGCGTCCAAGATCATGCCATTTGCCCGCTCGACTTGTCCATTAGCCCTAGGGTGCGCCACCGAGACGTATTTTACTACTATGCTCCTTTCATCGCAGAAGTCCCAAAAAGCGTTCCCAGTGAACTGAGTACCCAGATCAGTAATGATGCTATTGGGTACGCCGAAACGGTGGATGACCTGGTCGAGGAACGTGACAGCCTTCTCTGAGGATGCCTGTACCAGAGGCATGTATTCTATCCACTTAGAGAATTTGTCAATTAGCACGAAGACGCATGTAAATTTTCCAGGAGCCGGTTTGAAAGGCCCGATCATGTCCAGTCCCCAGCACGCAAAGGGCCAAGAAGCTGGAATCATCTGGATCTCATGTGCTGGTACATGGGTTCTCTTGGCGAAGAACTGACAACCCACACAGCGGCGGACTAACTTCTCTGTGTCGGCTACTGCTGACGGCCAATAGAACCCTGCTCGGAAAGCCTTACCGACCAGTGTTCTTGAGGCCGCGTGGTTGCCGTAGGAGCCAGAGTGGATTTGGTCCAGGAGATGCTCACCTTCCTCCTGGGTTATACACTTCATCAAGATTTCCTCCTTTGCGTTTTTGCGCCATAACTTGCCATCGACGAGCAGATACTGCTTACTGTGACGCATCAGTCGCTCGTTTTCTGTTCGATCAGTATAACCGCTACCATCTGTTAAGTACTTGATGAAAGGTGTCCTCCAGTCTAGCTTATGAGTGGTCAGAAGCGGCTCGGTTGTGCTTGTTGCCAGAACCGTAGCCACTAGTTGCTGGTCTGGAGCTTTGTCGACCGTAGAATCTTCGTTTTCGATGGAAGGCGTGAGCAGATCTTGGACGAATACGCCATGTGGGATTTTGGCTCGGGATGATCCTAACTTTGACAACGCATCCGCTACCTGGTTCTTGTCCTGGACCACATGTATGTACTCGATGCCATAGAACCTGCCTTCCAGCTTTCTTATTGATTTGCAGTATGCGTCCATCTTTTCGCTGGTCGTGTCCCAGTCCTTGTTGAGTTGGTTGATGACCAGAGCCGAGTCTCTGTAGACATAGAGACGTTTAACACCAAGCTCAACCGCAATGCGTAAACCATGCAGGCATGCTTCATACTCGGCGGCGTTATTAGATGCTGGGAAATAAATCCTGAGGACGTACCGGAGCTGCCCCTTGGATGGTGACACGAAAAGAACTCCTGCTCCCGCACCGTCAATGTTGAGAGAACCGTCGAAGTACATCATCCAATATTCGTCGGATCCCAGAGAGGCAGGCGTGCTTAAGTCTGTCCACTCGACGATGAAATCGACGAGTGCCTGAGACTTGATTGTAGTACGGCTTGTAAATTCCAAGGAAAAGGGACATAGCTCCATTGCCCATTTGACGATGCGTCCGTTCGCATCCTTATTGCGAATGATGTCCCCCAAAGGATACTCGGTCATGACCACCACACGATATCCGTCGAAGTAATGTCTCAACTTTCGGGATGTTATCAGTATGGCGTAGAGCAGTTTCTGAATCTGTGGGTACCTGGTCTTGGATTCATTGAGTACCTCACTAATGAAATAAATTGGCTGCTGTACCTTGTAGGCATGGCCTGGCTCGTCGCGCTCGACCACCATTGTAGTGGAAACCACCCGATCGGTTGCCGCAATGTAAAGTAGGAGAGTTTCATCTTCTCTGGGAGCAGTAAGTACCGGGGGTGATGTGAGGTATTTTTTTAGCTGTGTGAAAGCAGCATCTGCTTCCTCCGACCACTCAAACTTCTCGGATGCTTTGAGCAGTTTGAAGAACGGTAGACCTTTTTCTCCTAACCTTGATATGAAACGGCTTAGAGCGGCCATGCATTCGGTAAGCTTCTGGACGTCTTTCACCTTTTTTGGGGGCTTCATGTCTAAGACAGCTTTGACCTTCTCCGGGTTAGGGCGTATGCCGTCGTAACTGACGACGTTGCCGAGCAGTATGCCAGAAGGAACACCAAAGATACACTTCTTTGGGTTTAATTTCCATTGGAACGTATTGAGGGCTGCAAAGGTGCGTTCCAGATTGTCAACAAGGGTACGTACTTCCTTGGTTTTGACAATTACATCGTCAACATAAGCCTCGACGAGGCCGTCTTTTATCTCGTCGTTGAGGTAGGCCTGTATAGCGCGCTGGTAGGTAGCTCCGGCGTTTTTGAGCCCGAACGACATAGTCGTGTAGCAGTAGGCACTGAAAGGCGTGATGAAAGATGTCTTAATCTGGTCATCCTTTTTGAGAGTGATCTGGTGATAACCAGAGTAGCAATCGAGAAAGGAGAGCAGCTCGCAACCGGCGGTTGAATCTACGACCTCGTCTATGCGAGGTAAGCCGAAGGGGTCCTTAGGGCAGTGTTTGTTGAGATCAGTGTAATCAACGCACATTCTCCATTCATTATTCTTTTTGCGTACAAGAACCGGGTTGGCTAACCATTCCGGATGATACACTTCTTTGATAAATCCGGCTGCCAAAAGCCGTGTAACTTCTACCCTAATCGCCTCCTTCTTGTCGCGAGCGAACCGTCGTAGCTTCTGCTTGATTGGTTTGGCCTTGCTGTTGACATTTAAGGAGTGCTCGATCAAGTTCTGAGGTACACCGGGCATGTCGGAAGGTTTCCATGCAAACACCTCCACGTTGCTCCTCAAGAACCTGACGAGCGCGTCTTCCTATTTGGGATCCAGGTTGGCCCCGATGAGGGCCGTTTTGCTGGGATCGCCATCGACCAGCTAGATCGTCTTGTGCTCCTTGGACCTGATGTTCTTGCGCGGAGACTCGAGTTCTGGGATCTCTAGGTGGTCGGCCAAGGTCTTCTTAGCGTCGAGCATGGTCTCGGCCATGCGAATAGAGAGGTCGTGGGCCTCTGCTATTTTGAAGCTGTCGTCCTCGCAGGTATAAGCTGCATATACGTTGCCCCTGAGGGTTAAAACTCCCTTCTCGGTAGGCATCTTGAGCACCAGATACCTATAATGAGGTATGGCCATGAACTTGGTGAGCGATGGTCGACCAAGAATAGCATGGTAGGTGCCATCGAAGTCAGCGACCACGAAGTTGACGTAGTCAGTGCGGAAGTGGTCCGGGGTCCCGAATTGCACAGGTAGCGTGATCTGCCCAAGAGGTGTAGAGCTCTGTCCGGGGAGAACGCCCCAGAACTGTGCCTCGTACGGCTTCAGGTCCGCCTTGGATATTTTTAGGGCGGGCAGGCTGTTCTTGAATAGTATATCAATGGAGCTGCCGCCATCGATCAGTACCCTGTCGAACTGAACCTTGTTGATACAAGGATCGAGGACCAGGGGAAAACGCCCTGGCTCAGGTATGGCGGCCCATTGGTCCTTCCTGCTAAAGTAGATTTCACGGTGAGACCACGGAGGAAGCCGCGGATCGGTAAGAAGGTTGTCATTCTTTGCTACGTTCAAGCAAGCACGGGCAAGCAGCTTGCGTTCTCGTTTGGTCTCAATGGACACCTTGCCGCCGATGATGGTGTGCACGCGATCAGTCGGCTTGACGTATTTATGACGAGGGTCTACATCGTCATCATCGTTGTCCTCGTTGCGCTGTTCCCCCACGTCATTAGGCTTGTCGGACACATCTGGAGCATGTTGACGCGTGTAGATAGTCTTGAGGACGCGGCAATTCTCCATGGTGTGGTTTGACTTAGGATGGAGCTGGCAGGGCCCCTTCAATGCTTTGGCGTAGTCGTCCTCGTAGTTACGACGTCCGCCGCCCTTTTTCACAGTATTGACCTCGCCGTCGTCTTCCCGAGCACGCTTGCTCCTGTAATCGTCACGGCGGTTGCGCTGCTGATTACGTTGGTCACGGTGGTCGCGGGAGTCGTTGCGCTGGTTGCGGCGGTCAAAATTGTCGTTCCGACCATGGTTGCCGCGGTAATCGTCGCGGCGTGGAGGGTGGTCGGAGCATGGAACCCTTGCTGCTTCTTCAACGATTATCTTTTTAGCATCGTCAGCGTCCGCGTATTTCTTAGCGGTGGCCAAGAGCGCTGTGACTGATTCAGGTCTTTTCTGGAGGAGCTTGTCTCTTAGGGCGTCGTGGAAGCGGAGGCCGGTGATGAAAGCCTCGATTGCTTCGCTGTCGGAGATCGATGGGACCTTGATGTGCATCTCTGAGAAACGCCGAACGTACTCGCGTAGTGGTTCATCTTTCCGATCTCGGATCCGTTGCAGATCGTACTTGTTGCCAGGTTGTTCACAAGTAGCGATGAAATTGTCGATGAAGGCCTGCTTGAGCTCCTGCCAAGAGTCAAAATAGTTCGCCGGCAAGCTGACCAGCCATTGGTGACCTGCGTGACCAACAGCAACTGGGAAGTAGTTAGACATGACGTGCTCGTCAGCCATGGCTGATCGGCACGCAGTTTCGTAGAGCATGACCCATAACTCGGGGTTTTCCTTGCCGTCGTACTTCTGAAGTTTCTCGAGCTTGAAATTCTTGGGCCATATGACTTGGCGAAGGTGTGGAGTGAACTGCTTCAGACCCGGCGGGCCGTGGGCGGTGTCATACTCCATACGGCGATAGCTTTCATGGGATGCACGATCATTGGCTCTCTGGTTGATGCGAGCACGCAGATCACGTCCACCAAGGTGATGGCAGAGATCGTTATTGCCGTCGCGGCAATCTCGATTGCCAT
Source organism: Miscanthus floridulus (assembly GCF_019320115.1). NCBI lineage: Eukaryota > Viridiplantae > Streptophyta > Magnoliopsida > Poales > Poaceae > Miscanthus > Miscanthus floridulus. Next base: position 115,630,681 of record NC_089586.1, on the reverse strand, counting down.
CTGGATTAGCCCTGGGACCGTGGTTATCATGGTGATTGTCGCGGTTATCTCGGCGGTTGTCACCTCGAACGTCATGACGGTTATCCTCTCGGCGGCGGTTTTCGTCCCGACCACCATCATGACCACCATTTCCGCCTTGACGGTTGTCCGACGGGTCATAGTTGTGCGAGCCACGTCGGTTGAGCGGCTGTGAGCGACTTGAGTATTGGCGGCTGTGGCTTGATTCCACTGAAACGGATGGGGCCCGGGCTTGATTCATCTCTGCGGTCTGAGCCATAGCAGCCGTCAGGTAAGCTTGTATGTCGTCACGGACTGCTTGGGTTTCGGGAGTGTTGGGCAGCCGCTGCATTGTCGCCATGGTGACGGCTACGTTGGCGCTTGGGGTCTTGAAGACTTGTTTGTCCCCCACCCTGTCGAAAGCATTGTTGAGGTCACGCGGTTGGACTCTTATGCGTCGTGCCTCCTGGTCTGCTTCAGCTTCGATTTGCCGGCGATTAAACCGGTCAATATTGCGTGCTTCGCGTGCAGTCTTTTCTTGTTCTATTTCGCCAACTGTTGGCGGCTCGTCATTGCTGACAACATGGATCAAATCCCCTCGTCTTGGCGGAAAAGACGGAAATTGGGGGAAACCCGGGGCGTGGTCTGGTAGATCCAGATCGTATTTGACGCCTTCATCTTCGTGACGCTGAAGCTCGGTGCGGACAGATGCGTTGGATGCGATGCCGGATGAGGAGCTGGAGTCGCCCTCTCGGACCGTGCGGACAGATCCTTCTTGATAATCTTCAACCCAGACCATGTTGACGATGTTGCATGGCTTCGGCTGAAATCGGTGTACAGGACACAGATCCGAGCGGCGTCGTAGATTGTACGCGTAGCTGGAGGTAGCATTTTGCAGGCCGTAGGGCTGGACCTGGTGGCTCTCCGTCGGGACTTCGTACTCGCGGAGTCAGAGACTCGTCGCGAGGGTTGGCTGGCGACGAGCGAAGCGCCCCTCAGGAGTAGATACGACCACGAGATCTGTCCCAAGTCGCGCAGGACAACTGGTCCGAGCTGGTCGGATAGATCTGTTGTGGGGAGCTGTTACCTGCTCATTAGGTTGGCTTTGAATCGTACTTACTAGAGCTAGGGTTTCAGCGAGTTTGATGCCGACCCGATCGATGGAGTCGAGCAGGTCGGTGTTGTCGATCTGCTTTCCTCTGTAGCGGGGAAGCGGATGACGGGTTGTCGGCGTGGCTGTAGGCGTGGTCAGAGCCAGATGTACCGTGGTCGGAGCCAGATCCATCGTGGTCGGAGCCATATTCGTCGTGGTCGGAGCCGTGTTCTCCGTGGTCGGAGCCGTGTTCTCCGTGGTCGGAGCCGTAGCCGACGCAGGTGAAGTAGTCGTCGGCGCAGGTTGAATCCACGCCTCCTCCGTGGTCATGGCGATGGAGTCGTCGGAGCCGGTGGTCCAGGTGATCTGGCCGACGGTGAACGTGAGGCCGTTGGGCGTAGCCATGGAGCCGGAGATGATGACCATCTTGTTTGCTCAGAGAGCAGTACGCACACCCCCTACCTGGCGTGCCACTGTCGACGAAATATGGTCGGCAGTCTACCTAGGGGTATGCCCAAGGTAGTAGATTATCGGCAGACAGATGCGCAAGCCCCAAACAAGACGGTGACGCAAGACAAACACGAGGTTTTATCCAGGTTCGGCCGCCAAGAAGGCGTAATACCTACGTCCTGCGTCTGATTTGTATTGCTGTATGTCAATGAGAGATGTTTTTTAGAGGGGTCCCCTGCTCGCCTTATATAGTCCAGGGGGTAGGGTTACAGATCTGGAAACTAATCCTAGTCAGTTACAATTGCCATATGTGGCCGGATAAGGATTCCTATTCTAACCGACCAAGATCCTGCTTAGTCACCAAATCCGTCTTGATTCCTTGTGCGGGACTCCGACCAGGTTAACTGGGCTGCACGTCGTCTTTCGGGTGGACCGAACCCATCGATCCGGGCCAGCCCAAACTTAGCCGTGAGGGTATAGGGGTTAATACCCCCACAATATGGATGTTGAATATGTTTGTAATGGCTACACATGTGTTTCAAGTATTTCAGGTGTTTGCAAGTGTTTCAGACGTATGTTTTAAGTGTTTCGGTTGTTTTGGATGTATGTTGCAATTGTTTCATTTGGATATTGCAAAAGAAGATCCGATGTTACACATATTGTAATGGGACTGACCTGCCGTAGCTGCCTGCTACAGCTGCTGGGGTGTCGTTGCGGGTCATCATGCGGCCGCCTGTGGCTGCTACCACGTGGTTTCCCACGTGCAGGTGCGGCGATCAAGGCGAGACGCAGCGCGAGCGTGACGGTCAGGGTGGGAAGCAGCGTTGGGTACACACCTGGGGAAGCAACACGCGTATAGAGCTGGCTGCAGGCTTCCGATGCTAGTGTCCTAGAACGGCCGGGTGCTAGCAGCTCCGTAAATCGAGACAAACCATCTCCCTCAACCCTCAAAGTGGATGTCAGGGTGATTTATCAATTTTAATTAAAAATATTGGTAAACACCTAAATAAAGTTTTTAAACTAAAGAAAATATCTCTAAACTTATAAAAACTTCAATAAAAATTCTAGATATAGATTGGGACACGATAAATAAAAAAATAGAGATCACGAAAATATATCTAGAAGCTTTTAGAAATTAGATTCAACTCTGGTAAAATAGAAAAATATCTACAAAAATATGGAAAATTGTCAAAACATTCTAATCAATATTTAAATGTGTTTTAAAACATACATTAATGTTGAATGCACTCATGTCGTGGATGCAACCAATATTTTGAGATTGTGAAAACACATAGATGCTGTGGGAAGTTTTTAAAATGCATTTAAACATTTATTATAATGTTTTTGAAAGCTTTTAGAAAATTTGGATATTTTCTCATTCTATTATGTCCAAATCTAATTTCTAGAATCTTCGGGACATATTTTCATGATTTATAAATATTTTAATTGTCTCTCTCTTGTTCTAGTATATCTCTAGGATATTACTCAAAACTTTTAGAAGCTTAAGGACAATCTTCATGATTCACAAACTTTATTAAGTGTTTATTAGAACTTTTTAGTTAACAATGACTAAATCACCTGAAAATAACTTTTTTGGCAAAGCTTGTCATGGATAAACAACTCACTGGTTACGAGGTATTTGCATTTTTTTTTCCGACGTGGAGTAAGGAATGAGTATATGTCTGCAGAAGAAATGGGTAAGTAGTACATCCAAACGAGCTCACATCTTCGTCCGAGAATTAATTGGCAGAAAAGACAGGTAATTTACATACAGGCAAAAACACAGGGCAACAGGTATTTACAAGGAAGCGATGGAAATCCGGGCACCAAACATGCAGACGTAGTAGACCTACACGCTGCTACCCTTGAGTAACTATCTCCACGGTGGCAGCTGTCGCGCCGGTGGCGTCCTTTTGCTGCTCGACCGCCTCGGGTGCGGCAGACGGGGCATCGGCGGCTCTTGCGCAGCCACGAGTCCAAGCACTCCGCGTGGAACCTGTGGCCGCACCTCGGCATCACACGGCACCGATCGCCCGAGCGGAACACATCCAGACACACCGCGCACTCGCCACCGCCGCCGGCGCCCTCCTTGAACTCATGGCACGGCAGCCCGCCAACCTCCTCGGCCGAAAGGCCAGCACCGCCGCTTTCTTCCTCCGCGTGCTCCGCGACGCGGCGGGAGGGGCGCGCGTGGATGAGCACGCAGATGGCCACGACGAGATGGAGAACGACCATCAGCATGAGGCCGACAGTGATGAAGACGATGCGGTGTAGTGTTGATCCCTCCATGCCGTTGCCGTCGGAGTCGGACAAACTCGCCGTTCGCGCATGCAGGGACACGCAACGACGCAGGCAAGCAACTCTGAAGAAGGCGGCAAGCAAAGCCAGCCGTGGAGCAGAGAAGACTTGTCACTTCTGAATTTTTGGCTGCTGTTTTTGGTCCATGGAAGTTGGAGAGGTGACGCTCGCTACTCCTAGAACTTATTACTCCCTCAATCCTTAAAAAAATCTATTCCACTGATAGATCAAGTTTTCTTAAATTTAAAACGACATCAACATTTATATTTCTAAATAAGTTTATTATGAAAACATATATTCTATAGTTAGTCTAACCATACTTAAATGTTTGTACTTTTCATATAGATTTGGTTAACCTTATAATTGATTAATTTCTCGTAAAATGAAAATCATTTTCTTTCTTTCTGGCTAGGACGGAGAGAGTACTATATTTCTCAGCGTGATCTTTTGCGGCCGAAGAAGGTCAAGGAAATGAATAGGAAACTTGATTTGCGTTACATTATTTTCAAGAGCCGAGCATCACCTGTGATCAAAGTCAATCAAATGAGAGATTTGGTGCTTCATTTGCTAGGTAGCGTCTGAATATGCATATTTGACCTGTCAGTAATTCAGTATCATGAGAGATGCGTATCCTTTTAACATTCAATTTGGAAGGCAGTGGAAGTACTGTACTAGATATGATGTAGTACTCCCCCGTTAAAAAAATGCATGTCATATTTTAAGGAGTCAATTTTCTTAAAGTTTAGTTGAATGTATAGAAATTAATATCAGTATTTGTATCTCTAAATATATTTATTATAAAAATTTATTTCACTACTAATCTAATAATGATACTTGTTATACATTTTTGTTATATATATTTGGTGAAACTAAAAATGATTTGACTAATTGAGAACGAGATGTGTATATTTGTGGGACATAGGAAGTATACTGACAATATATACCATCCCTAGATTCTTTACTCCCAAATAATTCAGCAGGGATCAGTCGCAAGTGAAAACCTGGTCAATGGATACAAGAAACCGTCCAGATGCATCCCCTTGATCTTCCCCCTCGATCAAGGCTCTACAAGTACCACCACTCTTTCTCTCGGAACCATTGATTCTTGCTAATGCCTGCGCGTGTAACTGATCAATCTGCTGGAACCTTTGACCTCTCTCTTGGCGCTTTGGGGGGGGGGGAGGCGCGGCGTGAATCCATGTGAATTCTCGTTTCGAAGTTGAAAGTTCAAGTTCAAAGCTGATGACATCACGTTGGAAGTTCTAATATACTCCTATATGCTTGAGTTCCAAATTGATCTGTTTTCAACCTTATAAAGGTTACTTTTCGAGTACAGAGTTGGGAATTTGTGTGTTCGAAGTGCTCAACAATTTGCGTTCAAAGTTGAATTCTAGGGTAAAATGTGATAATTAATAAGACTATAAATTTGGATTCGTCTCAGTCCGAAGCTGTAGCTCAACTGGATACCTAGCACAATGCGTGAAATTTTTGTATTTTGGTCCCTTTTGAAAATATTTTTTTACAAAAAGACCTACGCCAAAACGTTTGCTGAAAATAGACCATTTTTAGGCGTCTTAGGATATGACGCCGAGGTCTTGCCACGTCACGGACAACCCCGGTCGACGGCGACACGGTGGCGCATGGGGCCCACTACGTCGGCGTCGTGTCAGCCAACGCCACATGCCCAACCTCGGCGTTGTGGAGAGTCACGCCGAGCTATTGCCACCATCCGGCGCGCGGCCCAGCGGCCCAACAACGCTTCGTGGCTCAATAGCTCGGCGTGCGATCAAATGACGCCGAGACGCTAACCTCGGCGCGGCCCGACTCAACGCTGAGGTTCGATCAGAACCCCACCCCACGCATCACGATTCATGAGATCAGAGAAGCATGCATGCAGCTCGATCGGTTTCATTCCACTAGTGATGGAGACATGGCATGTTCGTCTGCGGGTGCCGGGAGACAATTCAGAGCGGCAGAGACCGGAGGTAGTGCATGCCCGCTGCCTAGCCTGTTGCGGGATTGCGGCAAGCCGAGGTAATGTCTCGGCGTTATAGGTCATGGCGCCGACCTCTAAATTTAACCTAACACCCTAGTTTTACCGTGAGATGGATATATAAAATTTACCATAAGATGAACAACTTAGCATAATTTCAGCATGTTCATCTCATGGTAAATTTAAAGACTTAGCCAAAATTTTATATATTCATCTCACGGTAAAACTAGTGGTCGGCGGCATGACCTATGTCTCCATCACTAGTGGAATGAAACCGATCGAGCTGCATGCATGCTTCTCCGAACCTCGGCGTTGAGTCGGGCCGCGCCGAGGTTAGCGTCTCGGCGTCATCTGATCGCACGCCGAGCTATTGGGCCACGAAGCGTTGTTGGGCCGCCCGGACCGCGCGCCAATAGCTCGGCACGTAGTCCCAATGCGCCAAGGTTGGGCCTGTGGCGTTGGCTGACACGACGCCGACGTAGTGGGCCCCATGCGCCACTGTGTCACCGTCGACCGGGGTCGTCCGTGACGTGGCAAGACCTCGGCATCGTGTCAGTCGACGTCGACCCTCATACCTCGGCGTCATGTCCTAAGACGCCTAAAAATGGTCTATTTTCAGCTAACGTTTTGGCGTAGGTCTTTTTATAAAAAATATTTTCAAAAGGGACCAAAATACAAAAATTTCACGCACAAAGTTGATAGCCTCGGATCAAAGTTTTATGTTTCTTCACTCCTTAGTTCTTAGTCCCTTTGCCTGATGAGTCCTTTCTTCAGGAGTGCTTGAGGCCTCAGACTTCAAGCCAAGCCACTTGGTCGGGCTAGAAAGGCCACGTGATTGGGCCACGGGCCACGGTTAGGGTGAATGTGCGTGCGTGTTGTGAGTGTCAACGTTATACTGTGTAATTCTAAAAAAACTTACAAAAGAAAAAAAGTTCTTCTGGCCCCTCCAATTTTGCTTAAACTTTGAATTTTCCCCAATGGGGAAACCAGATTTTATCCTCTCCAACTTTTAAAACTGGGTAAAATTGCTTCTCGGATGGCTTCAACATTAGTTTTGTCTAACGTGACGCTATGTCAGTCATGAAGAAGGTAAATTGTAACTAATATAAAAGAGAGTCTAATCTCCGAACACTTCAGTAGTTTAGGGTCAAATACACTATAAAATATAGAAATAAATTTTCAAAATATTATCCAAATATTATTTTTAAAAGTATACAATTCAAAATTTAAATATATTTTAATCTTAAAAGATTCATAAAAAATGTTTCAGCTCGAACCCCCCCGAAACCAGTTCCATATAGTTTTTAAAATCATGTTCTATGTTATGACGCCTATCTTGATTTTTTTTAATATTGCATGGTCTACTTTAGTGTTTATTTGCTATACTCTCATTTTTTTTGTTATAATTAGCCTATGTTGATGACCGAGACAACGTAGGTCTTCAAGTGACTTCGACAACAATACATGTCATGTAGCCACTTATACTTAATACATCATGTGGTAATAGTTCAATTATTCAAACATCACCGAGCAGAATTCATTGCACATTTACCGATAAGAAATAGAAAACATTATTGCTTGCCTCAGGATTAATACATTCTCTCTGAAGTTGGAACTACTGCTCTTCTTGCTTGCCACTGCATATCTTGAGAATGATGCTTTCCTCAATACCTATCAGATGCTTTCAGGAATAAGCCCAGAGAGTGAGTTTTCTCTAAAATTGCTGAGATTTCCAATATCGGATGGGATGCCACTTATATCTTGTTGCTCGGAGCTCGTAGCCAAAACTATTGATTCTGATGTAAGACCTCTGGAGCCTAGAGTGATTAGTTAGCAACTGTGGAAGGCCTCCAGTAAATTGGTTTCTTGAAACTGCTGACTGCTGGAAGTTGCGCCTCAGGTAAACATCACTCTGATCGGATAGTAATCTACTAATCTGCATTGCCTCAACTCTTGGATAGAGAAACCTGACACCTCTGAATTTCCAAAGCCATTTGACAAGGGTGCTTGGAACTATAGGGAGTCGAGCAATGGTTTGAAGGTTGCTTTATTGAAATCTTGGATACTGTCCTTTTGATTTGTAAATCTCTATTAGTGCAATGTCATTTCACTTCTGTGTTAAGTTGCTACAATTTAAGCCTTGCAGTTCATTGAGGCAAAAAAAAAATCATTGAAGGAGTGTCTTTTCTTAAGATTCTCTTTATTTCAATTTGCAGCCTGCTGATATTCAACTCATATATCCCTTGAAGCTTCTATATATTATATAGGATCTGTAACCTGAAATTCGAATTGATCTGTCATTATTGCCTCAAGCCCCAAGGATGCAATAATTTTTTTTTCTTGCCATTATCACACTGGCAGCTGTAAATGATGGTCATTCAGTAACCTCATGACTTTATTTGCTCTTTTTATTGATCTTTTCAGACTAAGCTTCCTCTTGGACAGTGACTGGAATACCATTCTCCCAGCATGTTGGGCCCTTCTGATTGGAATGACGCTTTTGCATGTCCAATGTTCAGGTTGGTTACCTCTACCTAATTCTCATATATTTATTGAACAATTGTCTCTATGGAAATCAGATACACTGTTTAAGTACATGTGTATCTTCTTAGAGGTTTGTTGTTATTGATCTGTGAGAAATTAATATTTGGAAGGAGTCGACCAAGATTGATTTGATTTCCATCTGTTCCTTACAGGCTCGGTGAAATAATGCTCATTGTTCCCAAGGCAAGCCCTGAAGAATTCAAATTCTGCAGTGTAAAGAAGTTATGATTTACTTGGCGGGATGGATTTTTTCAAGTTCCAAACTTTCTCACTCATGTTTTTATACCCAAGCATGTGACCTACTTAATATACTATCAAAAGAACTCCTCGGTGGATTTTGAGCCATGTGCCGAACTATTCATCCTGATAATTTCATGAACAGTTTTCTATCCTCCATACACATTTTGAAACAAACCTCACATGTTTATGGATTTGCCTAACATGTGTATGGATTTTTCAGATGCTTTTTAAGCTTGTTCTCATAACAGTGCTTGTAATCACTCACTGAATCTACGGATAGGTGCATAAAAACTGTTTTAGTCATTTATATGTTTGTACTGTCCTGTTTGAGCAGCTGACCGTTAGTTTGGTTGTGGCTTGTCGTAAACGATCGTAAATTTCCAGTCGGAACAGTATTTTTCTCTCACACAAACCAGCCAGCAGTACTTCTTCACGAACCAGCAACGATACAAACCAGCCAACCGAACAGGCTGACCTTGCATGCGACAAGAAAGGAAAGTAAAGGTTCCAGCCTTTTTTTGTTTTTTGATAAGTCGACGAGGGGCGGGCGAGGATCCTCCACCTTGAGTTGTATTGACTGTGGTTCTGAAAGCCAAAAATTCGAAATACAATGTTTGCTACATGTTTAGTTAAAATAGAGCACCAAGCATCTGCTACTTCCATGTCCTTCTTTGGTAATCGAGCTTTCCATAGGGCGGCCTCCGATTTACATGCTGACAGAGTCGCAGTTAGCGTGGTCCGATCATCCCTGAAAACCGCATTGTTCCTCCTTTTCCAAATGTGCCAACAGCAAATCATCAAGAAAGTCCCGAAGTGCTTGCTCGGGATATGTCCTGGCTTCACAGTGTCCTGCAGTTTCTGGATCGGCCAATCAGCTTGTGTTTCTATTTGGAGAGCATCCCAGAATTGGTGCGCAGCGGTGCAACCAAAGATGACATGGGCGGCCGTCTCCTCCGCTGCGTGTCAGACATCACATACTGTGTTGTCCACAATTCTCTTCTTAATCAAATTTGTCTTGCACTGAATTCTTCCTTGCGACAGTACAATACAATAAAAAAATACAATAGTATTATGAAGCATCACATGGACGTGAGATTCTGTGTAAACATATTTTTATAATTATTATCATGCTATATTATATTATCTTATTTGTTGTTCTTCTAATTATATAAAGTAGGCCAAATTGTACTAATTCTGACTCTCAATATCCTTCTCTTCTAGAAAATATATGCTTTAACAAAATGCTAGAATTCCGTAAAAGATACATTATGAAAGAAATGGTCATGCTTGCTTGAGCTTATTCAGAACTACTTTTAAGTCATGAAACAGTATTTTTTTCTCACAATATTTCAGCATAAGCATCAGCATAAGCCAAATTTCAGCATCAGCGAACAGGGTGAATATAGAATACAACTTACCACAATGCAGATATGTAAGTCGCTTGCTCCTGCTTTTATTACTTGTTTCTTATATATTATTCTAATCGCTACCATGTTTGTAGTTTCTTTTGCCATGGCTCTCTCCTCGAAAATATATGCTTTATGTTTTCGATCAGTGAGAGAAGATGCTTATTATGATTGACTCTAGACCTGTTGAAGAGTGGTGTAAAGACACCAACACTGATGTATGCCAGTCAAACTCTTGGATTTAACTTGCAGTACACGGCCACAGTGAATGTACATATTCCTGTCTAGAACGAGGATATCTTCAAATGGAAATTCATTGGTGAAAAAAACATTGCAGATGACATAGATGGGTAACTAGCTCAAAGTCACCGTCGCTAGCAATAATAATACCTATGATTTAACTATTTCTATATATTACTGATAGTGAATCTTGCCACATACACTCAAGTGAATACCTTATTCTACAGTATATGTCTGCATGAAATAGACCTAAAGCCACACATATTTATACGGTGAGTATAACATACTTTGTTTTAAGGTTTTGTGAGAGATTTTTCAAGACATGTAGTATTACTCATGTGACAAGCACTAATGTTTACATATATACTTGTCGGATATCTATACCCAGATATCTGAGCCAAAGGATTAATGAGCGTCACATCGCCTCATCCGATGGTTAAAGACGCAACTGCGGCGTCGTCCGACCCCTAGGGGCCGGACCATGCCTCGTCCAACTCCGAGGACGAGGTTTCCACCTCGTTCGACCCCTAGGGGCCGGACCACGCCTCGTCCAACTTCGAGGACGAGGTTTCTGCCTCGTTCGACCCCTAGGGGCCGGGCCACGCCTCATCCAACTCCAAGAACGAGGTTTCTGCCTCGTTCGACCCCAAGGCATGGGCTCCGACTCATCCGGTCCCCCGAGGAGGGCTCCGCCTCGTCCAACCCCCGAGGGTCGGATTCCATCTCGCCTGGCCCCTAGGGCGAGATTTCTGCCTCGATCGTTCCCTGGGGGTCAGATTTGCTATCGAACAAAAGCAGTGGCCCCAGGGTGGGACCTGAACCGCTTCGATCACTACGGCGTGGAGGCGCACGCCCGGGAGCACGTCTCGGGCGCGTCCTGATGCAACTGGCGGTCCTATCAGGCCACGCTGGGAGACTCACGTCGCCCACCACATCAATAGGCCAGCACTGTGCTGCCAACTCCCTGTCTGACCACCGTCCAACGTCAACCAATCGGCGTCAGTTGACTCGCACTATACCACCAGCCGCCCACATGGTTTCTGTCAGGGAACCCTTTGACCATTCCGTCCGCTCGAACGGGACGAAAGACAAGAACAGCGCACGATGTCCGCACGTATGCTACAGCGGCCAACAGGACCCTGGTACGATACCGCTGCCACCATGATCTATAGGGTCAGCAGGACCCATGCAAAGAGGAGGACGGCACACCTCCGGGAGCCTTATTTCTCTTTCTTTTTTTCCCTTTCCTTCCGTTGTAACCCCTGCTTTCCCTTGGTCTATAAAAGGGAAAGTAGGGCGTCCCACTAAGGGGCATCGAACAAGTGCATCGCACATTGGTACATCGCACCGCATCAGATCAAAAACCTTTAGCATCGAGCAATCGAACCACAGAGACTTGGGAGTTCCTCCCTCTCTCGCTAGTTTATAACCCCCTACTATAAACTTAGTGCTAGTAAGTAGTAACACAAGCAGCCCAAAACTGAATGTAGGGACATTCAGCCCAAACCAGTATAATCCTTGTGTTCTCTTAGCACACCATCTGAGCTAGACACGCAATATACAAATTTACTCGTTGGTGTTTACTCGAAACACCGACAGTTGGCATGCCAGGTAGGGGTTTTTTGCATGTTTTGACATCAACACCAGGCCTCAGATGGCTAGTCACGACAATAGCTGGGTCTCGAGCACGCACATGTGCTTTGGGGACATGGATTTCATCATGTCGGCGGAGGGAGAGCTGGCGCGGGCGCCCATCGTCGTTCAACCCCTCCACTCCGTCGGGCTTGACACGATCACCGAGGCGCTCAAGGAGCTACGGCTACGTGCGTGGGGGGCCCACGCCCTTAGAAGCAGCCAGCTCCTCGACTTCGACTACGGGAGGTTGGAGCGTTAGCTCGGTGTCTTCCTAGGACCCCAACCATCCTGGTAGGAACTGCACCACCTTACCTTCTCGTTCGCAAACATTGTGGCATAGCTTGATGGGGGAGAGCCGCTCTCCCTAGAATACCTCATCCGGAGTGCCCCGACAGTGTTCCCGTTTGGTGTCTACAACGCCACATAGACCGTTGGCCACCTTGTGGAGCAACACATGATTCCATCCCCTGCAAACGATGAGTTCATGGGGGTGATCGAACATATCACAGAATCTTTTCACGACCTCCTCGCAGAGGAGCTAGAGTCACCTTCTAGCTCTGACTACAGCAGGGAGAGCCATCACCCCTCTCGTGAATGCTTCATGATAGGTACCCTAGAGGGACACGTCGAAAGCATCCATGAGGAGGAGGCTTCACCGACGAATAACCTCGATGATGAGGTCGAGGGCGAGCCAGGGGTCCCACCACGTCTGCAGGTGGAGCAGTTGAAGGCCCAACACTGAGAGCTTGAGGAAGCACGACTCTAGCTCGAGTAGGAACGTGTGGAGCTCGATCGCGAGATCGAGTGCCACAAAGACAGGTGGCGCGCACGTGCCATGGCCCATGACGTGAACCGGAGGATCATCGAGGATGATCAGGCGCAAGCTAGAATAGTGCTGCTACGGTAGCCTTCCTCAGGGGGCTTCTGGTGCTTGCAATGCCTGAGGATTGATGGGCCCACCATGAGATTCGCACGCTACTCGAGCGTGCAGCTACATAGCAGGCCAAGAGCTCGTTGTCTCGGCGATAGGAGCCCGACGCTAGCCAGCGCACACCCTCAGTGCGACCTAACAAGGATGCATCAGTCCACCATGTGCCGCACGATGGTAGGCCACGCATCATGGTTCCAGTGCAGGAGCGTCTCAGCCGCAACCGTGACACGCGTGACACCCTCAACACCCGCCGGCGTACCTGCAACGATGTGGGAGAGGGGGCCAGCCACAACTACCACCCTTGCCATGGTGGGCGCTACAACCATGAGGTGGACCGGAGTCATAGCCCCAAACCAACAGGGCCCTAGGCTTTCGGTTGGCATATCCTCAAGGCGGCGCTCCCACCCCGATACCGCCCGCCAACTAACGTCCTGAAATACTCTGAGGAAACAAACCCTGGCTTGTGGCTCGAGGACTACCTGCTCACTTGTTGAGCCAGTGGTGCAGTTAGTGATGACTTCGTCATCCGGAATTTCCCCCTGTTCCTTACCGACTCAACGCGAACATGGCTAGAGCATATTCTGCCCAACTGCATTCAAAGTTGGGCAGACCTAAAACAAATCTTCATGGAAAACTTCCAGGGCACCTACACGTGCCCTAAGAACCCCTAGGACTTGAAGAACTATCAATAGAAGTCGGGAGAGACTCTCCATGAGTACATCAGATGCTTCTCTCGGCAGTGCAACGAGCTCCCCAATGTCGTTGATGCCAACGTCATCGGAGCCTTCCTATTAGGGACCACCTACGAGTCCCTAGTCCATAAGTTGGGACGTAAGGGCCCATAGACCACCAAGAAACTCCTCGACATCGTGACCAGCCACTCTTCCGGCGAGGAGGCGGTTGGACCAATTTTCGATCGCTCCAGAGGCAAGGTGAAGTGGGACGAGGACACCGACGAAGGCCCCTCTGACCGTTCGAATAAAAAGAAGAACAGGAAAGGGCGCGGGGGATCACTCGTGGTCACCGTTGAGCAAAAAGTCGATCAAGCGGGTTGAGGGCACCCCCAATCACTTCGACAAGCTACTCGAGGGACCATGCCCAAACCACGCCTTCCCCGTTAAAGACATGTACAAGGACTGCTGCCTCATGAAGTGCTTCTTCACCGATGGCTCTAAGAAATGGGAGCAGAAGAAGAAGCCTGAGGCAGAAGCCAATGACGCCGAAGAGAAGGATGGCGGCTTTCCATCATCGGATGGCTACCTCATGATCTTTGGTGGGCTAGAGGCATACGGCTCCAAGCGCCGACAGAAGCTCACGTGTCAAGAAGTCTATGAAGCCGAGCCTACCACGCCTGCATACCTCAAATGGTTAGGGTCTCCCATAACCTTCGATCGATCCGACCACTCGGATAGCATCACACACCTAGGCAGGTACCCGCTCATGGTTGACCCTATTGTCAACACAAAGCGGCTCGCCAAGGTACTGGTGGATGGAGGCAGCGGCCTCAACATCATGTATGACAAGACGCTCGACGCTATGGGCATTGACCGAGCACGCATCCGGCTGACCATGGCGCTTTTCCACGGCATTGTGCCGGGAAAGCAGGCCATACCGATCGGTTAGATTGACCTGCCCATCACCTTTGGGAATCCGTCCAACTATAGGATAGAGACCCTCACCTTCAAGGTAGTCGGGTTCCCCCCGGTCTACCACGCCATATTGGGGCGACTGTGTTACGCGAAGTTCATGGCTGTTCCCAACTACACCTACCTCAAGCTCAAGATGTCGGGCCCACACAGAGTCATCACTGTTGGCACTTCTTTCTAGAGGGCCTACGAGTGCGAGGTCGAGAGCTACGAACTCGCTTTGGCAACCCTCGCTTCCAAGGAGCTCATAGCCATCGGGAAGGACATCGCTGAAGGAACGGCCGATGCGAAGCGGGTGACCGGATCCTTTGAGCCTATGGAGAACATCAAGGAGGTCCTCGTTGACCCTGACAACTCACTTCGGCAACCCTCTCCCCTAAGTAGGAAGGCACGCTCATCGACTTCCTCTGCACCAATCGAGACATCTTTGCGTGGAAACCCTCGGACATGCCGGGAATTCTGAGGGAAGTCGCCGAGCAAGCCTTGAAGATCAGGCCAGGTTCTAGGCCAGTCAAACAATGCCTACGCCACTTCAACGAGGAGAGGCAGAGGCTAATCGGCAAAGAAATTGCTAAGCTCTTGGCAGCCGGTTTTATCTAGGAAGTATACCACCTAGAGTGGTTGTCCAATCCCATTCTTATAGAAAAGAAAAGTGGGAAATGGTGAATGTGTGTTGACTACACCAGCCTCAATATGGCATGCCCGAACGATTCATTTCCTTTACCATGCATAGATCAGGTAGTTGACTTGACCTCGGGGTGCGAAACCCTATGCTTCCTTGATGCATACTCCTGGTACCATCTGATCACGATGAAAGAGTCTGACCAGCTCGTGACCTCTTTCATCACCCCGTTCGGATTGTTCTGCTACGTTATGATGCCATTCAGACTCAAGAACGCTGGGGCTACGTACCAACATTGCATGACCAAATGCTTTGGAGACCTCATCGGGTGGACCATTGAGGCATACATGGACGCCATCGTAGTCAAGTCCAAGCAGACCGACCAGCTCGTGGCTGACCTAGAGTAGACCTTTAGGAAGCTTTGGGAGAACAGCATCAAGCTCAACCCTGAGAAATGCATCTTTGGGGTCCCAAGGGGCATGCTGCTCAGATTCATCGTCTTTGAGTGTGGCATCGAAGCCAACCCGGTAAAAATCTCAGCCATCATGAAGATGGACCTGATTTCAAACTTGAAGGGAGTTTAGAAGGTTACTAGGTGCCTCATAGCACTTAGTCACTTCATTTCACGCCTCGTCGAACGGGGGCTCCCCCTTTACTGGCTCCTGAAGAAAACCGATTGATTCACGTGGACGTCTAAGGCTCAAAAGGTGCTTGACAAGCTCAAAGTGCTTTTGATAAAGGCCCCAATTCTGGTCCCATCAACTAAGGGAGAGCTGCTCCTACTCTATGTCGTAGCTATGACATAGGTGGTCAGCGCCGCCTTGGTTGTAGAACGGGGAGAAGAGGGACATGCCCTCAAGGTACAGCGCCCCATGTACTTCGTTTGTGAAGTCTTGTCTGACTCCAAGACACGCTACCCCACATCTAGAAGCTCCTATATGCCATCTTGATCACCAAGAGGAAGCTATGCCACTACTTCAACTCACACCAGGTGACTGTCGTGTCATCTTTCCCCCTCGGTGAGGTTATCCAGAACCAGGAGGCCACGGGGAGAATCACGAAATGGGCACTCGAGTTGATGGATCAGGGCATCACATACGCCGCACGAATGGCCATCAAGTCTCAGGTATTGGCTAACTTTGTGGCCGAATGGACCAAGATCCAGATGCTGCTGGCAGCCATCGATCAGGAGTGCTGGACAATGTACTTCTATAGATCACTAATGAAGAAGGGTGCTGGGGTTGGGCTAGTTTTCGTTTCCCCCCTTAGGGTGCGCATGAGGTACGCAATTCGCATCCACTTCTCAGTTTCAAATAATGTGGCTGAGTATGAGGCACTCGTCAATGGCTTGCGCATCACCATTGAGTTAGGCATCTGATGGCTTGATGTTCGAGGTGATTCACAATTGGTCATCGACCAGGTCATGAAGGAGTCAAGCTGCCACAACACCAAGATGGTTGCGTATTGTCATGAGGTCTGACAGTTGGAGGACAAGTTCAATGGCCTTGAGCTCAACCAAATCCTGAGGTAGCTCAACGAAGCAGCCGACACATTAGTGAAGATGGCATCGAGTCAAGAGCCGATCCCCACTGGCATCTTTGCTAGCAACCTACACAAGCCCTTGGTCCGATACGAGGAACCAGAATAGGCTGGTAACGAGCCACCATCTCTAGGCTTGGGGGCTGACCGACCCTCAATTCCATCCAACCCTGAGGTCACGAAACTCATCAAAGACCTAGTGGCAGAGCCCGACCCTCCAACCGATTGGAGAACACCTTATCTTGATTGCCTCCTCCATGAGGTGCTCCCTGCTGACAAGATGGAGGCCCAACGGCTCGCGCGTCGTGCCAAGTCCTTCATCGTCGTCAAAGGGGAGCTCTACAAGCGTAGCCACACCAGAATCCTACAGTGTTGCATCCCCATCGAGTAGGGGAAGGACCTGCTGGAAGACATCCATGGAGGGGTCTATGGACATCACGTCGCACCTAGAACCTTGGTCAGAAATGCATTCCGACAAGGTTTCTACTAGCCGACCATGGTGGCCGACACCGAGCAGGTCGTACGCACCTACAAAGGATGCCAGTACTACGCTTGGCAAACTCACCTGCCGGCCCAAGCGCTCTAGACGATCCCCATCACATGGCCATTCATAGTCTGGGGGCTCGACCTGGTAGGACCCCTCAAGAGGGCGCCCGGGGGCTCTATGCACTTACTTGTCACCGTGGATAAGTTCACGATGTGGATAAGGCTCGGCCGATCACCTGTGATAAAATCTGAGCAGGCCATGTTGTTCTTCACAGACATCATCCATCGCTTTGGAGTCCCAAACTCCATCATCATGGATAACGGCACATAGTTCACCGGGAAGAAGTTCCTCCAATTAAGCGATGAATATCACATCCGCATCGACTAGGCTGCCATAGCGCACCCCCACATGAATGGGTAGGTTGAGCGCATAAACGGCATGGTCCTATAGGGCCTCAAGCCTAGGATCTTCAACCGGTTGAACAAGTTTGGCGAACGATGGGTCTCCGAGCTTCCCATGGTACTCTAGAGCCTAAGGACGTCTAGCAACCGGGCAACTGGTTACATGCCATTTTTCATGGTCTATGGCTCTAAAGCCATCCTCCTCGACCGACCTCGACTATGGAGCGCTAAGGGTAAAGGCCTACAACGAGTAGGGAAACAAAGCATCTTTGGAAGATGCCATGGACTTGCTTGACGAAGCATGCAACATCGCCCTGCTCTGTTCGGCCAAATACAGTAGGCGCTACGGTAGTATCATAGCCAACGCGTGTGAGGTCGCGCCTTCAGCGTAGGCGATTTAGTCCTTCGCTGCATCCAGAGCAACAAAAATTGCCATAAGCTTTCAGCGTCATGGGAAGGATCATATGTCATTGCAGAAGTACTCTGACCCGACACCTACAAGCTCAAGACCGATGACGGCAAAGCCAACGCCAACGCCGCTTTTACCCTTAATCTTTCCGTTCTAAAGCTTCTGATATGCTTATCGAACTACGTATTGTTTCTGCAAAAACCAAAAAATGTTACCTCCTATTGGGTTCGCTTCTGATCTGATCGGTCTTTAGTAACACCCGACCCTGGCAACTACCTGGGGTTGGGTTTTACTCAGGGGCTGATAGGAGTACACATACTTAGAAACATTTTTCCATCTGACCCTCCCTTTTTATGACAAGACTTAGAAATAAGAGTTGCTGAAAACTAACGATGAGTAAAACTGGTTGGAATGCATAAAGCCTACGCCCCGATAGCCATGGCATCGCTTGCTCACCAGCATGATCATTACTTAGTCGCTCGCAACTTAAGTTTCTAATACCTTAACATAAAACAAGGGTCAGATCAGCAACAAACTTTAAACATTTTCCCATCTGACCCTTCTTTTTATGACGAGACCTAGAAATAAGAGTTGCCGAAAACTAACGATGAGTAAAGCTAGGTCAGAATGCAAAAAGCCTACGCCCCGACGGCTATGGCATCGCTTGCTCACCAGCGTGATCATTACTTAGTCCCTCACAACTTAAGTTTCTAGTACCTTAACATAAAACAAGGGACGGATCACAATGAACTTTATATACATATATATATATATAAAGGCCAAACAACAGTTTTCGGCCATAATAAAAGTCTTTACAAAAGGACTGACACTAGACATCAGCTATCTAACTAAACACTCTTCGGTAGGATTTCTTCTTCGACTTTCTCCGCCAGGTCCCACGCTGAGGGAGCCACTTCCTTCTCAATTTCATCCAGCTCGGCGTGAAGCCCTCGCTGATCACCGGTAGGTCGATGTCGATGTAGTGGGAGCGGGCGATGGCGAACGCGTGATGGACGCTGGTGTGCAGGGCCTCCCTTGCGAGCGCTCGCGCCCGATCTAGGATCTGGGTAACCCGGACTATGAGCGAGCTCGTCTCCATGGCCGGGGCAACCCCGAGGTCATCAAAGACCAACTCAATGGCAGCGCGCAAGGCATCATGGTCATCGCTCTCTAACTAGAGCTGACTCTGCACTTCGGAGAGTTGCCCCTATAGGGCTGCCCAAGCCAAGCATCAAAGAGCATCAGAAAACCAATTGCAAAACGTCAAGCAAAAACATAACCAGAGTTTCACCTCTCACTTGCTCCTCAAGGACCGTCCTCTCCCTTGGTAGCACTCCAACATCCTCAGCCGAGGCGGTGGCCAGGCCCTTGGCTTCTTCCTTCAACTTCTGCTCATTTTTGAGAGCGCACCAAGCAAGATCGAGGGCCGGGCAAAGTCATCCAAGCTCCGTGGCATCTTCCCCGGCCTTGCGACCACAACCTTGAGCTTGTCTTCAACCTTGTCGACGTGTTGACAGGCTTCCTATTCCTTGGTCTAGAGGCTCACCACCTCCTCCTATAGCTAAGGAACTTCGGTAGCAAGCCCCTAGACCTCCTTCTCGCGATGGTGGAATAGGGACTTCTCCTAGCTGCGCATCGCAAGGGACTATGAAAAAATTAGGTTAGAATTATTTAAAATAGGACTCAAAAGTAGAAAACATGAAGACACGACAAATCTGGCTGACCAGGGCGATGCCATCCTTCAATGCCCCCAACGTGTCGGTCAGAGAGTGGACTACGGACTCAAGTCCTGAGCGCATGCTCGCCTAGTCCTTCACCTCCGTCAGGTCATCGAGGGTGAACACCGAGTCGCTTAGGTCCAGCCGCCTAGCCCAACAGAGCCAATTCCTTCCCTAGGCGAGCAGATCATCGTCCGGGCAGATAAGGGACTGGGAGGGCCCATCCCCAACCGAGGGATCTGCCACCACAACCATTGGCATTGGCCCAACGGGAGCCGATGATACCTTTTCTGTCACCAGTGCTCCCTCAGGAGCGGACCCTCCAATGGCAGAGGAGGCTGGTAACCTGGGCTTTGAAGTCCAAGCCATCACTGAGCCTATAGGGGATGCCTCGGTCACGCCTCCTCCCATCCGTCCCACCTCAGGCACATCGACCGGCATGGGTGCTGATCCCACGGGAGCCTCCTCCAACACAATTGGCACCTCAGCCTCCCCCATCTCCTCAAGCGGCATCATGTCCGCCTCGACGCCATCATGGTGTGCCATCGGCACCACGCCAGTCAGCTTCTAGGAGGTTGGCCGACGTGCCAGGATCTTCTGTGGCGCCAGCGTCAGGTGGTTATGGGGGCTGGTCATGCGGAAGGCACCAACGTCACACGATGAAATCCGAGAACATAATGAATGGGCAAAGAGGTCTTTAACTTGCCTCGATGCCATAATCTGAGAATGTTTCGGGGGCTGGTCGCTCGACCCTGACTCTGCCACGTCGGCGATTGGCCGCTTCGATCCCCCGGTGGGGTCAGTTGAAGCGGGACGGACTTGCTCCTCTGACCTCGGGGGCGCGTCCTCCCCCGCTGATCTTGGAGGCGCATCCTCTTTGGTTTGCACCGAGGCTTGCTACGAAATCGGGCCACCCCGATGGGGTCGGTCGGAGCAGGGCGGACTTGCTCCACCAACCTTAGGGGTGCATCCTCCCCCACTGGTCTTGGAGGCGCATCCTCTTCAGATTGCGTTGGGGCATGCTATGGAATCGGGTCAGGTTGGGCGGCCCCGTGATGGCCTGCTCATCCTCGCTCATGAGCGTGCCCCACGGGATGTTGGGGTCGGACTTGTCCTCCTCCTCTTCCTCCTCATCGCCATCGCTCTCCTCCGAGCCTTGCTGGTGCCTTCCACGCTAGAGCTTCACTCGCTCCTTCTTCGCCTTCTTCCGCTCCTTCCTCGCATTCGCTGCCTCAGCCACGGTGCGGTTCGCCACCCTCCACACCACATCCTCTGGTAGCGGCAGGTCAGAATCACGGGCAATGAGGCTAGGCTACAAATCCTGGCACTTAGAATCTAAAAATAAAGGAGGGTCGACCAAACAAAGAAACTCAAAGAAGGCTTACCAGTTTGACGAAACCTACGTCCGGCCGCATTGTAGGATGCCCCAAGACCGGATACACCAGGGCAAGATCCACCGACGGACCCGCCGGGCACTCCATCGCCTCCTTGAGGCATTGTGCCATTTTGCTGATGCTGAGGGCCTCGTCGGTAACCATCACCGTCCCTTTGGGTCTGGAATCCGGTGTCATCTTACACATCGAAAGAGCATGCACTATCAGCGGCGCCAGCCTCCTGACATGGTACGCTCTGATGATGCCAGTCCCATGAAGACCATGGTGCCTCAGAGTCACAATGGCCTTGAGAAGGTCGCCAAGCCTCTTCTGCTCCCTCCCGATGGGCCCGTACCTCCACATGTCTGGTGCTTCCTCGATCAGGCAGCCCATGAAGATCGGTAGGGGGGCATCATCGTTCTTCAAGTAGAACCAGAGCTTATGCCACCCCTTGTTGGACTTCGACAAGGGGATGGACATGTACTCCGACAACTGACTACTCCACAAATAGATGCTCATGCATCCTATTGGCACCGCTAGGTCCGGCTTCTTCTTCTCCTTCTTCTTCTGTAGCTCAACGGCGAAGAAGTATTTCCATAGCTTGAAGTGGGGCTTGATCCCCAGATACCCCTCGCATAGCACGATGAAGGCCGAGATGTGCTGAATCCCATTGGGATTCAGATGCTGTAGCTCAATCCTACAGTAGTGCAGCAGCCCTCGAAGGAATCAAAGGGGAGGAGTCGTGAACCCGCGCTCATGGAAGGGGATGAAAGAGACAACGTAGCCGTCAGGTAGCTACAGCTCATCCTTGCCACCAGGTACGATCCACTCCATCGCTCGTGGCCCTTGTGCGGAGAAGGCCCTTCTTAACCAAACCCTCCTTGCGTGCGTGGAGAACGTCTGAGTGAGGCCGCGGCTCCATCGAGGAACGGGGATGGCAATGCAGAAGAGCCAGTGGTGGCGTAGGGCTAGAGAGAAAGAACTTTGCCAGCGGTGGAGCAAAAATAGGGGAACAAAGGCCAGAACTCGAGAGCAAAAGGTAGGAAGGCTGGAAGGGCAAGGATGTCACTGCGCGTACAAAAGATAGGGAGAAACGGCTCCGTATATAAGGTAAGGGCGGAACGGGCGAGGGGCGAACTGTCCGCCTAAATTAACGTGCCCCATGCCTTGCCAGATCTGTTTCTTTTGGGACTCGTGCCTTTACTATTCCTCATAGCATTGGTCGCATCGCTGCCTCGAGAGACGAGTGCATGCCTATCCGAATCTTCTCCGTGAAGGATCCACCGGGCAACAGTTTGTATTCAAAGGCTATGTGCTGCCACAGGTAAATGGGATACGGAGTTGAAAACGCTCCTACGGCCCATTAACACCCAGGAGTTCGAAGGCCGGCCCACTAGTGGGTTCACGGCCGCTCCAAGGCACCCTAGAGTGAGGGGAGGTTAAGGACGGTCCCGCTAGCGGCCAGTACCTGAAGCGTGCAAAACGCCACGGGCGTCCCGACCCTCGTTTCGAGTCTTGGATGATGCAGGATCTATGGTTTTTTCCCAAAGAAAGGCATCGAACCCTTAGACCGGTCGAACGGATCCGGAAACTATATGTACCGGCCACCAAGAATCTAGAGTCAGTCACCAGCTAATCTCAAACCGGGCCCCCATGAAGGGGATGCTGGGGCTTCACTCGAACAAAGCCCGTTAACAACTCATCGAGCACCATGCTCCGGCCAGCGAGGAAAGCACAACACGGCTTAGCCCCTCTGTCCTAGCGAATGGACGCGTGAGGGATGACGATCACAAGACGAACGACCCCCTGACTAGACCCTTGCTACGCGCGGGGGCCCAGGGGCTCGACATCACAGAAAGATCAAACATGTGGTCGTAGACAAACGACGAGTGTCATACGCAACTCGCCATCCTATAAAGTGACAAAATTGAACAGTACTCCCAGTGCGCCCTCAAGCGACAAATAAAAAAAAATCCTTTGCAGGAGTGTCTCACTCCTCCAAAGGCTCGGGGGCTACACCCGCCTGGTGCGCTCGCACGCACCCGGTGGAAAACGGATTACCAACGCGTCTCCTCCTCAGGGGCTAGGCGCCTATGTCTGCACAGCACAATGACCACAGGAGCAACAAATCAAAAAAAGCCTTTGCAGGAGTGTCTCACTCCTCCAAAGGCTTGGGGGCTACTATCGGATATCTATACCTAGGTATCCGAGCCAAAGGATTAATGAGCATCCCATTGCCTCATCTGATGGTTAAAGACGCAATTGTAGCCTTGTCCGACCCCCAGGGGCCAGGCCACGCCTCGTCCAACTTTGAGGATGAGGTTTCCGCCTTGTCCGACCCCTAGGGGCCAAACAACGCCTCGTCCAACTTCGAGGACGATGTGTCCGCCTCGTCCGACCTCCAGGGGCTGGGCCACGCCTCGTCCAACTCTAAGGACGAGGTTTCCGCCTCGTCCGACCCCAAGGCATGGGCTCCGACTCGTCCGCCCCCCCCCGAGGAGGGCTCCATCTTGCCTGGCCCCCAGGGCAAGATTTCTGCCTCGACCAATCCTTGGGGGTCGGATTTGCTACCGGACAAAAGCAAAGGCCCTAGGGTGGGACCCGAACCGCTTCAACCACTACGGCGTGGAGGCGCACGCTCGGGAGCATGTCTCGGGCACGTCTTGATGCGACTGGTGGTCCCATCAGGCCATGCTAGGAGACTCACGTCACCCACCCCGTCAACAGGCCGGCACCGTGCTGCCAACTCCCTGCCTGACCACCGTCCAATGTCAGTCAACCGGCGTCAGTTGACTAGCACTGTACCGCCAACCCCCCGCATGGTTTCTGTCAGGGAACCCTTTGACCATTCCGTCCGCTTGGACGGGACGAAAGACAAGAACGGCGCACGACGCCCGCACGTATGCTGCAGCAGCCAATAGGACCCCGGTACGACGTCGCTGCCACCACGATCTACAGGATCAGCGGGACCCACAGGAAGAGGAGGACGGCACACCTCCGGGAACCTTATTTCTCTTTCTGTTTCCCCTTCCCTTCCGTGGTAACCCCTACTTTCTCTTGGTCTATAAAAGGGAAAGCAGGGCATCCCACTAAGGGGCATCGAACAAGTGCATCGCACATCGGTACATTGCACCGCATCAGATCAAAAACCTCTAGCATCGAGCAATCGAACCATAGAGACTTGGGAGCTCCTCCCTCTCTCGTCAGTTTGTAACCCCCTACTACAAACTCAGTGCTAGTAACACAAGCAACCCGAAACTGGACGTAGGGACATTCGGCCCGAACCAGTATAATCTTTATGTCCTCTTAGCACACCATCCGAGCCAGACACGCAATATATAAATTTACTCGTTAGTGTTTACTCGAAACACCGACAATACTCGAACTTGTGTACATGATGATATGGAGATGCGGCGGAACTTATTCGTGGATTTATTGGCGCACGAAAGAAATAGATATCGGAGATTTCTTCCTGTCGATATAAAACATTATCTTAGCCGCATCACGGAAAGGTCTATACAGTAGTGTTTGTGAGCCTGCGACGCCGCGCTCTCCGTGGCTGTGTTAATTTCACAAACTTGGTTTTTTAGATTAAATGTCAATTTAACGTTAGTATTTAATTTTTATAGTATTGTTATCTTATCATGCGATCCGTGTGTTTTAAGTACAAAATGTTAGCTATCCCGTAGCAACGCATAGACATGCTACCTAGTGAACATAAAGACTATTCAGTGATTAGTGCTAACTTAGTCATAGAAAGAGTGATTGCATGGTGATGATAACTTGCTGGTTGAATGAGCGCAACACACTATCTTTGCTGGTATTACCCTGCAATGTCTCGGTTACCCGCCACCTCCAGAGGTTAAGGGAATATATTTATTTGGAGGGACAACTCTCCGTCCGGTTGACGAAAGTGTTAAGCATTCCATAATACCCTCCATTCTAAATTATAATTCGTTTGACTTTTTTGACTCTAAATTTAACCACTCGTCTTATTAAAAAAACTTGTGCAAATATAGTCAAATTTAAATCATTCTTGAAGAAATTTTGTTAATAAAATAAGCCACAACAAAAAGTAATATTTAGCACAAATTTTTGGATAAGACGAGTGGTCAAACTTAGGACTAAAAAAATCAAACGGACTATAATTTAGAACGGATGTAGTATTAGTCAACGACGAGTGATCGTGCAAGTGCAACGTCACTCTATCTGGCCAGGTTATAGGATGGACTGAATCATGTAACAGAGGAGGAATCTGCTTCAGATATTACAATCGAATTAAACCACTGAATCATGTAACAGCGAAGCGAAGCGAAGCGAAGTGTACAATCGAATTCTCAAACCGCAAATTAAACCACTAGAGAAATAGAATGAATTAAATGTGCTTCTTAATTACAAAGGATGGACTGAATCATGTAACAGAGGAGGAATCTGCTTCAGATATTACAAGCAAGAAGGATTCAGGCAGCAACCAGCTAGCTCTGGATGCTCGCTAGCTACCGATCCACACCTCCCTGTCTTTCAGTCACGACCGCCGAGGACGCGCCGGCCGCCTTTCCGCGGCCGATGACGACGACCTCGGCGCGGCAGACGGGGCACACGCGGCTCTTGCGCAGCCACTGGTCGACGCACTGCGCGTGGAAGCCGTGCTCGCACCGGGGCAGCACCCGGCAGCGGTCCCCGGCCTGGAACGCCTCCAGGCACACCACGCACTCGGCGCCCGCGCCGGCGCCGGCCTTGCTGCACTCGTGGTCGTGGCACGGCAGCTCGTTCAGGTCCTCGGCCGACAGCCCCCCAACCGAGCGCTCCTCGTCCTGCCGCCGCGACGCCGCGGCGCGGAGGACGACGCCCCGCCTGAGCGCCCAGACGACGATGAGGATGTGGAGGGCCAGCATCGCCACGACGCCGGCGACCAGGAGGAGCACGGACACCGTCAGTTCCACCATTTCTGCAAGTGCAACGAACGCCGCGAGCTACCGACTTGTCTCCGCCTAGCTACAGCAAGTCAGCAACAGCAAGCAATTGAGCACGGAGGCCGTGGAAATGGACAAAAGAATCCGCAAGTGGCTGTAGAAGAAGCAGCTCGCAGGTCGCTGGATCTCAAGCCTGCCAGTGCCAGGTCCAGGTTAATTGCATCTTCCATGCCTATCTCCTTATACCTTTGACAAACTCGCCGCACAGGACATGTTCATAAAAGCGACACCATGTATGATCCTGAAGATATGATTACTGGATTATTTTAGTTGTTGGTTTGGAGGAAACGGTGTGCCGTCTGCCGGATCGGATTAACAATGTCGCAAATGGTCAGGATTAACGAATCACCGGCGCTGCAACTGTTGGATGATCAGTACGTGGCACTAGCCTAGCTTGCGTGGTGAAAACGACGATGAAGGTGCTGCCCTGCTAGTCTGCAAGAGGTTATGGAAGAACAGGCTAACAGCCGTCCTGAAATTATGTGAGAATTGTCAATATTTACTATGACTAGGCAGTGTGCCCGTGTGTTGCTACGGAACAATTAAACTTTTGTACTAAAAATACATGGATCGCACGATAAAATAACAATACTGTGAAATTAAATACCCGTGCTAATGCAATGGCGACCTTTGATAATACAAATCAAACATTTAAAAGAAAATATATGCATCGGTAACAAAGCGTATAGTGCTCGTGCTAAAGCCACAACGGCATTTCAGATATGCTTATGAAAACAACCAAACGAAGACACAGGAGATAAAGGGGCACGGGTGATTAAGGAATTAAAAATAATAACAACCGGCATGGAATCAAACATGAGCAGATTATGTCAATTTTTACTGAAAATAAAACATTAGCCGACTATTACTGAAGAAATAGAGTACCAATGCATTCTTTTAGTGGAACTGTGCATTTGAAGGGGATAAAAAGAAGTATCCATCTCATATATGATCGAGAGATAAAGCTCTAATAAAATAAATCCCACAGCCAAACCAAAATAGAATCAAAGCAATTCAAACATCTGTAAACAGGTACTAACGAGGATTCCAGTATAGATTCCTTGGTTTGGCCAAAAGTCCAGCTTTTAGCCGCTAGATATGCATACATCTTTTAACTTAGATATGCATCCATCTTTGATTATGAAAGCGTACAGTATCTCAAAACACTTTCCAAGGAAAAACAGATCATGTGTTCCCCGCCCAAGATGTTGTTCTGGCTTTAATTTTCTTGCTAGGAGGCTTAGAATATAAGGACCAACAGGCAGCAGCAACCAAAGCGCTGCAAAAATGCTAAATCATAATTAACCTGGAGGACTTAGCACTGAGTACATTGCTAATTGTGTGATTGCAAGACCATGGGGAATCATCTAGTGTCCTAGAAAGATTGTTATGAACAGGGAGAGCCTAAGAGTGCCGAGCTGATCGATGAAGCCCATAGCAAACAACCCTGGCTTCCTTGCCCTGAAGCAGATTGAAGGTGTAAGGAGATCTCTTACACAATTTCAGCCACAGCCAAACAAGGTGTTCCTGAACTCCAATGACCTGTTGCGCAACCTCCAGTACCTGAATGTGTCGAGCAAGAAGAAGAAATGATGTCAGCACTTTCTCGTCTTGTTCTGAGTTATAGGGGAAGAGGCATAATCCTACCGGTGCAAGTTAATAACTGCAATGGTGTATAGAACAAGCAGAAAACTGACATTTCCATATCTTGAGCAATAATTCCAAAAAGAAATACTCATGCAAGATATAACAACAAACAATTGAACCTGTTACCCTAGTACTGTAAGGACAATAGTCCACATACACTTCCGTCCAAAATCTCCTTTCATCCTCATATACTGATATGAAGCATTAGTGCCAAATGAAACTGTCGTCTTTATATTAGACAGTTACCAGTGTTATCTGCTAAAGATGAGCCTCTGGCCTATGTACAAAACATGTTATAAGGAAAACCTGATAGCTAAATATGGAATGCATTATCTGGTCAACCCAGGTGGAGAATATGTAAACCTCCCTTGTTCTTCTCGATCCAAAATTCCTTCTCAAATAACTCGTTTTAGTTAGACCATCGCAGACAAAAAGATACTCCTAGAACAAACATTATTGAAGGCATCAAACATCGAAAGACAAACAGGTTTAACTAATCCAACTTCTTATTTTTCTAAATTATCATCTAAAGCATTCTGGTTGTTGGAAAATTCTAAAAACAAAATACCATCGTGCCGCCGTCGAACAGGGTGGGCCGGCAGAGGCACGCGTATATTAAGTAAAGCACAAATGTTCGGACCAAAGACCTGCATGGAGAGATAGAGGGATCAGCTTCTCGACTGAAACCAGGTGAAAGCATCATTTTTTTCAAAGCACAAGAAAACAAACTCTGGGCTCTCTTTCATGATCCCGTAATCTTGAGCAGCTTTGACCGACCTTTCATATGTTTGCTTTATTGCATCCCTCTTCAATCCAATAGAAAAAAAGAGAGAAATCAGAAGGCATCACAACTGGGAAGCAGAAGGGGGAAATGCCAATGGCAGCAGTCAGGAGCAGCAGAGTTTACTTGAATTTATTCTCAAAATCCTTCCACCTGACAACTACATCAAATTGAACTCTGGATTCAATTCAAGCTCTCCAAGTCTCAAGCTCTCTCTCTCTCTCTCTCTCTCTCTCTCTCTCTCTCTCTCTATATATATATATATATATATATATATATATATATATATATATATATATATATATATAAGGATTTCATCCTACAAATACTTGTCATCAAAGTTGTGTCAAGTCTAGGTGCTCAGTTGAAAAGTGCAGTGATGATAGACATGAAAAATGGTGCTACAAAATTGTTCTACTATCATCTGACATGTGAATGGATTTATGGAACTGTACAAATAAAGTCAGTTTCTGCAAGAACATACCAAACAATAAATTTAAAAAATAGAACACTCTATGCGGCCACATGGTCAGGAAAACTGGAAAATGTATAGTATATCGCCCATGCTAATACTACGACGATATCTGGTAATACAAATCAAACAACCAAAAATATTTCAATTTGATAAAAATGGAATGGACATATCTGTTACAAAGGTTACCTGCTATTATTTTTAGCCCCTATGGACTCAAGACACGAATCACAAAACAAAGCAAATTTCCCACTGTGGAGTGTGCAAGATAAAGCAATTAAGCAAGCTGAGCAAGGTATGGATGAGGGGAGGAATAACAAACTTTTGCAGGCTTTGCATCTGAATGTTCTCTTCTAAGGTGCTGGGCCTTTTGCCTTCCGTATTGCAGACCGCAACATGTCTAATGTAGGCATTTTGTGCCTTCCGTATTGCAGACCGCAACATGTCTAATGTAGCATTTGTCCATGTCCCTCAATACATCATGCAGACTATTTCCATTTTCCAGCAAAAAGTAGTCGGATGGGTGCTTTTTGGTACTCCCAGCATGTACCTCAAAGTAGTAAGGTGAAACAACCTGCAACTCATGTTCCATTGGTTCAATCCTCAAAGCTCGGATAAATAGGTGGTGATTTTGGAGAAGAGGAGAAAACTCACTTTTCGGCCTTTGCATGAAGAGCATGAGCACAGTATGCCGATGGCTTTGATAACTCACCAGAGTACTGCTCGCTGAAATAAGATGAGAAATAGACCACTGGTCAAAATTACAGTAACCACGATACTGACCACAGAATAAGACATGGAAAATGCAAGTGCATGGTATGATATCTTGGCCTCCAAAATAGCAAATAGAGATCACATCTCACGTTCACCATAATGCGTCATGTTTTTCTTTTTTTTTTGTGCCGAAAAGATAATACAGGTGCAGTAGGCCATGCTGATGTCATAGAGGTGCCGAAAAGACAATACAAGTGCACTGTAGGCTCAATTGGGCTCCTGGAAATGAATAGAATGGGAAGAATTAAAAGGGCATGCAATTCCATATCTCGCAGATTAATAAATTTGTCAAAAATCCAACTCCATGGCAGTTCCCAGGGATAGATACACTAAACCTAATCTCCCTGTTCATCCTACACAAGAAACAATGCAAACAACTACTGCAATGGGCGGTGGCTTTCCATTCTTGGCTTATAAGCACACAGATTAAAAGATACGGCCACAATGTTTGAAGTAAAAATGCTATCACGGACAAGAAAACAAATCAGCAAAATTAAACAAGCACCTCCGCAGATGAATCGTCGGGAAATTAATAATTTGCCACGCTTGGAATAATTTCTGGTACTATGTAGTAATAATCTTTTGTTAGCACGCCTCAAATTTTGGAAATGGATTTGAATCCGACGAAGAGAGAAATCGAAGAGATTAGTTCAATGATGAGTAGCATGAACAACACGTACATGCCGGCACACTGCACCACGCAGGCACATACCTGGATGGGCAGCGCATCCATGTCGGCCCAGAGCATGACAATGGGCGGGCAGCCGGTGCCAAGTGTGGCGACGACGCCGGTGCGCGTGACCAGGTGGCGGAACCCGACACCTAGGGCGTCCAGCTTGTCGCGAGCGAGGCCCGCGTAGGAGGAGAGCTTCACGTCAAGGTCGCCTGTAACACCCTTGGTGTTACGATCTCGCTTAGCACCTTGATTAAGGCCTAAAAGAAATTAATTAACCAAGCTCTCGTGTTTTAAAGTTTTAAACTCACATATAATAATAAAACAAATTATCCATGTTTTTGTATACCCTTGATGATTCCCGGCGGGTACCTTGGCTTGGTGTAGTTCGTAGGTTGGTTTGACGTGGCGGGGTTATCCCAAAAATATCCCGAAGTCCTTTCGTAATGTACTGAAACCCATGTTCTGACCTCAGTCCATGAAATGGTGCTCGAGTGACGAACCCAAGTTGGCACGCTTGTATCTTCCTCTCATGTGGCCCGTTTGTTGTGCGGATTGCTTCGCTGGATAGCCGGTGGTGTGGACTGTAGGTTTGTAAAAATTTGTTTAGCTTTAGTTGGGTTTTTAAGTGGTTTTTGGTATGCTTTAAATAGCATGCACGACACTGGTTTTGGCTGATCCGTCTGTGGCCGCGGTCACCACGCGTCTCATCGCGTCGGGCGTGTCTGGCCATGCCTGGCCGAGCCTAGCCACCGACGTCGCGCTGCCGTTACTAAACGCTTGGTCGCCCTCCTGCCGTGCCTTGCCCCGCTGGTCAGCCTTGTGGCCATCGGCTGCACGCCGGGCCTGGCATGGTCGCAGCTGCTCCCTACTGTGTGCCTGCTGTAGCTGGCCGTGGCGCTGCTTTTGCGTATCGGTAGAGGTCGGCGCCCTTGACATCTTGTCACCTCAGCCGCTGTGGAACTCGTCCTTGCTACTCGACCTGCCTACCTCACCTATTCTCGACATCGTCGCGTTGCCGGCCGCGTCGCTATTGCAGTTGACCGCGCACAGGTGCACCTTTATGGAGCTGTTCGCGCCAACCAACACGCCGATCGGACCACGTGCTCGGCCAAACTCGCTCAGGCCCTCACCTTTTTCTTTCGCGCCTATTTTCCCTTTCTTCGAGCGCCCTCCTTGCTCACTCGCGCTCCCGGCCTTTCTGCTTGCTCTGCCAAGCCGTGCACCGCCGTAGCTACGCCCGAGCTCGTAGCACCGTCCCTGCTCCTCCCTCCCTCCCTTTTCCTCTGCCGCTGAGGCCTTCTACTACCGCCGTGCTCTGAAGTGCCGCTGCCAAATCATTTCATCCTTGTCATCCATCATGAGCCCGAGCCCACCACCACCGCAGCTGCCTCGTGTAAATCTGCACCCTGCCCGTGCCCGCACTGGCGGTTCGGTCAGGCGACTCGCCGCCCCGCCGTCATCCGTGTGGCCTGCCTGCTGCCCATGGCCAGTGATGCACCCCACCGCCGCATCAGCCCGCACCTGCGGCCGTGATGGCCATAGCACCTGTCCGTCTCCACGGCTCCGCCTTCCTCCTCGAATCGCGTCTCCTCCCATGCCCGTGCGCTGACGCCCTCGCCGTCGCCAAGGCACTTTTCGAGCATGTCCAAACCGTTGTGCTCCATGGTGCTTTTCTCTCTATGTGCAGCATCGGAGTTCCCCTTCCTCTTCCTCCCCACGCCCGCCCTGGTCTGTGCTGGCCCATGCCCCTCGGTCCCCACGGCTGCGCGCCGCACCACCATCGCTGGGCTGCCGTGCCGCATCCGGTCGCCCGTGCCCTGTGCCTACTCGCCCTTCTCACCCACACCGCTGTGGACCAGGCCGCCCTCCCACCACCGTCGCGCCCACCGTGGCGACTTCTGCTGCCACCGCATGAGCGCGAGTGCGCAAGACCCACGCTAGAGCCGGCCGCCCTTTGTCGCCGTGGCACACCTCCCCACGCCACCACCTAGAGGTGTTCTTGAGCTACGCCACGCACGCCAAGCCATAGCGGCCGGTCCTCTCTGTCGCCGTGGACCTCTCGCCGAACCTTGGAGGCCATGTACGCCGGCTTCTCGGCGTCCACAGAGTGGAGCATACAGCAGCCATTGGCCGCCGGTCGGTTTCCCCTACTGTGCTCTGTTTTGAGGAGAGAGCAAGGTGAGGAGGATATAACTCCAAGCTGAAACATTATACATGGTTCTCAATGCTAAAAACGTCACTCGGGTGAATAGTGCTAATATACCACGGGAGGAATTGTTGGGAACTTAGGGGCCTCTTCGCGAAGTTGTGATGCCTGTCTCTGGGCTGTCTGCGTCGCTAGCCTTGCTGGGCCGCGCGTCCGCTGCGTTGGGCTAGCCTGGTCGGCACTCCACCTAGGCCGTATGCTCCTGCCTACTGGGCCGCTGCCTGCGCGCCTGGGCTACCACGTCTCGCTGGACCAGCCGCTGTGCGCGCAGCTGTGTCCATGTGGGCCGTCCGCGCCGTCCCACCGCCGCTGGGCCATGCGCGCGTCTACATGCCATGGGAGCCGCTGGGCCGCTTGGCCACCATCGGCCTTTATGTTCTAGAAAACAATTAGCTAATTTAGTTCGAGAATAAATTTGTAAAATCAATATACGTTTGCGTAACTGTCCAAAAATTATGAAACTAATTTTATTAGGTTTCTAAAATCATTATCTACATGTTAGTATATTTTGTTCACATAGTGTGATAATATTCTTGGAAGCGATATAATTAATTTAAGATACTTAATATTGTAAAAATATAAAGTTGTAGGAATTGTTGTGATAAATTGGTAATATTGTTGAATCTAAAATTTGTACAGTAGGCTCTTAGCTATATTAGCTGCTCACTGTAATTTTTGCAGCTCCAGAATAATTAGGTTGCTAAATAGATAAGGATGCCCTATTTCGAATAAAGATTAAATTGATAGAGTGAAATAAAGAAACACCTTGGGTTTATATAACTAAAATAATTATTGGGAAATAACATCTTATTCGACAACATGGATACGTAGACCAGCGTTAGAGCTATCTCGTTAGCTTGTGAGGCGTGATCGAGTTTCTAAGCATTCAACGATCGTTGATTAATTACGTCTATGCATTTGCATCAATGCATATCATATAGGTACGATGATGGATTAACGGATCAATTAAAGGATGATTAGAAATCTGAAGATGGTGTAATGGTATTCTCTCCAGGAGATGATGTAATGGGCTTTTTATTCAGATGATAGTGGATGATCTGACGATGCAAACACTAACTTCTTAATATATATCTTACCTAGGCAAGCCCCTGTGCATAATCCTTACTTTCTGCAGTTTAAATTATATTTGTGCATTAAGTTTTAAGGAGTTGAATGAAACCCACTTGCATAAATATATCTTTATCCTATGAGTCTTACTAGTATGATAGGATCGTATAGATTGCTATGCTACAGGACTCCGGTAGAAGTCGAGTGATTGCCTATCACTCGCGAGAGATAGGAAATATATTACTATATTATTATCACTTGAAAAATATAAATAGTGGAAGGGAAATTAGTGACCGGGCAGGGATATGGCTTGGGTATTGGTGGGTGTAAGAGGTTGTGTCGCCGTGGACGCGGGGCATAGCTTAGTTACACTGTTTTTCCTGTCCGTGTCGATTAAGGACCGGTCGTTGCATAAGCCATTGAGGCAAGTCACAGACTTATTATCCCGAGCACATACTTAGGTATAGGCACTTGGAAGACTTGTTGCTCTCTTGTTGTGGGTTCCGGCTCTTTCCGGATTGACTGTCAGGGTTTCTTTTTTGTGGAGGAGGTCCTTGCACCGCACTGAGTCCGAGACTCAGGTGAGGGGGCTTAGAGTCGCAGTTTGGACGGGGACCTAGGACCCCAGGACAGGAGAGTGATGGGTTGATCCTGGTTATGCCTTGGGTACAAGCGGGGCATGTGTTTTTAGGGTACCCAGCTGGGGGCATTGATTCACGAATCTTCGGGCGATCCGGTATGGCTTGTTTCATGCCTAGCACCATAGTAAGAACTAAAAGATGGAAGATGGAAAGAAAAGGAAATCTGATTGCTTACCACGTGCTTGAAAGTAGTACAAGTGCTTACATAGAATGGTTAGTTAATGAACCAATGCAGCTATTAATAAAAATCGAATATAAGGATGCATGCTTAGTAATACTTCCTCCAAATGCAATGAGCCCATAAGCCAGATAGCCTTGCATATCCTTGGAGTCTTTTCTTTCTTCCTGTCAGGTA
Source organism: Miscanthus floridulus (assembly GCF_019320115.1). NCBI lineage: Eukaryota > Viridiplantae > Streptophyta > Magnoliopsida > Poales > Poaceae > Miscanthus > Miscanthus floridulus. The sequence goes on along the minus strand of NC_089586.1, from coordinate 115,596,066 downwards.
AGTCTTGCTGAGTATAATTGAGTACATAGAGTTTTATTCCCCCTGTTGTAGGTGACAGGTGGATGCTAGAGCTGACCCTTGTGCATGGATAACTCCTGGTGGGCTCAGCGAGGATTCCTTTACGTTGCGATCGTAGTTTTTATTTACAACTCTCACCAAATGCTTTTATAAATGAAAGTTTCATAATCTGTTGTCGTAGTTTATATATCAATACTTCATCATGTCATGTTAGATATTTATTTCCGCTGTAATTCGGATCACTTGTTATATTTCGCTGTTCAATTAAATTGTTTATAACTCTGATAATATGTTCAAATTCCACTATTATAAATGATAAATACTGTACTCTGATGTTACATGCAAAGTGATGCAAGAAATGGTTAAGAATGATGTAAGCTTTATTCTCTCATTTGTGACCCTGATGGCAAAAATGTGGATTTTCGGGTTCTCCGCTAGGGGGTGCCCGACGGGACCGTGTAATTTGGTGTTCTCCTTCGAGTGCTTAGTGTCTAATGGAAGACAAGCACTCCTGGGAGGCATTAGAGTAGGCGGTTCTACCACATCGCCCTCTAGCTTGCGCGCCTCACGCCGCAGCTCCTCCCACTCAGACTCCTGTAGCTCTAGCGCCATGGCCGCATCTGACGATGATGACATCATCTCCGGCTCTGGCACCGGCACCAACGAAGCGCGAGATCCAATCCGGCAAGGGGTCCGGGGTCGCTTGTGATGCGAAGAAGAAGCGGGGAAAGTGGAGAGTACCTCCGATCTGGATCTAGCCGTGGGGCCGTGTCGTCGTGGGGAGCTTTGGACTTGCAAGGAGGGTGGGCGCGCCCGGCATCATGGCCAGCTCTGGGTGGGCACGGGCTGCGTCGCGGCGAGCTACGGGCGGGTGCAGCGACGGCGCGGCCAGCTGCGGGTGGGCGACGATGGGGAGGTAGGCGGAGGAATCACATGAGCGGTTTCCTTTTGTGTGGCGTGGACTCACGGTGATCGTAGGGGAAGGCAGACCGAGGGAGCAACGGGTGCAGGATTGCAGACGTGGGCAGACAGACGAACCAAAACAAATGTCGCACCAAAAAAATATCCAAGTTTTGTTCTTTTTAGTTGTAGGAGATACTAAACAAGTATCATTAGATTTAAATGTTATTTAAGTTTATATCATTATATACTAAACAATTATCTCTAGTGTACCTATTTTGTTATAAATGTTAATAACTCTTCTTGATATAAACTTATTAAACATTTAAATATAAGGGGCCGTTTGGATTCTTTGTTTTAGAGGAATTGAAAACTACATAATGGAATAGGCTATTTGGCTTAAAATTTGACATTCTATATCTTTTCCAAGTTCACAAATAAGCCTATCTCAAATTCATAGGGTGGGAGATGAAAATGAATTCTATAGATCACTAGGATATAATTCTATTCTTCAACTTATAGCACACTCTTCAACTTACTTCCCTACAATAGAAATATAACATATAAGTATGTCCATGGTATACCTGACAATAAATATATAAGGGGATCCCTTTATTTTAGAGGAATTGAAATCTACATAATAGATTAGACTATTTGGCTTGGAATTTAACATTCCATAACTTTCTTAAGTTCACAAATAAGTCTATCTCAAATTCATAGTGTCGGATACCATAAAAAGGGGTACCCTAAGCAAGAACCGAAAAGATTGCTTAGACCTTACAAATATCAAAGCCAAAGGACAACCACGAGGCCTCAGCCGATTTTTCGATTCACCCCGCCGAGGCCCTCCCGCTGAGGCCGATTCTCCGATTCGCCTCGCTGAGGCCCTCTCGCCGAGGCTCTCTCGCCGAGGCCAATTCTCCCATTCGCCCCACTGAGGCCCCTTGCCGAGGCCCTCTCGCCGAGGCCCTCTCGCCGAGGCCGATTCCCCCCGCCGAGGCCGTCTCGCCGAGGCCGTCCCTCTGGCAGGCTGTCCCATCCATTTAATGCGTCTAAATGCACCCACTACGTTAGCCACGACCGGCAGGGTACAGCAACAGGAGCGATGGGACAACGGTCAAATCTCCTTTTTACCATCCCTTACTGACGGTGCAGGGGTTACCATGCCCTGTGGCCACATGCCCTGCACTTTTCCACCTAAACCGGGTACGACGCTGACCACCGAGGCCCCCGCATCATACTCAGGTCACCTCCCAGGCCTCTGCGCAGTCAGCCACAAACACCTACCAGGCCTCGGCGCGCCACCAAGTCAAAAATTCACAAGGTACGGCATGTCACCTACAGCGGAGGCCATGCTGACTAGACGTCAACGAGGACCCCTACGACTTCAACAGCCTCGGGCATGGCCGGCATGACGCACCAGTGATCAAGTACCATTTGCCATTCCTGACACTGTGGTGCTACAGGAATAGGCCACAGTACTTGATCTTCCTTCCTTGCTAAGGCTCCACATGTAGCTCTCTCATGTACTCCTGGCTCCCTCCTTGCGGCTATAAAAGGAAGCAGCCAGGGCCGTTTCTAGAGACAGGGACGGATGAAGAATAACACCCGGTAACACACACACTTCCCAGCCGCCTGAGAGCAACGTCTCAAGCAGCCCACACCTCACCTCACCAAGACCTGGGACTGGCTCCCTCTCTCACCTAGCTTGTAACCCCCTACTACCAGCACTTCGGTGCAAGGAATACAAGATCGATCTCTCACACTGGACATAGGGCATCGATTGCCTGAACCAGTATAAACCTTGTGTCTCTTTGCATCACCATCCGGGATTAGGAGCACGCAGTTCAGATTCACTAGGCGGTTGAGGACCCCCCGGTCCGAAACACCGACACATAGGATGGGAGATGAAAATAGATTCTATATATCACTATGCTATAATTCTATTCTTCAACTTATAGCACACTCTTCAACTTACTTCCATACAATAGAAATACAACATATAAGTATGTCCCTTATATGCCTGACAATAAATATATAAATATATTCTATATATAACAATATTAGCTTAATTAATCTATGCCTAAATTATAATTATTAGAATAAATTCAATTCAAGGATCCAAACGGGTCCTAAATATATTCTATATACAACAATATTAGCTTAATTAATCTATATCTAAATTATAATTATTAGAATAAATTTAATTCCAATGATTTAAACGAGCCCTAAGAAGAAATCAAGCTAGAATTACTTTCTTTTACCGGAGGCAGCAGTGGTTGAATCGAGCTTGGGGGTCACTACGGGATACAGTAGCTTTGCCGAGTGCTAGCGGCGCTCGGCAAAGGTTGAAAAACACTCGGCAAATGCTTTGCCGAGTGTAACACTCGGCATCCAACACTCGGCATTGATTTATCGGTAAACAGTAGTTTACCGAGTGTTTTTTATCGTGCACTCGGCAACTAGTTTGCCGAGTGTCAGTAAACACTCAGCAAAAATAAACTCTTGACAAAAAAAATATTAACGGGATGGCACGATGACGTTGATTTTGCCGAGTGCACGACTGAAAAACACTCGGTAAAGTTTATCAAGTTTGCCGAGTGTCAAGCCGAAAACACTCGGCAAAGTTTAGACACTTTGCCGAGTGTCACGCTCAAAACACGCGGCAAACAAGCGCGCAATGACCGGATTTTATGGTCACTTTGCCGAGTGTCCATTATAATACACTCGGCAAAACCAAAAACACTCGCCAAGTGTTTTGCCTTGACACTCGGCAAATCATCTCTTTGCCGAGTGTTACACTCAGCAAAGCAACCAACCCCCCCTTTTTTTACTAATCTGTCACATATAACGGACCCCTCTCAATTTACAATAAAACATCACAATTCACAATAAAACATCATCTCAGGCATAATAAACCATCATCATAATTCATAATAAACCATCATCACAAGTCACAATAAACCATCATCACAATTCACAACAAACCATCATCATAAGTCACAACTAAGTCACAATAAGCCACAAATGCAAAAGCAATCGCTACGGAGGCCCTTGGAACCGCTGCGACAAATCCGGGTCTTGAGACTGATTATTTGATGCCGCCGATTGACTCTACATAAAAGAGAAGTATTTAAAACAGTGTTAGCTTCTTTTTTAAATTGCAGGAAAATGATATATAGGTTAGTACTAAGAACTCTAGCAAGCTCAGTTGTCGTTGTCTGACGGAGCCAATCAAGAACGGGTGCTGTGGCTACTGGCTAGATAGTTTTGTACAAAGCAAAAATATATGGTTCTGATCTTTAAAACTGAGGAACTGCAACTATGGATAGGCTTCGAAGCAGCAAGTGTCGAGGTGGACAAAATTTTGAAAAATGGATGTAATAAAGATACGATATAGGCATATGGCCATACAAAGAAGAACTGCACACATCTGAAGAAAAACTATCCAAACAGCCACCCTGTGGTTTTCTTGTGTTTCGAAAATCATGCATTTCAAAGGAGCATGTAAGGTCAAAATCTCTTCCTTTTTTACTCCCCACTGCAACGCGCGGGCCTTATTCCTAGTACTAAATGACTTGTGAGCATGTTGACTTTTGGATTTTCCTAAATACTAAGAAAATTCAGTGGTGCATACCAATCTATGCTCCACAGTAGTATGCATTTTCTATACGGAAGTCCTGGATACACAACTGAATCAGAGATTGTTATTTAATACTCTTACAGCATGAAATCAGCACAAGAGTATTATCAGTATTATAAAAAAGCAAGTTAACTGAGAGTATATATATAGTGTATTCTATACTACAGTATGCATGAGTATGTATGTATGTAGTAAAAATCATCAACTTGCAAGGCAACCATCCATCTAATATCTTGACATAAAAAATAATAATAAATAGATCTAACATAAGGTGTCAAGTGACTCATAGTAGTAGTTGTGGGTGGCTGAGGTGGAGGGAATAACACCGGTGGTGGTGGTAAAGCTTGACCCATACTCGATGCAAAATTCCGCATGTATTGGAATATTTGGTCTATCCTCAACCGATTTTTCCCTCTATCCTCTGCATCTCCGCCGTTGTTCTTCCTCCATGTTCTGCCGCTCGGCCGCCACCCTCTGCTGAATCATCTCCTCCATCCTCGCCTCCATCTCCTCCCGTTGCTTCGTTTCTGCTTTCACCCAGACCTATAACATGTCATCCCAATGTTATAATACAAAGCTAAATTACGTAGCAATCAACGAACGATGAATAAATAAGAAATAACCTGGAGAGCCTCCATCTGAAACTGTGTAGCGGTTGGTCGTGGGCGTATCACCAGGCTCGTGCTCGTGCTCCTTGCTCGGATCTGGGAGAGAGTGGGAGTAGAGGCCGTGTCGATTGTACTGTCGCCAATCCAGTACCGGCCATGCTTCTTGCCTCCTCCCACTCTCATCACGATTTCTCCATCAAGATCCTGGGTGCTCGGATCGAACTGTAGCCCATGAACCTGCCTTGCCATCGCTGTGTACTCACTGACGTGGCCGTGGATGCTGGGATCGCTGTACGCCTTGGGAGGGTCCTCCGGGTTAAAGTCGATGTTTGACGTCGTCTTGCCCTTTTTGGACAGAACCCATGCCTTGAACTAGGAGCAAGGCTGGCCATCATGTGACGACGACTGCGGTAAAAATGCAAAATGATTAGAAATTATGCAGAATTAAGTGTTAGAATAAAGAAATGAATTCACATACCCATTTTTCCCTATATTCGTCGAGGCTCAGACTGTCTTGATGGTGTGATGCACGTGGCATCAGCAAACGCCGGTCCCAGCAAGCGGTGTGCATCTCCACCCACCCGGGCTCCAACCACTTGTCCATCATGAATTCCCAGCACTGGGTATGCTAGGCGCACCAGTACGGAGGCACCTACGTGATCAGGTGTGTGATATATGAAAAAATGAAATTAAGCGTAATTAATCTCATAAAAAGTAAGGATTAATGTTCTATATTTACCTGCAAGAATTGTTCCCCGGCCAGGTTCATTGTTCTTGCCTCTTCTTTTTTAACCTTCATCCCTCTGTGTTGAGCATAGTAGTCAATGATGGACTGGACGCGCGCCTCGTAGTGCATGTCCTTCACGAGCTTCTTGGCGGCTTCTTCATAGATGGAGGCCGCCTTGGTGTCGTACCCCTCCTAGCATCTGTAGAAGTCCTTCATATAGACGTGATGTATATAGTCATTACTTGAAGAATGTCGAGTGAATGTGATGTATTGAGCAATGTAGTGCGAGGAATACTTACCCACAGATCGCCCTTCACCCGCTCCACCTTGTTGGGGAATACCCTGCCGTCACGATCAGCGGCGTCAAGGGCGGTGACGTAGTGGTCCCACATGTAGGCCGGCTGCAGCTCTTCGCAGAACTACACTAAGCCAGGGAAGTGTAACCTACACAAAAGGCCAAGGATGCCGTTGACCTTGCGGTTGTGATCACCTCCACTAACTTAATCCAAGCCCTGCCCAAGTGATTAAGATAAATTATTACTTTCAATTGTAATTTTCAACGTATCAAACGAAAAATTATTGAGAACATCTAAAGTTACTTACTTTTTCCCAGAGGGTCGAATCATCGGGCGCCTCTCAAGAGGTGTCGGTGCAGAAAGTGACCAACTAGTGAATATTTGTAGTTTTACTGTACGTTGTGATCAGAGGTGGCCTAGCACTCAATGACATAGGATTTATACTGGTTCGGGCAACGTGCCCTACGTCCAGTCGAGGTTGGTCGGTGACTTTATTCCTAAGCCTAGGTGCTCGAAGTTTGCAGTGGGGTTACAAATGAGAGAGAGAAAGATGGCGTGTACAAGAGGTCCAGTCGGCTCCGATCGGAAGGGCCGAGAGTGACAGGAACTTTGCTACGAGCTAGGTGTTCGAGTGTGTGCTTGCGGTCGGAACTTGGTGGTTCTGTGGTTGTGAGGTGTCAATGTCGATCTAAGGAACTCTAGCCTCCTTCAATCGGTCCTCTTGTTGGAGGGAGCGCATCCCCTTTTATAGATGAAGGGGATGGCTCTACAGGTGAGAGGGAGAGGGTACGGATGTCTTGAAGCCTTACTGCCCACGCTGATGAGGATTGGATAATGGTAGGTGCCCCCAACACTGTTGATGTCGCTGTAGAATGTCAGATGCGCACGGGAGGTCGTGCTATCTTCTTCAGGAAGGATGGACGCCGGTACCTACAAATACTATTTGATGCCTAGTGGCATGTGAGGAGTCACGCTATGTTCACCTGGGATGGCAAATCCTGGTGCCCATACCGTGATCGATGTCCAGAGACACGTGGGAGGCTTACCGTATGGGAATTTTAGCGGCCCCTACAATACTGTAGGGGGAAATGTCAGTGCCTACAATACTATTTGTGTTAGGGTGGCTGCAGAGTACTGTTTCATGCAGGGTATGGTCCCTGATATAGTGGTTTTGACTTGTGAGCCTTGCCTTGCCTTTCTCCGCACGTCTTCTGGTTTCTACCGAATGGGGCGCCCCCGGTCGGATGGCTCTAGTCGGCTCTAAGTGTGTCGGTTGGAGAAGAGCGGTGAGCTAGGTTCCCACGAGCCCCGGTCGCAGGGTCAGAGTCGGAAGTAGGGCTAGGGGTAGGCCTTCCAATCGGAGGTTGGCTAGAGCCCGAATCGAGCGATCCGGTCGGATAGGTGGGCCGAAGTAGCCGATGAGCAGGCGTTGCTCTTCTTGGGCCTGGCCTTCCGGTCGGTTGCTAGACCACCCCTGGCCCTGTTGTTTTTAGACTTTTGGGCCGAGCCTTGGCGCAGAAGCCGGTCCCCGAGGGACCCCAGGTTTATGGACCCGACAGGAGCCCCCGAGCCCCCCGGTGATTCGGGTAGAATCGTCCAAGGGATTTTTGTCTTGTCGACGGTGCACGTGAGCGCACCTGCGGTTGTAGCCCCCGAGCCCCTGGGCGGTTCGGGCGGAACCATCTGGGGGTTTTATTTTTAGCGGGCGTGTGTGCGTGTTTTTAGTTTGAGACAGAATTTTGTCAACCAAGGTGACATTGTGTAGTCGAGGCGTTTTTAGGTGCAAAGATCAGATTGAAACAGAACTTACTGATCCCAGTGTCGATGTGCGCCATGGATCGGGTGAGGAAGTTAGTTTGGATAGACCCTGGCATTGGTGCGCACCGTGGTCCTGATGTTGGTGCGGCCTGGGTAGCCGAGGTAGTTAGTTCAGTTAGTTTTTTCGCGAGTTTGGAGTTATGGTCCCTGGCTAGGGTTTCTTGGAGTGCAGTCAGAAGTGAAGCCGTTATGCGAGTTCGAAGTCGTGGTCCCAGGCCATAGCTAGATATCGTAGATCCTATCAACGTGAGTTCGGGGTCATGGTCCCAGGGTCTTTGTCGAAAGTGAAGCTGTTACGTGAGTTCGGAGTCATGGTCCCCGGATTTTTTTGGCAGTCAGAAGTGAAGTTGTTATGCGAGTTTAGAGTCATGGTCCCAAGCCATAGCCAGATGTCATAGATCCTGTCGACGCGAGTTCAGAGTCACGGTCCCAAGGTTTTTGGCATTTGAGCCCTCAAGCCTTGTCGGGCCTTCGTGGGGGTCGATGTGAGTTGTTTTGTGCTACCCCATCTGGTTCCTCACAACTGGAGGGGCTGAGTTTCATCGCCTGTCCCGATCGCTCGGGCTTGAAGACTAGCTCGGTGAGCTCGCTAATGGGTGTGATCGAGCGGAATCCGGGTCTGTCGGTCGTGACGGGGTCGACATAGCCCTCTTGTGGCATTCCACTACTCCTTTACCTGCAACCCGGCAGATGCCTAGGTCATTCCGGAGACCGACCCTGGTGGCCTAATGGCCTCCTCTCGATGGAGATTCTGTGGGCTTGGCGAGAGGTTCAGGATCGAACAAGAAGGTTGAGATGACCCGGTTTGCTAGACCAGGCAAAGGCTGCACGATGCTCATCTATGGTTTTCTCCCCTGGCTCTGTTGTTTGCTCATGTCGAATGAGGCAACCGCTGCTTCGTGGCGCAACATGGAGCATTCTGGTGCATTTCGCTGCACGTGCGATGCTTAGTTCCCAAGCCCCCGAGCGGTTCATGCCCTAACCGTCCAGGGGGTTAAGGCGTATGAGATGAATGCGTGTATGGATGTATAAATGATTTGTAAAGAAATAGAGGGGGTAGTGTTTACCTTGACGACTGGAGTGATGGGGCTCGAAGAGCTTCAGTCGAAAATGTCCGACCAAGACCCATGCTCGTCGTTCAAGACGGAGTCGGCATGACCTGCATGAGGCGTCCCTTTGCTCCTTACCTGTCGCTTGGTGTCCCTCCTGGGTGATTCGATCGACTCAGGGAGGTCCGGTGGTCTCTTCTGGTGGAGATTTTGTTTTTGGTCCCTACATCCACGTGTGGTGGCGCTTCAGTTCCTATGCCTGTTGTGTGGTAGTGGTTGATCGTGCGATAGTGGTGGGCCACGGCCAGGCCATGTCCTGTTTGATCAGGATCCGTTCCATTGAGCAGGGCACGTCTCATCGGTTCAGGGCACGTCTCATCTGCATTAAATGGAAAAGAGAGAGAAATTCTCGCTCCGCTGCTCTGCCTTCCCTGATTGGTGTGTCCTTCCCTAACCGTTGTTCCCTTTCCTTTAAATAGGAGTAGGGAGAGGGTTTTTGTTTCGTTCTTTTGCCTGTTCTTCATCTACCACCGCCTTCTCTCTTCCTTTTTTCTATGAGCATTCCTGAGAGCCGCGGAGGTTTCTAGGAAAGAAGGGGAGAGAGCGAGGGAGAAGAGAGGAACTCACCGACATGTCGGACTGGAGCTCGTCCACTGTGAGGGCATTGGTGCTGGAGGCGTTCATCACGAAGGGGTTTTTGCCGCTGTAGGAGGTGGTGCACTGGAGGGTCCCTAGGAAGGAGGAGTTCCCGCAACCTTGTCCCAATGAGGTGGTTTCTTTCCTTACCTTCCACGAGCATGGATTAGGATACCCCATGCACTGGTTCCTACGTGGGCTCCTCAATGAGTGGGGTCTGGAACTATAGCACCTCAATCTGATGGGGGTGCTACACATTGCTGGTTTTGTGATTGTCTGCAAGGCTTTCCTTGAGATGGAGCCGCACGTGGATCTCTTCTGGCTCTTCTTCTCCGGGAGAGCTATGACGGCGGGGAATTCGGCCGAGACCGCACCGGTGGGAGGGTTCGCTCTATAGAAGAAGCTGAGCATGGGAGGTGTGTACCCTACGTACTCCCCATGTGACTCCAACCGGGGTTGGCATAGGGAGTGGTTTTACATCTAGAATCTGGCGGAGGCGCCATTTTCGACGTTCACCGATGGGAGGCCAGTGAAGCAGAAAAGTTGGTCATGGGGTTGCGCCTGCTCGGAGAAGCACAAGGTGGAGGCCATCGAGGAGGAGCTGTGGAAGCTCATAAGGCTTGGCCTTGATAGGGTCCGGTTGTTCCACACCCTCTTCCACCACCGGGTTGTGCCGTTGGTGGAGCGATCGTGGCCCATGTGGATGTAAGGTGGCCGGTCAGACCCAGACCGTGTGTCGTCGGAGGACCTGTCAAACGATGAGGTCTGGAGTCGCCTTGGCTGGGTGCTGCAGTTGAGACCTAGGGATACGGTTACAGGGAAACCCATACCGTTTAATGCCTTGGTTGTGTCGAACCTGGTATGATCCTTTATTTTGTTCATGTTTCTTCCCCTGCTTTTGCTGTCTCTTGATCCTAGGGCATCTATTCTATAGGGGCTTGAAAGGTACAAGCCCCAGCCACACCTTCATAAGGGACCGGAGGGAAGGGCCCAGCAAGCCACCCAGAAGGAGGCGACGGACGCTCGGAAGAAGAAGAAAACCAAGGAGGTTCGGTGGAAGGAAGAGAAGAAGATGGAGGCCACCCGATGCATGAGGGTCGGGGAACACAGGAGCGATGTCGAGTCAGAACTCGTGTCGGATGATCCTACGGATTTGGATGACATGGTCTTCTCCGATGAGGAGGAGAGTCAGGAGGTCGTCGTGACCTCGGTGGAGCATCGCGACCCTACGGCAGCGTCCGCTGGCAAGGAGCAGGAGGCCGCGAGGTGTGCAGAGGTTCCTACATCGAGAAAGCGCACTACGAGTGCGGATGTCATCGGCGAACGGGCGGCGAAGCGGACGCGGTCACCACGCCCCTCGACGGCGTTGCCAGCTCCGTCGTCGATTGTGGCGGATGCGGCCGAGCGAGACGGGTGGCCTGAGGAGTGGACTAGCACTTGTGTGCTAATGGGACTGGTCCCAATGCCTGGCTCACAGCCAGAGGAGGCCCTACCTATTGTGGGTGCGGTCAAATAGTCTAGGCGGTCTGAGGAGCAGACTGGCACCTGGGTGATGCATGACTTATGGTTGGAGGATGCTCCGTCCGCTGCTCCGGTCGAGGAGTCCCGAGGCAGCGGTCATAGTGACCCATAGGCCGGGCAGGAATCGGTCAGGACGACTCTGCCCCCACCTAAAGTGAGGGGGCGCAGGTCACAGTCTGGGAGCGGCCCTCGTCCCATAGGTCCATTGTCGTTGGGGCCTGCCTTCAGGGTCATGCCACTCACCTCCCGGTATGTTTCCCTTTGCTGCTCTTTGACTTTTTGTCGGTCGAATCTTTTCGGAGTGTGACTCACCTGTATTTTCCATCAGCGGCCAGGAGATGCTGGGGTTGAGCACCACTCTGACCAACATGCAGGAGACTTGGAGGCCTACCCTGTAGTGTTCCCTCCCAGGGGTGGTTCCCCCAAGGGCGGCTGCTGATAAGGTGGTGGCGGCGGCATCAGTGTTGGTGGCGATCTCGGTGCCGATAGTGGGGGTTGCGTCTGAGGTAACCCTCACGGCCCCCCTCCGTCGGTCATGGTGGAAGAGACGAGGGAGGGTGAGCTCCCTATCTCACCGGGTGGAGGGCCGCACGGCTTGTCCTTGCCGTCGGAGCCCAAGGCGCTGGAGGGAAGGGCGACCGGGACAGAGTTAGGACGCCTGGTGGTGTTCCACATAGATGAGGTCATGGAGATTCCATCTAATGACGAGGTGGACATCACGACGGAGCCGCTGGTGTCACCGTAGGAGCTGGCGGTGTTGCCGTGGGAGCTGGCAGCGTTGCCGTGGGAGCTAGTGGTGTTGCCGCGGGACCTGGCGGTCATCCAGTTGGAGGCTGAGCCCTTTGACGGTTCATCGAAGGGTGACCTAGAGTGGCCCTGCCCTAAGGACCTAGCAAAGGTGAGGTTCGTCCTCTGGGATTCCCGGGAGCGTTAGTTCTGGGACATTTTTGGGGGGCAGGGGCATGCCGTGGTGTCCGAGCTGACTAAGCTATCCGTGAAGCTTGAAAGCGCCCGGAAATAGGCTTAGTTCGCTTGGTAGTTGGTTGAGGCTGACCTGCAGCTCACCGCGGAGGTGAGTTTCTGGTACTTGTCCTCAACCTTTGAATCTTTCATTGATTGTCTTTAGCATGCTTGTTTTTTTGTAGGATATAAGGAAGATATCTTCCCGCAAGTCTTCCTTCCTCTAGGTGGAACACGCCCGGATAGCTGAGCTCGAGCATCGGGTAGAGTCTGCTCGCCGTGCATCCTAGGACCGGGTGACCGAGGTGGCCGTGGCATGGGCGAAGGGACAGCGTGCAGCGGAGCGGGCGACTGCCGCCGAGCAAGGGCTCGAGGCGATGAAAGCCCACTAGGTGGAGACTGAGGCGGAGTTGCGAGCATCCCTAGTGAGCACCGAGACGGCACTTCAAGAGGCCTTGGCGGCCCTTGAGCTAGAGCGGAGTGCTCTGGCATCACAGTGGGTCGCCTTGGAGTCGGCAAGGAAGGCCCTGGAGGCAGAGCGGAGGGCGTGGTCGGAGGTAGACTAGGAGGTGCTTGTGCTCCGAATCTAGGTGATGGAGACGGAGGAGGTGAACACCCGGTTGTGCACGTAGGCAACTCGATAGGTGGAGGAGTTCTCTGCCCTTGAGAACTCTTGCGCTGGTACATTCCCTTTCTTTTTTTGTTGCGTTGGTTTCTCTCTTCAGCCTGTTCCTGAGCTTGTCGCCCTTCTTTTAGAGCTGGATGGAAAGGTGAAGGTGCTGGAGCAGGACCTAGAGATGACCAAGGTGACCCTCAGCCGAAACACAAAGGAGCTAGCCAAGTCCCATGAAGAGCGATGTGCTCTTGAGGGGGACCTTGACCAGATCCGCAACATTGCCCAGCTCGTCATCTCGAAAATCTTTGGGTCGGTGCCAAGCACTAGCATGCCTGTTGTCCAGCTGGCGAAGGTCCCGAACGCGGTCAAGGACCTTGTCAGGAGTGGGCTGTTTTATGGGGCATCAGGGGTGCTAACCTCGGTGGCGACGTACCACTCGAATATGGACTTCGCCACTATCTGTGGCGGCTATGCTGAAGGCCTAAGCATGGAGGACATCCAGTTAATCGGGGAGAGCCTGCTGCCGCACGTGCGGTCGCTGTCAGAGCAAGTCTCTGCCAAGTGGCTGATGGATGTTCGCCGTGAAGACATGGCCTGAAGCATGCGTGGGGAGGATGCCTCCGAGCCTGTAGATAGCACGGAGCCTGGTTCAGGGGGAACATCGCCTTGGCCCCGATCGAGCCGAACGTCGTGTTGCCGGGGAGCGAGCAGCCTACGCCTTCGTCGGTCACACCGTCAGCAGATGCCGCCAGGCTGGTTTAATACCTTGATAAATATAAGTAGTTAGTAAATGTAAGAAGTTTAAGTTCATGGGGGGGAACCCCTGTGTAAAACGTTCGTGTGTGTTTTAATGACTGCAATCGGTTTTTGTTTTTGTGATGGAGTTGCTCCATTCAGGGAAGCTTGTTCCCTTTCATTCCTTAGTTCTCCCTTAGCATAATTTTGTTTTAAATTTCTTTCTCTCTTGTACCTGCCCATTTGTTCCATAGGCTATAACTTTGCGAGCCCGGGGCATGGCCCGCGAGGCTCGGCCGGTTGTAACCGTAGGAAAAGGCGGGGTGCGATCAGTCAGAATGTTCTAAAGCAAAGTTACATAAGGTAAATCAAAGGAATGAACTACCCTTTCATTCGAGTAGGAAGGAGTTTCTCCATATGAAAGTAAAAGAGTACTTAAGGTATAAACAAAAACAGAGGGGTAGTAGAGCCCCCTAGTGGAGCCCCCGAGCGCCCCGAGCCAAAAAGTGTTTTGGTCAGGGTGCTTTTATAGGAGCATTCGCTAAGTAAAGGTAAGACTAAAACTTAGGAAAAGAAGAAATGACATAGCTGTTCCAAGGTCCTCGGAGAGAGCATCATCATCATTGTCCTTCAGTCAGTAGGCTTCCGGTCGGATCACTTCAATCGTCTGGATCCTTGCCCGCTGTGCCCCCTTCTTTGGTTACTGCTTCCTTGCCTTTTTCTTCCTTTGGCCTGCCAGCTTACCTCAGCAGGCGCTTGAGGAGCTGGCAGTCCTTGTAGAGGTGTTTGATAGGGTAGTCGTGGTTGGTGCACAGGCTCTCCATGAGATCGTGGAAGTGGCCTGGAGGGTCTTGTTGGGGCTGCGTGCCCGTGTGATTAGCCACGGTGACCGACGTGAAGCTAGCTGGTTGGCGGCGATCCTTTCTATTTTTCCCCTCTGTGTGGAGGGGCCCTCATCTTGATCCTGGCGCTTGGCCTTACCTTTGCCAGGCCTCCATTGAAGCATGGTGGGAACGGCACTTGCTAGAGGTGTTGGACAAAGGTCCGTGGTCCTAGGCGGTCAGGGCTGGGACTCCGGTTGACGCTGCGCTTATCTTGATTTAGGCCGAGCCGCGCATAGACAGGCGGTTGGCACGGGGTGGTCGTCAAGTCGAGGTGAGGTGCCATTGTGGCTTCCTGTGCCACACTCTGTGGTTTTTACGGTGATAGGGTGCTGTGCCCCATCTGCTGCGTCCCTGTTCCCTGGACGGGGAGCGAGGTCGCGAGTCGGCGTCACGATACGGAGTACTCTGCCTATTGAACGGCAGCGGTCTCTAGCAGTGCCCAAAGGTTCTGGTGGATTGCCCGTTCACAAGGGTCATTTGGCTCGGACAGGTCGTGTAGGAGCGTTGCTATGGCAGCAACGTTTTGACTGGCCTGAGCGAACTGCAAGGGATTAGTCCCCTGAACCGAGATGTTGCGCTAGGGCTAACGGGCGTGACCCCAAGCACTGTTCGCCGGTCTATGCGCATGAGGCGCAGCGTGGTGCGCCAAGCGTGCTAGTGCAGTCGGTGGCTGATGCAGCCATCGTTGTCGTAGTTCCTCCCCATGCTCAGGTGTGAGCTCGGGGGTCTCCGCATGAGGGCCCGGAGGGGCATGAGTCCGTGAGAACTTCGCTTCTGTCGGTGGGTGTCCTGAAGGGTCTGCCATGGCACACTCCTGGGACAGATGGTGGCTAGGTGCCATGTCACCGATGCTGGAGCCATCACTCTCACCATCGTCATCCATGAGGTCGAAGAAACAGGTGGGAGCATAGCTCGCCATTCCCATGAATTCGGATGCGAGAGGGGGCGGCGTGAGCATCCTTTGGAGCCCTCGGGCGTATGCGTCCGCAAAAGACACGAGGCCGTAGGGGAACTGGTCATATGATGGTTACGTTAGGGACAACAAGGTTCTGCTAGGTAATCGGCGGAAAATAGAGAATAGTGAGTACATAATAGCGTGTATATTACTCACAGTAGAGTTTGAGCAGAGAGTTTGCTCGGAATGAAGCGCAGATGCCGCGCCGTCGAAGTCACGCATCCCAGAGTCGATGGAGGACGTCCCTCCGATAGGTGTCGGGTCACGAGCCTCCTCGTGGAGGTGGAGTACACCAAGTCGGTTGGCGACGAAGTTTAGGCTTCCGAAGAGGAAGGCCTAGGATGGCGCGAAGACGGGTGGAACCCGCATCCCGGCGGGCGAGAGTGCGGGGAACTCCAATGAGCCGAAGCGAATCGTATCGCCCGAGCCCACCGGGACGAGGGTGGAGGAAAAGTGGGCCATCCGATGACCAAAAAGTGTTGAACGTACAGCGTCTTCCCCACGGACGGCGCCAACTGTCAGTGCAGAAAGTGACCAACTAGTGAATATTTGTAGTTTTGCTGTACGTTGTGATCGGAGGTGGCCTAGCACTCAATGACACAGGATTTATACTAGTTCGGGCAACATGTCCTACGTCCAATTGGGATCGGTCGGTGACTTTATTCCTGAGCCTAGGTGCTCAAAGTTTGTAGTGGGGTTACAAATGAGAGAGAGAAAGATGGGGTGTATAAGAGGTCCGGTCGGCTCCGACCGGAAGGGCCGAGAGTGACAGGAACTTCGCTACGAGCTAGGTGTTCGAGCGTGTGCTTGCAGTCGGAACTTGGTGGTTCTGTGGTTGTGAGGTGTCGATGTCGATCTAAGGAACTCTGGCGTCCTTCAATCGGTCCTCTTGTTGGAGGGAGCACATCCCCTTTTATAGATGAAGGGGATGGCTCTACAGGTAAGAGGGGGAGGGTACGGATGTCTTTTGTAACATCCGGGCCCAGGGCTTAATAGGATTAATAGGATACTCATACCAATAAGTTACAACTTCTTTTCTAGAAGCCCATCTGCAAATAACTCTGAGGTTAAGCGTGCTTGGCCTGGAGCGATGGGTGACCGACCGGGAAGTTCTTCCTGGGTGCACATGAGTGAGGACAAAGTGCATAGAAAAGACCTGTGTTGGTCTATGAGGGCAGTCTATATCCTAGGGAAGCTGTCAGATATAAGCGGGCCCGGCCTTGGAGAGGTGGGACGTTACATCTTTAAGCCTTTCTACCCACGCTGATGAGGATTAGATAATGGTAGGTGCCCCCAACACTGTTGGTGTCGTTGTAGAATGTCAGATGCGCACGGGAGGTCGTGCTATCTTCTTCAGGAAGGATGGACGCCGGTACCTACAAATACTATTTGATGCCTAGTGGCATGTGAGGAGTCACGCTATGTTCACCCCGGACGGCAAATCCTGGTGCCCATACCGCGATCGATGTCTAGAGACACGTGGGGGGCTTACTATATGGGAGTTTTAGCGGCCCCTACAATACTGTAGGGGGAGATGTCGGCGCCTACAATACTGTTTGTGTTAGGGTGGCTGTAGAGTACTGTTTCATGCAGGGTATGGTCCCTGGTACAGTGGTTTTGACTTGTGAGCCTTGCCTTGCCTTTCTCCGCACGTCTTCTGGTTCCTACCGAATGGGGCGCCCCCGGTCGGATGGCTCTAGTCGGCTCTGAGTGCGCTGGTCGAAGAAGAGTGGTGAGCAGGGTTCCCACGAGCCTCGGTCATGGGGTCAGAGTTGGAAGTAGGGCTAGGGGCAGGCCTTCCGATCGGAGGCCGGCTGGAGCCCGAATCGAGCGATCCGGTCGGATAGGTGGGCCAAAGTAGCCGACGAGCGGGCGTTGCTCTTCTTGGGCCTTGCCTTCTGGTCGGTTGCTAGACCACCCCCTACCCTATTGTTTTTAGACTTTTGGGCCAAGCCTTGGCGTAGAAGCTGGTCCCTAAGGGACCCTAGGTTTATGGACCCGACAAGAGGTATCGGTCACCTCAGGAGGGTCGAGGGACCTCGCAGCTAGACCTAGGAACCCACTGCCTCCTCCACCTGCTCCTACTCCTCCTATACCTCCTCCTCATCACCAGAGGCATGCACGGAAGGTACCTCCTCCTCGTCACCAGAGGCATGGGCGGGAGGTACCTCCTCAGACGATGACGAGGGAGCTACAGGCGATGGGGGCCTTGCCCCAGGCCTCGCCCCTTTACCCTTCCCTCCACTCTTGCCTCAACCCCTCCCTAAAGCTGACCCTAATGCTCCGGTCTTTCCGTAAAGCGCCGTGATATTCCTCGTACCGCCCACCATTATTCAATCACCTGCAATTAAAAAGAGTAAACCAATCAGCATAGATAAACAAAACACACTTAGAAAGATATGACAAATAATAAATAAATTAGTATGGCTCATACATGTATTAGAAATAATCATCATGATTGGGATTAGCTGGATCATAAGTCTCATCGTCACTATCACGCGTGTCGATATAATCATCATGATCGTGAATGTCGACATCACTGTCATTGCCTAAATGTAATCGCTGAAGTAATTCTAAGTCCTTCACATTCTGAACCTCATCTCTAGCATCCTCGTCAGCAACCCTTTCATTGTCTACTTCCATTCCGATCGCTTCGGTTAAGTCTATCTCAAAACTCCCTTCGAGCCCATCTTCTTGGAAGAACTCTCCATCATATGTGTTGGGGTCTATGTTGTAATCTTCATTGTTTGGTATAGGTAGTTTACCATGTGGCAATACCTTGTACACAACTTCCCAACCCTTAAGACGGTTGTCTGTTTGGCACAAGTATGAGAGATAATAAACTTGCGTGGCCTATTGAGCCACAATATAGACATCGTCTCCTGGTAAGATGGATGATTGTCGAATTTTGACTAACCCAAAATTAGGGGTCCGTCTCACTACTGATGGATCAAACCAATGGCATTTAAATATGACTGGATTAAGAGGTTTGCAACCATGAAACATGAGTTCGTATATTTCTTCAATTCTTCTATAGTACTCGACCCCATCAAAGCCCAGCGTAAAAACTCTGGTATTTGTGGTTCTTCGATTGGGCCGACTCTGCTCGTGGCTTGTTGTGTGAAAGCGATAGCCATTCACGTCATAACCGGTAAACGACTTGACCCTATAGGCACAACCATTGGCAACATGTCTCAACTCGGCACTCGTAGACGCATCAGTTTGGCCCTGCAAGTTCAAGCAGGGTGGTTCATTATATTATTTGCATGTACGAGCAACTTGTAATGTCAAACTAAATACGAGCTAAATTGGGCTGTACCTTCTATTTGAACCAAGAAATAAAATTGGCCATTCCATTTCCCACACCCTCTCTGAGAAGGGTCTCAGCTTCCTACGGGGTAGGTTCCCTTGATTCACGCCAGAATTGACGATGAAATTCCCTGTACCAACGAGAAACATGGGAGTTGGACATAGAATAGTGACTACTTGAGAACAAGTTTGTTGAGAACTTACAGCATGTACGGCTCCACTTCGGATAGGTTGGTCAACACATATAGCATGATAGTGCGCCACTCTTCATGTTTCAAGGTCTTGTGGGTCGCACCACTTGCACTTCCAAGTTGCCCTCGGAAAATGCTAAGGCTCGATTTATCTTCGTCGGCATTGTAACGAGGGGGTGGATTATGCATGCTAGGAAGGTTGTCAGCATAGTATTTTGTTGTGAAGTTTGACACCTCCAGAATGTATGCCTCTGCAATGGATGCTTCAATTTTGCATTTATTTTTACATTTAGTTCGAAGAACCTTTTGACATCTCTCAATTGAATAGCACCAATGGCCCTGCACAAGCCCTCCCATTTGTGCTTCATACGGGAGGTGTAGAATCATATGCTGCATTGAATTGAAGAAGCCAGGTGGAAAAATCTTCTCCAACTTACAGAGCAACACAGGCACCATTCTTTCCATTTCTACAACCACGTTATGAGATAACTCCTTGGCACATAGCTGGCGGAAGAAATTGCTCAACTTCACTAGCACCTACTAGACATGCTCAGGGACATAGCCTCGAACCATCACCAAAAGTAGGCGCTCAAGCCATATGTGGTAATCATGACTCTTGAGCCCGTTGATTCGCATAGTAGCTAAGTTCACTCCCCTCTTCAGATTTGTTGCATACCCATCAGGGAACATTAACGTTTGGAACCATTCTAGTACCTCCCTCCTTTGGGCCCTCGTCAGGACGAAATCGGCCTTAGGCTTTCTCCATGACTTGTCAGTTTTGGGAGGCGCCATATTCAGCTTTGGACTGTCGCATAACCTCGCTTGATCCACTCTAGCCTTAACATTATCCTTTGTCTTATCAGGAATGTCCATGATTGTACAAAAAATTGCCTCGGCGATATTCTTTTCAATGTGCATTACATCAATGTTATATGAAAGAAGAAGATCATCAAAATAGGGGAGGTTCCACAAGCACGACTTCTGAGTCTAGGCATGTTGCTCGCCATATCCCACAAAACCACCTTCTTGTTTATTGACCTCGAGAGCATCTGACTGAGCACGAACCACGGCTCCTATCATCATCTATGGTGTAGGGTCTTTAACTACAACACCTTTCGTAAAGTTCTTGATGTCTAGTCTGAATGGATGGTTAGGAGGGAGGAATTGTCGATGTTTGTCGAACAAAGAATACTTGCCACCCTTCGTCAACCAAATGAACATAAGAGAAGCCTTGCATACTGGGCATGGGAACCTCCTGTGAACACACCAGCAGCAGAAAATCCCATATGCTGGTAAGTCATGCAGGGAGTACTGGTACCAAACATGCATCTTTAAGTTTGTCTCTATAGCTCGGTCGTATGTCCATACCCCTTCCTCCCAAGCACGGACCAAATCATCAATCAGAGGCTCCATGTACACACTCATATTGATCCCTAGGTGTTCTAGAATTATCAACGACAAGAATATATTATGTCGTTGAAAGAGGACGCCAGGAGGGAGATTGAGGGGGATAACGAACATGGGCCAATAGGTGTACGAGGCAGCCGCCATTCCATAAGGATTGAACCCATATATTGCCAGCGCAACACGTACATTACGAGCCTCTAGAGCTTTCTCACGATAAATCTCATCAAACCTTGTCCAAGCTTCACCATCGGATAGGTGTACCATCTTCTCAGGATTGTATCGACGTCTGTTTTTGTGCCATGTCATATGTTTCGTGGATTCCTCAGTCATGTAAAGCCGTTGGATCCTCGATATGAAAGGAAGGTACCATAGGATCTTCACGGGGATTGTGAGCTGCCTCTTCTGACCATCACTAGAGTCTACCTCCAGGAACCTAGATGATTCGCACTTCACACAGTACTTTTCTTCCGCATACTCTTTCCTAAATAAGATGCACCCCTTCGGACAAGCATGTATCTGCTCATATGGCATCTTAAGTGCACAAAGGAGTTTCTATGCCTCATACATGCTCTTTGGCAAGATGTGACTATCCGGGAGCAGGCTGCCAACAACTGTGAGCATAACATCGAAGGCGTCTCGACTCAAGCTGAACTAGGACTTCATGGCCATTAGGCGTGCAATGGCATCCAGTTGAGAAACCTTGGAATACCCGTGAAGGGGTTGTTGTGCCATAGACAACATGTCATAATACGCCTTTGCGGTAGCCTCTGGCTCCTCCTCCCTACGTCCTTCATCGAAGTGTGCTTCATGATAGTCATTTAACATGTCTCCTACCCCGGCATCCCCATCATATTCCTCGATGCGTTGTCTCACGACCTCGTCTCTCCCACGATCGGCTTCACCATGGTAGATCCACCTGGTATAGTCTATCATAAATCCATTCTTGCAAAGATGTTTACCCATGACTGTCGATGCGGGACCCATAGGATGCCCTGTAAGGAAGAGAGAAGATCTAGTCCAACTAGGATTCTCCCCATGTAATCTTAGTAGTAGTATTATTTTGTAATCCTACTAGGAACTCTCATTGTAAACCGACTAGGAATTTGACCTCCTGACTATATAAAGGAGGGCAGGGTTCCTAGAGAAGGGAGATCATGATTTCTACAACATAATCAATCCAACGCAAAGGCTAATGCCGACTGGACGTAGGGCTGTTACTCGACCACAGTCGAGGGCCTGAACCAGGATAAATCGATTGTCTCTTGCGTTCACCGTCGAGTTCTGCATACGCTGAAGCCCGAACAATACTGCCCTGGGGACCCCCGTGGCAGGCTATTGGTGGTAAAACATCGACAGCTGGCGCACCAGGTAGGGGCTTTCGGCGAATTTGCATCCGAGAGCTCGATGGACCTCAACAACATGATCTTCTCAACGGGATCAACTTTCATCTTCGGCTCATGGATCTGCGAGGTGGACAACAATGGCAAGCTCCAAAGTCATCTCCTCGAGGATTCGAAACACCATGAAGACGATTCTATTCCAACGACCACGACAGATCAAATCTCCAGAGGATTCGCACAGCTCATAGTGTCTGATTCAACTCAGGTTCCGTAGCTTTGCGCATCCAACTCAAATTCGAGCTCCACATCTGAGTTGGAGTCTTATCCGAGTCCTTTCGGGAAACCGAGTTCTTTTCCGATGGGACTTAAGAATGCGGCCCTGACCTATCAAGAATACAACTCAGAGTACGCGCAGAATCCCTTCAAGAAGTCGGATCTTCCTCCACTCGGACTCCTAAACATGGCAACATCTTATCAGGCACGGCTCAGAAAAGTCCTCGATCCAGTACTAAGAATGCCACTGAAGGGAGCTTAGGAAGGTCTCGTCCAGACTATAACATCTCAAGACTGCATCATTCACTGGACGGACTCTATTCCTGAGGATAACAATACCCGACTAGACAACACGATGACGACGGCTATTCTACCTTACCAAGAAGGAGACTCGATCTGTGACATCGAGGCATCTACTAAAGTCATCAGCAACTCCGACAGTATTAAAACTAACGCCAATAACAGAACGGCTCACGCACGAGAAGTACTCATGGTTTGACGTCCTCGGTCACCATTAAATCCCCTAGAAGCACCCGATGTCAGGTCATCAGATGAATCAGAATCCAACATATCACCCTTTGCCCAGGGCTACGATGGAGAAACCGAGAGTCAGAAACAAGCTAGAGAAAGAAAAAACAAGTTGAAGCAAGGGCGCCAACACCGTGCTAGGCAGCGTAGGGAAGCCTGGATCAGATACGAATCAGAGTTGGCTGAATACGACAGAAGAAAATCACAACAAGAAGTCAAAGGAAGACGCACGGCAAATACGCCTTACGATAAGATTCAAGAAGCATTATAAGAACTTAGAGCAACTTCACATCCTGGTGAGAAGTATGAACAGCTCCAGGACTTGCTCCGGTCGACGATCCCAAGAACGCATGAAGAGAGAGCCCAATCAAGACTACCCGCCAGATCAACAACCCACAGGCAAGAAAATCAAAATCAAAGGAAGTCTGCTTTCGAAAGACTTGGGCCAGGTGGAAGCCATAACGGAGAAAGTAAGAAGGAACATAATCAAGGCCACCAATTTGAACAACCAAGAAAGACTAGGGGTAGGGTGCCTACCCAGACAGCCTCGTAGAATTATTCCCATTAAAACAACAGTTGGCCAGAAGGAGGTGCCGAATCCGAATTCAAAGAAGCTGGAACACACGACAGATTCCCCTGTTTCGCGAACAGGCTTGCATCGGTACGATTACCTCACAAGTTCAAACCGTCTAACCACTCTAAGTATGATGGCAAAACTGAACCAAGGCAATGGCTCAGAATATATTCACAATCAATTGAACTAGCCGGAGGAGACGACGATATCAAGACCCGGTTCTTTCCCATGGCACTAGAAGCCATGCCCCTCCAATGGTTCAACAAATTAAATCCAGGATCTGTCAGAAATTGGGAGGACTTGCAAAGAGCTTTTTGTGAAAATTTCGCAGGAATCATTACACATCCAATCACTCATGCAGAACTAAAAGGACTCAAGCAAAAGGGAGGTGAAAGTCTCAGAAATTACTATCGACGATTCGGCGAACTACGGGCTCAAGTGCATGACATCACCGAATGAGAAGTAATTGAAGCTTTCTCTCATGGAATCATGGCTAGGTGGCAATTTCAAGACTTCTGCAAAGAAAATCTAAGAAACAATGAAGAATTCAGATGAACAGTAGAAAAGATGATTACTGTAGAAGAAAAAACACGAGAGAGGTTCCCGGATAGAAGCAACCAGGACCCGGACAAGCAAAATCATCGAAATAGCAGACATCAAGAAAGAAAACGTAGACCAGACAATACCGTGGCAATGGCCGACAAATCAAAGAAGTTTTCCAAACCCAGAAGATATGATGACATTGAAAACATACATTGCCCATTGCACCCTAATGGGAGGCACACCATCGGAAATTGCTACACTTTCAATGATCGATACACAAGAAAAGATAGTAAGGAGAACACCAAAGAGGAAAATCAGAAAAAAGATGAAGACAACCACGAGGACAAAGGATTCCAAAAACCCAGGGGAACGATAGCAGTGATCTTCTCAGGGGCTCCAGATTGCAGAAGCAAACATCAAGAAAAACTAGCACTACGGACTATCATGACAGCAGAACCGGCTACACCAAGATATCTCAATTGGTCATAGTATCCTATCCAATTTACCAGAGAAGACCAATGGACTAGCGTGGGAAACATAGGCCATTATCCACTGGTTCTAGATCCAACTATTGCTGGTATGACTGTCACCAAAGTACTAATCGACGGGGGAGCCAGACTCAACATCATCTTTTCAGAAACACTAAGGAAGATGGGACTACAACTCGCCGGGATGATTACACCAACAAGTACACCTTTTTACGGCATAGTACCAGGCAAGGCAGCCATGCCACTTGGACAAATTACTTTACTCGTTACTTTTGGAACTCCTTCGAACTACCGAACAGAGTTTATCAAATTTGAGGTTGCAGACTTCGATTCGTCATATCATGCAATCCTCGGACACCCAGCACTGGCAAAATTCATGGCAATACCACATTATCCGTACTTACTGCTTAAGATGCCAGGACCCAACGGTGTCCTTTCTCTTCGAAGTGATTTGAAGCGTGCTTTTGACTGCGATGTTCAGGCAATCCAAATCGTAGCCAAAGCACAAGACGACAATGGAAGAAAAGAAATAGCCACAATTGCTGCAGAGATGAGCCAAGAAGAATTAGAAATACCGGCTAAAAAGCCCAGCATCATCGCACCACCAAAAGAAGCCGACGTCAAGCAAATCGACTTGGGCACTGGCGATACCTCCAAGACAGCAACCATCAGTGCTCACCTCTCGGCAAAATAGGAACTCGCGCTCACCAACTTTCTTTGGGACAACAAAGATATCTTCGCTTGGAAGCCGGCCGACATGCCAGGTGTCCCAAGAGAGTTGGCTGAGCACAGAATTGATATTAATGAAAACTCCAAGCCTGTAAAGCAACGGCTATGATGATTCTCACCTGACAAGAAGGCAGCAATTAAAAAAGAAATCACAAAGCTAATGGCGGCCGGATTCATTAGAGAAATCCTTCATCCAGATTGGCTAGCAAACCCAGTTCTAGTACAGAAAAAGAACACGGACGAGTGGCGCATGTGTGTTGATTACACAGATCTCAACAAGCACCGTCCGAAAGATCCGTTTGGGCTGCCACGCATTGATCAGATAGTTGATTCAACAGTAGGATCCGCCCTATTATCCTTTCTTGATTGCTATTCAGGGTATCACCAGATAGCATTAAAAGAGCAAGACCAGAGCAAGACATCTTTCATCACCCCGTTTGGTGCCTACTGCTACAAGACCATGTCATTTGGACTCAAAAACGCTGGAGCCACCTACCAAAGAGCTATCCAAACATGCCTTGGTGATCAAATCAGTGAAAACATAGAAGCATACGTGGATGATGTAGTTGTAAAAACAAAGAACCCGGATACACTGATTGAAGACATAAGACAAACCTTCGAGAACCTGAAAAAGTGGAGATGGAAATTGAACCCGAACAAATGTGTGTTTGGGGTTCCTTCAGGACAACTACTCAGTTTCTTGGTCAGTCATTGCAGAATCGAAGCAAGCGCCAAGCAAATTAGAGCCATAATGGAGATGGGCCCACCCAGAAACATCAAAGATGTGCAAAAGCTAATGGGAGGCAGCACTCAATCGTTTCATTTCAAGGCTCGGTGAAAAAGGGTTACCTTTCTTTAAACTACTAAAGAAGACAGATAAGTTCGAATGGACAGAAGAAGCCAATGAAGCTTTCAAGAAACTTAAGGCATACCTCACATCCTCACCAATTCTCACACCCCCAAGGAAAGACGAAGATATGATGCTATACATTTCGGCGACCACTACTGTGGTCAGCACGGCAATAGTCATAGAAAGAGAAGAAGAAGGAGGCGTGTATAAAGTACAACGACCCATATACTACATCAGCGAAGTATTATCTGAATCAAAAATCCAGTACCCGCATGTGCAAAAACTACTCTACGCCCTATTGATCACTTCACGCAAGCTTCGCCACTATTTTGAAAGCCACCAGATCACAATGGTGACAGACTTCCCGCTCGGAGACATCTTACACAACAGAGATGCGACGGGACGCATATCAAAGTGGGTAGTTGAACTCGGAGCTCTTAACATCGATTTCACCCCGCGGAAAGCAATCAAATCTCAAGCCCTTGCCGATTTTGTGGCCGAGTGGACAGAGATTCAACAGCCTTTATCAGATACAATCCTTAACCACTGGAAGATGTACTTTGATGGGTTACTCAAGCTAGGAGGAGCCAATGCAGGCATTCTCCTAATTTCTCCGGACGGAAAACAACTTAAATATGTCCTTCAGATATTATGGCAAGCTACAAACAACAAAGCAGAATATGAAGCTCTCATTCACGGGCTACGAGTGGCAATTACTCTCGAAATCAAGCGATTACTCGTATACGACGATTCGGCATTAGTCATCAACCAAGTCAACAAAGATTGGGACTGCACCAAAGAAAACATGGGTGCTTACTGCGCTGAAGTCCGAAAACTCAAAAAAAATTCTAGGGGTTAGAAATTATGCATGTCCTGTGCGATAACAACATTGCAGCAGATGTCCTCGCCAAACTCGGATCAGACAGGGCAAAGGTACCACCCGGCGTATTCATAGAGGAGTTATCAACTCCTTCTATCAAACAAACCAGAGAGAAAACCCCAGAACCCCCAACCAAAGGCAGTCACATTTTGGTAATCAACACTTCATGGACACAAGCCTTTATTGATTATATCAAAGAGAATAAGTTACCAGCTGAGAAGGAGGAAGCCACCCGAGTTGTTCGCAGAAGCAAAAACTACGTCCTAGTGGGGGACAAACTCTATAGAAGAGCTGCATCATTAGGAGTACTCCTAAAATGTGTCTCGTTCCAAGAAGGCAGAGAAATCCTAGACGAAATACATTCAGGTTGCTGCGGAAATCATGCTGCTTCAAGAACACTAGTCGGCAAAGCCTTCCATACCGGCTTCTACTAGCCAACAGCTCTGAAAGACGCAGAAGAACTCGTCAGAAAATGTAAAGGCTGTCAAATGTTCGCAAGACAAGCTCATGTGCTAGCTCACAACCTCATCTGCATCCCACCCGCTTGGCCTTTCTCCTGCTGGGGGCTAGATCAAGTAGGACCACTCAAGAAGGCAAAGGGCGGTTTTGAGTACATCTTTGTGGCGATTGACAAGTTTACCAAGTGGATCGAATACAAACCACTCGCAAAATACAGCGCAGCCGAAGCAGTCGAGTTCATCCAAGACATTATGTACCGCTTTGGCATGCCCAATCGAATCATAACAGATTTAGGCTCACCCTTTACAGCCACAGAGTTCAAAAGTTGGGCGCAAGATTGTGGCTTCAGCATAGATTACGCATCAGTCGCACATCTAGAAGCCAACGGACAGGTAGAAAGAGCCAATGGACTCATACTAGCCGGGTTGAAACCAAGACTATATGAAGAACTAGCAAACTATGGATCAAAATGGATTGAAGAATTACCCAAAGTAGTGTGGGGACTACGGACCCAAATAAGCAGAGCTACCGGATACTCGCCTTTCTTCTTAGTTTATGGATCAGAAGCTGTGCTACCTACCGACTTGATTTGGACGTCACTAAGGATAGAACAGTATGATGAAGGAGAAGCAGAACACACCAGAAGATTAGAACTTGACACTACAGAAGAAGTCAGGGTAAACGCTACCCTTCAATCAGCAAGATACCTCCAAGGATTAAGACGCCACTACAACAAGAGTACACAGCCTCGATCACTACAAGTCGGGGACCTAGTGCTAAGAAGAATACAAAAAACTGACGGACGCCATAAACTACTCAGTCCATGGGAAGGTCCTTTTATTGTCTCAAAAGTCATCAGACCAGGAACGTACAAGTTAATGGCTGAAGATGAGAAAGAAGTCAGTAATACATGGCACATCAGCCAACTGAGAAGATTCTACGCATGAAAACAACTCAAAGGAGAGTACATGTACAAAACACAAGAGATCAACGTTCATGACCTATAAAGAGGTTGTCCCTCGACAAAATGTGTATTATGGCTTATCAAACGACCATGATCAATAAAGATGGTTTTTTGACAACATATGTCTTATGATGGCTAAACCCCGAGTTGTTTCCAAAAGAGCAAAATGGCTGAAACATGCCTGAGCCTACCGGCCAAGAGCAAAATAGCTGAAAAGATGCTTGAGCCCGCCGATGAGGGTAGCTAATAAGCTAACACTCGAACAAAAGAGCAAAATGGCTGAAACATGCCTGAGCCTACCGGCCGAGAGCAAAATAGCTAAAAAGATGCTTGAGCCCGCCGATAAGGGTAGCT
The DNA here is from genome assembly GCF_019320115.1 of Miscanthus floridulus. Taxonomy (NCBI): domain Eukaryota; kingdom Viridiplantae; phylum Streptophyta; class Magnoliopsida; order Poales; family Poaceae; genus Miscanthus; species Miscanthus floridulus. The sequence goes on along the minus strand of NC_089586.1, from coordinate 115,567,811 downwards.
AATAAGCTAACACCCGAACTAAAGAGCAAAATGGCTGAAACATGCCTGAGCCTACCGGCCGAGAGCAAAATAGCTGAAAAGATGCTTGATGAGGGTAGCTAATAAGCTAACACCTGAACAAAAGAGCAAAATGGCTGAAACATGCCTGAGCCTACCGGCTGAGAGCAAAATAGCTGAAAAGATGCTTGAGCCCGCCAATGAGGGTAGCTAATAAGCTAACACCCGAACTAAAGAGCAAAATGGCTAAAACATGCCTGAGCCTACCGGTCGAGAGCTAAATAGCTAAAAAGATGCTTGAGCCCGCCGATGAGGGTAGCTAATAAGCTAACACCCAAACTAAAGAGCAAAATGGCTGAAACATGCCTGAGCCTACCGGCCGATAGCAAAATAGCTGAAAAGATGCTTGAGCCCGCCGATGAGGGTAGCTAATAAGCTAACACCCGAACCAAAGAGCAAAATGGCCGAAACATGCCTAAGCCTACCGGCCGAGAGCAAAATAGCTGAAAAGATGCTTGAGCCCGCCGATAAGGGTAGCTAACAAGCTAACACCCAAAAACAAAATAACCAAGCCTGAGCATGGATCAGGGAAAATTCAAGACGAGACCCTCCAGCTCCTTGTACCAAAAAGGGAAAATTCAAGACGAGACCCTCCAGCTCCTTGTACCAAAAATCAAGAGGCTCGGGGGCTACACTGAGGATACTTGAGATCACAAAGTCTGTCAAGGCAACGGTCTACACTGAGTTGTTTTATACAGCAAAGGCGAAAGCCAGACAAGAACTCAACAGATCAAAGAAGGTTGTCAACATGCAAGGTTGTTTACATGGCAAAGACGAAGGCAAGACCAAGTACTCGGCGAGTCGAACAACTCTGATCACATGGACAACTCATCCAAGGAATAAACAAGGCAACCAAGCAGAGGAAGTATCAACAAAGTATCTTCATTCAAAAAAGAATATAACTACTCTGTTATAAAAAATCAAAAGTACAGAGGTCGATTATGTTCAAGCATCATCATCAGGAGAGGAGATAACAACATTAAGATTATCTACAACTCTACTGGCTAAGTCTTCGACCTCAGGCTCCATCCGCTCAACGGCGTCAATGTACTCTTGACTATCGGCTTCCTCTACTATCTTGGACAGAGGCGCCGCTGGAGCAAGAACCCGGACCTGAGCCAAGACATTCTTGGTACACAGTTGGGTGCACCTCTTCACGAACTCTTAAAAACGAGTCAGAATTTGGGGAATAAACTGAGCCCAAGATTACCCATCGTCCGCTGGAGTTCAGAGTGCATCGGCTACTGAACGAAAGGATTTCCATAAAGCTTTCCAGTTCTCGGTAGCCGTCGCCAACTTGCCAGATAAGTCTTCGATAGTTCTTTGAGCCTGCATAAGATCTCTGTCAGCTCCACGCCTAATCAGCTTAGCAAGGGCGAGTTCTTCCTCAGCATGAGTAATTACCTCCTCAGCCTTGTTATGACTAGAGCGGACAAGAGCCTTCATTTCATCGATACTCTCCGAGAGCTTCTGCTTTTCAACTCGGAGAACTAGACAAGGCACCGAAAAACAAGTCAGCGAAAAAAGAAGTCAAAATACAAGAAGAAACAAGCAGAACCCGTGGCACCTTTGCACTCGTTCTTCACAGACTCCACCGTGGCATCCCTCTGCTTCTCCGTCTCTACTACCCGAGCACGAAGGGTCTTCTCCTCCTTTTGGTGCATTTGACGCTCTGTCTCCAACTCAGCCCGGAGGAGGTCAAAATTGGCTTTCAGAGCATTCACCTCAGAAGACAACTTTTTCTCATTTTCAGATGAGAAAAAGAAGTCAGAATGATCACGAGAGAAAGACTGAGCAAGGAGAGACAAAGAAAAACAAGGCGTAAGGACAGAAGAAAAATGAGCATACAAAGGAGGAGTGGTAGTAAAACTTACCTGGAGCTTTTCACCAAAAGAAGTCGTGAGGGTCGATAAGCTCCCCCAGGCAGCGGTTAACTCCGATAGTCGATGGGTGGCATCAAACTGCTGCACCACCTCATCGACAAAAGGCAGACCACCGGAAGTAAGAGAAGGAGAAGGAGAAGCCGGTCGAGGCGAAGAAGGCATGACCGAAGCAATCTCACAGGAAGTCAAGACCAATCCCTCAGATGAACCTGCCACCATAGCCGTGGTCACTTCAGAAGCAACCAAGCCAACAGCAGCGCCTTCACCAGGAAACCTTGTCTCCTCAGCAACCGCTTCGCCTACCAAGCGCTCCGAACCCTGAGGCTCGGTACTCGGTAGCACACCAGAAAACTGGCAAGAAGTCGGCAGAGGGTCAAGTGAAAACGAAGGCCTGAAAAGTTGACAGATAAACTTACCAATAAGAACAAAGGAAAAGGGAAACAGATGCAAAAAGACGAAGCCAGAAGTTACTCACCCGACTATCTTCTTCTTCGTAAAACACAAAGAAGGCTTTGCAGGGGGAACAACGGTGGCGAAAACGTTCCCACCACTTGGCGACAGGAACGGTGTAGCTGATACTAGAGCTTCAGAAGAAGCCAAAGCTGAGGCCGCGAAAGAGCTAGGCATCGGAAGTGCGGAGGAGCTCGGTACCAAGGAACTCAACACCGAAGCTTCAGAAGAAGCCGGCGTAGAGACCTCAGAAGAACTCGTACCCGACGCCCGATTCCTTCAAAAAGATCAAGACTAAAAATCAAGACAAAGAGGAGGAATGCAATAAAAGGGGAATATAAAAGCAACTCACCGCCGCACGATGAGGGGAACTTCATCATCTTCTTCCTCGGTTTCAACCAAGGCCACCAGACCGCCCGCTGAAGGAAGGGTAAAAGTACCCAGTTCAAGATAAAAAGAAAGGAGAAGACAAAGAGACAAAGAGTATTAAATATGCTCACCTAAGAGCATGCTAGCTACAACTGGAGTACCTGGAAGAGTACTTGGCTTGCGAGACTTCTTGGAAACAGGCAGGTCAGATGAAGACCCATCCGTTCGCCCCCTCTTCGGGACACTACGAGGACCGCGAGGGACTAGACGAGGAATATATTCTTCATATACGTCAACAAATCCAGAAGAAACTCCAGGAAGCACTGTGGAGAACGGGAACTTACTAGTTGCGGAAGCTCTAGCAAGTTTCTCCCCAGCTTTCGCCAAAACAGGGAGAACATCTAGGGGGACTGAGTCAACAAAGTTGTGCCCAAACTCCTATACAACAAGATAGAGAAAAGTTAAACAAAAATAGATACAATAAGAGTACACAAAGTACCCAGACAAAGAGATAAACAACTTAAGCTGGAGGCGAGTTGTTAGCAGAGAACTCGGAGACAGTAAGCGGGACGACACTCGCTCCTTTCAACATCTTCTAGAGACGCTCAAGTACCTCCTCATCGGTCAGCTCAAGAGCTGGGACCATACGTGAAGGATCCTCAGCCCCAGAGTACTCGAAGCCAAAATGCTCACGCTCCTTCAAAGGCTGAACTCGGCGACAAAGGAAACTCGAAACAATCCCAATACCGGTTAAACCCTGCTGCTTCAGCATACTAATCTTATTAAGGAGTGGCTGGATTGCCTGGACTTCAGTGGGCGACACGGGGTTCTTATCCCACCGGTCATTAACCAAGGGACCAGACCCAGAATGTACGGAAAGAGAAGGAATCAAATTTGTGGCATAAAACCAATCACCACGCCAATCCCTCACAGAATCAACCAGGTCATAGTCAAAGAACTTGCTTTTAAGACCCTGGCGAAACTGGATCCCACAGCCGCCGAGAACATCGGTCTCTTCGCGACGGGGTTGAGGCTTCAGACGAAAGAAGTAGCGAAAAAGAGATAGAGAAGGAGGGATTCCAAGGAAAGCTTCACAGAGATGAACGAAAACGAAAAGATGGAGAACGGCATTAGGGGTTAGATGGTTCAGACTAACCTCGAAATAACCAAGAAACTGGTGAAGGAAGGCGGAAGCAGGAAGGCAAAGTCCGGCGCGGACAAAGGAAACGAAAAGGACAATCTCACCAGGACCCAGAGCAGGAACCCGATGCTCGCCCGGAACTCTCCATTCAGCGATGTCTTTGTTTTGGATCAAGCCGTCGCTGACGAGCGTGCGCAGCTGGTCTTCGCTTGTTGTTCGAGCCGGCCAAACCTTCTGAGCAGCCCTCATGGCCACAAACTCTTGGTTCTCGATCAAAGAAAGGGATGACTCCTCGTCCACGAAGGTCGCCTGAGACTTGCTTGCGGTTTTCTTCTTACCCATGAACTAGCGGAAGCAAAAAGGTACTAGGGAAGATGAAGCTAGGATGGTGGTGCTCGGGTGACGGCGACGATGACGGCGGCGGATTTCTGAAAGCTAGGGTTTCAAGGCAAGAGCTGGGCATCAAAGGAAAGGAAGATAAAAGGTCTTTAAATAGATTTTTCAGTGATAAAAACGGCCCACAAGGCCCATTAAAGCATGGTGTGGGAACGCAACGGTCCATTTACTGACACAGTTAAAATGACAGACGGCACAAACCCACACAACAGTACAATTTAACGGGCAGATTTCAGACTCATCCGTCCAGCACCACGGTAGGGTTATCAGATCACTACAAGAACAACCCGTCAACCAAGAAGAAAGAAAGAGCTACCTCGCAAGGAACAAAAGAACCCAGTTATTAAAGAAAGAACTCGGGAATCTCATGAATAACTAGGATTATAGCAGAAAAATGAACGGCAACTCTGAAGATAAGATTCTTTCCATTACAAATGGCTTCAAAGATAGAAGATTACACATCTTATAAGACCCAATGAACTCGGCACTACGACAAGCAAGGTAGCAAAGAGGAGCTCAGACGCAACTAGGCTCTAGAACGACTACGTGCTCCAAATTGCTACTCGGTAGAACAAACCGCGATCGGCTATACTGTTTTCTTCAAAGGATGGACGAAGTGCATCCAAGGCGGAAATCAACAGCACGGCGGGATGACAAAGACCAGGGGAAGTCGGTAGGCATCTGTCTACCCAAGCCCGACGTGATGCAGGATTAGGTGTTGATCTGCACTGGATAGTCTCAAGACAGACGGCAAAGATCAACCCAGAACTACCGGATAAAGGAACGAAGCCCACATCACAAGACTTCCTCCAACTACCGCTACGTACTTCCTAGTACATTGCTGCTGTGGGGTTAGTCTACCTCTAACCCCTATCACAAGACTTCCTCTAGCTACAACAAGACACACAGGAACCACAAAAGACGCCCGGGGGCTGCTCTACTTCGCAAACTACCATGTTCATGACTACGAAGATTCAAGATGTTCAATGGAAGAAAACAAGCACTCCGGGAGGGTATTTATATATCAAAGGAGCGGTGCACATGGACTAGGAGTACCAACGAAACAGGCCTTACAAAGGACACAGTGAAAAGACAGGACTCAATAATAGAAGACTTAGGCACAGTACTCGAAATCGAGCATATTCGGAAGAATATACCAACACTGTGCAACCTGTGAACAGGCAACATTTATACCCAACCGCCACCATACAACCTCACCTGGCAAACGGCAGACTACCACAACAAGAGAAATTTTTAGTTAAATTTCAGTTCCTCGAACAAATCAGACTCAAGACCCTCCAACTCTTTGTTCCAAAGAGTAAGAGGCTCGGGGGCTACACTCAGTGAGTGCACTTTTTTCTCTAAAAAAAGAGCGCACGTCACCAAGAAGACTTTTTCAAGACAAAACTACTTCAAGGACTCACGACAAAAAGAAGCTGGACTGAGCTATACCCAAACTCTTCTTGATAAAGAACCCGGGAACATGCTCGGAGACTTTTCAACGAAGATCATGCATGTCTAGAAACAACTCAGATTATTCGAAAACAACTCATATATTATGTCACTAAGCTCGGGGGCTCGGCCAGCATCACGGCTTAATCAACACTAAGCTAGGGGGCTCGGCCTTCGTTTCAACTACTCCCGGAGGCTCGGAACCAAAGACAAAGGACCAAGAATACAAGAAACTCAAGACTACAATGACGACAACACATCAAGACCCTTCATCCGATTTCTTTTCTAAAGAGAAGAACTCGGAGAAGGCTCGGGGCTGCGGGATACATAGCCCCAGAATTTTTTGAAGACAAGAATCTGGACCCTCCAACTTTTGCAAGCAAAAGCAAGAGGCTCGGGGGCTACACTCAGTGAGTGCAATTTTTATGAAAAATTGCACCCACCCAAAAAGAACTCGGATATAGTATGCTCAAGAGCCCTTCGACGAAGAATCAGAGCAATTTCAGGACAAGACCCTCTAGCTCCTTGTTCCAAAAAGCAAGAGGCTCGGGGGCTACACTCAGATGGGAGTACCTTTTTCTTCAAAAAAGCACACACCACTCGAAGATTCCAAGAAGCGCTACATGGTTTCACTCAAGAAAGCACTTGGGCGACGCTTGTCCCTGCTCGGCAAGACCTGGAGGAACAAGACAAGGCTTCCGGAGTACAACCATGAAGTGCTCGGGGGCTTGTTGGTGCGGGACCCACAGGATGCCCCGCAAGGAAGAGAGAAGATCTAGTCTAACTAGGATTCTCCCCATGTAATCTTAGTAGTAGTATTATTTTATAATCCTACTAGGAACTCTCATTGTAAACCGACTAGGAATCTGACCTCCTGACTATATAAAGGAGGGCAGGGTTCCTAGAGAAGGGAGATCACGATTTCTACAACACAATCAATCCAACGCAAAGGCTAACGCCGACTGGACGTAGGGCTGTTACTCGACCACAGTCGAGGGCCTGAACCAGGATAAATCGACTGTCTCTTGCGTTCACCGTCGAGTTTCGCATACGCTGAAGCCCGAACAATACTGCCCCGGGGACCCCCGTGGCAGGCTATCGGTGGTAAAACATCGACAATGACCAGCTTGGTTTGCTGACGCGTGTTTGCACATTTGCTGCAGGGACACCAAGTGACACTAACTCCTTTAACCCTTGCAAATGCCCGTTCCAAGAAAGCATCGGTCTTGTCAATCCATTCTTCGGTCCATGAACTCTGACTAAAGCGGCCTGTGTACATCCACTCAAGGTCATCCATCCTCTAGCATATCAGCGAGTAATATAAAAAATCACGTTGCATCTACATGTTCCTATACTATCTAATAGGTGAAGATATGTCCTAATCCCACCCGAGGATGTATAGATGGGGTTAGTTTCCATGCTCTACTCCTGTCCGAGATAGAATTTTGGCAGCACCTCCCCGCTGTTCTCCAAATACACGTCCTAGAAGGGAGATTGTGTATCTGGAGAACAACAGGGAGATGCTGCCGAAACTCTATCACGGATCGGAGTAGAGCATGGAAACCAACCGCATCTACACATCCTCGTGCTGTCCAAAAAACGTGGACAATTCAAAACAGATATGGTTATAGATATGCAAAGATCTATATATTTCCAACCGTATCTCTTTCGAACAGGAGACGCCTAGCTAGGTTACGTGATATACGAACATGATATGGAAAGAAAGGGTCTTGTATGCGTCACCTTGCTGTCGTGCAAAGTGACGAGTCGAGGACGTTGCAATAGCCTCTCCTGCAATAAAAGGAACATAGTAGTGTCAAATCTAAATTTCGGCAGTACCTCCCCTACACAGGTAGGCTTCCAAAACATAATTCTGTAAATTCAACCTGTAGGCCAACAAATTTGATTTGAACAGCAATGGATCAAGAAAAAATATTGTTACTACACTTGAACAGATATCTCAAGTTCAATTTCTGAACATCCAGAAATATAATTTTGAGTAGTGAATTGAGATAAAAATCTATATGACGACAAGAGTTACAGTCAATTAATTAACCAAAGAACTAAATATGAATTATTAAAGTGGTCAAGACATTAAATTTTGAAGTCATAAGCCAAGCCCAAGAACATTACAGTGAAGCTGTTGGCATCAAAGTTCTGCCGAGGTTCACAAAATCAGCAAAAGCAGATTATCGAATCAATATATGTTAAAGTAATAGTATGCAAATTTACAGCCATTCGGTTTCAATACTGAAGCATATAGTTCAACTTGGAAATTTGATAACACAAACCACAACCTATCAGTACTATGGTTAGTTAACACAAACCACAATCTTACTGGGGCGGGCGGCGCCAGTGGTGGGGCGGGGCACCGAGGGCGGGCGGCGCTGGGGGCGGGACGCGCCGGGGGCGGGCGGCGCCGGGGGCGGGGCAGGGCTCCGAGGGCGAGCGGCGCTGGGGGCGGGACGCTCCGGGGCAGGCGGCGCCGAGGGCGGGCGGCGCTGGGGGCAGGACGCGCCGGGGCAGGCGACGCCGGGGGCGGGGCAGCGATGCCGCTCCGGTGGCGGGCGCGGTGGGGCGGGGAGGCGGCGGGGGGTGGCGGCGTGTGGTGCAGCGTGTGTGTTGTCTGCGCGAGGGTGAGGGCCGGGGGTGCGGGCCGCTGGGGTCATATGAAGGGATATGCCGAGTGCCAAGATCTGGGGCACTCGGTATTATTTTTTTATTTTCATTACGGCCCGATACTGTGCAGTGGGGCCGGTAGACGAATTTGCCGAGTGTCCCCTATATGACACTCGGCAACTATTATTTTCGCCGACTGTCAGGTAGAAAACACTCGTCAAAATAAATTGATATTTTATGCTCCCACATCCTCCTTCTTCATAGCGTATTCTACTAATTTTGTTAGGATGTAATTTCAAAATACCTTGTCAAATTCACTCAACAATGCATATTTGATTTTTCTACGAATATTAATCCATTATTTAATGCAATTATAGCTCAAATTCAATTTATATCAATTGAAATTCTATAACTACAGTTAATAAATTAAAATTATCAAACGGATCAAAAAAATTACCAAAATTTGACGTGAATCAATCTATGTTGTCTATTGCCTATACAAAAACTTTTAAAGTCAAACCTCAATTCAACCGTCACTTTGACTCCAAATCTTACGAATCCTTCTCAACGCTACGATTCTTCTTCGAAGATGCTTCGGTTTGTAAAGGTCGTACGTGACATTGTGCGAAACATTCTCAATTTTTTCCATAGTTTTCACGTATGATATCATGAGATTTTGACAAATCCAGTGATTTTCAGACTTCATTTGCTTTTTTTAGAATTTAAAAATAATTCGGCCACACATTCGTGGTCGTGTTTCCTGACCAAAATGTTCGAAAATTCTATTCATTTCCCGAGTAAGGCCCCAAAATGGACTCTATAACATGAATATGATTTCTCCACTCAATTTATTCCATTATTTGAATCATTTGTGGTTCAAATTTAACTTAAACCAAAAAAATCCTCTAAATGCAATAAATTAATTAAATATAGCAAACAGATCGAGAAATTTGCCAAATTTTAACATGTAGTACCACATGTTGTATGTGGAGAGTAGAAAAAGTTTGGAGGCAAGAGAGGGAAAAAATTATTATTTTACTGAGTGCCAATAAAAAACACTCGGCAAAACATCATTTTGCCGAGTGTCAAACAAAAACACTCGGCAAAAATATCAGGTTGTCGAGTGTCAGCTAAAAACACACGGCAAAGTTCTAATAGCAGGGCGGCGCACCCAACGGCCGTCACATGGCCGCCGCACGCCCAGCGCACGTGCCTATACTTTTGCTAAGTGTTCGTGTTTGCCGAGTGTTTCTGTGTACTTTGCCGAGTGTTTTTTATTTGGCACTCGGTAAAATTGGGTTTTGCCAAGTGTTATATGTTTGCCGAGTGTCGAATTAAAAACACTCAGTAAACAATACATTTGTCGAGTGCCCAATAGAATGCACTCAACGAACCCTCAGACACTCGACACTTTTACTGTTTCCGGTGGTGGTGCCGGGCAGGGGAAAGCGACGCCACGGCCGGTAGAGACAGCTTGGCGCTACATCTGTTGCTATGGCAGAGCACCTGGTGTCAATGAGTTGTCCTCGTTTTTATTTTAAACTGCCGCTTCAACTTCACTTGTGTAGATGTGTGCCTTGTGGCGCGCGTTGCGTGTCTTCAAGTAAAACCGCAGCGTAGCGTTGAAGGCAACGTGAATATATTACAGGAGTATCTTGTTTAGCATGTAACTAGAAACGCGGGCACAGCTTTGCCGCGTCTTCCCTTTTGATTAGCCAGCGACAATAAGAATATAAGTGTAGTGACGAGAAACTCAGCAATTTTTTATTCATTTTATGATTTTTATGTATTTTCGAGACTTTATCATCATGAAGGTATAATTTTATTTATCCCTAAAAAGCATAGGTAAAAGTTTATATGAAAAAATTCTTACTAAAACATGCCATAATCTGTAGCAGTTCTCCTTTATTAATGCGATTCTTGGAGAGGACGGAAGAAATTAAATGGTACAGACATGCTGACCCCAGCCATCCAAGATAAACAGACAACTTAAAAAATAACAGTCTATCAACCAAGAAAACCATGTAGATGACTGATGACTCTGATTTCACCTAACACAAGCATTCATCCCAGAGAAAACACAATGAAAATTTGTGGAGGGAAGATGAACCTTGACAACAAAATGAATGGAAGGACACTCATTTGACCCTTGTTTGCGTATACAAACGTCTTCAATCTTTAGCATCCTTCTTATCATCAGATGCAGGAGCCTCGGCAGTGGAGGCTTCCTCGTTTTCTTTCTCCTCAGTCTTTCCTTGCTGTTCAGCTATCTCTTCAACAAGATCAACTTCTTGCAATCTGAATAGAATCGCAAGAGTAAGCAGCAAATTCAAAATAAACAAGGATGCCAAAAATATAAAATTGTCATACTATCATCATTCACCAAGCAATTGATATCTCAGAAAGAAACCAAAGTAAACCCAACCTAACACCACAATTCAAATTATCATCAAAAGTATAAAAGAACACTTTCTAGTTTCCAACATCTAAAGTTGTCCGAAGTTAAACATTTTTAGGTTTGACCAAATACATCAAAAGAGCACGACACCAAATTCAAATTATTAGATTAGATATACCATGAAATATGTTTATCATAATATACATGCTTATTTGATGTCATGCATGTTGTTCTTTTCTATGAAGTTGGACAAACTTAAAATAGTTCTTACGACAACTCTATAAGTTGATTTATTTTGAGACCGGAATATAACTAAAAATAGCAATCAATACCTAAACTACAACGCTGATGATCTGTCAGATATTTGTAGATATCAAACAAAATTTCCAACAATACAAGCATGATACATATCATCATCCCGCAAATGTCTCAAAATAAGCAAGCAAGCACCTGATGCCCTTCTAACACAGGGAAAAGCTGCCGAGATCCCTGGAAACTAAATTGTTAGGTCCTTGGAGTATACTGCTACTATGGTCCTATATAAACATGAAGGTCATGCATAGGCTAACCAATAGATGCGGTAGCTGAATGGAAGTGTGACATTAAAGTTAATTATTCATGGTGCATTGAGCAGCCACATTAACCTCAATAATCTGGCACCTGAGTGTGCAAAATTAATCAGTTATTCATGATGCATGTGGCAGGACGTGAGTAACATGCATGCATGTTAACGCAGAGCTGCAAAAGGTGATCCATTGAGCAATATCGGCATGGTGTGATCACATAATTAGCTAAGAAGTAACAGCATGGCTGCTAAATGTCAAGGCAAAAGTAATGCTAGATATACACGACACATGGCAACAAAAGGTCCAATGGCGATCAAAATTAGCTCAGTCTCAGACCATTTCCAACTTGGCACTTTTGCTACCCAGTCGTGAGTTACAGGTCTTCCACTATTGAAACTTGCTATTCATGTTTAGAGACCAAAGTAGCAGTTCGCTAATTTTAGAGTAGGTTCTATCGCGATCAATGGAAATAAAATATGTTTTGCTTTGAGCACAAGTATTCTCCCACATTGGAAGTAACTTAAAATACTTGAAGAACAGCAGACAGCCTGTGACTGCACCAAGAGTAGCATGCCAGAAATACAGGCAAATGCAAAACAAAACCATATCATGGAAACAGGAAACATGAAGCTTTATTGATGATTGTTATGAGGACAGCACTATGAGTTCGAAGGCCAGTACGATACAACTAAGAATTGATGGGGCATTCATAATGTGAAGGAGGGTCACCGAACAATATACATCAAAAACAAATACAATATATGAATGGCATCCAACAAACTTAGCTTATCACATAATTCATAGATCCAAAGGCCAGTGATCAATCAACTTTTCTAAGACAAAAGTAAGCCAAAACAACAATAAATAGTTCAATCAACAGAGCTACCAAACATTATGACAGTGTAAGCTGCTAGCTATGAACAGATGCAAGGAGAGATAAAGAGGTAAGATATGGTTCTAGGTGCTCACTCTCGACAGATCCAAAACGGATAGCGAACATCTCCTCCTTGAGCTCACCGTCGGCGAAGTCCAGCGCGTGCCACACGCACGACTTGTCGCTCCCCGCGTGCTCCTGCATCTTAGTCGTCGCCACCACTGTGCGAACGGAGAAAAGGGTTAAGCAATACTCTCCAATGTCAACGAAAATCCCACAAAAAGACCGTGATTACCAAGATGATTGGCGCAGATCTTAAGTGTCTTCGCCTGACGCATCACGAGGCGGACCTTGGCGGTCTCCTTGTGCTTGAGCAGCTTCACAGTGCCTGTTCCGCGCTCTTTCCACTGGTTCCCCTCCTTGTCGAACCGGTAGAGCTTCGCCTTCCTGCACAATCGCCGCACGTCGTCAGATCAACAAGACCTAGCCACCAAATCGGATCGGGGCGGATCGGGGAGGGGGAGGATCGAAGCGGCCGCGGATGACTCACATGTCGAGGAGCACGTCCTCGTCCTCCTCTCCGGTGGTAACGGCGACCTCCTCCAGCTTTACGATGGGCGCGACCTGGGCGCCGTTGTCCTCGTCCTCGCCGGCCGCCGCGGCCTCCTCCTCCTCCTCCTCCGCTGGACGGTGTTCCACCGGGTCGGCCATGGCGTTCGGCGCGGTGGCGTCGGCGGCTGCAGTAGGGCTCGGGGCCTGCGCTTGCTGGCTGCGCTCCTGCTACCGGTTGCTGCTGTCCGTGGCGGCCGAGGGCCGCCGGGCCCCACTCACGCCAGCGCAGCGGCCGCAGGGGCGACGTCGCCTGGCACCCGCCGCCGCATGAGCAGGGAAGGGGAGAGAGAGAGAGGAAGGGGAGGGCGAGATGGAGGTGAGAGGCAGGCAGCTAATTTTTTTTTAAAAAAATATATAATCAAAGGTGGCCTATATTTTGATTTGAGAAAAATCTGAGGAGGTTTTCGTAAAAATTGTTGAGAGTGTCTCTGGAGCGCGGGTTGATTTTCGATAAAGAGAAGGTCTTGTTTGCAAAAAACTCAGAGCCCATCCGATCTGGACTTGATTTGGAAATAATCTGAGGTGTTTTTTGCAAAATATTCTGAGAGGGCCTCTGGAGCGCGGGTTGATTTACGAAAAATATAAGGGGTTTTCCGTAAAATGGTCACGGATCGCCCGATCTAGGCTGTCTGCGTGCCCGATCAAACGGCCTCGAAAAGCAGGTGACGTGGTACGCTGGCTGGCCGCGGTTTGGGCGCAGGATTCATTATGTAAAGATGCTCTGGTTGGCATCGGCAGGACACGACCATGACACTTCAGCTGTTTTTTCAGGGTAGCCAATGACTATTGGCCCTGTTTGGATGCATTTCTTTCTACAGAAATGCAGTGGTGTGGGTGTCTGTCCGTCCGTCCGTCCGGACGCCGCGTGACTCACTGTGCCTCGCTGTTGCCGCCTCCTAGCTATGCGCCCTATCCTGCGTCGCTCGCTCCTCACTCCTACCCGTCGCACGCCCCACCCGAGCCTCTCGCTCCTCGATCTCGCTCGCCACGTGCCCCACCCGTCGCTCGCTCCTGCGCCGTCGCGCGCGCCGATGGCCGCTGGGCGCACCTATCGGGGTGCCTCAAGTCGTCCCCACCGAGCTAAGGGCACCCACGACCCGACCGGTGCTGGTAGTGCTTGCGCGTCGCGCTCGTCGTCGACTCCCACCCCAACGGCCGGAATCGACCGGCCCCTGCCTCCCGTCCCCTATGTTGCAAATGCATGTTTCAAGTGTTTCAAATATTTCATATTTATGTTGCAAGTGTTTCGTATGGATGTTGCAAAAGTAGATCGGGATGTTGCACATATTGCAAGTGTTTCAGAGCTATGTTGCAAGCTTTTGTTCAAAAATGTTTCATCTGTTTTAGACGTATATTACAGCAAGTGGTTTCATGTTCCAAGTGCTTTATCTGGATATTGCATATGTTTCACACATATATTGCAAGTGTATGTTATAAATGTTTTATCTATTTTAGATGTATGTTGCATTCAAGTGTTTCATGTTGTTTGGAGAGTCATGGGGCGCGGTGAGTGATGGGCGCATGGACTGGGCGCCGGGGATGGGACGCGGCGAGCCGGGGGCCTACATATGGGGCACACGGCGCGTTGGGGGCATGCGAACAAGGCATGCTCATCCTCAGCCGTTCATCCTGGCTCCCAACTCCCGCCCGCGTGAAGAGAGAGGAGGTTCAAAGGGTAGGAGTGGTAGGCGCGGTGACGGGGGCGGGGTACACGTGCGGGGCATGGCGAGGTGAACGGGGGTAGGCTGCGCGGGCGTCCGGGCGCTTGCGTCCATCCAGACGTCCGGACAGTAGCCACACTGTTGTTTCTACCTCAACCTATGTGTGTCAAAGTGGATTGAAAGTGAAACTTAATTAGATTAATTTCTATCTCAACCTACTCCAAAACATGTGGATGAGGTGTTTTGAAGTACATATAAACAAGCCCTAAAAGAGATTGAATCCTGTATGTGTCAATTCCCTTTCATCCTCTCTCTAAGGGATTAACCAAACAAGACATCCTCAGAAGATCCAAAATACGTCCATGCTCGTTGATCATGCTACAACCTATGAGAGTGTTGAGCTGTGATATTTGAATGTGTTCCTAAATAATGTTGTAAGGAACTTGGCCAACTAAAAGGGAGAGAAGGAATTGGATAAAAAAAAACTTAACCTAGGGTTCTCCTTTGGACTACACAAGATTAACTAACGAGCAGTGCACTTAGGATATCTATATCTAGTGTTCTCTATTTAGATGAATACATGAAGAGTTTTCCAGCATTGTGCGCTTAGGTATATCTAGTGTTTTGTACTTACCCGAACCTATAATGAGTTTTGCAGCCTAGAGCCAATTTTATTAACTAGCCTAACCAAATCTAGAAAAATAAGGGCACACAAACAATCAGATATTGAAGTGCAAATTAGGTAAGTAAAAAGATCAAACAAGGAGGCACAAAAAATCCAAGATGTATCAGTTGCCAAAACACAAGCTTTAGTCAATATTGTAGCTCCACGAAGGTACGGCTTGTCACTAAGCCCTCCCTCGTTCACTAAGTTAGCCTCACCACAAAGGTTCGCGCCAACTAAGGTAAGTGTCGCAAACCACTTAGGCTCGCTAACATCGCCTGACTCTCTGGGTCAACTTGGCGCCGTCGACTACGAAGCTTCTCCACCAAGAGGTCTCCTCATTCTCTGCACACAAAGTTGTCATCGCTCCAAACCAAGCTTAAAGTGTCATTGACGTTGCCGGTGAGCCATAAATTCCCTAAGGTCCTGGCAACCAAGCTTATCAGAGATCAACTCAACTCTCTCTCTCTCTCTCTCTCTCTCTCTCTCTCAAACAAGGATTACGCATCACTAATCACTCTCTAATTGCTCTCACAAAGTTTTTTATATGAATAATAAGCTCTTGTATGTGGTTGGAGCATATATTCAATTGTAGCAAGTTTCTAATTTTTATGGACTCCAACACTATTGAAAAAACTGGTTAGAGGTATAAATAGCCTCAAGCAAGTCATTTAGCTATTTCTCCAATGGTCACAATTTTCTGTAAGCACTAGATTATCCGCCTTAAAAGAGTGGAATAGTACCGTCGAATCATACGGTGATACTATGTGAAATATGTGCACTGTTCCTACCCATTGCCTCAAAAACATTGAGCACTAAATCATTACTACGGTACTATTTTAGAACACGTCTTCTTGATATTTTGGTCATATCTCCTAACTCTGAACTCTGAATCGAAGATCTTTTATTTGTTGGAAAGCTTGTAAGGTGCTTTACAAGATTATGCAAATATTGCACTGGGTAAATAAAAATATAACAGGTCATCCAATGAAGATCAGTACCCTGTGAATGTCCTGATGCTTTGGTATTTTGGCCGTATCTTTTATCTCCGGACTCTAAATAATATGATCTTATACTAGTTGAAAATCTTTTAAAACTCAATTTGAGAGTTAAGAGATATGGATGCTGGCAGCTGCGGCTGCAGGTTCAGGCGCCACATGCTTGGCTTCACATTGAGGTGGTTGGCAACCATCTGGCAGCAACACAAAATGGCAGTAAATATGGTGTCAAATATCTATACCAGGGTATCCGAGCCAAAGGATTAATGAGTGTCACGTCGGCTCATCCGATGGTTAAGGAAGTAACTGTGACCTCGTCCGACTCCGAGGACGAGGTTTCCGCCTCGTCCGACCCCAAGGCGTGGGCTCCGACTCGTCCGACCCCCGTGGATCGGATTCCGCCTCGCCGGGCCTCCAGGGCAAGATTTCCGCCTCGCCCATTCCCTGGGGGTCGGATTTGCTACCGGACAAAAGCAGTGGCCCCAGAGGTAGGACCCGAACCGTTTCAACCACTATGGCGTGGAGGCGCGCGCCCGGGATGTAACACCCTAAAATTTGTACTTTCGAAAATAGGATTTAAAATTATCTATTTGTAATTTTTTGTGCTCATGAAAACATAGGAAAATAAAATTTTTCATTAAATTAAAATTCATCATAAGGTAGCAACATGTTTGAGCATACATGCCTTTGCATTTGATTTATTTAGTTGAGTGGTTTTGATTGAAAATTCAAAATGGTTAAATTGCTTTTGCAAGTGAAATTTGAAATTGGCTTTGAAATAAAAGAAAAGAAAAAATAGAAAAATAAGAGCATTTAAAAAGTTGTAAAATTTATTTTTAGAAAACTTACTAAAATTCCTCATTTTTACTTGAATTGAAAAGTGTGTTTGAAACCCCATTTGAATTTGACTTTGGTCATGTTTGAATTTGGTTTTGAAAACAAAATAGGAAAAAAAAGTTGAAAATTGGAAAAAATCTCCTTTTCTCATTCCTGGCCTGAAGGCCTGCTCGGCCCGCTCTTCCCCCTTTTGGCCCGGGACCCTGCTCATCCCTGTCGGCCTGTTCTCCCCTCTCTTTCTCCCTTCTCCACCGCCGGCCCAACCCACATGGCCCGCTTCCCGCGCGGCCTTGTTTTCCAGTGCTGGCCATCTCCCGCGCCCGCTCCTTCGTGCGGCCCAGCCGAGCGCCCGACCCAGGTCATGCCGCGCCCCGTGCGAGCTCCCTCCATCCCGCTGACAGCGCTGGCCCACCCGTCAGGGCACCTTCTTCCTCTTCTCGCCAAGTCCGCCTTGAACACGACCATGCCGACGCCGTCCGACTCCAATGCCGCCACACCTCAGCGTCGTGCCGCCCAAGTCCCTGCGCCCCTTTAAATGCCACCCGAGCCTGCATCGCCTCCAACCCGATAGCAAGCGCCGCCCCTGCTCATGCCGAGGTAGCCCAACCCTAGCGCCGCCGCAAGCTTGGAGTGCCATCGTCATCTCGTCGAGCACCGCGCCACCCTCCGTTGCTCCCCGCTCGCTTCTCTTGGGTCTGGTGAGTTCCCCACCCCCTCATCTCTCTTCCCGTGTCACCGGTGAGTCAAACCGTGCTCGATAGGCCAAGAACCGAGAGCTCCGATGAGCTTTTCCATGGCGCCACCATGGATGCCTCGCCGCCTGCCCTATTCTGGTGGCCATGCTCTCTCTCTCCCCTCCGCTTCTATCTTGGCCGTTCAAATCTAATCCGCCGGCCCCAGATGAAGGATACCCCTTCGCTGCTAGATTTGCAGAAGAGCCCTTATAAATATTTGTGACTAAACCCGCAGTCCAAAACATATTTCCCGATTCTATTTTCTTCTTTTGAAAGCGTACTTTGTTTCGGTTTAGATCCAAAATACGTTTTCACTTATTTACAGATTTGCCACTGATTTTGTTTTACCCATAACATCTCCGTTTTAACTCCGATTTGACCCGTTCAACTCGCGTTAGGTTCGTAATTTCATAATCTACATGCTCATACTACTGTTAAATATGTTTTCAACTTTTAAAATTTTGTGGTTAGATTTAATTTATTATTTTAATAAAGGAAATCTTGTTTATTTCATATCTTCTCTGTTTTAGCTCCGTTTTTATCCATTCAAGTTGCGTTAGATTCATAGCAACGAGATCTACGTGTTAGAAACAGTGGTTACCATGTCACTATTTCTAGAATTTCATGGTTTAAACTCTAATTTGAATAATAATTATGCAACTAGATTTTATAGATAAAATATGATTTGTTTTACTTTAGTTTTATAATTCGAATCTAAGTTTGATTTAATTCAATTTATATAAGCTTCTATATAGTTAAAATAAATGAAGCCTATAGTTTTCTTTTCCGCATATAAAGCAAATCTATCGGTAGATGTATCTTTTTAACCGTAGCTCCGATTAGCATGCCTCTCGTGTTTGTGTGTTCGTAGCGATGCGTAGAATCGTATTTCAAACTCTTTCACTTATTTTTCTATAATTGGTGTACTATTCTGATTTAGTTCTATTGTTTGCTTTATGTATGATTGTATGGATGCTTGTGTGGTGCTTTATGATTACGTCCAGTCGGTGAGATATACGTGGGGATCAAGAAGAAGAAGAAGAACGTTGAAGATTAAAGCTTACAGAAGGATCGGTGTTTAAGGCAAGTATAGCATGGGATCATTATCGTAGAACCGACCAATTTATAAGAGCACAAGTACAATGGCAGCCCGTAAGCGGTCGCACTGTCATACTTGAGCCCATATAAACCTGGTAGTCTGTCGAGTACCACGACGGATCTCGAAAAACGATCCACAACAACCAAGATCGTACATGATTCAACATACATGTCACATATTACATAAAGTTCATAGATACATTTCCATCATCAGAGTATAAAATAAAGTTGTTACAAACCAAGTTTGATAGATAATAACGGAAGCAAATTAAGTTTGAAAGTAGCATTTGCCAACATAGTTTAATACAGTGCCAACATATGATCACAGTCCACAAAAGCATGTAGAGGGATTAATAAAGAAGCCTGCCCAAGGCTTACTCCTCATCCACAGCGGGATAGAAGCAACTCTTGCAATAACCATGATAAACTGTGACATCTGCAACAATGGGAAATAAAACCCTGAGTACGAGAAGGTACTCAGCTAGACTTACCCATCATGAACCAGAAATAAATTGACTCCAAGGATTATGCAAGGCTGTATAAGTGGAGGTAGCTTGACAACATTTGCATAAAAAGCGATTAACTTAGTTACACAATTATAATTCCGTTATCAAGTTATTTATAACTATCCATCTCTAAATTAGTAACTATCCTATGCCAAACATGTGGTATATCATTTTAAGAGCATACAATAGTAACCATAGCAGGTATAGAAATTCCATGTTTACTCGAACCATCATATTTCATATTACAATTACTATGATGTTGGGGCTAGCCAAGTTTCTCACTATCCGGAAGAGACGACAATTCGAATTGATTTCAACCAGCTGGGAATTTATTCCTAACACAAACCCAGGCGGACCAGATCAATGGTCACCTTAGGTCACCTTTGGTACAACTCAAGTCCACATGTCGTGGGTTCGCCCAGCGCCGCACAATCAGGGACAACCAACTGCCAGGACGTTCAGGACTTTCCTACCCTTGGGCTCATGTCTAGTTTCCCTGCACATCCTTACTACCATCCAGAGTGCGCACTCTTACAGAGCAGGGCCTGGCCTGAGTTGAGCTACTCGGCTTCACGGTCAGAATGAGTTATCCGGCCATCTAAGTGATAGGCATGTGTTTAATCTTGTCAAAAGTGTCAACAACGGTACGGTCCTTAATCGGCATAGACGGAATCACAAGAGTCAACCTACCATAGACACCGTCCAACCTCGATTTACATTACCCCATGTTTCTTTTCCACGATAGCAAATATAGCCAACCGTGCTTCGGTATCCACCTATATCTCGCAGGTGATAGGAAATCACCTGACTTCTACCGATCTAAGCATGGCTAAGCATATATTCGATCCTGGACCTACATAGGGTTAAAGGAGTATTTCTAGACAAGAAAATCATATGGATCAAGTGGTTCTAATCAACTCTTATAACCTAATGCATCAATCATAAAGGACTCGAGTAATATTTTGTAAAACACTAGGAGACTTAGAATGCTCCGGGCTTGCCTTTTAGAAAAGAAGTGGGGCGGTGGTCAAGGCACTCTAAAAGCTCTTCTTGGGTCTGCTCCTCGCCTTTAGGAGCTGTGGCTTGAGGAATCTCTTGCTGGTCCCCTTTCTCTCCTTCGTTGAACTCCAGCAATGTTATCTCCTCTGTCGATCCTAGATGCATGAATATGGTATAAGATATTGCGAATGCATATATGCTGACAAGTATAGTATGATGACACATGATGAATGCATTTGTGTAAGTATTCTTAACAGCATGGTGCTAAAGTAATAGCAAGTGGATCACATTTTACTGAGTATGTACATATCTCTTCTTGATTACTTAATCAAACACTTCAACAATTCATTTACTATACCACAAAATAGCAGCTACTTGTTTTACTCATAACTGAAGTTCTACTTATCCAAATGTTGTGATCTTAGACTTTCTGGAAAGCTTATAAAATTGTCTACAACTTTCTTGTAATACTCTTATGGTGATTCAAGAGCTATATAGGGCAAACAAATCGTTCAATAAAATCTGTCTAGAAAGCAAGCATTTTGGACAGCAAACTTGTAACAGCTAGAACTCAAAACCCTAAGCCCCATGACTGTGAACATTTAACACAAGGTAGATTAATAAGTTATCTACAACTTTGTTATTAACAAGTTTTACAACAAGGACCATTATCCATATAAAATCATCCACACAATCAAAACTATACATGCAGTCTTGTATTTGAATTATAAAGTGACAATTAGTTATTTGCATACAATCAATGGCTTCTAAGTCTTACCATTGACATAAACAGTTACTATGCATCATAAGAACCATAGAAAACATCATGGTTAATCACAATCTAATTATTTAAATGCCTTTATTAATTTAATTAAATAATTAGGGTAAATAATAAATATATGCCAAATGTGCACAATAAATTCTCAAAAAATTACATTAGACTCCTAATTCTCACAATATGCTACTGTGAAAATTTCATACCATTTGCACATGTATAACATCCTATGTAAAAATGACAAGCAAGCAAGGGTTATTTTAGTGAAAATGGAAAACCCTATAGAAAAGTGACAAGCAATAGATTATATATTTTTCCAAGCGTCACATTAGTGCCATACTACTGTACAAAAATTTGCATAGCAATATTTTACATATTTTTATCCCTACAAGGTTCCTTAGAAAAATGCCATTTATTAATAAATAAATAGAAAGACCATAGTTAAATCACGTTTACAGCAAGCTTATTATTTTTCCTAGCTAGAGTATGTCAATACAAAACCCACAAAATTGGAATCATATTTTTATCATTTTTCTAGCTCAAGATATCTAATTTACAAAATGGCAAACATACAAAAGGCACTCATTTAACTATATTTAAATCACCATGAAAAATACCAGAAAATGCAAATTTCATATTTTTATAAAAAACTACACTTCTTAAGGAATACAACAAAATTTGGTTCACTAGATTTGGATCTCTACAACTCCACTTATCATTTTTCAAAGTTTGCAACAAAACTGAAAACAAATGAACTAGCTTTCTCCATCGAGTCACTGATAGTTGGGGCCCTCGATTCAGTCGACCCCACACGTCAGTGAAACAGAAAACAGAGGAACACACGGGGCGGCGCTATCTCGTCGGTGGCGACCTCTCCGGCGACGGCACCGACCCAACCGTGATCCCCATGACCTCCCGCACCTATTGAGCTAACAAGCTGGACCTATTGTCGAAGCTAAGCATGGTGGCGGCGTCAATGGCGGCACGGCAGAGCAGGACGACGGCGCTACACCGGCGATGACCGCGATGACTCAATCTAATGAGTCTATGAGCTGCTACACACGATGGCGGTTCTAGAGCACCAACCACTACGGCGAAAGGCGGTCGGAGGCGGTGTGGCCACGACGACGGAGTGCGGCAGCGGAGCACCGGCGAGGTCGTGCACAGCACGACGGCTTACTGAGCGTGGTTAGTAAGCAAATGTGGGCACGGTGAGACTCTGGGATGACAGTGGAGTGGCTGTGGTGGCGAACGAGCGAGGTGGAGCGAGCTGGCACCAGAAATGGCGACGGTAGCGCTGCCGAAGCTGCTGCGGATGACGAAGGAGGAGGCAGAAAAATGGAAATGCGAGCGTGGGGATGGAGCGGGCGAGTGCTGGGGATGATGAAGGCGCGTTGTGGCTCAACGTGGCCTGGCTGCTTAGGGCAACGACGACGCGTGGCCTCCATTTCCACCATGCGGCGGCCAAGCGCTGGCGTCGATCGGCCACTGAAGACTGAACGAGTTGGCCATCAGAGCCCTGAACCGAGCCTGACGACGCGATCTAACAGCGATAAAACTCCTAATCTATAGCTCCATAGTGCAAATAATCTGAACAGCACTCGAAGCCATATGTACCAGCTCTAATTTCTCTTAAAGGATCAAGTGTAATTCTCAACCAATACCAAGTAAGATCAACCCAAAGTTGAGCCTGTCGAACTGTCAGTGCATAGGACTTAAAAAAAATTCTAAGTGTTGAAAACAGTGCAAAACTGATTTTTGTGAGCCAATTTCAAGATATTAGGAGCTAAACTAGTCTATGACCCAAAAATAAAAGTTGTTCCTCTCATCAAATACTATAACTTTGCTTTAGTGACCACATCCATGCAAGGTTTCTATGACATAGTTCAAACTAGGTCAAACCTACTACATTCCAATGATGGTATACACTTAAACTATGACCTAGTGACCAAATTAGCCCTAGCCATGAATACCAAAGTTGTTCATCATGACATTCTAAACATGTTTAAGCTATTCCTAAGGTCACACAATCATTTCATACATTGGTTACACATAAAGCTTTCTAGGTCAACATACATAGCATCACTTAAGGACTTGATCATGCAAAGTGACCTTCATAACCATTGTTCCACTAGTCATCCTAAGTGTAGCTAAGATGTTTTAGTGACTCACATCAACCATTTACATGTATTCACTCATGATCATATGCATATATACAAAGAATCATAAAATAACAAACATGTTTTATATGTTTCAATCATATGTTTCAATTGTAAAAGCTTATATATGAATGCTCGATGCTCATGCTCATGCAATGCAAGTCAAATTATGCAAGCTTAACACCTAGGGTGTTACAACCCTTCCCCCTTATAAAAATCTCATCCCAAGATTTGCAAGACGTACCATTCTTGGAAAAAGGTGAGATAAACCTCACGTAAGTAATCCTCTCTTTCCCACGTAGCATCTTGTTCACTATGATTATTCCACACCACCTTATATAACTTAATGATCTTACTCCGGGTTACTCTTTCCATTTCTTCTAACACTCGAATTGGCTTTTCTTCATAGGTCAAATCTGATTAAAGCTTTATGTTGGTGGGTGTAATAGCTTCCTCAGGTACGCGAAGACATCTCTTCAACTGAGAAACATGGAAGACATCGAATATTGCACTCATCTCTGGTGGAAGTTGTAACTTATAAGCGACATTCCCTTTCTGTTCAATAATCTTGTATGGCCCTAATATCTAGGCGCAAGCTTCCTTTTCACTCCAAATCTCTACACTCCTTTCATGGGTGACACTTTCAAGTATACGTAGCCTCCCACTTCAAAAGTTAGTGGTCTTCTTCTTTTATCTGTGTAACTCTTTTGTCTAGATTGGGTGGCTTTCATATGTTGTTGGATAATACGCACTTGTTCTTCAGCTTCAGTGACAAAGTCAATACCAAAGTATCTCCTTTCACCGGGCTCAATCCAATTCAACGGGGTTCTACATTTTTCTATCGTACAAGGCTTTAAAAGGAGCCATCTTGATGCTTGCTTAATAACTGTTGTTGTAGAAAAACTCGGCTAATGGTAACCATTTCTCCCATGAACCCTTGGAAGATATAACACAAGCTCTCAGCAGATCTTCTAAGATCTAGTTCACTCGCTTAGTCTGTCCAAAAGTTTGTGGATGGTATGCTAAACTTCTAATTAGCTTAGTTCCCAAAGCCTGGTGCAAGTGCTCTCAGAAATGGGCTATAAACTGTGGTCCTCGATCTAAGATTGTGGTCCTGGGTACTCCATGTAGTCTCACGATGTGAGAGACATACAGCTCAGCGTACTTCCCCACGTGGTACCTTATGTTCACAGGTATAAAATGTGCTGACTTGGTGAGACGATCTATAATGACCCATATTGAATCGTGACCTTGCTGTGTCACTGGAAGGCCTATGATAAAGTCCATACTAATTTCTTCCCATTTCCAACCTAGGATAGGCAATGGCTGAAGTAACCCGGCAGATTTCATACGAACAACTTTTACTCTACTGTAGTTATCGCACCTAGAGACATAGGCTGCGATCTCCTTCTTCATCTTAGTCCACCAAAATGGTTTTCAAATCTTGATATATTTTACTGCCACCCAGATGGATAGACAATTTGGATGATTGAGCTTCATCTAGAATTTGTTTTCTAAGCTCATGGTCTTTCGGTACGACAAGTCGGTCTTCAAACCATAACACACCTCTTTCATCTAATTTAAAATGCTTAGTTTCTTGCTCTTGCATCTTTCTCTTAATGTGAAATATACCTACATCTGTCTTCTGTAGTTCTATGATTTTACTCTCGAGTGAACAACTGATAGTGATATTATGCAGTACAATAGGATGTAGCAAATTAAATCCATCTTCCAACAATGCTTCCACAGTGTTGGAATGAGATTTCCGACTAAGTGCATCGGCTACAACATTGGCTTTCCCGAGATGGTAGTGCACTTCCAAATTGTAGTCCTTAATCAGTTCTAGCCATCTTTGTTGTCTCATGTTCAGCTCAGGTTGGGTAAAGATGTACTTGAGACTTTTGTGGTCAGTATATATATGACATGCCCAACAAATAATGTCTCCATATCTTTAGTGCATGAACAACTGCCGCAAGTTCTAAATCATGCGTAGGGTAGTTAACTTCATGTTTTCTCAACTGTCGAGAAGCATATGCAATAACTCTTCATTCTTGCATGAGCACACACCCCAAACCTATACCCGATGTATCACAAAATACATCAAAAGGCTTCTCAATGTCGGGTTGTGCTAAAACAGGAGCTGTAGTTAACAGAGTCCTGAGGGTGTGAAATGCTACTTCACATTCTAGCGTCCACTTGAACTTCTCATCTTTCTGAAGTAGCCTAGTCATGGGCTTAGCTATCTTGGAGAAATCTAGAATGAAACGACGATAGTAGCCTGCTAACCCTAGAAAACTCCGAACTTCATGAACCGAAGTCGGGGCCTTCCAATCCATGACCTCTTGTACTTTCGATGGGTCTATGGATATTTTATCTCTTGATAAGATATGACCTAAGAAAGGTACTTTACTCAACCAAAATTCACACTTGCTAAACTTTGCATATAGCTTATGCTCCTTCAATCTGGATAGAACAATCTTCAGATGCTCTGCATGATCTACCTCGTTCTCCGAATAAATCAATATATCATCAATAAACATGACCACGAACTTGTCAAGCTCGGACATGAATACCGAATTCATTAGGTACATGAAGTAGGCAGGAGCATTCGTTAGTCCGAAAGACATAACCAAATGCCCATACAAGCCATATCTAGTGGAGAAAGCAGTTTTAGGTATATCCTCTGGCCTAATCTTGATCTGATGATAACCTGATCTCAAATCAATCTTGGAGAATATTCTTGCTTTTGCCAATTGATCGAACAAGATGTCGATGCGAGGCAATGGGTACTTGTTCTTGATGGTCACAGCATTGAGTGGCCTGTAATCCACACACATTCTCAAGGACTTGTCCTTCTTTACAAACAATGCTGGACATCCCCATGGAGATGAACTAGGTTGAATGAGACCTTTGTCCAACAGATCTTGTAGCTGAATTTTAAGTTCTACTAACTCATTTGGTGGCATCCTATAAGGCCTTCTTGAGATAGGTGCCGTACCTGGCACTAACTCAATCTTAAATTCCACATCCCTATCAGGTGATAAACCTGGTAACTCATTTGGGAATACATCAGGAAACTCACAAACCACTGGGATATCATAAAGGGTAGTGGTTTGGATAGCACAAACTAAGTGTAGTGGTTTGGATAGAACAAACTAAGTGTTGGAGTTCAAAATTTTGGGAAAGTAGTACTAGAAAAACATTTCCTCCCTTGGGTTCTCTCAACATAACAGTCCGAGTGCTAGTGTCAATGAGAACACCATGATCTTTCATCCAATTCATGCCTAAGATTACACTTATGGATAACCCAGGCAATACTATCAAATCCATTATATACTCCCTCTCTAGTATAGAGATGAGCATGTTTCTGACTATCTTATTTGTAGAAATAGTAGCCCCGGCTGAACTTATATTATAACCACCCTTGCTTACTTCAATTATTTTCTGATCATGTCTAGATGCAAATGCTTGGCTCATAAATGAATGAGAAGCTCCCAAATCAAATAAAATAATAGCGAGATGCTTGTTGACAAGAAACATACCAGTCGTGACAACTTCTCTAGTGGGCACTTCCTCAATAGTGGTATAGTGCATGTATCCAGGACGTGCCCTCGAGTTTGCCTGCCTCTGATTGTTCTGATTCTGATTGCCATTCCTCTTAGGGTGGGGCATTCTTTGGCCCAATGACCCACTTGATTGCAGTTGTAGCAAGGTTGATTACTCCTAGGTCCTGTGGAGCTTCCCTGTCCGCCATTCCCTTTGGGTAAGGCAATAGTGAACGCCTTATGGAACATTTTCTGAGGCCTGCTGTTCTAAGCTTTTGGTGGCGGAGGCCTGAACTTAGGTGCAGGTGGGCGGAACTACGGCCTAGCTGTGATAGGAGCTCTGGACTGTGAAGATCCGGAGGCACCTGCCTCAATTGCCCTCTTGCGGCCCTTAGCTGCCGCATGCATATTGTTATGGTTTTCCTGGGTCAAAGCATCACTAATAAACTCGTTGTAGGTGGTGCACTTGGAATTGGCCATAGTCTTCATCGGTTTCATGCTCAGACCCCGCTTGAAGCTCTCTATCTTCTTCTCTTCGGTATCAACAAAACCTGGGGCATACCTAGACAGGTTGTTTAAAGCATGCATGTATTTAGTGAGGGTCTTAGTCCCTTGTGTGAGCCTCATAAATTCAGCCGCCTTCATACGCATCAGCCCTGGGGGAATGTGATGTCCCCGAAAGGCCAACTTGAACTGCTCCCATGTTACATGTGCATTAGCAGTTAGAGAGGACAAGAAATGTGTCCACCAAATCCCTACCAGTCCCTGTAGCTGATGGGACACATACTCAGCCTTCAAGTGCTTGGTGACTCTTAGCAGATGAAACTTCTGCTCAATAGTATTGAGCCACTCGTCTTCCTATAGCGGTTCCTTAGCCACCTTGAAGATAGGAGACTTTGTATCCAGAAATTCCTTGAAGGTACTATGCTGGTTTGGCTTAGCCCCTTGTTGTTGTGGGTGGGCACGAGCTGTGTTCTGCGCAATGAGGCACAGAGCTTCCTCCATTGTCCTTTGGCTTCCCAAGAATTGGGCAAAGAACTCCTGAGCAGATAGCAGTGTCGGTGGCGGTAAGTCACCGTTGTTGCCATCATGGCTACTGCTAGCTCCTACATGGGTGCGAGTCATCTGCAAAGTTACAACAATAAGTGATTATTGGATGATGTCAGGAGATTGCAGATGAATTTTATAATTATGCCAAACTGAAATTACTGGAGAGAATCTTAAATTCATACAATAAGAACATAGGCATAATAATCCATTCTCCCAACATGACACCACCAATTTGATCACTTACCGGACTCATAGCGCCTTAACATTCAAATCATGATCACTGATAAATGAACTGGAATTGCATTAGCATTTAACCAAACATGAGATAACATGTAAATGCCAATATTACATGATAGTCCAATCACCAACACCAAACTCAACTATAGGTCCATTACATAGATAGCGATGACACATCTAGTGTTTTCACTAGTCACTAAGCAATCTAATCCTCATTATGATCACTGTCGAGGTCAGAGATAGGATCGTCTCCCTCCTCAGGCTCCACTTCTTCCTTGTCCTCATCGTCATCTTCTTCCATATTTGGACCATCTTCTTCCCCATCAAGGATTGGGTTTAGCTGGTTGTTCAGATAGTGCACCTCATGCTGAAGGTCCATCACTCGAAGCTGAGCTTGTGCAAGCTGCTGACATAAGCCCCTTTTAGCATGGTCCTACACGTTACTTATGGCACAGTGCCTATCTTGTTCTATTCTTGCTGCAGCGGCATGGTTGTTTGCTGCGTCCTGCTGGCGCGTAGCTATGGACGCCTCGGCATGGGCAGCCTCCAGCTGCTCCCGCAGTCCTACAAGCAATGCTTGATCATCAGCTCTTACTTCTTGGGCTACTGCTCTCTGTTGATCCACTTGCCCAATTTGGGTATGGAGATTGCCCAAAGCTACATAGGCTTGGTCAGATTCCCATTGGGCTTCACTTGCTATTTTCTTATGCCTGCGCACACACTTCTTGAGCTTGCGTTGTGCGGCTTCAGCTCTCATAAGCTTGTCCATACAAGTGGTGTATGATTCCTGCTAGAAATCTCTGGTGTCCTAGCGTGTACAAAACATCTTCATCACCGCAAACCTAGCTCTCATAGCGGGACTAGAGCTATTTGCTCGCTCACCCCGATCTTGGATCAATGCATTTTGGTTGCGTTGTTCCCATATTGCAATGGATGGATCCACCCGAGGAAACATACTAGCGGCACTGCCGGTAAGTGCATCCCTATGCTGCTGATAGATCCGACTCAAAACCTCTAAGGCCACAACTTGGGCAGCCTCCCAAGGAGTTTTCCCTTCAAAATCCGCCTTCCACTCCTGCTAGAAAGGTGCTTGTGTGTGGGCTGGTATGGTTAGCTACATCTCATACCATGGCTGTCCCTCCAGGTACTCTTCATTCCAATGATAGAGAGGTGGCTCATGATACCCCACAAAGTGCAAAACTCTCCAAAGCTAAGCAGGAGTTCCAAACACCATCAGGAAATTCTCACATCCAACTGGTGCTGCCATCTATACCATCAACATGTATAACTTTTGTGAGACAAGGCCATAATGGATAAGAGTTACATAGCCGAGTAAGAAATTTATAAGGGGAGGAACAATGCAAGTATTGATTAATTATTATCATGATGCATGCACGTTCCGTACGTCCTCACAAACTTAGGAAAAATTTATTTCTAACGACATACACGGTGGCATACATACGTTCTCTCATATATAGCGTAACTAGTCGAGCTACACATTTCATTGTTAGTGTGCCTGCATAAGAATTTCATTTCAGCCCAAACCCCACAATTATATATGCAGAATGTAAATCTAAATACTTTCATATATGTATACCCATACATATACTTCCGTATCAAAGCTACCCGATGACAGTTTATACCCACAATTAAATACACACCATATACACATGCAAGCATGCATACACAGCTGTACCAAAGCTAACTCTCCCCGACCGCACGCTCACATCTTGCGGTCATGCCACTCATCAACTTACCTTCTTACCTTGGCGTAGAGGCATTTGATCCATACATTACCATTCAAGTGAATGGCATCCATACAATAGCACGCCATATGGACGGCGAAATTAAAAACCCCCCAAGTTAGTACTTAAATAGCCACCTAATAGCCCTTAATTTAGGCATAAGGAAAGTGATCACTGGCACACTTTAGATTTCAAATACCTATTTATATAGATATTAGTTGCTAGAAAAGGGTTTTGGAAAACAAAAACTTTTGTTTTAAATACACATATGACAATTTACGTTGAACATTGCTCTGATGCCAGCTGTCGTAGAACCGACCAATTTATAAGAGCACAAGTACAATGGCAGCCCGCAAGCAGTCGCACTGTCATACTTGAGCCCATATAAACCTAGTAGTCTGTTGAGTACCACGATGTCGGGGACCTAATACCGGGGTACCCTAGGAGGTGGAACCAATAACCACTGAACGTTAAAAACTTCTGGACGCATAAGGGCGCCGTTTCGTTCCTTGTTCGAATGACAGGAGTTTGGTTCCGCCTCGCTCGATGCCTTTTGAGATAGCTCTGCCTCGCCTGAGGGCTCAGGGTTAGTCTCCATCTCGCCCGACGCCTTTGGGGCAGGCTCGGTCTCGCCCGAGGGCCGAGGGATAGACTCCGCCCTGCCCGACGCCTTTGAGGATAGCTCCGCCTCGCCCGACGGCTCAGGACTAGTCTCCATCTCGCCCGACGCCTTTTTGGTGGGTTCAGTCTCGCCTGAGGGCTGAGGGATAGATTCTGCCTCGCTCGACCCCGGAGGGGCAGGGTCGGTCTCACCCAAGAGATAGGGATTGGTCTCCGTTTCGTTCGACGGCAAGGAATGAGCCTTGCCCTGCTCGATATCTAATACTGGTTTCATCTTGCCTGACGACTTCTCCCCACTCCCCCAAGATGATGGGTACAGGGCAGGACAAGATGTTCAGGTCAACCATGGCTCCAAGGACCATACCCTGCGCCCTGGCAGGAAAAGTGCTGTTAGGGAACGACGGGACAGGTGCTTTAGACCCTTCTGGGCGCCACACAGCCCGAAAGGTATTATAGGTGCGAACTCCTCGCCCTGTAGAGTTGTAGGCGCCGCCTTCAGCCCTAGGACACGGAACCCGACGAAGATATACAACAACCGCTACGCTCCAGAAAAGGATTTGCTATATCCACGAACGGCGGATATTCCGTCACCACGCCATGGACCCAAGGGAGCGGCGCCCGCTTCCTGACCCCTCAGGTCCACCAAGTCAGAAGACCTTGACCATGGCGTTACTCCGGACCCCGACCCCTCGTCCCTCCAACGAAGACTCACAGGAACCAGAAGGCGTGCGGTGCAAGGCTGGGAGAGGTTAATAAGTCAAAACCACTGTACTACAGCCCATATCCTACGCAGGGCAGCATTCTGTAATCAACCTGACATTCTATAGAGACATCGACAGTATTGTAGGCGCTTATCTTCCTTCGTACTCATCAGAATGAAGAACCAGGCCAGGTAGACGTGAGCCACAAGACTAAGTAGAGTACGCATCCTAAAGCCCTCACCCTTGTAAAAGTTAGCCCCTCCCTCTATAAAAGGGGATGCGCTTCCTCCATCAAAGGGACGGACTTTTGACCGAACAATACAAGACACACACACACAGTCAAGCTGCTACCAAGCTCCAGACCTACTTTCAACCCTTCTATTAGAGACTTGGGACTAGTCCCTCTCTCGATCGTTTGTACCCCCTACTACAAACCGTTCACGGTGCTAATAACACGAGCAGCAACCAACTAGATGTAGGGACATTCAGCCCGATCCAGTATAAATCTTGTGTCCTTTAGCGCACCATCCGAGCCTAACACGTATTACTATAAATTTACTTGCTGGTGTTCGTACGAAACACCGATAGTTAGCGCGCCAGGTACGGGACTTGCACGTTCCAAATTAGGCCTCGGATGGCCACCCACGCAATCAGCTGGGCCCCAGGCGCACTCGTGCATTTCGGCGACCTAGATTTCATCATCACACTAGGAGGAGAGCTGGCGCTGACTCACACAGCCGCCCCGTCTCTCCCTTCCATCGACCTCAGCCGTCTTAGGCTTGAGGGCCCACCGGGTGACTCACTTGGACCCCAGTCATCAAGGGAGGCCTTGCACAACGTCACTCTGTGTCCGGAAGGTCCCGTATGGAGCGCCCCAATAGCGTTTCTGTTCAGTCTCCACAACGCCGCGGCGACCGCTGGCCACCTTCTAGCACTACGCATGGTTCAGCCGCCTACGGACAGCGAGTTCATGGGGATAATCGAACATGATCCAGAGACACTCTACGGGCTCCTCGCAGAGGAACCAGAGTCGTCCTCCGGCTCTGAATCTAGCAAGGGGAACCATCACCCTTCCTGGGAATGCTTCATGACGCAAACCCCCGAGGGGCACATCCAAAGCGTCTCTGGAGAGGAGACAACCCCAATAGGCAACCCCAACGCCAGGATCAAGGCAAAGACGGCGGCTCCATCCCACGTAAGGATGGAGCAACTAAGAGCACGAAAGCTAGAGATCAATGACGCCGGACAACAGCTTGTCCGGGAGTACCGAAACATCGAGGAGGAGATCAAGCATCACGGAGACGGTGGGCACGCACGCGCCTCGGCCCGTGATGTGCATCAAAGGATCCTCACCGATGATGGGACTCTCCCTCACTTCGCTCGGGCAAGCCAGAACATCGCCGCCGCGACGGCCTTGCTTCACGGCCTCCCAAAGGCCACGACGTCTGAAGATCACCGGGCCCACAGGGAGATTCGCACGTTGCTTGAGCGTGCGACAGTGCAGCAGGTGGAAAGTTTGTTGTCTCGACGACGTGAACCCGACACCAACTAGTGCACGCCCTCAGTGTGTCCCACTAGGGACGCGTCCGTTCACCAAACACCGCCAGCCGGCAGGTAGCCCTCCGCCGTCCCAGTACATCAACGCCTCAGCCATGGCCGCGACATACGCAACATCATCGATGCTCAGAAACGCACCCATGGCGACGATGGAGAAGCAGCACGCTGTGGCTACCACCCCTAACGTGGCGGACGCTACGACAGCAATGAGGACCGAAGCCTGAGCCCCGGCCTGCCAGGTCCTCAGGCCTTCGGTCGGCACATCCTCAATGCCGCGTTCCCCCTAAGGTATCAACTGCCTACCAACATCCCTAAATATTCTGACAAAACAAATCCCGGGCTTTGGCTCGAAGACTATCGGCTTGCATGTCAGGCCGGTGGTGCGAGTAATGACGATTTCATTATTCGCAATCTCCTGCTGTTCTTGGCCGATTCAGCGCGAGCATGGCTGGAGCACCTACCGTCCAATGTCATTCAGAGTTGGGCGGATCTAACGGAGATCTTCGTAGGCAACTTCCAGGGCACGTACAAACACCCTAGAAACCCATGGGACCTCAAGAACTATCGCCAGAAGGCCGATGAAACCCTTCGCGGGTACATCCAATGCTTCTCTCGGCAGTGCAATGAGCTCCCTAACGTCGCTGACGCCGACGTAATAGGAGCCTTTCTGTTCGGGACAACCTGCGAATCCTTGGTCCACAAGCTAGGACATAGGGGCCCGCGGACTACCAAGGAACTCCTAGACATCGCCACCAGTCACACCTCTGGTGAGGAGGCGGTCGGAGCCATCTTTGATCGCTCTGACGAAAAGACGAGGCGGGACGAGGACACCGGCGAAGGCGCCTCCAACCGTCCCACCAAAAGGAAAAATAAGAAGCAACGGCACGACAACTCGCTCGTGGCCGCTGCTGACCGCAAAGGTGGCCAAAAGCCCGCGGAGGGCACTCTGAACCACTTTGAGAAAATGCTCGAGGGCCCATGCCCAAACCATGCCTTCTCGGCCAAGCATCTATACAAGGATTGCGGCCTCATGCGCAAATACTTGGCCGGGGGCCTTAACAAAGGGGAGCAGGGGAAGGAACCTATTCCCACCACAGATGACATAGAGGAGAAGGACGACGCCTTCCCAATGCCGACCGGCGCCCTCATGATCTTCGGAGGATCAACGGCCTACGACTCCAAGCACCGCCAGAAGGTCGCGTGCCGTGAGGTCTACACGGCCGGACCGGTCACACCTGCCTTCCTCCGATGGTCGGAATCCACCATAACCTTCGACCGGACCGACCATCCGGATGCCGTCCCACACCCGGGAAGGTACCCACTTGTCGTCGATCCGATCGTCGGTCCAAAGCGGCTCATGAAAGTACTAATGGACGGAGGCAGCGGCCTCAACATCATGTATGCCAAGACGCTCGACGAGATGGGCGTCGACCGAACGAACCTCTGTCCCATCCGAGCGTCTTTCCATGGCGTCGTGCCTGGTAGGCAAGCTATGCCACTGGGTAGATCGATCTGCCCGTCACTTTCGGGGATCGGTCCAATTACCGGACCGAGACCCTCACCTTCGACGTAGTGGGGTTCCCGTGGACTTTTCACGCCATCCTGGGACAACCATGCTACGCAAAGTTCATGGCCATCCCCAATTATACATACCTTAAGCTGAAGATGCCGGGTCCCCACAGGGTCATCACCATCGGCACCTCTTTCCAGCGCGCTTACGAGTGCGAAGTCGAATGCTGCGGACACGCATCCGCAGTCATCGCCTTCGAAGAGCTCGCCACCCTCAGGGAAGAGGTCGCTGAAGAGGCACCCGACGCGAAGAAATCAACCAGGTCGTTCGAATCAGCAGGAGGCTCTAGGGAGGTCCTCTTGGACCCCAGCAGCTCTGAGGGCAAAAAAGTCCGTATCGGGACCGCGCTCTCCTCCGAATAGGAAAGCGCGCTTGTCGACTTCCTCCGCGACAACAAAGACATCTTTGCATGGAAACCCTCGGATATGCCGGGCATCCCGAGGGAGGTTGCCGAGCATACTCTCTAGATCCTCCCGGGCTCCAAGCTGGTGAGGCAACTCCTGCGCCGCTTCGACGAGGAGAAACGCAGGGCCATCGGCGAGGAGATAGCCAAACTGCTGGCCACAGGATTCATTATGGAAGTTTACCACCCAGAGTGGTTAGCAAATCCCGTTCTTGTGTGAAAAAAGAGCGGGAAATGGAGAATGTGTGTCGATTACACCGGTCTCAACAAGGCATGTCCAAAGGACCCATTTCCTTTGCCACGAATAGACCAAATAGTCGATTCCACCTCAGGGTGCGAAACCCTCTGCTTCCTTGACGCATACTCCGGCTACCACCAAATCACGATGAAAGAGTTCGATCAGCTCGCGACATCTTTTATCACCCCCTTCGGATCGTTTTGCTACATTTCAATGCCGTTCGGTCTGAAGAATGCTGGGGCAACTTACCAGCGCTGTATGCTCAATTGCTTCGGAGACCTCATCGGGCGAACCGTTGAGGCCTATGTCGATGACATTGTAGTCAAGTCCAAGCGAGCTGACCACCTTGTCGTCGACCTTGAACAAACCTTTGCGAAACTCTGGGTAAACGACATCAAACTCAATCCTGAAAAATGTGTTTTCGGGGTCCCGAGGGGCATGCTGCTCGGCTTCATCGTCTCCGAGCGTGGCATCGAAGCCAACCCAGAGAAGATATCAGCCATCACAAGGATGGGCCCGATCCAAAACATAAAGGGGGTCCAGCGGATCACAGGGTGCCTTGCCGCCCTCAGCTGATTCATTTCGCGCCTCGGCGAATGAGGACTCCCCCTTTATCGACTCCTGAAGAAATCTGACCGCTTCGAGTGGACAGCCGAGGCTCAGGAGGTGCTTGATATGGTTAAACAATTTTTACCTAAACCTCCGATCCTAGTTCCTCCATGCAACGGAGAATCCCTCCTACTGTATATATCGGCCACCACCCAAGTGGTCAGCTCTGCCTTGGTGGTAGAGCGAGAGGAAGAGGTGCACGCCTTCAAGGTGCAGCACCCTGTATATTTCATCAGTGAGGTGTTATCCGACTCCAAAGCTCGCTACGCCCAAATCCAGAAACTCCTCTACACCATCCTCATCACCAAGAGGAAGCTGCGCCACTACTTCGAGTCACACCCCATGACAGTAGTGACGTCATTCCCCCTCGGCGAGGTTGTCCGTAGCCATGATGCTACGGGAAGAACCGCAAAGTGGGCACTCGAGCTGATGGATCAGGGCATTTCTTATGCCCCCCGAACAGCGATCAAATCTTAGGTACTGGCTGACTTCATCGTGGAGTGGACTGAGGTCCAGATACCACCAGCACCCATCGATCAAGAGTACTGGACAATGTACTTCGACAGATCACTGATGAAGAAGGGCGCCGGAGCAGGACTAGTCTTTGTATCTTCCCTCAGGGTCCACATGAGGTACATGGTTCGGCTCCATTTCCCCTCATCAAACAATACTACAGAATATGAAGCGCTCGTCAACGGCCTATGAATCGCCATCGAGCTGGGCATCCGACACCTTGACGTCAGGGGTGACTCCTAGCTGGTCGTCAACCAGGTCATGAAGGAGTCAAGCTGCCACGATGCCAAGATGGAGGCATACTGTCAAGAAGTCCGACAACTGGAGGACAGATTCGATGGCCTCGAACTCAATCACATCCCAAGGCGCCTCAACGAAGCAGCCGACACGCTTGCGAAAGCAGCATCCGGCTGAGAGCCAGTCCCGATAGGCGTCTTTGCCAGCGACCAACACAAACCCTCGGTACGCTACATGGGGTCGGAACAAGCCGACGATGGCCCATCTAGTCCGACCCCAGGGGCCGATCCGCCAACTGCTCCGCCCAACCCCAAGGTCATGGAGCTTGAAGAGGACCCAGCAGTGGAGTCCGACCCTCCCGATGACTGGAGAACGCTTTACCTTGACTACCTCCTCCACGACATACTACCGGCAGACAAGACGGAAGCCCGACGACTCGCACGACGTGCCAAGTCCTTCGTTCTTGTAGAGGGCGAACTCTACAAACGGAGTCACATCGGGATTCTGCAACTCTGTATCCCTGGCGAACAGGGAAAACTCCTGCTGGGCGACATCCACGGTGGAGTCTGCGGTCATCATGCCGCACCAAGAACCTTGGTTGGGAATGCATTTCGACAAGGTTTCTACTGGCCCACCACAGTAGCCGATGCCGAGCAAATTGTACGCACCTACGAAGGGTGCCAGTACTATGCTCGGCAAACACACCTCCTGGCCCAGGCTCTCCAGATGATCCCCATCACGTGGCCCTTCACGGTTTGGGGGCTCGACCTGGTTGGGCCACTCAAAAAGGCGCCCGGGGGCTTCACCCACCTGCTTGTCACCATAGACAAGTTTACAAAATGGATTGAAGCTCGACCAATATCCATGATCAAATCTGAGCAAGCGGTGCTGTTCTTCCTCGACATCACCCATCGCTTTGGAGTACCGAACTCCATCATCACAGATAATGGCACACAGTTCACTGGTAGGAAATTCATTCGATTCTATGATGAACAACACATTCGAATCGATTGGGCAGCCATCGCACACCCCCGGACGAACGAGTAGGTCGAGCGCGCAAACGGCATGCTCCTTCAAGGCCTCAAACCTAGAATTTTCAACCGGTTGAACAAGTTTGGCGCGCGCTGGCTCGCTGAGCTCCCAGCCGTGCTCTAGAGCCTAAGGACAACTCCTAGCCGGGCCACTAGCTACACACCCTTCTTCATGGTCTACAGTTCCGAGGCCGTTCTTCCAACAGACCTTGACTATGGAGCGCCAAGAATCAGAGCATACGACGAATAGGGGGCCCAGGCATCCCACCAAGACACCATGGACTAGCTAGAAGAAGCCCACGACGTTGCCCTCCTCTGTCTGGCTAAGTACCAGCAGGCGTTGTGATGGTACCATAGCCGATGGGTGCGGGGTCGAGCCTTCAACGTCGGAGACCTCGTCCTCCATCTTGTGCAGAGCAACAAGGACCGCCACAAACTCTCCCCGCCTTGGGAAGGGCCCTACGTCATCGTGGAAGTACTTCGCCCAAGCGCTTACCGGTTGAAAACCATCAACGGTGAGGTCTTCACCAACGCCTGGAACATTGAGCAGCTACATCGTTTTTACCCTTAAAAATAAGCGTATACTCTTCCTTATCAGTTTTTATCATAACAAAACCCCGATCCTTAGTGACTTCCGACCCCTGCAAATCGCGAGGGGTCAGACCTCACTCGGGGGCTGGCATGTGATCATAACATGTGACATATGTAATACAAGTATTACGCTTGCAAAAACCTCATGTGTTATATTTACAAACATTCTCTAAGTTTTCCATTCATCTCATAAACGAGTCCTAAGGGCTAAGATTTTGGGAACCAATTCTGAATACAACTGGTAGGACTGCGGGACACCCATGCCCCAGCGGCTGCAACCTCTTTGCTCACCAACTCAATCAGAATTAGTTCGCCCATGTTCCTAGTTTCTTATGACTTAGACTATGAGAAGGGTCGAAAAGCACTAAAATCATTTCTACAAAAAGGAGAAAGATAAAAAATTGCTTGCCATAAGCAAAAGATGTAAATTTGTTCATTTTTGCACAAATTCATCACTTACAAAGTGATTTCATTACAAAAAGGAATAATATACTTGTAAATTCAGAGGACTGTTTACTTGGGGGCTTCCCCACAAAGTTATTCAATTACAGTCTCTGCTTAGCTTTACTACAAGTACTGCTGCGGTCGCCGCGCCACGCTCTCCAACGGCGACGCCGGGGGCGTGTACATAGGCCAGCTCGTCTACTACGGTCGCCGTGCCACGCTCTCCATCGACGATGCCCAGGGTGTGTACACGGGCTAGCTCGTCTACTGCGGTCGCCGCGCCACACTCTCCATCGGCGATATCCCGCCGCTTCGTGGGATCCTCGAAGGCGCCGTCATCTGCAACGCCTCCGCCAGGGCGTCTGGGGACTACGCCATCGTCACCAGCCACAACCCTGACAATGGTGTAAGGGCAGGGAACGCCTCCCACCAAAGGAGGAGCACAGCGAACGACGGCGCAGTCGACGACATACAACGCCCACAGGCACCTCTTCTCCTTCGGCAGCAGTGACTCCTCAGCAAGGGCGGCATGCACCATCTCATCTACGCTGGATAACCTCTGGCTCGACATCACGCTCTAGATTCACGAGCGAATTTGTGAGTT
Source organism: Miscanthus floridulus (assembly GCF_019320115.1). NCBI lineage: Eukaryota > Viridiplantae > Streptophyta > Magnoliopsida > Poales > Poaceae > Miscanthus > Miscanthus floridulus. Next base: position 115,528,867 of record NC_089586.1, on the reverse strand, counting down.
TTCTCTCTCTTTGGCATTACTCTTCCTCACTTAGGAACCGCTGCGATGCATGGACGCATTCGACGGAAAGGAAGAAGAAGGAGAGATAGCGACTCAAAGGCAGAAGAGGAGGTGGGATGAGAACTCCCCTCCCCCTCCCTATTTAAAGAGTAGGCGCTATAGCTAAGGAAAGGCGAAAGGTTGGACGAAAACCCCTCTCTCTTCCCCTCCTTAAATACGAAATTAATGCTAATAGATACCTGAGGGGACGTGCCTCGGTCGACGAGGCATCCCCCCTAGTCAAACTGGACACTGCCTGGGTATGGCCTGCCACTGACCCACTCCGGATGCGGCAATTAAGGTGCCCACATAGGCAGACAACCCTTTGCCTCCCTATGCAGGACCACGGGACGATCCGATGACAGGACCTTTGTGAAGCGAAGCCCCAATGGATCTCCTGGGCCGGCCATTCGACCCAGAAGAGACGACGAATGAACGTCCAAAGAAATATAGGCATCTCTGCTTTCTTACCTTACGCGTTAAAATTCATTCTCGAGCTTCCGACCCCGTCAAACGGCGGGGACACAAACATTACTCGGGGGCTGCTGAGGATGTCTACCAGTCTAGACATCCTCCTCACCCGACTCCCCCCCCGTACGCTTGAAACTAAGGGCGTGAAATACGGGCATAAAACTTTGAGTAAAACTGGACGAACTAGCAGACCCTACGCCTCGGTAGCTACGGTGTTTCTATTCACCAGAAAAATCATGCTCAACGCCCCTCGCGTCTCTAGCTTCGACGTCTGCCTTCTCAAGAAGGGTTCGGAGGGGTCCGCCTACAGAATCTCCCCCAAAGGAGAAGCTGTCAGGTTGCCCAAGTTAATTAAATGGCTCGGACCGCCACTGAGATACGAAAAACAAAGAATAGCGATTCTTATGCAGGTTACTCCAACCTCATCGCGAACATCAGGGCTCGAACCCCGCACGGACACATCTGGTAGGAGCTTTTCGTCACTCATACCGCCAAGGTAACGTTACCGACCCCGCCTTCATTTCGATTATATTATACATATGCAAAACATCCCAACGCTTCGTGTCGCATCATGAAACGGTCGTCGCCTCATTCGATATAGGCGGCCGTAGGCCGAGGTTCAAAGGCCGGCCCACGAAGGGCTCAAGGCCGCCTCGTGCTCAACCTTTTCTTGTTCGATTCTAACCCCGAGCCAAACCCATAGAATCTCCATCGAGGAGAGGCCATCGGGCCGCCTGAGCCTATCAAACGGCTCGGGCATCTGCCGGGAGGTGGGTTAAGAAGTTGTGGAGTGCCACCAGAGGGCTCTGCCAACCCCATCAGCAAATGATGGACTCGAATTCCACACGAACATACCCATTAGTGAGCTCGTTGAGCATGATACTCGAGCCGTTGAGGCAAGTGTCGTTTACTCAGCCCCTCCGATTGTGAAAATCGAGGATAGGGTAACACGCAAATTACAGCCGACCCCTATCAGACCCTGACAAGGCCCGGGGGATCGAGCTAATCAATACAGGGACACAGGTTCGAAGGCCCTACCTTGCCGAGCCCATAGAGTCCCTAGTTGGGGATTTCTGTTGGAAGATAGGGCGGGGAATATTGCAATGCCATCCAAGGACTTCGTCGACCCTGTCACCAAAACCACGGTTCCGGTCTCCAGTAACCCCCGACCCCAGCAAATGCAGGGGGTCAGACCTTACTCGGGGGCTGGTTAAGGTATGGCTACCTCCTTTCTTTCTTTCGAAACAATCTCCTCGCATTAAGACCAGTGGCAAGATTCAGGGGAACAGATTGGTAAGATCGCAAAAAATCAAACAAAATGAAATCACGAAGCAAAATCATGAAACCACGTCCAGACTCGAAAATACCGACACTTGTCCACATATTACATATAAGTTGTTCTCAAAATTATTCGACTAACTACTCCCGCGAAGGGAGAACCATGTCTTTCAGATTATCCGCCAGGTTTTTCGCAAGGGGAGCAACCATCTTCTCCATTGCCTCCAGCTCATCATCCTCATAGGTGGATGGGAAACCTTCGCTCATCACCTTCAGGTTGATTTCCTTTTCATAATGGGCATGGGCGACGTTGAAGGCCTAGGTGATCCCGGCATGCAAAGCACTCTCCTCAAGCTAGCCCACCCAAGCCGTGATACCTACGGCACGAGCCGCGAGCGGGCTGGTCTCCACCGGCTCCACCACCTTCAGGGCATCAAGGACCACCCCGACTGCAGCTTGTAGAAGATCGTGCTCATCGCTCTCAACCTGAAGGGCCCTTTGTGCATGGGCAACCTCTTTTTTCAGCTTGACGGAGACGTTTTCGGTGCTCAACCTTCGGCTCACCATGTCACCAAGATCCGCCGGGAGAGAGCGGACCACCTCGACGTCCTCATCCACCTTCTGCTGAAGAGCCGTGGCCCTACTCTTGGCCTTCCACCGGAGGTCCTGCTCCATCTCTAGCTCCTTCAGGACCTCGCCGGCCTTCTCATTGGCCGCGGCATTCCTCTGCAGCAGCTCGTCTCGCTCCTTTTGGAGCCTAGCAATCTCCTCCCCAACCAGCTTGGATCTCGCCGACAAATCCTCAAACATCTCGTGGGCCTCCTCCACATCTTGACGCGCCTAGGCCTCTCGCTCCTGGGCAGCAGCAAGCTGTGCGGCCATGTCTGCTCGTAGCCGGGCCTCCTCGGCGAGGCGATCCCACTCCGCCTTCTGCTCACGAAGGAATCGGGATTTATTCCGACTACGAGCAACAAGAACCTGAAGAGGAAGAAGACTGGTATCAGAAATGCGAAAACACAAAAACATGCGAAGAAAGAAGAAAATCAAGCGAATACCTGGGTAGTAGGAACAATGATTTCACATAGGGCTCCTCTGGCCTGGTCCAGGGCCTCCAGCATGGTCAAAATTCTGATGTCAAGACCCCCCCACTCCATGCTCTCGGAATGATCATCGAGCGAGAAAAGAGCCGACGTTGGGTCCTGAGCAGCCATCCACTGAAGCGGCGGCTCCCCCCGCATGGGGGAGCGGCTTCCTCCCGACAAAGGGGCCGAGGGCGGCTCCCTCCTGACCCTATGCGGCACCACTACCACGCTCGAGGACCCTCCGACTGGACCCTCCTCCATCTGGGCCGCTTCGAGCACCATGGGCAGATCCACCTGGGCCCTCGGTGGCGCGGATTGCACTACGCCCTCGAGCACCACCACGGCCACGCCCGGCTGATCCTGGCTTGGTGCGGTCACGACCACCTCCACCGGCGGTATGTAGCCCTCGACCGGCTGTACCATGTCCGCCATGGAGGAAGCCGCCTGCTCGGTAACCTCCGTGGGCGTGGGCGCCACCACAGACGCCGTCGGGTTGGCCAACACAGATCCAACGTCGGCACCACTCCTGCCCAAAATAGGGGTGACGCCTGGCGACGCCATCCGTCCCACCTGAATGGCGAGACTCTTCTTGGGCGCCAGCCCCAGGGGGTGACCCATCTGCAAGAACCTACACAAAGGTAATAGCCATTAGATCAAAATAGAAATGGAAAAAGGATGAAAACAGGGGAATCAGCAGCTCACGTTGACGTCCTCGACCGGCGGAAGCATTTTGGGGACGGATCCCCAAATCCCTGCCCTGACTCATCTGGGCGGGACCGTTTCGAGCCTGCCCCCTGCTCCGAGGCAGGGGGGCTCACCTCGTGGGGCACGGCACCAGAGCCGCTCCCCTCCATCGTCTCATGGGGCACGGCACCAGAGCCACTCCCCTCCCCTATCTCGTGGGGCGTGGCACCAGAGCCACTCCCCTCCACCATCACCTCGGGGTCAGCAGCGGCAGGCCCGCTTTCCTCCATCCACCGGTCCTCGGCCGGCACGCCGTGCGAAGCGGCGGACTCGCCGGCCTCCACCGACCTCACCGATTCACTTCCCTCCACGTGGAACGGGAAGGGTCCCTGCACGGATGGGTGGCCACTTGTCAGCGTGTCCTCGTCCTCTAGGATGTCCCAATCCATGCCGACGGCTACCTCGTCATCATCGTCATCGTTGTCATCGTCATCCTCACTGCTCACGTCCTCTCCCCAATCTCGTGCCTCCTGCTTCAGTCGTTTCACCTTCTTCATCTGCTCCCTTGCTTTCTTGTCCTGCTCGGCCACGCGTCGATTCGCCACCGCCACGGCCTTGTCCTTCGGCAGCAAAACCGGACTATCTTTGAAGACTAGCCCCCTCGGCTGGTCCCAACATCACAAAAGCAAGTATTAAAAAATGGAGATTCAGGAAAAAGAAAAGAGCACGGGAGAAGAGGGCTTACGAATTCGAAGAACCCAGGTTCTGGCCGCATTGGGGGATGTCCGGGCACCGGATACACAATGTCGAGGACGCTGCCTTTGGAATCCTTCGTCGGCTCCGTCGCCTCCTTAATGCGCTGCACCACTTCTGAAAAAGGGAGTGCCTCATCAACGAGCACCATCCCCTCGAACAACATTCCGGGCATCATCCGATGCAGGGGAAGCACGTGCGCCATCAGCGGCGCCACCCTCCTCGCATGATAAGCGCCGATAATCCCCGTCCCCTTTACACCCCGATCCTTCAGGGCTTGAAGGGTGGAAAGAAGGTCGGAGAGGTGTTTCTTGTCTTCGGACTGGACGCCCCAGCTCCACAACTCCGGAGCCTCTTCAATAAGGCGTCTAGTGTACCTCGGTAGGGTGGCACTCACATCAACCCTAACATAAAACCACTGCGAGTGCCATCCCTTGTTGGATGTCGCCAGACGCATGTATGGGTAACCCCTCGACTGGGTATGGCACAGATGAATGCTGGCACATCCCATTGGCGTGTTCACATCTTTCCCCCCAATCTTCCTCTTCGACAAACTAATGTTAAAGAAATACCGCCATAGATCAAAATGGGGATTGATCCCTAGGAAACCCTCGCACAGGGCAACAAACGCCACCATATGTTGAACCCCGTTGGGAGTTAGATGCTGCAGCTCCACCTCATAATAATCCAGCAGCCCCCGAAGGAATCTATGCGCGGGTACCGCAAATCCCCATTCATGGAAGATGGCGAAAGAAACGACATACCCTTCGGGCGGCACCAGCTCACCCTCGTCACTAGGTAGCAGCCACTCCTGGAAGGTGGACAGCGGGCGAAGAAGGCCACGGCGGACGAGGCCCTCCAAACACCGTGGGGTGATGCTAGATCTGCCCCACAACTCCATCAAAGCAATTGGGGAGAAAGGTGGGCGCGAGCTCGACGACGGCTATGGGGCAGGCACAAGCTTGACGGCGGCTGCAACACGGATGCAAGCCGGCTGACGGTGGCAGCGCGGGCACAGGAGGCTGGGGTGATTGGCGGCGGGTGTTTCAAGACGTAGAGGCAAGGGAGCGAAATACAGAACCATGGGGGCGAACCCCGTGGTTTTATAGGGGCGACGGACGCAAGAAGGGCAACCGTCCGCCTTGATCTCCGAGCCTGCCACGCGCCCTGCCACGTCACGGCGTGGGACACGCGCCCGCAGTCCCTATCCTCTCCCCCCAAAAAATCATGGTGGACGGTTCGCCTTCCCCAGGAGAATCCGGACTCTCTACCCATCTGGGAAACGCAGGTCATGGAGATTTTTTCTCTCTTTGGCCCACCTAAGGCCCAGAAGCTCAGCGACTGGCCCAACTAGGGACGGGTCCGTGAACAATCCAAAATCAAGGGCGCAAGCATTACTGAGGTCTCGATCCATGGTCGAGCCCCGGCTAGGTCAGCCCTGAATGAAATCCCCGCGAACGGGATACCACGACCCCCTCGAAAAATATCCAGTTGACGAAAAACTAAGTCCTTCAGCCTTACCCGTGAAGGATCCGATACAACCCCCTGGGTGACTCTACTCGAAACACCTAAGGGCTCGGAGGCTACACCCATCGGGTGCACTCGCGCGCACCCTCTGGCAAAGTAACTTTGACAAAATCAAAAAACACCCTCCAGGCGGTTCTACTCGAATCACCTAGAGGCTCAGGGGCTACTGTCGGGGACCTAATACTGGGGTACCCCAGGAGGTGGAACCAATAACCACCGAATGTTAAAAACTTCTAGACGCATAAGGGCGCCATTTCGTTCCTTGTTCGAATGACAGGAGTTTGGTTCCGCCTCGCTCGATGCCTTTTGAGATAGCTCTGCCTCGCCCGAGGGCTCAGGGTTAGTCTCCGTCTCGCCTGATGCCTTTGGGGCGGGCTCGGTCTCGCCCGAGGGCCGAGGCATAGACTTCACCTTGCCCGAGGGCTTAGGACTAGTCTCCGTCTCGCCCGATGCCTTTTTGGCGGGTTCGGTCTCGCCCGAGGGCTGAGGGATAGATTCCACTTCGCCCGACCCTGGAGGGGCAGGGTCGGTCTCGCCCAAGAGATAGGGATTGGTCTCCGTTTCGTCCAACGACAAGGAACGAGCCTCGCCCTGCTCGATATCTAATACTGGTTTCATCTTGCCTGACGACTTCTCCCCACTCCCTCAAGATGATGGGTACAGGGCAGGACAAGATGTTCGGGTCAACCATGGCTCCAAGGACCATACCCTATGCCCTGGCAGGAAAAGTGTTGCCAGGGAACGACGGGACAGGTGCTTTAGACCCTTCCGGGCGCCACACAGCCCGAAAGGTATTACAGGTGTGAACTCCTCGCCCTATAGAGTTGTAGGCGCCGCCTTCAGCCCTAGGACACGGAACCCGACAAAGATATACGACAACTGCTACGCTCTAGAAAAGGATTTGTTATATCGACAAACGGCGGATATTCCGTCATCACGCCATGGACCCGAGGGAGCAGCACCCGCTTCCTGACCCCTTAGGTCCACCAAGTCAGAAGACCTTGACCACGGCGTTACTCCAGACCCTGACCCCTTGTCGCTCCGACGAAGACTCATAGGAACCAGAAGGCGTGTGGAGCAAGGCTGAGAGAGGCTAATAAGTCAAAACCACTATACTACAGCCCATACCCTGTGTAGGGCAGCATTCTATAATCAACCTGACATTCTGCATAGACATCGACAGTATTGTAGGCGCTTATCTTCCTTCGTACTCATCAGAATGAAGAACCAGGCGAGGTAGACGTGAGCCACAAGACTAAGTAGAGTACGCATCCTAAAGCCCTCACCCTTATAAAAGCCAGCCCCTTCCTCTATAAAAGGGGATGCGCTTCCTCCATCAAAGGGATGGACTTTTGACCGAACAATACAAGACACACACACACAGTCAAGCTGCTACCAAGCTCTAGACCTCCTTTCAGCCCTTCTATCAGAGACTTGGGACTAGTCCCTCTCTCGATCGTTTGTACCCCTTACTACAAACCATTCACGGTGCTAATAACACGAGCAGCAACCAATTGGACGTAGGGACATTCGGCCCGAACCAGTATAAATCTTATGTCCTTTAGCGCACCATCCGAGCTTAACGCGCATTACTATAAATTTACTTGCTGGTGTTCGTACGAAACACCGACACACGATGGGTCTTGATAAACGATCCACAACAACCAAGATCGTATATGATTCAACATACATGTCACATATTACATAAAGTTCGCAGATACATTTCCATCATCAGAGTATGAAACAAAGTTATTACAAACCAAGTTTGATTGATAATAGCGGAAGCAAATTAAGTTTGAAAGTAGCATTTGCCAACATAGTTTAATACAGTGCCAACATACGATCACAGTCCACAAAAGCATGTAGAGGGATTAATAAAGAAGCTTGCCCAAGGCTTACTCCTCATCCACAGCGGGATAGAAGCAACTCTTGCAATAACCATGATAAACTGTGCCATCTGCAACAATGGGAAATAAAACCCTGAGTACGAGAAGGTACTTAGCTAGACTTACCCATCATGGACCAAAAATAAATTGACTCCAAGGATTATGCAAGGTTGTATAAGTGGAGGTAGCTTGACAACATTTGCATAAAAAGCGATTAACTTAGTTATACAATTATAATTCCATTATCAAGATATTTATAACTATCCATCTCTGAATTAGCAACTATCCTGTGCCAAACATGTGGTATATCATTTTAAGAGCATGCAATAGTAACCATAGCAGGTATAGAAATTCCATGTTTACTCGAACCATCATATTCCATATTACAATTACTATGATGTTGGGGCTAGCCAAGTTTCTCACTATCCAGGAGAGACGGTGATTCAAATCAATTTCAACCAGCTGGGAATTTATTCCTAACACAAACCCAGGTGGACCAGATCAACGGTCACCTTAGGTCACCTTTGGTACAACTCAAGTCCACATGTCGCGGGTTCACCCAGCACCACACAATCAGAGACAACCAACTGCCAGGACGTTCAGGACTTTCCTGCCCTTGGGCTCATGTCTGGTTTCCCCGCACATCCTTACTACCATCCAGAGTGCGCACTCTTATAGAGCGAGGCCTGGCCTGAGTTGAGCTACTCGGCTTCGCGGTCGGAACGAGTTATCCGGCTAGCTAAGTGATAGGCATGCGTTCAATCTTGTCAAAAGTGCCAACAATGGTACGGTCCTTAATCGGCATAGACGGAATCACATGAGTCAACCTACCATAGACTCCATCCGGCCTCGATTTACATTACCCCATGGTTCTTTTCCACGATAGCAAATATAGCCAACCGTGCTTCGGTATCCACCTATATCTCGTAGGTGATAGGAAATCACCCGACTTCTACCGATCTAAGCATGGCTAAGCATATATTTGATCCTGGACCTGCATAGGGTTAAAGGAGTATTTTTGGACAAGAAAATCATATGGATCAAGTGGTTCCAATCAACTCTTATAACCTAATGCATCAATCATAAAGGACTCAAGTAATATTTTGTAAAACACTGGGAGACTTAGAATACTCCGGGGCTTGCCTTTCAGAAAAGAAGTGGGGTGGTGGTCAGAGCACTCTGGAAGCTCTTCTTGGGTCTGCTCCTTGACTTTGGGAGCTATGGCTTGAGGAATCTCCTGCTGGTCCCCTTCCCCTCCTTCGTTGAACTCCAGCAACGTTATCTCCTCTGTCGATCCTTAATGCATGAATATGGTATAAGATATTGCGAATGCATATATGCTGACTAGTATAGTATGATGACACATGATGAATGCATTCATGTAAGTATTCATAACAGTATGGTGTTAAAGTAATAACAAGTGCATCACATTTTACTGAGTATGTGCATATCTCTTCTTGATTACTTAATCAAACACTTCAACAATTCATTTATTATACCACAAAACAACAGCTAGTTATTTTACTCATAACTAAAGTTCTACTTATCCAAATGCTGTTATCTTGGACTTTATGGAAAGCTTATAAAATTGTCTACAACTTTCTTTTAATACTCTTACGGTGATTCAAGAGTTATATAGGGCAAACAAATCGTTCAATAAAATCTGTCCAGAAAGCAAGCATTTCGGACAGCAAACTTGTAACAGCTAGAACTCAAAAACCCTAAGCCATATGACTATGAAAATTTAACACAAGGTAGATTAGTAAGTTATCTACAACTTTGTTATTAACAAGTTTTACAGCAAAGACCATTATCCATATGAAATCATCCACACAATCAAAACTATACATGCAGTCTTGTATTTAAATTATAAAATGATAATTAGTTATTTGCATACAATCAATGGCTTCTAAGCCTTACCATTGACATCAATAGTTACTATGCATCATAAGAACCATAGAAAACATCATGGTTAATCACAATCTAATTATTTAAATGCCTTTATTAATTTAATTAAATAATTAGTGTAAATAATAAACATATGCCAAATGTGCACAATAAATTCTCAGAAAATTACATTGGACTCCTAATGCTCACAATATGCTACTGTGAAAATTTCATACTATTTGCACATGTATAACATCCTATGTAAAAATGACAAGCTAGCAAGGGTTATTTTAGTGAAAATAGAAAACCCTACAGAAAAGTGTCAAGCAATAGATTATATATTTTTCCTAGCATCACATTAGTACCATACTACTGTACAAAAATTTTCATAGCAATATTTTACATATTTTTATCCCTACAAATTTCCTTAGAAAAATGCTATTTATTAATAAATAAATAGAAAGACCATAGTTAAATCAAGTTTACAGCAAGCTTATTATTTTTTCTAGCTAGAGCATGTCAATATAAACCCCACAAAATTGGAATCACATTTTTATCATTTTTCTAGCTCAAGATATCTAATTTACAAAATGGTAAACATACAAAAAGCACTCATTTAACTATATTTAAATCACCATGAAAAATACCCAAAAATACACATTTCATATTTTAATAAAAAACTACACTTCCTAAGGAATACAATAAATTTTGGTTCACCATATTTGGATCTCTACAACTCCACTTATCATTTTTCAAAGTTTGCAACAAAACTGAAAACAATGAACTAGCTTTCTCCATCGAGTCACTGACAGCTGGGGCCCTCGGTTCAGTCGACCCCACACGTCAGCGAAATAGAAAATAGAGGAACACATGGGGCGGTGCTATCTCGCTGGCGGCGACCTCTCCGGCGATGGCACCGACCCAACCGTGATCCCCATGACCTCCCGCACCTATTGAGCTAACAAGCTAGACCTATTGCCGGAGCTAAGCACGGCGGTGGCATCAATGGCGGCACGGCAGAGCAGGACGACAGCGCTACACCGACGGTGACCGTGACGACTTGATCTAATAAGTCTATGAGCTGCTACACACGACGGCGGTTCTAGAGCACCAACCACTACGACGAAAGGCGGTCGGAGGCGGTGTGGCCACGACGATGGAGTGCAGCGGCGGAGCACCGGCGAGGTTGTGCGCAGCACGACAGCTTACTGGGCGCGGTTAGTAAGCAAATGTGGGCGTGGTGAGACTCTGGGATAATGGTGGAGTGGCTGCGGTGGCGAACAAGCGAGGTGGAGTGAGTTGGTGCTAGAAATGGTGACGACGGCGCTGCCGGAGCTGCTGCGGCTGCTGCGCTGCTGTGGACGATGAAGGAGGAGGCAGAAAAATGGAAATGCGAGCGCGGGGATGGAGCAGGCGAGTGCTGGGGATGATGAAGGCACATTGTGGCTCAACGTGGCCTGGCTGCTCAGGGCAACGGTGACGTGCAGCCTCCATTTCCACCACGCGGCGGCCAAGCGCTGGCGTCAGTCGGCCACTGAAGACCGAACGAGTTGGCCATCAGAGCCCTGAATCGAGCCTGACGACGCGATCTGACAGCGATAAAACTCCTAATCCGTAGCTCCATAGTGCAAATAATCTGAACAACACTCAAAGCCCTATGTACCAGCTCCTATTTCTCTTAAAGGATCAAGTGCTAATTCTCAACCAATACCGAGTAAGATCAACCCAAAGTTGAGCCCGTCGAACTGTTAGTGCATAGGACTTAGAAAATTTTTCTAAGTGTTGAAAACAGTGCAAAGCTGATTTTTGTGAGCCAATTTCAAGCATGTTGGGAGCTAAACTAGTCTATGACCCAAAAATAAAAGTTGTTCCTCTCATCAAATACTATAACTTTGCTTTAGTGACCACATCCATGCAAGGTCTTTATGACATAGTTCAAACTAGGTCAGACCTACTACAATCAAATGATGTTATACACTTAAACTATGACCTAGTGACCAAATTAGCCCTAGCTATGAATACCAAAGTTGTTCATCATGACATTCTAAACATGTTTAAGCTATTCCTAAGGTCATACAATCATTTCATACATTGGTACACATAAAGTTTTCCAGGTCAACATACATAGGATCACTTAAGGACTTGATCATGCAAAGTGACCTTCATAACCATTGTTCCACTAGTCATCCTAAGTGTAGCTAAGATGTTTTAGTGACTCACATCAATCATTTACATGTATTCACTCATGATCATATGCATATATACAAAGAATCATAAAATAACAAACATGTTTCATATGTTTCAATTGTAAAAGCTTATATATGAATGCTCGATGCTCATGCTCATGCAATGCAAGTCAAATTATGCAAGCTTAACACCTAGGGTGTTATAATCATCCTTGTTGTCCTATACACCTTTAATAATTTAATTCATGTTGCATGTGTCTACCTTGACTACCACTAAGGATATCCTAGTCTTTTGAACTTGTACATTGATACCTTTGGGTTATTGCATTGGGTAGCTTTGCTAGTGCTCAATTAAAGACCATGACCTTGTAACTTGACTAATGGTATATGCAATAAACATTAAAAGATATTTTTTAGCAACATGAAACAAAGGGGCTAGAGCATTGGGCTATTTTATGGTACAACTATGAGGACTTATCTATAAGTGATCATCCGAGACATACAGTACAACTGTGAGGTCTATATGGCTCTGGCTTTAGCTCAGTATGAGGACTTTTTCTAGCTTTTTAGAGGTTACCTTTATTGGCGTAAGAATGGCTTGTCAAATCAGGTATAGGACAGCCTCTACTCTTATGTGTATAGTCGTGATGGAATTGTGCCATTCGATAGGGGGGTTCCTATATATGTTTGCCGAGTGAATCTAATGGCCCTAACTTGTTAGACGAACCTTTGAAAGGCTTCATAGTGAACCCTACCGACCTTCCTTGGTGGTGGGTCAAGAGGTTGGCTGCCTCGAGCGAAAGGATAAATCATGACTCATAGTGAAAGTGTACAACCTCTGCAGAGTGTAAAACTAGTATATCAGTCGTGCTCACGATCATGAGCGGCCTTAGAACATTTACGGAATAGATGATGAACATTGATGATACTGATGATAAAGATGCTCACTAATGATTACTGTTTATGCTATTCATTATTCATGTTTACATGATCATGTGTTTATATGGGCTTATGAATAAACTTGTTGCTACTCCTATGCTAAAATTGTGACAATTAAAAGCTAATCATAGTTAAACCAGTGTTAGCCTTTTGAGCCTCATGAACCCCATGTTATATTTGTTGAGTATGACATGTACTTACGCTTGCTTTACTTTTTAAATCTTTGGATAAAAATTCCGAATGGGTACCAGATTGCTAGAGTTTAGAGAAATTAGGCTTGTGATCAACCAGTCAGTTGTTCCTGTGGAATTGCAGTTTTCACCCAAAGATCAGAGTTGTCTTTCCGCTGTTTGCTATCTAAGGTTATATTCTCTATATTAAGTACGTTATATATTGAGCATTGTCTATTGATATTACCCTTATTTGTAGCTATATGTGAGATTTGACTTCCTGGGCTCACATATAGTGTGTATCTGGTTTTTTCCTTAAAACCAGGTGTGACACAGGAGCACGTCTCAGGCGTGTCCTGATGAGACTGGCGGTCGCATCAGGCCATGCTGGGAGACTCATGTCGCCCATCACATCAACAGGCTGGCACTATGCTGCCAACTCCCTGCCTAACCACCATCCAACGTTAGTCGATTGGTGTTAGTTGACTAGCACCGTACCGCCAGCCCCCCATATGGTTTTTGTCAGGGACCCTTTGACCATTCCATCCACTTGGATGGAATGGAAGACAAGAATGACGCTTGACACCCACACATATACTACAGTGGCCAATAGGACCTCGGTGCGACGCCGCTGCCACCATGATCTATGGGGTCCATAGGACCCACACAAAGAGGAGGACAACACACCTACAGGAGCCTTATTTTCTCTTTCTTTTTCTCTCTTCCCTTCGGTTGTAACCTCTGCTTTCTCTTGGCCTATAAAATAGAAAGCAAGGCGTCCCACATCGGGATGGATTCATCGAACAAGTGCATCACATAGCATCTATTCACTGCACCGTCTTAGACATCGAGCAATCGAACCATAGAGACTTAGGAGCGACCTCCTTCTCTTGCCAGTTTGTAACCCCCTACTACAAACTCAGTGCTAGTAACACGAGCAGCCCGAAACTAGACATAGGAACATTTGGCCCAAACCAGTATAACCCTTATATCTTCTTAGTACACCATCCGAGCTAGACGCGCAATGTATAAATATACTCATTGGTGTTTACTCAAAACACCGACAGTTGGCACGCCAGGTAGGGGCTTTTTGCGCATCTCGACATCAACACTAGGCCTCAGATGGCTAATCACGACATCAGCTGGGTCCCAGGAAAACACGTGCACTTCAGGGACCTGGACTTCATCGTCATGATGGAGGGAGAGCTAGCATGGGCACCCATCGTCGTTCCACCCCTCCACTCCATTGGCCTCGATGCGATCACCGAGCCGCTCGAGGAGCTATGGCTACACGCATTGGAGGCCCGCACCCTCGGGAGCGGCTAGCTCCTTGACTTCAACTATGGGAGGTTGGAGCGTTAGCTCGGCGTCTTCCTGGGGCCCCGACCGTCCTGGGAGAGTCTGTGCCACCTCACCTTCTTGTTTGCCAATGTCATGGCATAGCTTACCGGGGGAGAGCCGCTCTCCCTGGAATACCTCATCCGGAGAGCCCCGATAGTGCTCCTGTTCAGTCTCCGCAACGTCATAGAGACCATTAGCCACCTTGTGGCACAACATAAGATTCCATCCCTCATGAACAACAAGTTCATAGGAGTGATAGAACACGTCATGGAGTCTTTCCATGACCTCCTCATAGAGGAGCCAGAGTCGCTCACTGGCTCTGACTCCATTAGGGGGAGCCATCACCCCTCTCGTGAATGATTCATGATAGGTACCCCTGAGGCACACGCCAAAAGCTTCCATGAGGAGGAGGCTACCCCGATGAACAACCTTGATGATGATGTCGAGGGGGATGCAGGAGCCCCACCCCACCTGTGGGTGGAACAGCTAAAGGCCCGACACCTAGAGCTTGAGGAAGCGTGACTCCAGCTCGAGTAGGAACGTGTGGAGCTTGATTACGAGATCGAGCGCCATGGAGATGGGGGACACGCATGCGCCATGGCCCATGACATGAACCGGAGGATCATCGAGGACGATCAAGCACTCCTGCACTTCACCCGGGCAAGCCAGAACATCGCTGCTGCGACAGCCTTGCTCAGGGGCCTTTTGGAGCCTGCGACGCCCGAGGATTGATGGGCCCACCATGAGATTCGCACGCTACTAGAGCATGCGGCTACGTAGTAGGCTAAGAGCTCACTGTCTCGGCGACGGGAGTCTGACGCCAGCTAGCACATGCCCTCAGTGTAGCCCGACAAGGACGCATCAGTACACCAAGCGTCGCATGGAGGTAGGCCACACATCATGGTTCTGATGCAGGAGCACCTCGGCCGCAACTGTGATGCACACGACACCCTCGATGGCCATTAGCGTACCCGTGACGATGCGGGGGAGGGCGCCAGCCATAGTTACCACCCTCAATGAGGTGGATGCTATGACCATGAGGAGGACTGGAGTCATAGCCCCGAGCCAACGGGGCCCCAAGCTTTCGGTTGGCATGTCCACAAGGCGACACTCCCACCCCGATAACGCCCTCTGACTAACGTCCCAAAATACTCTATGGAAACAAACCCTGGCTTGTGGCTCAAGGACTACCGGCTTGCCTACCGAGCTGGTGGTGCGGTAAGTGATGACTTCATCATCTGCAATCTCCCCCTATTCCTGGCTGACTCGGTGCGAACATGGCCGGAGCACCTTCCGCCCAACTGCGTTCAGAGTTGGACAGACCTAAAACAAATCTTCATGGGGAACTTCTAGGGCACCTACGCTTCTCCTGGTAGTGCAATGAGCTCCCTAATGTCACCGATGCTGATGTCATTGTAACACCCAAAATTCTACTGCAAATTAGCAATTAAATTCTTGACCTATTTATACATTTTCTAGGTATTTCTAACATAGGCCAAATAATAAATATTGTATAAATAAAATAAACTATAAGTTTAGAAACTTGTTTGTTGCATTCATGCCGAATCATATGGTTTTTGATTGAGTGTAGGGCTAGATGATTTGAAATTGAATTCAAAAACTTATTTGAATTTGGCTTAAAAATGAAAATGGAGAAAATAGAATTGGATAGAAATTTGATTTGGAAAAAAATTCACCTTCTGGCCCAACTCTAGCCAGCCCGGCCTTCTTCCTCCCCCTTCCCGGCCTGCCTTGCCCGGCGACGGCCCACTCGGTGGCTGCCCCGCGCTGGCGCACTGGCCCGCACCCCGCGCGGCCCAGCTTGCCACCCGCGCGCGCATCAGCTCGGCCGGCCTTCATCGCCGAGCCAGCCCACCAGCGTAGCCCACCTCGGCACTGTGGCCCGCAACGCCCACGCCGCCGCTCCCTCCCTTCTCCCTCGCTACACGCTGGTCCCGCCTGTCAGCCGCATGCGCCCATCGTCTTCTTTCCTTTCTTCCCTGATGCTCTTTCCTTTTCTCTGCCCGTCAATGGTGCGGCTCCGATGGAAGGCCACCGGCGTTCGTATGGAAGGCGCCGAAACTGCCCCGCTCCCCTTCCTTGTACGCCACAGCCGCCCACCTATAAAGGCCAAGCCTCCCCTCTGCCCTTCTCCATCCCCTGCTCGCTGCCGTGAGCCACCGCCGCCAGTGAATCCTCCCCTCCCGAGCGCGAACGCCGTCACCGAAGCCACCCGAGGCCTCACCATGTTTCACCGCAGCCGAAGGTACCCCTAATTACTCGAATTGGCCTTGTTTTGCCCGGATACATCCTCACCCGCGTGCCTTTTCTCTCTCCAGTTCGCGGCCGCCGTCGACGACCAGCTTCGGAGCCCTCCCGGACGCCGCGACCACCACCGTCGACCCCGCGGTGAGCTCCTGACCGTCCCCGTGCCCTCAGTTCTTGTTTTGGCGCCCTAGAAAGCCGTAGCCCAAGCTCCAGTTCGCACCGGCCATGGCGCCACCGGCATCTCCATCTTCCCCAGTGAGCCACCGCCCGGCCCTCACCCCTGTGCTGTTGGATCTAGCACGGATGGCCTAGATTAGAAACCGGTTGGATTTAAGTGGCCGGTCCACGGTGAGCCATGGACCCGGCGCACCGTGCCTGCGTCAGCACTGGTCTACGCCATGTGGTGCACCGAGCGAACCACAGTGCGCCACGTGTCAGATGAGTCAGCAGCCCCGGTCAACACGTGGTCAGCCATGCCAGTTTTACAAAATAGCCCCCCGGTTTTTAGTGAATCAACCCGCAGTCCTGGTTAGTTCAAAACAATTATTTTTCGGTCCTAATTTTATTCGTTTAGAACCCTGACATTTCCAGAAATAGTATGCCAGGTCCAAATTTCATTTAAATTCAGATTTTTAATTGTTTTAATTCGAAAATAGGTTAGTTTATTTACAGAATTGCCATTACATCTTATTTCATGCATAACTTTCACGTTTTAAGTCTGATTTGAGTGATTCTTTCGCTCATGTGTTCGTAGCAATGCGTAGAATAGATATGTAAGCTTTTCAACATATGTTTTCACTGTTTGGTGTACTATTCTAATAGAGTTCTATCTTGTATGCATGTAATGATTGGAATGATGCTTGATTGATGTTTGGATCACGATTAGAGGGTGAGCCATTCGAGGTGACTGAGGACCCCTAGTAGGATCAGCAGTACTCCCAGGATGACTTTGAGGAAGGCAAGTGTACCAAAGGCCCCTTGTTACCTATGAACTACTACCACTTACATTCATGCATGAGTTTAATTTGAATTGCCTTTAAGGACTTTACCTAGATGATTCCTTGTACCACATATCCTTGATACCTGGGTTTATTGGGTAGGCATTTTGGATAGATGCTGCAGCGCTTAACATGAAGTAATTGTTAAACATGTTTAAAGACTATATGCAATGTGATAAAATGGAACTTTTTAGCAACAGATAGGGGGCTGGAGTACGGGGTTGAGTACTCTAGTGCCTCTCCATAAGGACTTAATCCTGAAGCGACAACCCAGGAGGGACCATACAACCCCGAGTGTCACATGGCTCTGACTTTAACCTATTATCTAGTTTGTACTAGCTCATCTGTAGCTCCAGTAAGGGGCAAGAGGGTATCTTTCCTTTTTCTGTTAGGGTGTGCACCGTGCTGCGATGCCCACGCGTGCCATTCCTTTGTAGCTACGACCTGCTAGTGCAACTAGCTAAGGGTTTCATAGTGAAACTCTGCCACACTTCCTAGGAAGAGGTGTAGTGGGTCTCGCGAACCCCGGCATTGGGAATCACAGCTCGGTGGGTAAAGATGTACAATTTCTGCAGAAATAATTAACCTGTTATAACAGCCGTGCTCACGGATACGAGCGGTCTGGATCCTTCGAGATTAGTGGTTACTGTGGATGATGGATGGATGGGTTATGAGACAAAGCTTGATGATACTTTAATACCACTTGGGAATTAGGACTGTTCATTAAAGTAGTAATTCAGGTTGCTAAAAATTGATCAACTAAAATTGCGAACCGCAGTCAAACAGTGTCAAGCCTATTTGAGCCTCATAGATCCCTTTGTTATACTTGCTAAGCATGGTGAGCTTACACTTGCTTTACATCCAATGAAAACCCCAGATGGGTAACAGATAATGGATATGAAGAGTTTCCGGAGGATGTCCACGACTACTAGGGAGACGTTCACCAGTTGGAGTCCCTGTGGCAGTTGGGCTAGTTATTCTGCTGTGATTGTAATAATTTTGCCTTCGAGCAAACCTTGTATTTAATTTTATGATGAGATATGCGATGTAATAAGTACTTTACTTTGATACTATTGCAATTTGTGATATATGTGTGTTTGGACATCCTGGGCGCACATATATGAGTACTTGGTTTTGCTTTGCAAAATTGGGTGCGATAGTCATCGAAGCCTTTCTATCAGGGATGCAAGGGTCCACGGACTACCAAGGAACTCCACGACATCGTGACTAGCCACGCTTCCAGTGAGGAGGCAGTTGGAGCAATTTTTTATCGCTCCAAGGCAAAGTGAAGCAGGACAAGGACACCGACAAAGGCCCCTCTGACCATTTGAATAAGAAGAAGAACTGAAAAGCATGTAAGGGCTCGCTCGTGGCCGCTGCCGAGCGAAAAGCTAGTCGAGCACCAGCTGAGGGCACACCCAATCATTTCGATAAGCTGCTTGAGGGGCCATACCCAAACCACACCTTCCCCATCAAACACATGTACAAGGACTGCTCCCTCATGAAGTGTTTCTTCACCGGTGGCTCCAAGAAATGGGAGCAGAAGAAGAAGCCCGAGGCAGAAGCCAATGACGCCAGAGAGAAGGACGGTAGCTTTCCATCACCGGATGGCTACCTCATGATCTTCAATGGGCCAGAGGCATATGGCTCCAAGCGCCGACAGAAGCTCACGCACCAAGAGGTCTACGAAGATGATCCTGCCATGGCTGCTTTCCTTAAATGGTCAGGATCTCCCATAACCTTCGACCGATCCGACCACCCGGATAGCGTCACACACCTAGGTAGGTACCCGCTCATGGTTGACCCTATCATCGGCATGAAGCGGCTTACCAAGGTACTGATGGATGGGGGCAGCGGCCTCAACATCATGTATGCTGAGACACTTGATGCCATGGATGTCCACCGATCATGCATCCACCCGACCAGGGCGCCTTTCCATGGCATCATGCCAGGAAAGCAGGCCATACTGATCGGGCAGATCGACCTGCCCGTCACCTTCGGGAATCTATCCAACTATAGGATAGAGACCCTCACCTTCAAGGTAGTCGGGTTCCCCCTAGTCTACCATGCTATTTTGGGGCGACCGTGTTACATAAAGTTCATGGCCATCCCCAACTACACCTACCTTAAGCTCAAGATGCCAGGCCCACGTGGGGTCATCACCGTCGGCACTTCTTTCTAAAGGGCCTATGAGTGTGAGGTCAAGAGCTACGAGGTCGCTTCGGCAACCCTCGCCTTCGGGGAGCTCACTGCTATCGGGAAGGACATCACTGAAGGACCGCCCGACGCAAAGCTAGCGGTCAGATCCTTTGAGCCTAAGGAGAACATCAAGGAGGTCCTCATAGACCCCGACAACTACACCAACAAGATGGTGTGCATCGACACTGCCCTCTCCTCCATGTAGGAAGGCGTGCTCATCGACTTCCTCTACGCCAATCGAGACATCTTTGCGTGGAAACCCTTGGACATGCCAGGAATTCCAAGGGAAGTCATCGAGCATGCCTTGAAGATCAGGCCGGGTTCTAGGCTAGTCAAACAATGCCTACGGCGCTTCAACAAGGAGAAGCGGAGGCTCATTGGCGAAGAAATCACTAAGCTCTTGGTGGACGGTTTCATCAAGGAAGTATACCACCCAGAGTGGTTGTCTAATCCCATTCTTGTAAAAAAGAAAAGTGGGAAATGGCAAATGTGTGTTGACTACACCAGCCTCAATAAGGCGTGCCTAAAGGATTCATTTCCTTTGCCATGCATAGATCAAGTAGTTGACTCGACCTTGGGGTGTGAAACCCTATGCTTTCTTGATGCATACTCCAGGTACAATCAGATCATGATGAAAGAGTTCGACCAGCTCACGACCTCTTTCATCACCTCGTTCGGATCATTCTACGACGTTATGATGCCATTTGAACTTAAGAACATCGAGGCTATGTACCAGCGTTGCATGACCAAATGCTTTAGAGACCTCATCAGGTGGACCGTTGAGGCTTACGTGGATGACATCATAGTCAAGTCCAAGCAGATCGACCAGCTCGTGGCCGACTTGGAGCAGACCTTTAGGAAGCTCCGGGAGAACGTCATCAAGCTCAACCCCAAGAAATGTGTCTTTGGGGTCCAAGGGGCATGCTGCTCGGATTCATCGTCTCCGAGCATGGCATCGAAGCCAATACGGTAAAAATCTCAGCAATCATGAAGATGGGCCTGATTCTGAACCTAAAGGGAGTTCAAAAGGTTACCGGGTGCCTCGCAGTGCTTCGTCGCTTTACCGGCTCCTGAAGAAAACCGACCGATTCACGTGGACGCCTAAGGCTCAGGAGGCGCTTGACAAGCTCAAAGTGCTCCTGACGAAGGCCCTGATTCTGGTCCTGCTGGCTGAGGGAGAGCCACTCCTACTCTATGTTGTAGCTATGACTCAGGTGGTCAGTGCCGCCTTGGTTGTAGAACAGGGAGAAGAGGGACACACCCTCAAGATACAACGCCTCGTGTACTTCAATAGTGTCAGTGCAGAAAGTGACCAACACATAAATATTTGTAGTTTTGTCATACGTTGTGATTGGATGTGGCCTAGCACTCAATGACACAAGGTTTATACTGGTTCAGATAATATGCCCTATGTCTAGTTTGAGTCGGTCGGTCACTTTATTCTAGAGCCTAGGTGCTCGAAATTTACTGTGGGGTTACAAACAGAAGGGAGAAAGATGGGGGTGCAAGAGGTTCGATCGGACCCAAGTCTAAAAGGCCAAGAGTGATGGGAGCTCCGCTATGTGATAAGTGTTCGAGCATGTGCTCGAGGTTTGAACCTAGTGGTCCTGTTGTGGTGTGTGAGTGAACTGATGTATCTCCCTGTTGGGAGAGAGCACATCCCCTTTTATAGATGAAGGGGATGGCCTTACAAGCGAGAGAGGGAGAGAATACACATGCTACTAAGTCTTGTTGCCCACCCTATCAGGTACAAGATGATGGTAGGTGCCCATAACACTATTGTTGTCAGACGCATATGGGAGGTTTTACCGTATTCACCATGTATGGTGGATGACGGCGCCCACAACACTATTGATGTCTAGAGGCATGTGGTGGGAGCCTTACCGTGTTTGTCTAGTATGGGAGATGATGGCGTCCACAATAGTGTAGGGCAAAATGTCGACGCCCACAATATTGCTTGGGTTCTAGCATGCCTAGACGGTTGCAGGGCACCCTCCTGATATGTCCTATCGGTTATTGTCCTATAGGTGTGCAGGGTATGGTCCTCGGTATCGTGATTAACTTGAGTGCCCTGCCTTACTTGCTCCGTCTATTTTCCTGGTCCTCACCGAGCGGGCGTCCCCGATCGGTTGGTTCCAGTCGACTCTAACTGCGCCAGTTGGAGAAGAGCTATAAGTAGGGGTTTAGTGCATCCCTGGTTGGAGACACGGGTTGGAATTGGAGGCAGTGTTTGGCTAGGCCTTCCGATCAGAGAGGTGGGCTAGAGTCAGAAGCGAGCGTTGTTCCTCCTTGTCCAGGCCTTCCGGTCGGAGATGCGGGCCAGAGTCGAAAGCGAGCGTTGTTCCTCCTTAGCGAGGCCTTCCGGTAAGAGATTGGATCGCCTTTCTGGCCTATCGTTTAGGTGTTTGGGCCGGCCTAGGAATTATGTGTTTGTTCGTGACGTCGTCTGCTAGGCCGAGCCTTTGTTGGGATGCCAGTCCATGAGGGACCCTGGGTTCATGAACCCAACAAGAGCCCCTAAGCCCCCAGGCAATTCGGGTAGAATCGTGTAGGGGGTATGACCCCAGATACCCACGGCAGACCACATGGGCTACGCCCTCAGGAGCAGCCTAGCCCACAAGATGAAGCCTTGCGGTGCATGACTCTAG
Organism: Miscanthus floridulus; assembly: GCF_019320115.1. Taxonomy (NCBI): domain Eukaryota; kingdom Viridiplantae; phylum Streptophyta; class Magnoliopsida; order Poales; family Poaceae; genus Miscanthus; species Miscanthus floridulus. The sequence continues at coordinate 115,506,511 of NC_089586.1, read as the reverse complement.
TCAGTGCCTTCCGCAAGACATCTAGAAGATATCCCAAAGATACTACGAGATCTGTTAGGATATGTATGGTCCCAAGAATCCTGTAATCAGTTATTACTTTCCAGTTATCTCTCAGATCTAACCGACTTGTAACCCTGCTCCCTGGACTATATAAGGTAGGCAGGGACCCCCTCCAAACTCACGCAATATCATACGATAGCTAATACAAACCAACAGACCATAGGAGTAGGGTATTACATCATACTAACGGCCTGAACCTGTCTAACTCGTGTGTCTCCATTGCCTTCTTGTTCTTGATCTCATGCTCCCTTGTCAATCAATCTATCTTCGTGGGATACCCCTTGGAGGACTGCCATTGATATTCTGTTGACAGTTGGTGCGTCAGGTAGGGGTGTGCATGTTGTTTCCTTATCGAACAAGATGGTTTTTTTCCGTAGGCTCTTCATCTCTTCCGTAGCCTAGCCAAATCTTCATTGTTGGATCCATCTCATGGGTCACCAATGCTGACGGAGTGGGAGAGCTCCTCGAGTAGGTGCAGATTGGTTCTGCGTCGACCACCCTCGCACCCGCAACTCCAGATCCGATCTTGGAACTACTTCTGAGGTTGCCTTCATCAACGACCCGCCGCTCGCTTCCTCGCTACTAGAGGAGGCAGGTCAACAATGACAATCTGATCGAATCCATCGATCGGGTCGGTCTGAAGCTCGTCGATTGCCTCTCCATCGCTGAATCAGCCTTGGTCACTCTGGTTCAGCGTCGACCACCCTCCGATCCAAATCTATCGGAGGCTGCTCGGAAAACTCCAGGAGTTGCGGCTCTGCCCTTCAGGCTCACCAACGTCGCCGCTACTTACCAAGACGCCTGAGGGGAAAATTCACCGACCAGGTGGGAGACGCCCAACCACTCGCCAACCAGCTCATCGTTCAGCCTCTGCCAGCCATCAACATGCTACACATAGGCCGGTGCCCCAGGGTGTCCCTCCAGACCATCCCAGAGGAAAATCTGGGCTTTGAGTCTCAGGGCTCTATGGAGACCCTCGAAGAAACCTTCATCGAGCAACTCCTCCCACCCTTCCAGGGTGGCGTGATCTTCAACATCAGCGTCGATAGCCCTCCTCAGAATGGCAAAACCGAGGAGGAACATGTCGCTCATGAGAACCAGAACGTCAACCGCGCACAGCGCCGAGAAAACAAGGCAGCTATTGCGAGGGCCGAGGCTGCTCGAAATAATTGGCTCGACTCACAAGGAAGGCCACTCCCACTCCACCATGACCTGGATGAAGAGTTTCTCTGCGTTGACAGCCATGATGTCTTCAAGACTCTAAGCGCTAATCTGGCAGTGGCCGCCAACGAGCTCGCCCGCCTCCCGTAGACGCCCGAGCTCACCAAGGTCGCTGCCATGCTTAAAGAGGCACACTGTCAGGTTAATGAGATTCGTGAGGATCATAGACCTTCATGCTCCATGAGCACGATTCGCCGATCAGCTACGTCGAGATCCAATCATCACCCTAGTCAAAGCTGTTTCGCTGACCAGTCACTGGCTCTCTAGGGGGGAGCTAGGGGACACCGTGCCAAACACCATCGCCAACATGACCAGGAGGTCAAATAGGATGCTCAAGTGCACCTCAGTAACCTCCGAGATGCATGACGGCGAATCGAGCAATGTCGCTTTGGTCGCCATGAAGATGAAGTACGCCGCCGCCAGGACTATGAGCAGGAGTACGGAAACCTAAACTCAGCTCTCGAGCAAATCGACGTCGGCAACGCTGCAGCCGACGCCGACCACAACCCCGAAGGGCCCCCATCATTTACAAGGGCGCTCCGAACACTTCAATGGCCCTGTGGTTTCAAAATCACTAGGGTCGAGCCCTATGAGGGAAGCATGAACCCAACATAGTGGCTATAGGCTTACGCCACCGCTGGCCGCACCACCGGAGGAGACACCAGTGTCATGGCGAACTATCTCCCCATCATGCTCACACCACCCGCCATGAGCTGGTTTACTAGCCTTGCCTCAGACTCCATCGGATCCTGGGAAGAGCTAAAAAAGTCTTCACCGATAACTATATGGCTATGTGTACTCGACCGGGCACCAAGCATGATCTCAACCTCATCAACCAAAAGCCGTCCGAGCTCCTCCGCAGCTACATTCGACGCTTTTTTGAGATGAGGAATTCTATTCCCAACATCATGGAAGCTGAGGTCATCACCGCCTTCACACGAGGACTCCTCCATCGTGAGCTTCGCTCCAAGTTCAACCGCAAGCCGCCTACAGGCATTGGCGAGATGATCACTACTGCCAACTAGTACACCGACACCGAGGAAGCCGAGGTGCGCTTCAATGAGGATGTGGGCACCCATCGCCCACCTCGCCACTACGACGACCGCCCCGACGATCAATGCCACAATGATCGCCGCTTCGACGACCGCAGTTACCATCATGACAGCGGCCGTGATTGAACAGAAGGACCAAAGCCTAACCAAAATCATCACCGCCGGCCAGACCACATCGTTGCCGTCGTCAGTCAACCTCATGCCAAGTGCAACTATGACAAACAGTACCAAAAAAATCCTCGATGGCCTGTGCCCTCTTCACAAGAACGCCAAACACAAGATGAAGAACTGTGTCGGCTTGGCTCAGGAGTTTCAGGACAAAAAGCTAGAAGACGACACCAACGATGGAGCCAAAGACCGTTGACCACCCAGGGGCAACAACAATGCCTTCCAGGACAACGACAAGGTGGTCGCCACCATCTTCGGGGGCCTCGCCTCCACCGAGAGCTAAAGAGAATGGAAACTCGCTGCACGGCGGGTGCTCTCCGTCACTATGGATGACGCCACCACCAACCCCAGTTATCGCCCATGGTCCGAGGTACTCATCACCTTCAGTAGGGCTGACCAGTGGGCGGACATCCCCTACATAGGGCATTTCCCCCTTGTCCTCGACGCAACCGTTCAGAAGGTGCTTTTTAGAAAGGTGCTCATTGACGGTGGGAGCGCTCTGAATCTCCTCTTCGCCGAAGCCCTAAAGGAGCTAGGCCTCAGGTTATCAGATCTCACACCCTCTGACTCCTCTTTTTGGGGTGTGGTACCTGGCAGGGCCTCCAATTGCTTAGAGAGATCACCCTACTAGTACAGTTTGGCACGGCAAGCAACTACCACGTCGAACACATCAACTTCTACGTCGCCGACTTCAACACCACCTACCATGCCATACTTGGTCGGCCAACTTTGGCCAAGTTCATGGCTATACTGCATTATGCGTATCTGGTGCTGAAGATGTCTTCGTCTGTAGGAGTTCTAGCCCTACGGGTCAACCTCTCCATCGCCTACGCCTGCGAGATAGAGAGTCTCGCTCTCGCCGAAGCCACCAACCTCTCCATCCAGATGGCTAGCGTGGTCACTGAAGCCAAGACGTTGCTCACCGATGACATGGAGATCCTAGAGCTAGAGCCCCCCGTGCCTCTGCCAAGTCCAAGGAAATAAAAGAGGTCGGCCTCGGCCTCAATGACCCCTCTAAGACCGTGAAGATTGGGGCTCACCTCGACCCCAAATAGGAAAGCACGCTCGTCTCCTTCCTACGTGCCAACGCCGACATGTTTGCTTGGAAACCTATAGACATGCCGGGGGTACCATGGGAGAAGATCGAGCACTCCTTAAATGTCTCACCGACAGCCAAACTGATCAAGCAGAATCTCCATCGCTTCACACCAGACAAGAAGGAGGCTATTAGGGTAGAAATAAAATGGATCTTTGCTACTGGATTTATAAAAGAAGTGTATCATCCTGAGTAGTTAGCTAATCATATTCTCGTTCGAAAAAGGAATAAAGAATGGAGAATGTGCGATGATTACACTGATCTTAACAAATACTGCCCTAAAGACCCCTTCGGTTTGCCTCGGATAAACGAGGTTGTAGACTCCACCGCCGGCTGCAAACTGCTCTGCTTCCTTGACTGTTACTCTAGCTATCAGTAGATCTCCCTTAAGGAAGAAGACTAGATCAAGACGTCATTCATCACGCCCTTCGGTGCATACTGCTACACCACCATGTCCTTCGGTCACAAGAACGCCGGGGCAACCTATCAAAGGGCCATCCAGATGTGCCTTGATCAACAGATCAGCCGCAACATCGAAGCTTACATCGATGACATGGTCATCAAGTCTAGGACCACCGATAATCTTATCGCCGACCTCAAAGAAACGTTCGCCAACCTAAAATAATACCGATGGAAGTTGAACCCTTCAAAGTGCGTCTTTGGAGTTCCGTCCGGTATACTGCTGGGCTACATCGTCAGCGCTAGTGGCATCGAACCCAACCCTGACAAGGTCTCCGCATCACCAACATGAAATGGCCAACATGCATCAAGGATATACAGAAACTTATAGGCTGCATGGCTGCTTTAAGCCGCTTCATATCGCGCCTCGATGAAAAAGGGCTACCGTTCTTCAAACTCCTCAAGGCCTCTGAGCGCTTTTCCTGGTTGAAAGAGGCAGATACAGCTTTCGAGCAGCTCAAGGTGTTCCTAACAAAGCCTCTGATCACGACAGCACCACAGCTAGATGAAACTCTCTTGATCTACATCGCCGCTACTTCCCGCGTCGTCAGCACAGCCATCGTGGTCGAACGCGAGGAGGCTGGGCATGCCTATAAGGTGCAACATCTGGTATACTTTATCAGCGAGGTCCTTAATGAGCCCAAAACTCATTATCCTCAGGTCCAAAAGCTTCTATACACCATCTTGATTACATCACGTAAGCTTCACCACTACTTCGAGTATTACAAGATCGCCGTGGTCACCGAGTTCCCTCTGGGGGACATCCTTCATAACAAAGAAGCCAACAGCCATATCATCAAAGTGGGGTATCGAGCTCAACACTTACTCAATTGAATTTAGAAGCAGGCCTACGATCAAGTCTCAGGCGCTTGCTGACTTCATCGCTGAGTGGACCGAGATCCAAGAGCCCATCGCCGCCACCTGCCCCGAGCACTGGGTGATGTACTTCGATGGCGCCCTTAACATCAACAGTGCTGGTGTGGGCATCCTGTTCATTATGCCGACCAAGGAAAAGCTCCGATACGTTCTCTGGATAAACTTTCCGGCCTCCAACAACGCCGCCAAATATGAAGCATGTCTCCACGAACTCCGTATAGCTGTTGAGCTTGGCGTCAAACGCCTCATGGTATATGGGGACTCCGCTCTAGTCATCAACTAGCTTAACAAAGATTGGTCTTGCTCTAGCGAGAAGATGGATCCATATTGCACCGAAATCAGGAAAGTTGAACGAAAATTTTACGGCATCGAGTACCACCACGTGGTACGTGACCAAAATCAGCTCACCAACCATTTATCCAAGTTGTGCTCTTCTTGCGCCACGATCACATCGAGGGTCTTCATTCATGATCTCCTGGCGCCATCCATTAAGGAAGATAAGGAAATTAAGAAAGTTCCCCCCCCCCGCCATGCAGTTGGTACTATCGGTACCTTCGTCGGCCGCCGATTGGAGGGAACAATTCATCAAGTACCTCACCAGCGCCGAAGTACCCGCCAACACGACTGAAACCGAACGCCTAATTTATTGTAGCAAGCATATGTGCTGGTAGATGGCAATTTGATGAGGAAAAGTGCCAAGGAAGGGATACTGCAGAAATGCATCACCCAAGAAGACGGAGTGAAGCTACTTCTCAAAATTCACTCTGGTTCCTACGGCAACCACGCGGCCTCGAGAACACTGGTCGGCAAAGCCTTCTGAGTTGGTTTCTACTAGCCCACAGCCATCTCCGATGTAGAAGACCTCGTACAACGTTATGAAGGATGCTAATTTTTTGCCAAGCAAATACACATGCTGGCACAAGAGCTGCAAACCATCCCAGCTTCCTGGCCCTTCGCATGCTAGGGACTGGATATGATTGGACCTTTCAAGCCAGCGCCAGGTAGTTTTGGTACATATACATCGCCATTGATAAGTTCTCCAATTGGATTGAGTATAAACCGCTCGTCTCGGCTACTGTAAAAAAAGCAGTCGAGCTCTTCAAAGATATCATCCACAGATTCGGTCTCCTGAACAGCATCATCACCGACCTCGGAACTACATTTACTGGCCATCACTTTTGGGACTTCTACGAAAACCATTGCATTTCCATCAAATACATCTCCGTTGCTCACCCTAGAGCCAACGGCTAGGTCAAACGGGCGAACGGCATGATCCGTGATGCCCTCAAAAAGCGACTATCAGATAGAAGAAAGGCACCTGGGCTATAGTCTAGGGACTACATACTCAAGCTAGTCGCAGCACCGGTGTGTCTCCATACTTCTTGGTTTATGGCTCAGAAGCCATACTACCAGTGGACATTGCTTTCTGAGCACCTAGGGTGGAAAACTATGATGAAGAGCAGGCCGCAGCTGTTTGGATAGGAGACATCGACAGGGCTGAGGAAGAATGCCTAATCACCTATGTCTGCATAGCCAAATATCTGGAAGGCTTGTAGAGGTACTACAACCGCAACATCAAAGGTCGTTCATTTGCTGTCGGCGACCTCGTTCTCCGCAGAAAACAAAAAATTGAAGGGATGCACAAGCTCTCCTCCCCTTGGGAAGGGCCTTACGTCGTCAAAGAGGTCACCTGACCAGGGTCTTATCGCCTGTGTGACTTAGAAGGAATTGATGTTTCCAACTCGTGGCACATCGAGCACCTCATACGTTTCTATCCTTAAAACACCCCAGATATGTACTATCCACTTTATGATGAACAAACTTTTGGTCTCCATAAATTGTCTCCACTTTTTCTCCATTATGGTTCAATCTCCACTTGTGGTTGCCAAGCTCCATGCTACTCCATTGCGAACTCCAATACAAAATCGCCATAACTGCACCGACCACGTTTCTCCAAATCTCCAACGTTATCGCCGATAGGTTTTTTTCTCTAATATCACCGAATGATTTCTCCTATTCGCCGACACATTTTCACCTAAAATTGACAAATAAGTTTTCTCCAAGTCGCTGAACACTTTGCTCCAAATCTCCAAGATATTTCACCGACCAGCGAGCAGCATACTTTCTTCTCTGTTCTCTTCGGAGAAGACCCAGTCTCCGATCCCTCCCTACACGTGCTACGGGCTCCACGCTCTGTGTTATGGGTGGTCGGCTGTAGTTCCTTGGTCACACCTATTCATCCTACATGTCCATGGGCTCCACGCCCGACGTATGGACTATGGGCTAGCCAAGGCCAAGAGCTCAGCACAGAACTAATTGCTCGGACGTCGCTTATACTATATATATCTCCAAGTTATTTCGATAACCACTGAGCAGCACATGTTCTGCTCTTTTCTTTATGGAAAAGACCCAGTCTTTGATCTCTCCCTACACGTGCCACAGGCTCTGCGCTCTGCATTATGGGTGGTCGGCTGCGGTTCCTTGGTCAAGCCTGTTCCTCCTACATGTGCACGGGCTCCACGCTCGACGTCATGGACTATGGGCTAGCTGAGGCCATGGGGGTCAGTAGTGAACTAACTGCTCGGACTCTACTTATACTCCATATAAATACCTTATGGTCGCAACTACGAAGATTTTTTTGCCAAAATACAATCTAACTGCATGCACATGCACTTTATAACATTTATCATGTATATAAGTGTTTTTTGCGCTTTCGCGCGTTCTAACTACACTGTCCAGAAATTACAGATGATATACACCAAGCAGATCATTGTGCTCTACCATTGCCATCCGTCTCGCCGAACAGGTCTATATCGCCGGCCAACTTCTTCACCGAGTCTTCTACCTGATCCTCTAGCTGCTGGGTCTCCGCATCACTCAGCCCTTCGGCGAACCCGCCCCCTATCTCCTGAAGGTCGATAGCCGGATAATGGGACCGAACAACTGCAAGGACATGAGTAGCGACGGACAGTATGGTGTCGCGGTTGAAGCTCTTGAAGTTCTCCCACGCTGTCTTGCACCTCTGGATGATGGTGTCCGAACGTTGTTGCCTACCATCATGCTGAATGTAACAGAACCGCCCAATTTATACAAGATCAAGTACGGCTGTCCCCGCTAACACGTTGACACGCGCATACTTTCACTCATATAAACCCGGTAGTCCGTCGAGTGTCCCGAAAGACCTCGGTAAATCAACATCACAACCAAGATCGCGGGATTAAGCAAATACACATCACATACCCAGGGTTGCAGCGGAAATAATATTACAAATGGGTTCACAATTAAAAGTACAAGTTTAGGTTTCAAAATCGGTTAGTGAAAACAACATAGCTTTCAAAGGATTACATTAATATATGTTCCAAATACATTGCTAGCATAAGTGACATCATCCGACAAAAGCATATAGATGAGAAGTAACTATAGAATCACCGAGCCACCGGCGGTTAGCCACCATCTTCAACAGGCCGAGAACTTCACCTACAACAAGGTGGGATAAACCCTGAGTACTCGAATGTACTCAGCCAGACTTACCCGTCGTAAACCAGAAATAAAGTGACACCAAGGATTATGCAAGGCTTTATTTGATGGAGCTGAGCTGACAACCTTTTTGCATAAAAGCTTGAGTAATCATTAGCATTATCCGCCTATACTAGCAGCAACTTTTAGCCATTACCTACCCTCTATATTAGCACCTATACTAATCAATCACTTAATTAAGTTGCAAACAATAATAACCATATCAGGTAATTCATGGCTCATTATCATAATCATCATCATCATTTAACCATATCATTACATTTAGTGAGTCTACGTTGCTGCTGCTCAGTCAAGTTCTCACTATCCGGGAGAGACGGCGATTCGAATCGATTCCTATCCAGCTGGAGGGGTATTCCTAACACTCACCCAATCCACCTGATCAAGGGTTTCCTCGGGTCACCTTTGGTACATCTCAGGAATCATGGCTCCGAGCAGCACCGCACCCTCAGGGAGTCCACTCTGCCAGGTGGTCAATCTCACCTCGGACTTACGCCAATAGCTCCCCGCACATCCTTACTACCGCCAGGGTGCGCACTTTCACTTCTCGGTCTTCCGGCCTGAGTTGAGCTACTCAGCTTCGCGGTCGGAACGAGTTATCCGACCAACTAAGTGATAGGCATGCGTTCAACATGACATGAGGACGTACAGCGAAGCGGTCCTTAAATGACACAGACGGGGATAGATTCACACCCAAGACCTCCATACCTTGTTGCTGCACTACCATCATCCCGTCCGGTCTCTTTTCATCATTAACACATGGTTCTTTTCCATGATAGCAATTATAGCCAACCGTGACCGGAGCTCATCCTACATCTCGTAGGTGACAGGAAATCACCCGACTTCTACCGGTCTAAGCATAGCTAAGCATCATTCGATCCTACACTTAATTAGGGTTCATAGGATTTTATCTGGACAAGGTAAGGATATAATGCAACAATTGGTTCCAACCAGTTCCTATACTTAATGCATCATCAACAATAAAAGAGACTCAAGATATTTGTAAAAACATTGGAGGCTTAGAATGCTCCGGGGCTTGCCTAGGATCCAACACTTAGGTTAGTGTTTGTTAGATGACACTCGCTTGGCGAGCATCTGCCATCATAACACTTGCTCAGTCCTTCCATCTTCGGGATAGATCCATCAAACACTGTCTTCGGGTTTGGCTCCAACATCGCATCCTTCACGTGGTTCATCTAGCGTATCTAAATGAGATGCAAGATGCATGTGTATGAATGTGATGAAGGATAACACAACATGCATCACATAAGCTTTCAAGACAAACACAAGATTATGCAAGACATAGACAACAATAGCTATTTTAACTAACATCACACAACTAACTATAGAGAGCAAGCACATCAAGCATGACACAAGTTTAACAAGGTCACAAGTATCATAACTTGATCATCAACAAGGGCATAAGCCACACTTAGCAACACAAGCAAACAACTATAATTGGAATCTGTCAATTTCTGGACGCAAACAGCAGCTACAAGATTTAGCTATAACTAGAGTTACACAATTCCAAATGACTTACAAGAAGACATTTTGGAAAGCTTATGAAATTATCTACACTTCATCTGTAACCATCATAGCATGATTCACAAGTTAACTAAGTCAAATATACTCATTTACAGAAACCGGTCCACAATTGACAGAGAGCAATCAATTCTGTAACCCAACTTTAAACAGGCATAACTCACAAACCACAAACCAAATACCACCAAATTTTAACAGCATCTAGATACATGAATTATCTACAACTTTGTTATTATCACCAAAAGCTCATTCAAACCTTAACTAGATCAAACACTAGCATCTTTCAGATCTGCTCAGAATACAATCAAAACCTGACAGGAGACTTAAAAGTCATATAACTCCTACACTATCAGGCCTATGGCCTTACAATTTGAACACAAGCAAGACCATGGAATTTTCTACAACTTTTGTATTCACTACAACCATAGCAAACATCATTTACACCACGAAAATAATTGCACAAGCAAAACTGCAAATGCAATCCAACAGTAGTGGTACAGAAAACTGATAGGAACTTCCGAGAAGCATAACTGGAGTTCTAGATCTCCAACAAACATGAACCATAACTTTTTGAAAATCTTAGGAAGTTACCTACAACTTTCTTATTCTCATATTAAAATGATTCTACAGTTATAAGGGTCAATTAATCCAATAATTGCATCTCTGTCCAAAACATAGACAGAAACAGGCATGCCACTTTAAACAGCTATAAATGGAGTTATACATATCCAATAAATGTGGTTCTAGACTTTTTAGAAAGCCTATCAAATTCTAAACAACTTTGTTGTAAACACCTAAAGCAAATTCTACTATTAAGAAGGCCCCACAATACCAACAAGGTAACCCTGTCAGAGTTTGGGCAGAAACAGCCACTGATATTTAAGCAAGTATAACTCAAGATCTACTTAACCAAAAATCATGATATTTAGCTTTTTGAAAATCTTAATAAAAGTACTACAACTCATGTATTATCACAAAGTCATGACTCATAACCTAACTAGGCCAATTAATTTAATCTTGCAGGCCTATTCAGAATAGGGGTAAGGCAATACAGGCAATTTGTTATTTTTATAGATCTTAAACTATCAAGCCTAAAATACTGAAATTTTTACCAGACATCACTAATCACATCAGTAACACTCCATAAAAATTTCACATTTATTTGAGTAAAATAACTGCAGTTATAAAAAGAACAAGACATGACTAGCATTAAGAACCTAACTGCCTAAATCTATTTTTACAGCTAAACCTTTAAACTAAAACATGTAATATTATTGATCTCGTACATAGATAATTTCACAAGGATTCCAAAAAGTCCACATTTACTATTTTACGAATTTTCTACGATTTACTATGAATTTCCAAAGTTTCTGCAAAATAATTACAAACCAGTCCTTAAGGCACTATTCACATGAGTCACTGACTTCGCAGTTAGGACCTTCCCTTTTCTCGAATTTGAAGGCAAGGTCCCTGACGCGAATCACAGCAGGGAGGTCGTCGGGGATTCGGCCGGTGGCGGCCGGAGAAGGGCTCGCCGGCGGCGGCGAGTGGCGGGGAAGCACCGAGGGACCCGCGCACACCCGTGGGTAGCCTCAGATCGCACCGCGGTGGCCTGCAGTGGCCCGGCCACGTACAGCCATTGACATGCAGCTACGGTGGCGAACTGTGCAGTGGGCGCGAGCTCAGGGACTTGCCCGGCTGGCTGCGAAGGGGAGCCGTGGCTGTGCCGGGGCCTGGCTCGGCCAGCAGCGGTGTGGCTGCACGGCTACAGCCTGGCACGAGCAGCAGCGGGAACTTGAGCTTCGCTCGGCGGCAATGGCGGCCATGGCCATGGCATGGCGCCCACAGCAGCAGAGTGGAGGAGGGTGAGTGCGTGCGCGAGGGAGGAGGAGTGGGGAGGCTCGGGCGTCCATTCAAGAGAGCGCAGAGGCGCTAGGACACGCGTTGGCATGGAGCAGGGAGGTGGGGCGCTGCTACCCTGCATGGTGGCCACGCCCTGGACACGCGCCCATTACGTCGAGCACGTGGCGGGTGACGAACGGGGCATGGTGGGCGGCGCTTTGGGCTGGATCAGGGCCGAATCAGGACATGGGCCGAATACGAAGATCGAAGCCCGCACGAAGCTCTACGTTTTTCATTAAGGGGGTTCAGCCATTAGCAAAAACATATTAGAAGATAAATGTATGCCAAAACAGCAGTGTCAACACCTTGACGGCAGTCACGGAAACTCGCTTTCGGTGGTCAAAACTTCTTCAAACTAAATCCAACTTTTTGTATGCTCTTCACCAAGATGTAAACTCCAACTTTTGTTTTGGTACCAAATCAAGTTGCTTAACAAAATTTTGAGAACGCGGAATGCCGACGTGTCAATGTCCGATAAGTGACAACGTAACTTTTGCTGTTTTTGGAGAGTATTTTTGAAGACCCAAATAAACTCCAAATTTGATGAGACTTGATTTATTGTTTCCACCATGAAAGGTACTTCAACTCATATTAAGGAATCCAATTGAGATACCATATGAATTTTGAAGATAAAAATTCACAAACATTGTCGACTTGTCGTTGTCGATGAATTTCTGACTTAGAATATTTCTAAGTGCTGAAATCAGCAGCAGGTTCCAACTTCGATCCTCTGTTTGACTTATTTCCAAGTTGATCTAGCTCTTGGTCCAAAAACAAAGTTTGTTCTACATGATATGGACTACAACTTTCATTTAAGGTCCAACCTCAAAACTGGTATAGAACCTACTGTTCTACTTTGACCAAAGTAGGATCACGATGAAGCTTATATTATTCTTTTTGATCCATTGGTGCATTTTCTGGCCACCTGCTCAACATGAATCCTTCATAACTTTTGTTCATGAGTGCAAGTAGAGTTGTTTGAGCAAAGTACCAAGGTTTGGTTGACTTCATAGGTTTCCATCCACTTGATAAAGCAATTCATGCAAAGATATGACTTATCATTTCATGTGACTTTTTGATTCCAAACTTCATGAAACTTTTCCACGGGTCTAGATGGATGCATGTGGATGTAATGTACATGGAAGAAGCATGTTTAGCATTACTCTTGCATAATCTTAACAAGGGTCCATATGTAAGCAATTGTGCGTGGCCTAAGTTTAAGTTGGAGCTCCATTATGTAGATTTGATCTTGACACCTTGATTACCACTTGACATGTCATATTTGAGCTCAAACCCATTGCTTAACTGGTGATAAACACCGGGGGTGTTACACTGAATACCCGGTTCCATGTTGATGCAGTCAAGCACCGGCTTAATTGCGGTGACTACAGCATCGAAGTTATCCCTTTGGGTCCTGGCCTCCTGCACCAGCACATCAAACTGTGCCTTGGCTTTATGACGGTAGCCTACAAGTGTTACAATGTTCCATCATACAAGGAAACAACTTCAACAGTAATTCCGACTAGGAGGTATTCACCTTTCAGCTCCTCGGCCAGTTTGTCTACTCGCCCAGACTCCTTTGCCTTCTATCAAAGTTGTTCGACGGCTTGGTGTAGTTGGCCGAGCTCCGCATCTTCCTCAACAAGCGCAATAGTTACCACTAAAAATATGGTTGTTCAGCAATACCAAGTGCATTCGTCGATATACTCTACCTACTTTCTACTCGAATACACTTCTGAGCTCCTCAGATTTCTATTCCAACTGCTCGGATGCACTCCTTAGTTGTCTGGACACAGCAGCCAGCTACTTAGACTGGCTCTGCAGCTGCTCGAACTGGCTCCGCAACTGCTTAGACGTCGCCGCTAGCCGCTTGGACACAACCCCCCTCTGGTATTCTAGGTCCTGTGTGTTGGACTCTGCTAGGTCTCAATCACGCCAGACCCTCTGGATGTTTCTCTCTAAGAGGTTCACCGCCTCCTTGAGTTTTTTGTTCTCCTCAGCGAGGGGCTCCATCCTCTTTATCAACTGACGGCACTGCTCGGCAGTCCGCGTTATATCCTATAAATGCACAATGACAATGTCGAAATCCAATTCCCAATGTCAAAAAGGAGCATTCCAGACGTAGTACTAACCTTGATCTGCTTTGTCACCCTGGCAAGGGCGGTTTCTAGTCTCCTAAACTCCCTGGTGGTGTCCTCCTCTTTGACAATCACTATGTCATCACCGTGCTTTCGTAGGATTCGGACAGCTTGGGGTCAAGGCTCCTCATGCTCGATCTCCTCCACCTCGTCCTCCTCTGCTGTAGTCGGAGGCACCACCTGGGGACTCAATGGCTAGATAGCGGGTCCGACCATTCCCTCCGATGCCTCGGGGAGCGTCGTCTGCTCCTTTGGCACCGCAAGATTCTCCACCCTAGATTCCGGTGCGATGCTGGTAACTATAGCTTCTACTATGGAGGACCCAACGGTGCCTACTATTGTCAAGGGTGCTATCGCCGACTCATTCGCTGTCGACAACAACCGTCTGCAGCCATCAAGTCCGCCAACAGAGGCAATTGACTCCCCCACATGCTAATAAGTACCTGGGGACTTCAGGATGGGGTCCACTAGCATTCCCTCTGTCCCAAAGCCAGCCTTTGGCTGCTCATCAGTCTAGATGGGCGGGACTGGATCTGTCGTATGGTTTGCTCTGCATCAAGTCAGCTCGTCAGTCACCATAAAAGTTAAGAAACTCCAGTAAAGTAACTCACAGATAAGGATACTTACGGTTTGGTCTGTCGGTTCAATTTCTTGAACCTATGGTGCCTGCCCAAGCCCCCAGGCGCATGAGTGGGGTCGACTCCCATGCTCTGCGGGGGATGTCTTGGCTCCTCCATAGTCGACCTCTTTTTTGTCTGTAGCTCTAGGGCCCTCTCTGCCTACTGCTCCGGGTTTGCCTCCGCCTGTTGCTCAGGGACTCCCGTCGCTTGCCCCGTAGGGACTCCCGTCGTCTGCTGTGTGGGAACTTCCCTCGTCCGCTACTTGGGGACTTCCCTCATCTATGGCTTAGGGACTTCTTCACAAGCCCTTGATTGATTTCCCATGAGAGTGCTGCGCGGAGGCTCCTTCATGCTCGGTGGAGGATTCGTTGGAACTTCATCGTCATCCGACCAGTCGAACACAGCGGTCCTCCATGTTCGACTAGTCTAATCATCACCAAGCAAGATGCCGCCCGGTTTGATGGAAGCAGAACCCACCATCTTCCTCCTCTTCTAGGCTGGCTCATCTACCGCTGCCCTCTTCCCCTGGGTTTTCTCCAACACCGAGGGAGAACTCTCCGTTCGACCAACATCCGCGCCTCCAGAGTCTGATGAGACATCGATGGCACTTCCTTTAGGTTGGGTTGCTGGTCATGCATCCACAGTGGGTGGCCAATTGCCCTTTGGTACACTTGAAAAGTACACCGCCCTATCCTATGAATGGATCTTTGCATAGGTAAATTAGTCTGCTGCTCGGCAATGAAGAAGGATAAAATGCATTAGGAATACACAGCTCAGATATTTACCTGAGGAGGCAGATTTTTATAGTTAAAGGGCCTCGTATACCCTGACATGTTGATAGAGGAAAACAGAGCGAATAGTTTTGTAGCCCACTCTTCACAAATGTTCCTTGATAGCATCTCCGGCCTCTCCTGGGTACCATCGGTTTCCCCCTTGAACTCGAAGGCTAGATGTGTTATCTCCTTATAGGGCTGCACGGGGCGTACTATAAAGCTAGCCGCTACCAATCCACCATTGGTTCTCACGCCCTTTATCAAGGCAAGAAGTTCCTTCACTTGCTCCATGTTAGCGTTGTTTGGCATTTTCGACCAGCTCCTCTGGTTCTCCAGGATGTGGTCGGCATCACAGCGGACGGCTAGGTGGCTCCGTTTCATGTAGAACCACCTAGCGTTCCACCCCTTCAATGATGTGTTCAGTGGCATAGTAATGTACTCGCCCACCATCCCATCGCGCAGCTGAAGGTACACCCCGCCAACCACTTTGGAACCACCGCCGCCTCTCTTTTTTAGCCAGAATAGGTAACGGAAGAGATTGAAATGGGAGAGGATTCTGAGAAATGCCTCACAGAAATGGATAAAGATTGAGATGTGTAGAATGGTATTGGGATGGAGGTTGCACAGACTGACCACCCAAAGCTCCAACAGATCCCTCAGAAATGGGTGAACAGGAAATCCCAACTCACGCCAGAAATAATCCTTGAATACCACCAGTTCATCGGTATGAGGTGTTGGAAAGGACTCACCGAGGGCCGGCCGCCATCCGGTGGTAGCACGGCCAAGTAGAACGCTAGCCTCTACCAATCTATTAAGTTCCGCCTCTCCCGTTAGCAACAGCACCCACTCTTCATCCCTACGGGAGCCGGCGCTCGCCTTCTTGGGGCTTGTTTTCTTCGATTTGGTAGCTCCTTTCTTCGGTGCCATCTCTATGATGTGATTGGGGTTTGGCGGTGGAAGTGAATGTGGAAGCGAATCTAGAAACGCGAGGATTGAGGATGAAGATGGACGGGCAGAGTGGCAAAGGTACAAATGCGGGATGCGGCGGCGTAGTTATAAAGCACTTCCCCCACCCTCTCGCATTTGAGGGTTTTTGGGAAACCATGCCCATAGTTTACGCCCTTTTGAATTCTCTGACGTGGATTAATGGGCCACAGCCTGGTCTTTCGTGTAACTACAACCCATGTTGCTCATGTATCACCGTCGTTGGTTGTTACTCGCTGAATAATTGCTAACTTCTCCGCCATTTATTGAGGCTCAGTAACCGTTACTGTACAGCCATCTCTCCGGTTCTTTCTTCATGGTTGGATTCCTCCGATACCTCCGCTTACGATTTGGACTGGGTGCCTAGTCGGCTGGTCTTTCACTATTTCTTCATTTTTGACCCTAGCACCACGTGACTCCATCACCTACTGTCAGGCTCGGGGACTAAGTGGGCACACTTCACCTTATGGTGAATGTGCTTTTCGGATCTACGCCCGGGGACTGGCTATCTGCTCGTCTGGTCCTCTATTCTTCTACTTTGGACCCTAGCACCAAATGACTACGTCATCTACTGTTAGGCTCAAGGACTAAGTGGGCACACTTCACCTCGCGGTGAATGTGTTTGCTTCTTTCTAGAAGACTTCGTGCCTCTCAAAGGTGAACAAGACTAATTCTTTCTCTCATGGTTAGACTCTAAGTGGGCACACTTCGTCCACTATGAAGAAATTTTTGATTCTAAACTTGAGCTCCTTACACCCTTATGGCAAGCTGTGTTTGGGTTATGCTACTCAGCTACGGTCCGTGTTGCTCGGTAACAGCACACGCTGCTTGGCAACTACTAACAACTACTCGGCAACTCATTATGGTGGTTGGACCATCAGTTCAACTGCTTGGCTTTGTTCGCACCTGCTCGGACAAGCCCAAGATGGCGTTGCACAATGGGTACAAGGTGCTCAGGGACTAGCTATAGGGGGTATGACCCTGGATACCCATGGCAGACCACATGGGCTACGCCCTCAGGGGTGGCCCAGCCCACAAGATGAAGCCATGCGGGGCACGACTCTGGTCAGCGCCTTTCGCAAGACATCTGGAAGATATCCCAAAGATACTATGAAATCTGTTAGGATATGTATGGTCCTAAGATTCCTATAATCAGTTATTATTTTCCAGTTATCTCTTAGATCTAACCGACTTGTAACCCTGCTCCTCGGACTATATAAGGCGGCAGGGACCCCTCCAAACTCACGCAATATCATACGATAGCTAATACAAACCAACAGACCACAGGAGTAGGGTATTACGTCATACTAATGGCCTGAACTTGTCTAACTCGTGTGTCTCTATTGCCTTCTTGTTCTTGATCTCACGCTCCCCTGCCGATCAATCTACCTTCGTGGGATACCCCTCGGAGGACTACCGATGATATTATGTCGACAAATTATTTAGGGGATTTTTGTCTTTGACTGCGGGTGAGCGCGAGCGCACCCACGGGTTTAGCCCCTGAGCCCCTGGGTGATTTGGGCGGAATCGCCTGGGGGTATTTCATTTTTGTCAGCAGGGGAATTTTTTGTTTGTTTGACAGCGGGTGCGCGCGAGTGCACCCGCGGGTGTAGCCCCCAGGCGATTTAAGTAAAAAATCACCCAAGGGTTTTGTCAGCTAGCGTGTGCATGTGCACTTTGGTCGAGATGGAGTTGTTTTAACTAAGGTGTTGGGCACAGGGATCGAGATTGAGCGAGACGAGCTCGTGGACCCAAGTGTCGAGCATAGGCGAGGTGGACTCGTGGACCCATCGTGCGTAGCCAAGGCAGTTTTAGGGATTGGGGAGGTGAGCTCGTGGATCCTGGCGTCAGGCACAGCCAAGGGATCGGGCAAGGTGGACTCATGGACCTATCGTGCGCAGCCGAGGCAGTTTTAGGGATCAGGTGAGATGAGCTCGTGGATCCTAGCATCGGGCGTAGCCGAGGGTTCGGGCGAGGCAGACTCGCGGACCTATCGTGCATAGCCAAGGTAGTTTTAGGGATCGAGCGAGATGAGCTCGCGGATCCTAGGGTTGGGCACAGTCGAGGGATCAAGCGAGGCAAACTTGCGGACCCATCGTGCATAGCCGAGGCACTTTTAGGGATTGGGTGAGATGAGCTCATAGATCTTGGTGTCAGGCGCAAGCGAGGGATCGGGCGAGGTAGACTCGCAGACCAGTCATGCGTAGCCAAGGCAGTTTTAGGGATCGGGCAAGACGAGCTCGTGGATCCTGGCGTTGGGTGTAGTCGAGGGATTGGGCGAGGTAGACTCACGGACCAATCTTGCGTAGCCAAGGTGGTTTTGGGATCGGGTGAGATGAGCTCGCGGATCCTGGCATTGGGTGCAGCCGAGGGATCAGGCGAGGCAGACTCGCGGACCCATCATGCGTAGCTGAGGCAGTTTAGGGATCGGGCGAGATGAGCTCACAGATCCTGGCGTCGAGTGCAGTCACGAGATTGGGCGAGGCGAACTTGTGAACCCGTTATGCGCAGCCGAGGTAGTTTAGGGATCGGGCGAGGCGAGCTCACGAACCCTGGCATCGGGTGCAGCTGAGGGATTGGACGAGGTGGACTCGTGGACCTGTCGTGCATAGCCGAGGAAGTTTAGGGATCGAGCTAGACGAACTCACGGACACTGGTGTCTGGCATAGCCTAGGGATCAGGCGAGATGGACTCGCGGACCTGTCATGCATAGCTGAGGCAATTTTAGGGATCAGGCGAGATGCATTCTAGGGTCGGGTGCAGCCGAGGGATTGGCCGAGGTAGACTCGCTGACCTATCGTGCACAGCCGAGGTAGTTAAGGAATCGGGTGAGACATGCTCATGGATCCTAGTGTTGGGTGCAGCTGAGGGATTGGGTGAGGCAGACTCGTGGACCCATTGTGCATAGCCGAGGTAGTTTAGGGATCGGGCGAGATGAGCTCATGGATCTTGGCGTCGGGTGCAGCCAAGGGATTAGGTGAGGCAGACTCGTGGACCCATCGTGTGCAGCTGAGGCAGTTTAAGGATCGGGCGAGATGAGCTTGTGGACCCTGGCCTCAGGCGCAGCCAAGGGATCAGGTGAGATAGACTCATGAACCCATCATGCGCAATCGAGGCAGTTTTAGGGATCGGGCAAGACAAGCTTGTGGATCTTGGCATCGGGCGCAACCAAGGTGGTCTAGGGATCAGGCAAGATGGAGCTCACAGATCCTAGCATTAGGTGCAGCCAAGGCAGTTTAGGTGTCTTGAGCCCCTGAGCCCCATTAGGCTTTTGTAGGGGTCAGTTGAGTTTTGTGCGTTACCCCTTCCGTGGTTTCTCGCAACTGGAGGGGCTGAGCTAATGTCGCTTGCCTCGATGGCTCGAGTGACGCGCTCAGTGAGCTTACTAATGGGCATGTTCAAGTGAAGTCTGGGTCCATCATTCATGATGGGGTCGGCATAGCCCTCATGTGGTACTCCACTGCTCCTTAACCTGCAACTCGGTAGATGCCTATGTCATTCCGGAGACCAACCTAGGTGGCCTGCCGGCCTCCCCTCGATGGAGATTCTATGGGTTTGGCGAGAGGTTAGGATCGGATGAGAAGGCTAGGATGACCCTATCAGCTTCAGGGCAGACTAGGCGAGGGCCACTCGGGCTCATCTATGTTTTCTCCCCTGGCTCTGTTTGATGCGCGGCGGCCTCAAGCCCTTCGTGTGCCGGCCTTCAAACCCCGGTCGGTCGTTGCTTATGTTGAATGAGGCAACTGCCACTTCATGACGTAACACGGAGCATTGTGATGCATTTAACTACACATGTGATGCCTCGGATGTATGGAATGAATGAATGCGTGTATAGATGAATGAATGATTATATAAAGAAATAGTGGGGGTTGGTAATGTTACCTTGATGACTCGAGTGATAGGGTTTGAGGAGCTCCAATCAGAAATGTCCGACCGGGATCCACGCTTGTCATTTGTGATGGAGTCGGCATGGCCCACATGGGGTGTCCCTCTTCTCCTTACCTATCTCTTAGTGTTTGCCTAAGCCATCCGATTGACTTAGGAAGCCCGATGGTCTCTCCTGGGCGGAGATCCCATAGTTGGGCCTTCCTAAGTCCTACCTAGGAAGGTGGAGGGCCGCCTACGCTTGGTGGTGCATTGGTTCTCATGCCCGACATGTGGTAGTGGTGGGCCATACGCAGGCCATATCCCGTCTGACTAGGCGTCGTTCCGTCGGGAGGGTGCGTCCCATCGGTCAGGGCGCGTCCCATCATTTCCCATCCACATTGAATGGGGGAAGGGAGAGGGTTTTTCACCCCAATCCTTTGCCCTTCTTCAACTACTGCATCTCCTCCTTAAATAGGGGAAGGGAGAGGGAAAGGAGAACTCACATACCCGTTCATGATTTCGGAGCACAATGTTGAGCTAGAGGTCATCCAGTGTAGATGAGGTAGCGCTGGCCGCCTTCACCGAGAAGGGGCCACTTCCACCCAAGGAGGTGGTGTTGGCCACCTTTGCTGAGAAGGGGCTGCTTCCGTCGAAGGAGGTGGCGCACTGGAGGGTACTGCACGTCGTTGGCTTTGTCACCATTTGCGAGGCTTTCATCGGGATGGAGCCACACATGGACTCCTTCTGGCGAATCTTCTCCAGGCGAGTCTTGTAGGAGGGGAAGACGCTCAGGACTGCACTGGTGGAGGGTTTCACCCTTGTAGCTGCTCAGGTTGGTGAGTTCATAAAGTTTGATGAGACATCCACTAGCCACGGCGGCCATACTTTGGCGGGCAGCGTCCCTATCCCGAGCTGCCTCGACTGCATGAGAAGGTCCGGGGCTCCATGCTCTTCTGCTGAGCATCTATGGATGCGACGCCCTAGAGGTACCCGTTGCGCTCGCCAAAGTCAAGGGATCGGAACCAGATGAGGCCCTTGCGGTGGTGGTTACGTCCAGCGGTATGTGCCGTGGTTGTACCTTTGGCATCAGCCGATGCCGCCGAGCGGCCATAGTAGCATTTGGAGTAGTAGTTAGCAAATGTAATCGTTTAAGTTCATGGAGGAGCCCCCGTGTGAATAGTTTTTGTATCAATGAATACATTAGTTCTACTTTGTGATAGAATCACTATCTGTTCCTTGTTTTTCTATCCTAGCATAGCTTTGTTTTTATCCTTTCTTTTCACACCTGCCCGTTCGTTCCGTAGGCTGCAACTTTAAGAACCTGGGCGTAGCCCACAAGGCTTGGCTACTCATAACCATAGGCCATGGTGGGGTGCACTCGGTTGGGAGTAAAAACAAAGTCACGTAGGGTAATCAAAGGAATGGAATGCCCTTTCATTCAGGCAAAAAGTTTTTACCATGTGATAGTAAAAAAGAGAGGTAGTATTGTACCCTCATGGAGCCCTCGAGTGACCTGGGCTAAAAGTGTTCAGGTTGGGGTGCTTTACAGAAGCACGTGTTGAATAAAAAGCGGTAAGACCGAATTTAGGGGAAAACAACGTAGCTATTCAATGTTCCAAGTGTTGGTGAGAGCGTTGCCATTGTCGTCCTTCGGTCGTTAGGCTCCCGGTCGGATCACCTCGGTCACCATATAGGGACCTTCCCATGGTGGAGAGAGTTTGTGCTTCTCCTTCATTGATTGGGTCCTCCAAAGTATGAGATCACCGACTTCAAGGATCCTCTCCCTGATCTTCCTTTCATGGTAATTGTGGAGAGTTTGCTGGTAGCGAGCGGAGCAGATGACGGTTGTCTCATGGGCCTCCTCGAGCAGGTCGACAGTGTCTTGTTGAGCCTCCATGGCCCGGTCATGGTCGAAAGCCTTCACTCTTGGGGTGCCGTGGTCGAGGTCAGAGGGCAGCACTGCTTCAGCTCCATAGACAAGGAAGAAGGCTGTGAAACCTATGGATCGGTTCGGGGTCATTCTTAGGCTCTAGAGGATCGCTAGGACCTCTGCAACCCATTGCTTGGCGTACTTGTTGAGTCGGTCGAAGATGCATAGCTTAAGTCCTTAGGGGACCATGCCATTGGCATGCTTGACCTGACCATTAGTACATGGATGTTCGACCAAGGCCCAGTT
This sequence comes from Miscanthus floridulus, assembly GCF_019320115.1. Lineage (NCBI taxonomy): Eukaryota > Viridiplantae > Streptophyta > Magnoliopsida > Poales > Poaceae > Miscanthus > Miscanthus floridulus. Next base: position 115,484,043 of record NC_089586.1, on the reverse strand, counting down.
GATCCTGATGCCGTATCCATCACTAAAGTCTAGGAACTTCTTCCCAGTGAAGTTAGTTCCATGGTCAGTGATGATACAGTTAGGAACACCAAACTAGTAGATATTGTTGAGGAAGAATTTGACCACCTCTTCTGAGCGGATGTTGGTGATGGGCTTGGCCTCTATCCACTTGGTGAATTTGTTGACCGCTACGAGCAGGTGAGTGAAGGCGCCTAGGCCCTTTTTGAGGGGTCCCACCATGTCGAGGCCCCAGACCATGAATGGCCAGGTGATGGGGATGGTTTGGAGCTCCTGTGCTAGCAAATGGGTTTGTCGAGCATAGAACTGGCATCCTTCACACCTGTGGATGACCTCCTCTACATCTCATAGTGCGGTGGGTCAGTAAAAACCTTGGTGAAAGGCTTTTCCGACTAGCGGCCTTGGGGCCGTATGATGTCCGTAGATCCCGGCATGGACCTTGAGGAGGAGCTGCTTCCCCTGGTTGGTAGGGATGCACTTCATGAGCACCCCTGATGGACTCCATTTGTAGAGCTCGTCACCAAGCATGATGAAGGTCTTGGTGCGTTGAGCGATCCATCAGGCTTCAGTCCTTTTGGGTGGGAGAACCTCCTCGAGGAGGTAGGCGAGTAGCGGCGCTCGCCAATCGGTTTGATCGAGTGCCAACACGGCAATGTCGGTGGGTGACGTCGTCATGAAGGCACTAGGGTCGGAGCCCCCGAGCGCCGGCTTGGCATCGGGGTGTGTCTGGATCGGACCTTCTAGGATGAAGATCACGCTTAGAGACGGATCCCGCCTGGTGGCCAATTTTGCAAGAAAATCGGTGGCATCGTTGTCCTTTCGGGAGACATGATGCAGCTAGATCCCCTAGAATTTGTCCTTGAGCTTGTGCACCTCTTAGCAGTATGCTACCATGAGGGGGCTTTTGTAGGAGAACTCCTTCATGACATGATCGATGACTAGCTCTGAGTCGTCGTGAACGTAGAGTCACGTAGCGCCAAGCTCGATGGCGATGTGTAGTACGTTGATGAGGGCCTCATACTACGTGGTGTTGTTTGAGGCTAAAAAGTGGAGGCGGATGGTGTAGCGGAGCCTACTCCTGTCTGGGGAGATCAGAACCACTCTAGCCCCCAAGCCGGGCGCCATGACGGACCCATTAAAGTACATTGTCTAGTACTCGTGGGTGACGTCTGGGGTCGATAACTAGACCTCCATCCATTCGGCGACAAAATCCATGAGAGCCTGAGACCTAATAGTGGTATGGGGGATATACCTGATGTCGTGGCCCATGAATTCGAGTGCCCACTTAGAGATCCATCCAGTAGCATCGCAGTTGCGGACGATGTCTCCGAGAGGGTATGAAGTGACAACCGCGACTTCGTGGTTAATGAAGTAGTGCAGGAGCTTCCGAGTTGCCATCAGCATAGCGTATAGGAGTTTCTGCACCTAGGGGTACTAGACCTTGGGGTCGGTGAGTACCTCCCCGATAAAGAATACAGGTCGCTGGACCTTAAGGTGGTGTCTCGGCTCCTCCCTTTCGACGACCAGGGCGGCGCTCACCACATGGTTGCTTGCCGCAATGTAGAGGAGGAGGGGTTCTCCCCGTTTAGGAGCGACGAGCAACGAGGGCCGATGTTAGTGATGCTTTGAGGCTCTCTAGAGCCTGTCGAGCTTCCTCAGTCTAGACGAAGGCGTCTGTCTTTTTGAGGAGCTTGTAGAGTGGCATCCCCCATTTGCTAAGCCGGGAGATGAATCGGCTCAGGGCGGCCAGATAGCCGGTGAGCATTTGTATGCCCTTGACGTTGTGTATAGGGCCATGTTGGAGATGGCCATGATATTTTTAGGGTTGGCCTCAATGCTACGCTCGGACACAATGTATCCAAGCAGCTTCCCATTTGAAACCCCAAAAACACATTTTTTAGGATTCAGCTTGATGTTGAACCTTCGGAGGTTCACGAATGTCGCGGCTAAGTTTGCGATCAAGTCGCAAGCTTGAGCCCTCTTGACCACTATGTCATCAACATAGATGGCGATGGTTTGTTTTGGCCGGTCGACTTGATCAGGTTGGTCGAGCGGGTCGATTTGGTTGACGAAGCATTGCTGCATGCACCTTTGGTAGGTGGCGCCAGCGTTCTTTAGACTAAAAGGCATGGTTACATAATAGTACGAACCATACGGGGTGATGAATGAGGTTGTGAGTTGATCAGACTCTTTCATCACAATCTGGTGATAGCCTAAGTAGGCATCCAGAAAGGAGAGGATCTCGCATCCCGAGGTGGAGTCGACTATTTGGTCTATGCGTGGCAAGGGAAAGTGATCCTTCGGACATGCTTTGTTGAGGCCAGCATAATCAATGCATATTCTCCATTTCTCGGTCTTCATTTTAACAAGAACAAGATTGGCAAGCCAGTCGGAGTGGAATACCTCTCTAATGAATCTGACTGCCAGGAGTTCAGCGATCTCTTCGCCTATGGCCCAACGCCTCTCATCGTCAAAGCGATGCAGGCGCTGCTTGGCGGGCTTTGAGCCTGGGATGAGGTGCAGCGCATGCTCGGCGACCTCTTGCAGTATGCCCGGCATGTCAGAAGGCTTCCATGCAAAGACATCATGATTGGCGTGCAGGAAGTCGACGAGCTCACATTCCTATTTGGCCGGGAGTTGGGTCCTGATCCACACCATCTTGGTTGTGTTAGTGGGGTCAATCCCCACCACCTTGGTTTCCTTGAGTGGGTGGAAGGCCATCGAGGAGGTCAGTTTGTTGTAGTCCAGGACTGCTGGGGTCGATGACTCCCCAAGCCACAGGAGCTCGGACAAGTTGATGACCATAGTGGCGAGCTCAAAATGCTCGTGGTCACACATGAAGGCGTGCGAGAAGGAGCTACGCACAGTGATGACACTGTTCGGTCTCGGCATCTTCAGCTTGAGGTAGCTGTAGTTGGGGATAGCCATGAACTTGGCGTAGCTTGGCCACCCTAGGATGGCATGGTAGGACCCTAGGAAGTCCACCACCTCGAAGGTGAGAACCTCCGAGCGGAAGTTGGCTCGGTTGCCAAATGTGATGGGCAGGTCAATCTACCCGAGCGGGTATGCCTGTGCTCCCAGGATTACACCATGGAAGGGAGAGCCCGCTGGGTGAAGTTCTGACTAGGGGATGTGCATGGCGTCGAGGGTGTCGACGTAGAGGATGTTGAGGCCGTTGCCTTCGTCCATCAACACCTTGGTGAGGCACTTCTTGTGGATGATGGGGTCGACGACGAGCGGGTAGCGTCCTGGCCTGATGACATGGGAGGGATGGTTCCTCTAATCGAAGGTGATCAGAGATTTCGACCAGCTAAGGAAGGAGGGGACGGTCGTCTCAGCGGTACATGCCTCTCGGTAGCTTACCTTGTGCTGGCGCTTGGAGCAGATGGCGTTGGATCCCCCAAAGATCATGATGCATTCCTCAGGGTTGAGGATGCTATCCCTATCCTTGCCCACCGCGCCTCCTTTATTGGCAGCCGCCTCTTTGTCGTATCCTCCTTTCGACCCACTGGCCAGTCGCAGGAAACGTTTGAGGAGCTTGCAGTCCTTATAGAGGTGTTTGATGGGGTAGGCATGGTTGGCGCATGGGCTATCCATGAGCTTGTTGAAGTGGTCATGCAGGCCCTGCTAGGGCTGCTTGCCCATGCGATCAGCTGTGGTGACCAACACGGTGTTGTCCGGTCGGTGCTGATCCTTTTTGTTCTTCTTGCCCCTCTACGTTGAGGGGCCCTCGTCTTGGTCCTTGCACTTGGCCTTGCCTTTGTCCTAGCCTCCGTTGAAGACCGCTCTGACCGCCTCCTCACTGAAGGCGTGGTTTGTGGTGATGTCGAGCAGGTCACGGGTAGTACGGGGCTTTAGACACCCAAGCTTATGGATCAGGGACTCATAGGTTGTCCCAGAGAGGAATGCACTGATGACGTTCGTGTCGATGACATCAGGGAGGGAGTTGCATCATTGGGAGAACCTGCGGATGTAATCCCATAGGGACTTGCTGGGCTCCTGTTGGCAGCTCTTGAGGTCCCAGGAGTTACCAGGGCGGACATACGTCCCCTAGAAATTTCTGACAAAGATCCTCTTGAGGTTCGCCCAGTCACGGATGCTGTCGTGCGGGAGAAATTTGAGCCATGCTCGAACATGTTCCCCCCATGTAGATGGGGAGATATTGAATGATGAAATGGTCATCATCCACCCCTCCGGCTCGGTAGGCGAGCCAAAAATCTCCAAGCCATATACTAGGGTTTGTCTCCCCGATGTACTTGGCGAAGTTGGTGGGCGATCGGAAGCGCTGTGGGAACAACACTCTCTGGATGCGGTGGCCAAAGCCTCATGGTCCGGGCCATCTGGGCTAGGACTCCGGTCATACGGCCGGCAACCATGCCTAGGGCGTGTTTCACCGGTCCCCTCGATGGTCTAGCCGGGGCCCATGTCGCCTGCCCCCACCGCCGCCCAATAAACATCATCATCATGTCGGGCCTGATGTCGGTTGATGATGACGCTACGAGCGTCTAGGCTTGGATCGAGGCGTTCGCGTACCAGCGGTCGGTGTGGAGCAGGCGCCGTGTCGGACCACGACGCAGCCGTGGCCTCTTGTGCCACACTTGGTGGCTATAGCGGTGAGCGGATGGAGCAATCTGTCTGGTGCGCCCCCACTCCCCTATTGGGGAAGGAGGGTGTGAGTCAGAGTCATGATGCAGAGCTTTCTGCCTGTTGAATGGCGGCGGCTTCCACCAGCGCCCGGAGGTTCCGGTGGACCACCCGCTCCTAGGGGTCGACGGGCTCGGGAATGCCATGCAGAAGCATTGCTACAACGGCGATGTTCTGGCTAGCCTGAGCGAACTGTGGGGGGGGGTCATTCCCTTCATCCATGATGTCGCGCTAGACCTGGCAGGCGTGACCCCAGGAGCCACTCGCCAGGTTACGCACATGGGGCGTAATGTGCTGCACCGAGCGCGCCGGCACAGGTAGGGGCTGATTCTGCCACTGTTGTTGTAGCTCCTTGCTGTGCTCCTACACGAGCACGAGGGCATCCGTGCAAGGGTCTAGAGGGGTGTGAGTCTACAAGGACTCTACTACCACTGGCGGCTATCCCAGAGCGTTCGCCATAGCGCACTCCTGGGGATGGATGGTGGCTAGGTGACACGTCGCCGATGCTGGAGCCGTCACTCTCAACCTCGTCATCTAAGAGTTCGTAGAAATAGGTGGGAGCATAGCTCGCCATCCCCACGAATTCGGATGTGAAAGGGGGCAGCGCCAGCGTCCTTTAGAGCCCCTGAGCGTACGCGTCCATGGGGGACGTGAGGCCGTAAGGGGACCAGTCGCATGGTGGTTGCGGTGCGGACAATGCGGTCCCTCTGGATAATCGGCAGAAGATAGTAAATAGCGAGTAAATAACAGCATGTACATTACTCATAGTGGGGTTTGAGCAGAGCATTTGCTCAGAATGAAGCGCAGGCGCCTCGTCATTGAAGTCGTCGTGTGTGCCAGAGCCGATGGAGGGCGCCCCTCTGATGGGCACCGGAACAATTGTCTCCTCGCAGATGTGTAGTACATCGAGCCGGTCGGCGACGAAGTCTAGGCTTCCAAAGAGGAAGGCCTAGGATGGCTCAAAGATGGGTGGAACCCACGTCCCAATAGGTCAGAGTACGGGAAACTCCAACGAGCCAAAGCGAGTCGTATCGCTTGAGCCTGCCATGGCGAAGGTGGTGGAAAAGTGGGTCATCCGATGACCAAAAGTGTGAACGTACAGCGTCCTCCCCACGGACAGCGCCAACTATCGATGCAGAAAGTGACCAACATGTAAATATTTGTAGTTTTTCTATACATTGTGATCGGATGTGGCCTAGCACTCAATGACATAGGGTTTATACTGGTTTAGGCAACGTGCCCTACGTTCAGTTTGAGTCGGTTGGTGACTTTATTCCTGAGTCCAGTGCTCAAAGTTTGCTATGGGGTTACAAACGGAAGGGAGAAAGATGCGGGTGCAAGAGGTCCGGTCGGACCCTGGTCTGAAGGGCTGAGAGTGACAGGAGCTCCGCTATGTGCTAAGTGTTCGAGCGTGTGCTCGAGGTTTGAACCTAGTGGTCCTGTTGTGGTGTGTGAGTGAACTGATGTATCTCCCTTTTGGGAGAGAGCACATCCCCTTTATAGATGAAGGGGATGGCCTTACAAGCGAGAGAGGGAGAGAATACGCATGCTACTAAGTCTTGTTGCTCACGCCGTCGGGTACAAGATGATGGTAGGTGCCCATAACACTATTGTTGTCAGATGCATGTGGAAGGTTTTACCGTATTCACCATGTATGGTGGATGATGGCGCCCACAACACTGTTGATGTCTAGAGGCATGTGGGGGGAGCCTTACCGTGTTTGTCTGGTATGGGAGTTGATGGTGCCCACAACACTATAGGGCAAAATGTTGGCGCCCACAACACTGCTTGGGTTCTAGCATGCCTAGATGATTGCAGGGCGCCCTCTAGATATGTCATGTCGGTTACTATCCTGTAGATGTGTAGGGTATGGTCCTCAGTATCGTGGTTGACTTGAGTGCCCTGCCTTACTTGCTCCGTCCATTTTCCTGGTCCTCATCGAGCGGGCGTCCCCGGTCGGTTGGTTCTAGTTTGCTTTGACTACGCCAGTCGGAGAAGAGCTGTAAGCAGGGGTTCGGTGCATCCTCGGTCGGAGACACGGGTCGGAGTTGGAGGCGGTGTTTGGCCAGGCCTTCCGGTCGGAGAGGTGAGCTGGAGTCAGAAGCGAGCGTTGTTCCTCCTTGGCTAGGCCTTCCGGTCAGAGATGCAGGCCAGAGTAGGAAGCGAGCGTTGTTCCTCCTTAGCGAGGCCTTTCGGTCGGAGATTGAATCGCCCTTCTGGCCTGTCGTTTAGGTGTTTGGGCTAGCCTAGGAATTGCGCATTTGTTCACGACGTCATCTGCTGGGCCGAGCTTTTGTTGGGATGCTGGTCCGTGAGGGACCCTGGGTTCATGAACCCGACAGTCAGCGAAGTCTTGTCCGACTCCAAGACACGCTACCCCTAGATCCAGAAGCTCCTATACGCCATCCTGATCACTAAGAGGAAGCTGCGCCACTACTTCGACTCACACCAGGTGACCGTCGTGTCATCTTTCCCCCTCAGCGAGATTATCCAAAACCGGGAGGCCACGGGAGGGGGGGAATCACAAAATGGGCGCTCAAGCTGATGGATCAAGGCGTCACGTACACCCCATGAACGGCCATCAAGTCTCAGGTATTGGCTGACTTTGTGACCGAATGGACCGAGATCCAGATGCCGCCGTCGGCCGTCGATCAGGAGTGCTAGACGATGTACTTTGACAGATCACTGATGAAGAAGGGCGCCGGGGTTAGGCTAGTTTTTGTTTCCCCCCTCAGGGTAGGTACGCAATCCGCATCCACTTTCCGGTTTCAAATAATGTGGCTGAGTACGAGGCACTAGTCAATGGCTTGCGCATCGCCATTGAGTTGGGCATCCGATGGCTTGATGTCCGAGGCGACTCACAACTGGTCGTCGACCAGGTCATGAAAGAGTCAAACTACCACAACACCAAGATGGTTGCGTATCGTCATGAGGTTCGACAGTTGGAGGACAAGTTCGACGGCCTCGAGCTCAACCATATCCCAAGGCGGCTCAACAAAGCAGCCGACATGCTAGCGAAGATGGCATCAAGCCAAGAGCCGGTCCCCACCGGCATCTTCACTAACGACCTGCACAAGCCCTCTGTCTGATACGAGGAACCAGAATAGGCCGGCAACAAGCCACCAGTTCTAGGCTCGGGGGCTGACCGACCCTCAGTTCCATCCGACCCTGAGGTCACGGAACTCGTCAAAGACCCAGTGGCGGAGCCCGGCCCTCCAACCGACTAGAGAACACCTTATCTCGATTGCCTCCTCCACGAGGTGCTCCCTACCGGTAAGACGGAGGCCCGACGGCTCGCGCGTCGTACCAAGTCCTTCGTTGTCATCAAAGGGGAGATCTACAAGCACAGCCACACCAGAATCCTACAGCGTTGCATCCCCATAGAGCAAGGGAAGGACCTGCTGGAAGACATCCATTGAGGGGTCTGCGGACATCACGTCGCACCTAGAACCTTGGTCAGAAATGCATTTCGACAAGGTTTCTACTAGCCAACCGCAGTGGCCGATGCCGAGCAGGTCGTACGCACCTGCAAAGGATGTCAGTACTATGCTCGACAAACTCACCTGCCAGCCCAAGCACTCTAGACAATCCCCATCATGTAGCCATTCGCGGTCTTGGGGCTCGAACTAGTAGGGCCCCTCAAGAGGGCGCCCGGGGGCTTTACGCACTTACTTGTCGCCGTGGACAAGTTCACGAAGTGGATAGAGGCTCGGCCGATCACCCTGATCAAATCCAAGCAGGCCGTGTTGTTCTTCACGGACATCGTCCATTGCCTTGGAGTCCCGAACTCCATCATCACGGACAACGGCAGAGCTTGAAAGGAAAAACAATGTTTCGGGTGGTTAGTTAACTTGTTACTCCGTGACAAATTTATGTGTAAGGAAATAATACAGTCATCAGGATAACCAACTGATTTACAACGTTCCTAATGGATAAACAGATTCATAAACTGCACGTCTGCACCTTGAATGCTTTGCAAGGGCTCTGAGACTAAGATGGCTATGGTTTCAATGGAAGCACAGGGATAGGGCATGGAAGTTGGAACGACCTTGATCTGCCTGTCGATAGTAGAGACAAGGACCTTTTCGCCGCATCAACAGAGGTAATAATAGGGGATGGAAATATGGCCCAGTTCTGGCAATCGTCATGGGTCGATGGAAGAACGCCAAAAAAACATCGCACCAACTTTGTACAAGAAGGCGAAAAGGAAGAACCTGTCAGTAAGAAAGGCTTTACAAGATAACCCATGGATCTCTCGTATAACCCCATTAAGTACAGCACAGGAAATAAGAGAATACGTCATGCTATGAGAGGCTATAGGGCAAACTCAACTCCACGAGGACAGGGAAGACAATATCCGGTGGTGATGGACGGTAGATGGGGAATACACAGCAAAGAGTGCTTATGGCATTCAATTCCAAGGATCATTTAGCGAATTGAGAATACTGCTGATTTAGAAAGCAAAGGTGGAGCCCAAATGCAAATTTTTCGCGTGGACGTTGTTACACAAGAAAATTCTAACAGCCAACAACTTGATCAAGCGCAATTGGTCGAATGAACCGACTTGTAAGGCGTGCAGTATCTATCCGGAACGCCAATACATCTTTGTAAGGATTGTGTTTTCACAAAGGAAGTTTTGTCAGTTTTAAAACAATGGCTTGGATTATCATTACTGGACACGGTGCCGATGGAGGGATCCATTCACAATTAATTGTGAAAATGCCGCGCAAAAATTGATAAAGATCGTAGATGGATATTTGATGGAATAATGATTTACCTATGGTGGAATGTGTGGATGGAGCTCAACCGAAGAATTTTTCAGGACACATTGATGCAACCTAAGACAAGTAGCTTTTCTTTGCAAGGAATAGCACCAGTTGGCGATGAGGAATCATGGGGGGACCCAGCAGCATCAACAATCTTAGCTATAGTTGTGTTCCTTGGTCAGGTTTTGATCAGGGTGTGTGTTCTGCTTCAGAGAAAGCTCTCTTTATTTTTAGTCGCTGGACAGGGGGAATAGGTCAAGGAGGTGGCCTGAGGGTCAAGTTAGAGTGTTGCTTAGTGGCCTATTCCCTCTTTTAATTCTTTTATAATTCTGTTTTCGTTTTTTGTCGTCTAATAAAAATCGCAAAGTTCTTGTCGCCTTTTAAAAAAAATATTCATAATCTGCGACCTGAGTCAATCAACAAGACCTGCGGACAAAATTAGCGGCCGAGGCTGCGATGCGATTCACAGTTCGGAATCCGGAATTCTCTGAATGGCATGTGCGGAGAAGCTTCAGATAGCATGCGTGGAATTCTCTGTGTTCGGCTGGCTGGTTGCCGGCTGGCCAGCCACCTCACAAAAATACTATTCACGTCCTGCCAGAACAGTATTTTTCTCTCACAACAATCAGTCGAAACAGTATTTTTCAGTCCTGCCGAACAGGCCCGATTCCTGAATCCTGATTCCTGAATGCCTTGCCATTGGGAGGTGGGCAAGGCAACAAATGGACGAGCAAGTTCAAGGCATAGCCGCGTAGGGGAATTCGTCTGGTGGAACCCGAACCCAACTGCATTTGCAATCCATCGGACTCCCTCCATCCCAAATTGTAAGTCATTCCAAGAATCTTGAGAGTCAAAGCTTTTCAAGTTTAACCAAAATTATAAAAAAAATTACAAAGATTTATGACATCAAATAGATATACTATAAAAATATAATTAACAAAGAATCTATTGATACTTAGTTGGTATCATAAATGTTATTATCCTATTATATAAACTTGGTCAAACTTAAGATGTTTTGACTCTCCAAGATTTTTGGAACGTACGATTTGGGACGGAGGGAGTATATATGCGTAATGCTTAATGCGTAATGCGTGGGTGCATCAGCGTCAGAATCTGTTGGTGCACAGATACCAGAATCTGTCCGGTTCGAACCCGGGAAAGCGACCGGCGTCAGAATCCATGGGACGAGGAAGATTCCAGGCCTGCTTCACGACCACGGTGGGCCCGGCTGTCAGATGGCCGGAGCGGCATCGGTTTATAAAGAGGCAAAACCCGTCGCCGTCAACGTCTGCTCGACGAGTCCACGAGGGTAGGTTGTGACTCGGACAACACCAAAACCTCCGCCCGCCATGGCGTCGTCGTCCGCCGCCGCCGAAGCTGCCGATCCCCGGCCGCCGCAACATACTCATCACCAGCGCCTTACCCTACGTGAACAACGTCCCGCACCTCGGGAACATCATCGGATGTGAGCGTCCCTCCCTCCCTCCCTTTCCCGCGCCGCCGCCCCGCCTTCCCCGCTCCCCGAATTATCCCCTCGCCCCTTCGCCGTTCGTCTCACGGGCGTTTAATTCGGACTGTGCAGGCGTGCTGAGCGCCGACGTGTTCGCGCGCTACTGCAGGCTGCGCGGGTACAACGCGCTCTACATATGCGGGACGGACGAGTACGGTACGGCCACGGAGACCAAGGCCATGGAGGAGAAGTGCTCGCCCAAGGAGATCTGTGACAAGTGAGTCAGCAGGCCCTTAACCTGAAAACCCTGCCTTTCAGTGCGGCCGGGCGGCGCTTCTCTTCTAGTTGGAAATTTGATCAATCGTTGGGTAATTTGGGGGGAAAGATATTCGATTTGGTGATATATGGTTATGCACGAGCTGTTCGATTTGGGGATTTTGTACATGGCGAACTTGCGAGGCGAGGTGAACTGCCTGGTGCAGCCGAACCTTCTGCGTTTTGACGTTCCTCGCTGCTTGAGTGTGGCTCGCAGTGGTATTTCGTACTCGTAGGGTAGTAGGGTGCTGCTGCGTTCAATACTATAGTTAAGTTATTTTTTTCAGCTTTTTGACGTTCCTCACTGCCTTGAGTGTCACTTGCTGCGTTTGCTTTCTTTAACTTATTGATCTTAATTTCGGTTAGACGTTGTTATTCCTAAATCACATTGAACATGAGTGTCCATGCTGCAATAGTGAATCAAGTGATTTGGTTTTTGCAATAGTTGACTGATGACTTAATCGTAATCCTGCCAGTTCTGTGCATTATATCTTCATTGGCTATAATTTGATTAGAACTCGATTATCATATCTTGTTTATAAGCATTTGACCTTTTCTTAAAACCACTGATTTTTACTTTGTCTTTATTGTATACATGAAGTATTCTGTTCATGTAGTAGATACATTGCTTGTTGAGATGCATATATTAAATAAAAAACACTTTTTTCTTTCTTTCCTTTTTGAAACACGTGTATGCACCTATAAGTACCTTGGAGACACTAGGCTAAAATCTTGACGTTGACGAAATCACCACATGCATCTACTAATTATTAGTGGCAAAAAAACGTGAGCTACCATTTAAGGTCGGAGACTTGCAGCAGCAGCAACAATAACAACAACGTAGCCTTTCAGTCCCAAGCAAGTTGGGTAGGCTAGAGTTGAAACCCACCAAGAGCTCCAAGTCACGGTTCAGGCACTTCAATAGCTGCTTTCTAAGCACTCCTATTCAAACATAGATCTCTAGGTATATCCCAAGCTTTCAAATATCTTTTTATTGTCCTTCCCCCATGTCAATTTCGATCTTCCTCTACCTCTCCTGAAGGTTATTAGCTTGGCTTAGGACTCCACAATGCACTGGTGCCTCTGGAGGTCTGCTTTGGACATGGCCAAACCACCTCAACCGATATTAGACAAGTTTTTCTTCAATTGGTGCTACCCCTATACGATCACGTATATCGTCATTCCGAAGTCGGTCCATTCTTGTGTGACCACAAATTCCATCGCAACATACGCATTTCAGCAACACTCAGTTGTTTTAATATCCTTTTTTTAAGGTCGGAGACTTGAACCTTCTTTTTTTTTGAACAAAGGAGACTTGAACCTTCCACCACCAGGAACCTAACTAATTGTACTTGGGGAAACAAAGCTTTCTTCAAATAAACCTTTCCTTGCTGATGAAAACTGCAGGTACCATGCTATCCACAGCGAGGTTTACAAGTGGTTTGACATAAAATTTGACAAATTTGGGCGTACGTCCTCTCCTCAGCAGACAGAAATCTGCCAAGCAATTTTCCATAAATTGATGGAAAACAATTGGCTGACAGAAAACACCATGCAGCAGGTACAGATTGTTTGTGGTATTGTACTTGTGTATTCAGATACGTATGTATATCTGTTGTGCAATAATTTTTTCTGCTTTGCAGCTTTACTGTGATACATGTCAAAGGTTTTTGGCCGACAGGCTTGTAGAAGGAACATGCCCTATAGAAGGGTGTACTAATAAAGCTGCGAGAGGTGATCAATGTGACAACTGCAGCCATATGCTGAATCCAACTGAACTAATCGATCCAAAGTGTAAGGTAAGCATATCCAGTACTTAGTGTACACTGTCATTTTTCTGTCTGTATTTTTATCATTTTGATCGAATTGTATAAGACGACATTAAAATGTGAGCAATGAATATCCTTTTGGCATTGTGTTTTCCTTGTAGGTCTGTAAGAATACTCCCCATATTCGTGAAACAGATCACTTATTCTTGGATCTCCCTCTATTAGAAGACAAGTTGGTGAACTATATTAATGATACTTCAGTAGCTGGTATGTGGAGTCAAAATGCCATTCAAGCTACAAATGCATGGTTAAAGGAAGGACTAAAGTCACGCTGTATCACAAGAGATCTTAAATGGGGAGTTCCTGTTCCAATCGAGAAGTATAAAGATAAGGTTCAGCCATATCACTTCTGAAGAAAGTCTACAGTTATGAATTTATCTGATTTCCCATTTTGATTATTTTCAGGTTTTCTATGTCTGGTTCGATGCACCGATTGGCTATGTGTCCATCACAGCATCTTATACACCTGAGTGGGAGAAGTGGTGGAAGAATCCTGATAATGTGGAATTATTTCAGTTCATGGGCAAAGATAATGTACCATTTCATACGGTATGATGTCTAAAAAATGCGAACATTTCCTTGAGTCATTAGAGATTGATTTATCATCACTACATGATTATGAGCAATTGGCATTCTTGTGCTCTTTTTTGGATACTGTTTCCATAGCTCCAAGTTCTATTTATCTGTAGGAAGTCACTACTCCTTGACAGCAATACTTTCTAGGAACAGTAATATTTCCATACTATGTTTGTGGCACTTGTGAACTGTCATTTCTTGCAAGCACTCCTTTTTATGAAGTGCTTATTGATTGGAAGGTGCTTTCAGATCATGTTTCCTTCAACACTGCTAGGAACTGGTGAAAATTGGACAATGATGAAGACCATTAGTGTCACTGAATATCTAAACTATGAAGGAGGTACATGCTATGGTTGCTACGGTTTTCTATTTGTTATTTTCGGATTAGTATGCAGTTCATTTCATCATGTGAGCTATCAACATTTGCTAAAAACAAGGCTTCTTTAATTGAACTGGGTTCTGTCAAGTATTGGAAGATATGTTTGGCCATTTCCTCAATGTTGATCTTGCACTGCTGGAGAATTAATGAATCAAATTGTACAGTTCATGCCAGTTGTTGTCTTCAGACATGTTTAATGAACTTCAAATTTATATATCATGCCTGATAAAATATGCTTTATAAATGGTTTCTCTTGAATGTGTTTGGTATATTGGTGTTGCCTACAGTCTGCCATTTCCTTTGAATTTTGTTTGTGCTTAAAAACATTTTGCAGTGTGTACATATATTTCCTACAAATAACTAAATACTCCTTGCCCCTGTAGGAAAATTCTCCAAGAGTAAGGGTATCGGAGTTTTTGGTAATGATGCCAAGGATACGAATATTCCTCCTGAAGTGTGGCGATACTACCTGCTTATGAATCGACCTGAGGTTTCCAAAACTTGTCCAGTGATATTTGATTTATGACATTTTACGTAGTTTAACAAACACATTTGATCTGATTTACATAGGCGTCAGATACACTCTTTACATGGACCGATTTGCAAGCCAAATTGAACAGTGAGTTGTTAAACAACTTGGGAAACTTCATCAATCGTGTGCTAAGCTTTATTGCAAAACCAGCGGGTTAGTCAGTCTTACATCAAATATAATACCATCTGAGAATTTTATTGATATGTTAATCATTTATGATCAATAACCGCTCCTCTTGCCTTACTCACTTTTTTGAGATTTCATTTTGTTGTTATTTCTGTAGGAGCTGGATATGATTCAATTATACCTGACGCTCCTGGTGCTGTGTCACATCCATCGACAAGTGACATTGCAGAAAAAGTCAGTAAATCTGTTGAACAATATCTTGATGCAATGGAAAAGGTAAATGACGCTCTCGTGCACTATGTGAAGCGGCAGAACCCCAGCACGGCATGCGCCAAGTCGGCTGCTAGTTTTTTTTAACATTGTATTGATCTTCTTATGACAGGTTAAGCTAAAACAAGGACTGAAGAGTGCAATGGGCATCTCTACTGATGGAAATCGCTATTTGCAAGTAATTCCTTTTTCCTTTCTTTCATTTACCTCATTTTTCTGTAGTAAATCTTAATTTGTTTTTGCTTTGCTAAAATTAATGTAGGACAGTGAATTTTGGAAACTTTATAAGGACAATCCAGCAAACTGTGCGATTGTGATGAAAACTTCAGTTGGTCTTGTCTATCTCCTTGCCTGTTTGCTGGAGCCTTTCATGCCTTCCTTCTCAAAAGAAGTATGGTCCTAATTGTTATTGAGTGTTGAGTTTCTTCGAATAGCATTCTCTTGCCCCCAAATCTCACTATGTGGTATATTCTATAAGGTGCTACGTCAATTAAACCTGTCCCCAGAAGAAACTCTTTCTTTCAGTGAAGAAAAGGGCGAAAAGTGCGAAGGCAAAAACCCCTTGGGATCTTGTACCAGCAGGGCACAAAATAGGGAGGCCTGTACCTCTGTTTGAGGAATTGGTGCGTCTTTCATTTAGAATATTTTTGTTTGTTGGCCATAAGTTTACACCCCATAACTTGAACTCATTGCAGAAAGATGAAAAGGTGAGTAAGCATAGGGAAACATATGCAGGCAGTCAAGCTGAGAGGAGCTCAAAAGCAGTGGCTGACGCTGAAGCCACAAAAATTGCTAACCAGCTCAACAGCAGTAGCATTATCTGGTAAATGTTTAGACAATTTATTCTTCAAATTTTGCTAGAATCCCAGAACACAACGCAGAACTGTCTTTTCTGCTACACATTTTGGAACAAAGAGAAAAATTCATGTTGGTCAACTTACGGAAACGTTATCTAGAGATCAAGCACTTGTCCAGTTGGCAGGTGTGCTTTCAAGCACCATGCTCACCTGGGCTCAAACCCGGATGCCCACTGCTTCTTAATCTGAGCTAGAGCTCCTAGTGTAATTTTGGAAGACAATAACAGAAGTAGAGCATGCAAGTGTCAGCTTCATGGTAGATTTCAACCTTTCTGTCCTGTTTGAAATGCTACGAGTCTTCTTTGAATTATTTTCTGCGAACCTATTTCAGATTGCAGCAAGTAATTGTCTATGTTTTCTCATTTTTATTATCCAGGAGGCTCAAAAAAGGAACAAAAGAAAAAGTCTGGTAACTCAAAATCAAAGGTGGCAGAGGCAGAATTATCTGTTGCAAAGTTGGAGATTCGAGTGGGGCTTATCAGAAAAGCAGAGAAGCACCCAGATGCTGATTCACTGTACGTAGAGGAAATCGATGTTGGAGAGGAGGCTCCAAGAACGGTGGTTAGTGGCCTTGTCAAATACATTCCTCTTGAAGAAATGCAGGTTGGTCTTTCCAGACATGATTTGGTTTTGCAGATATTTCCTTGCAAAAATGCCTTGCTTGTTATCACTGACTTGTGATATCTGCTATGAATGGGCAGAACCGGAAAGTCTGTGTTCTCTGCAATTTGAAACCAGTGGTGATGCGTGGTATAAAATCACATGCCATGGTTTTGGCTGCTTCTAATGAGGACCATACTAGGGTAAGGCATCCAATACCCTCACACATTTGATAAAAGTTACACTTTGAAATTTGAAGTGCACAATCATAAAGCAGTACAAGGAAGTCATTTTGATGCAAAAATAGTGCCTAACATGCGCAATTTAGGTTGAGTTGGTTGAGCCACCAGCGGATGCTGCCGTGGGGGAGAGGGTGACCTTTGCTGGGCACTCCGGTGAGCCTGAGGCTTCTCTCAGTGGCAAGAGCAAGGTCTGGGAGAAGCTAGCCGCTGACCTGCATAGCAGTGGCGAGCTTGTGGCCTGCTACAAAGATGTCCCTTTCATGACTTCGGCTGGAGTGTGCAAGGTGAAGACAATAGCAAATGGGGAAATCCGCTAGACGCGATGCGAAAACGTAGCTTGACCCAAGTATCGTCTGATGTCATTGAAATACTTGCTGATTGCTTTTTGTTGTAAATTTTCTCCTTGGATTTTAATATTTTGTGTTTTAAAAAATGGCAATAGAGAAAATGACGGTGTTTAATTAATTTTGTGGTGGCCTAAAGGGCTGAGAGCCTGAGACTGATTAGTGAACGTGGCGCAGTAGTATGGCGATTAAAACTGCTCGATGTTGTTATTGCGATCACCGATGTCATTTTAATGCGATATACTCCCTCCATCCCCAATAGAATGCAATTCTAAAACAGTATCATGTTTTAGTATACCTAGTTTGACTAATTATAGATAAAAAAGTATAAATATTTATAATATCAAATAAACACCATTAGATTAATTATGAAATGTATTTTCATAACAAATTGATTTGAAGCCATAAATGTGAATAATGTTTACTAGAAATTTAGTCAAACATAAAGTACTTTAACCGGCACGCATACCATTCTTTTGGGGACTCTGTATACAAAAAAAGCATTGACCCGCCACCGCCAATTACCAAACAAAGGTTGAGAAAAAAAATGAAAATAGTAGAGATGGGCCGCCATTGAATGTACGAGGCCATTGTCGAGGAGCCCTACAAACTGATGAGTTAGGCCCTGCAAACTGATAGGCCGCCATGGAATGTACGAGGCCCAGCAAACAAGGGTTGAGTTAGGCCGCCATGGTAGTAGCAGTAGTACCGATTCAATCCGAGAGGCACTTCGGTTGGGCCA
Organism: Miscanthus floridulus; assembly: GCF_019320115.1. Taxonomy (NCBI): domain Eukaryota; kingdom Viridiplantae; phylum Streptophyta; class Magnoliopsida; order Poales; family Poaceae; genus Miscanthus; species Miscanthus floridulus. The sequence goes on along the minus strand of NC_089586.1, from coordinate 115,466,353 downwards.
TGGGCACCGGCGCTTGTAGCTCACAGTTTTTCTTTTAACCTTGATTTATTTTTTTCAAAACACACACACACAAAAAAAAAGCGTGATCTCGCCTGAACCCTGAATTAATTATGTACTGTCTTCTTTCTTACTGCGGCAAGTTAAACTGCATTTAGCAGTACAGGTATATGATTCTTTCTGAATATTTAAGACCAGAACGCGACAGACCAAAAAGGGATGTTAATCAGACCTTGGACGAATTAGTACAGCACTAGTTATTTGCGATGCGTGGCACATTTGTCAGGAGCCTACTCGTGCCAACAGCTCAGCTGTGTCTGTGTGCTTCCGACTGACAGTGACAGAGCACCAACACCCCCTGCACCGTGGAAAAGAGTGTAGCATCAGTCGGCGGCGGCAAGCACGTGGCAGCCCAGGTGCGCAGACGGACGGCGCGATGAAACAGCAGTATCGTGATGCGCGAGGCATGTGCTGTGTTATTCGTGTGAGATCAAACCCCCGGGCCCCGGGAACGCACGAGGCTGAATCAACCAAAACCCCCGCCTCGCGCGCCCACCGCTTCGACGCACGGGGATCGGGCCCGGCCGCGGCACCTCAAGCTGCACTGCTGCAGCCTCAGCCGCTGATTGGGAGATGCGTGCGGTGCGAGGCTGGCTTCCTGGCTGTGGCCTGTGGAGCGGGGGGACGCCCAGTCCCAGACACGGAACATGGCGAGCGGAGCAGGGGTTGGTTGGGTTGTGCTTGTGCCAACCGCGGAGATCAACATGAGAAAAGCGTCCAGACTCCAGCAGATGCCATGCGCCCACCCTGCTGCTGCGATCCAATCCAGGCTCCTCCGCTCCACCCCACACGGCCACACCATCTGCTCCTGCCCAACGTGGCAGACTGGCAGGCAGTGTGCCAGTGCCCGGTGCCCCCAGCTCCAGCTCCGTTATGGCAGCACGCCGTGTCGTGTTGCACGAAGGAGCTCCCTTCCGCCCGAACCGAACGCTCCCTTTTTCGCCGCTTATGGTCCGTGCGTCGTCAGGTTGCCGATCCCCAAAGCCAAACGACAGCTATCTCGAGCGCGGCAAGACGCCAAAGACTGCGGCGCTGTGCTGGCCCGACCGGGACGCCACGAAAGCGAAGGGCCCCCCTCGCAGCGGTTGGTGCCGAAGCAGCCAACACGATGGTCGATGGATGGCACAACGAGTCACCGAGACGAGACCCCCTTGAGTCGACGACGACGACCCGTTCAGCTCCCCTCTCATTTCGCCGTGGACGCCGCCGGCGCTCGCCCCCCTGATAAGCTGCTGATACCACTACGTCGCCGCTGGGTCGGCTACTACCCGTGGACGTCGGCGCTGGGTCGCCTTCTCCACTCCACACGCCTTGTCCCCCCGTTCGTCCCATCAGTGTCTCGCGGTCACCTTCAGAAATGAAAACGTCTCTGCTTTCCGTGACGGGGGTGATCGCAACCCCGATAGATGCTCGGACGGCGAGGGGCGAGGCCCCCCATCCAAATACTCTCATCCGCAGGCGGCACAGATTTTTTTTTCTTTTCTAACCGACGAGCACCGCTACCGCGACGAGATTATCGGCTCAATTAGATGGCTAACACGGCCCCATCACGCCACATGTTGGTGGCTCTTTATTACTAAAACACAAGCTTTTCTAGACGACGACGCCGTCCAGGAGGCGAGATGGAATCTTGGCTGTTTATGAGTGGGGGGCTGTACAAAGACAAAAGGTGCTCCCGTGTCCAATCACGGCCAAGACAGAACTGCTTTTGTAATGCTAATGCAGGAACACTAGTACATGGCATCGGTTTAATCAGGGCCCTATCAACATGGATGCCAGGCTCAGGAAGACCACAGCAGAGATACCGGTAACAAAGGTTTATATGTCCTTTCGTTAAAAGTTTATCTGTCCTTGAGATGAGATTTCATGTGTAAGAAATGTCAAATCCCCATGCATGACAACATGTGCTTATATTAGTTTAATCGTAGCAAGCAGGTGGCATGGTTTACGAGTATTTTTATGGCATGTACTAAGAGCAAGTATAATAGCAGGCTGTAAGCCGACTAAATGCTGAGGTGGAGGAGAGAGGGGAGGAGAGAGAGGAGAAGCGGACTGTAAGCTTACAGCCGGCTTGGGCACAAGAACCAAGAAAATCTGTGAGAGAGACAAGTGGACCATGTATTAACGGTAAAGAGCCATCTACTGTATGAGTGGGCTAAGAGAAGGCTGCAAGGAACCTTACGGTCAACAAGCCGGCTGTATTATTAGCCTTGCTCTAAGCGCGAGGGATTAAGATGCCTCGCTGTTCTAGGGCAAACCATTTCATGATGGGAGGGTGAGGGACGCATCGACCTTGCAAAACAGTAAAAAGTAACCGGTGAGAGCGATAGCACAGAGGGAGTGGCGGTGGCGGCCAAAGACACTTCTCTTTTGAGAGAGGATTGGATCGAGCAGAGAAGAAAATCCTCTTTTTACCAGCGCACATTTCTATTCAGTGTTCATCTAGACACTGTTGAGCAACAACTTTCAGTTCCTGTTGTTCCATCTCCACGAGACCACATCACCACAAGCTAGCTTTTCCAGATATATTCGACGAAAAGACCTTTCACCATACTAAGTTATGCCTGTGGCTACAGAGAGTGCATGCAAAGCCAATCAGATATCCGTTTCTCTCACACTACTCACCCTCCTCTAAAGTCTAAACTGAAATTCACCGTGCCAACATAAAAAACCTAGATAAATCGGTGAAATTTACCAAACAAGATTGTTTGATCGTCAAATTTGCTAGAGGACATCCATTTCTCCATCGATTGCGCTGTCAACACCCACCTATAGAATATCTAGTAAATGCTTACTATAATACGCAAGCTAGTGAGCTACGGAACAAGAATGGAAAACAGATTTGCCAGGGCCAACCGTTTGCATGCTTCACTGAAAGCTGTCCATTTTCCGTGTAATGAATGTGAAAAGTTGCCACCACTCTTGTTCAGTTTTCCTGTTTGTGCATGTCTGAAAAAGATGAAAGGGGGAGCGAGAAAGTTGCATCTGTCTCATGTTGGTATTGCGCAAGTGGAAGACCTGTTTAACATGTTCTAAGCTTTCCAGGCGCACTGATCTATACTTAATTTGGTGTTAACCAAAGTACCCTGTGTTTGTTCTGAAGCAACACTGCGTGCTGCCATGCATGTTTCATTCACAGACCACTAGCCAATCATTTAGGGACATGTTACGTTTTGTTTTAAACAAAGGATTCAGTGGCATGATTTATACTACTCCTAGATGCTATCTGTTGACTCGCAATTGGAAGCTGAATGCTATATAGGCTGCATCTACATGCGACTGGCCAACTGCTGGTCATGGTTTCTTTGTTTTCTACAGACCTGAACCTACAGAACACTTTCAGGAACTGTTACATTCATTAATTCACTAGCAGTTTCAGCTTCACTCTGAACTGATCACAGTTAATCATGCGAAAATGCATACAGTAAATTTTAAAACTCCAATTTGGTAACACCTGATTTGACATAGGCACTGTGCCATAAAAAGAGTACTTGCCTCTATGCACTTATTTCTCCCACAACTCTATTGATCTTCTCTCCAACGCCACGAGTGATTGGGATTAACAATATTAATTACCCAATTTTACCATACCATGCATGCATACACTTTCTCACCATAACCATAGCTAGGAATATAATTCACCATTACAGGCTTACACTTACAACAACGTTGCGCAAAAGAAAATTACGGCACGATTTTTTGTTTGGCACAAGATTTGATTTGACGGCCGATCCCCGCGGGAAGATTGTTCTGCTAGTTCCACATCCACCAGCTGATCTGGCCGGCGTCCTCGTCCTCGTCCGCGTGGTGGTGGGTGTGTCCGGCGAAGAACGCGGCGGCGGCGGCGGCTTCTTCTTCGGCGTAGTAGCTGCATCCCTCGTCGCTGCCGGCGCCGTCGTCATCCGACTGGATCCCTCCCACGCCGTGGTTTACTGGACCCATCCCGCAGTCGTGGTAGTGGTGGTCCTCGCCACCGGGGAAGTAGGACTCCACGCTGCTATCAACGGCCGCAGCGAACCGGCCGCCGGCGCCGTACAACTGCGCGTCCGTGTCCACCACCGCGCTCCCGCCGCTGCCAGTGCTCAGCCTGTCCTCGGATTTCACCTGCTGCACCTCGAACGCCGCTTCCTCCTCCGCCGCCGGCTCTGTTGTTGGCTCCTTGACGTCATCGGCCAAGGAAGCCTTGACGTCGTCCACCGCCGGCAACGCCGCGGCGTCGGTGGCAGCGCTGGCGCCGCCCTCCGTTGCCTCCTTCTCTTGCAGCTTCTCGGTCAACGACACCACCTGAATGAAACCACAACACGTACAGATCGCCGAATCTTCATCAGTAACGTACTTGGAGACCGCCATGGAAGAAATCTCTGCTGGGTTGCTAAGGGCGATCGAGAGGATATACCTGTGAGCGGAGGCGGTGGTTGTCCTGGAGGAGGACGTCGTGGTCGGCTCGGAGAGCGTCGAAGGATGCCTTGAGGCGGTCGAAGTCGCGCTCGAGCTGCTTGGTCTTCCACCGGGCGCGGCGGTTCTGGAACCAGACGGCCACCTGGCGGGGCTGCAGGCCCAGCTTGCGCGCCAGCTCCGTCTTGCGCTCCGGCTCCAGCTTGTTCTCCTCCGCGAAGCTCCTCTCCAGCAGATGCACCTGCACGTGCGCGCGCCAGGTCAGGCCACGCCATGCCTCTACGTGTTGCCTTGTAGCTAGGTGGCAAGAGTAGTTGACTACCTGCTCCGGGGTGAGGCGGCGCTTCTTCTCCGGCAGCTGCTCGTCGTAGTACTCCTCCTCGAGGAGCTCGTCGGGCGAGGTGAAGAAGGGCCGTTTTACGCCGCGCCCTTCTTCAAGGCCAAGCAGCATCGGTCTCCCGCCTTCATCACTCCCACATGGCAACCCCAATCAGTACACGAGAATTCCAAGCGAAGATCGAAATCGAAGGAAGCACCACGTACGAACGAAGACGCAAAACAAAGAGATTTGGATGGGACTAATACCTTGATGGAACAAGCCGCCACCGCCGACAGGACCACCGGCTGCGCCGCAGTCCAGGAAAAGCATATGCCCGGCGCCGGAGCCGGCCGCGTTGAAGATGAGCCGTCCGGACTCCATGGATCAATGCAAGATCGAGGCAAAAGCTTGGAGATTCTTTGCCTGAATTATTACTTAATCGGGAGTGGATGAAGACTAATAATATCTATATGGCTGGCGTCGACGTATGTACAGAAGCTAGCGAGCTAGCTAGCTGCCGACGACGACGGTGAGGGGTGGGATCTATAAGAAGCAGGAGGAGGAGGCGAGCATGGCGGCGATCTTGTGGCGGAAGAAGCTGGTGCTCCACAGAAGCCTCGCCGGAGTTTCCATCGGAATCAACCAAAATCCCATCATGCACGCCCCAGCCCCCGAGCGTCTGCGGGATCTCCTCAGCCGTGCGGAGGAGATCGACGGAGCAACTCGCCGGAAACAGCTAGCCTCTAGTCGGCCGGAGAAACTCTGGCGAGTCTCCGGAGCGGGACAGTTCGGCTACGCTAGCTACGCTACGGCGGCCAGATCGGAGTAGGTTGGTGGTGGACGACGGAGTTGCGAAAAGGAAAAACCTCTTTGTTCTACTTTTATATCGACGAGGAAAATGCTTTAATATTCGATAATATTTTTTGCTTTGAAGGACTCTGGAACTAAAGTTTGAAGAAATGGAGAGGGACCTTCTTATAGGCGCCGGGGCAAGCTGGGTTGACGATTTTGCCCCTTGGTAGCAGCGGTTGGTGGCCGGCGCGGGAGACGAACGGTGTTAGCGAGTTTTTTTTTTCTTTGAAAAATGGAAAAGCCTGATTCCATTTGCGGTAGGCCCGGCTGAGGAGAGGATCACCCATCTCATCTCATCTTTTGCGCGGAAAGGTGAGGCCTTGTTTAAATTAAAGTTTGGGGTCTCAGGTCGTACGGGGGTGTTAGGATAAAAATCAAAAAATAAATTACAGAATCCGTCAGTAATTCACGAGATAAATTCATTAAACCTAATTAATCCATCATTAACATATGTGTCACTGAAGCACCACGTTGTCAAATCATGAACTAATTAGACTTAAAAGATTTGTCTTGCAAATTAGTACTCCCTCCGGTTTTGATTTTAAGGTCGTTTAGGACAAGGTTTAGCATACCAAGGTGTAATTAATTTGGGTCTATTCTTCCATGTTTGCCCTTATTAAATAACCCTCGGAGTTGTTTCAATACAACAACCTCTCTCCACCCTAGTGGCTATTGCATTTATTCTGGAGTCTCGAGGTCGCGGGTTCGATTCATGAGTTGTGCTGGTTTTTTGTGATTTTTGGCGTTTTTGCATCCGTCTATTCAAAGAGGAGCAGGGAAGACGAGAGGGCTGCGCCGGCGCATGCAGTTTAATTGCCGCCTCGAGAGTTAGCGAGTCCAGCCTCGGGACCGAGCACGCGTGAGGGCAGAATAGTCCACAATGGACGGAAACGCTGATGAACGACCTCTATTTTGAAATCGCAACAATCTCCAGAACGACTTTAAAATCAAAACCGGAAGGAGTAGCCTATATTTAATACTTCATGCATATGTCAAACATTCCATGAGATATGAAGTAAACAGTAGAGAAACGAACTAAACAAAGCCTCATTAGCCCACCTGGGGACAAAGGCATGGTCAGAACTCACTCAGGATCTTCTGTCAAAGGACCATCAACGCTGTATGCTGAGGTCAGCTTGGATTGAAAAATTACTCTATATTTAGCCCTTGTTTAGTTCCACCCCAATATCTCAAAAAGTGCTACAGTACTTGTCACATCGAATGTTTGCGGCCCGTGCATGGAGCATTAAATGTAGACGAAAAAAAAACTAATTGCACAGTTTGGTGGAAAATTACGATACGAACGTTTTGAGTCTAATTAGTCCATGTTTAAACACTAATTGTCAAATAAAAACGAACGTGCTACAGTAGCCCCAAATTCCAACTTTCTGGAACTAAACACAGCCTTACTTTCAAACAAAAAACAAATCCCACTACGGTTTTAGTCGAAATCAGACACGAACCATGCACAGTTGCAAGGTTGTTTATACTCTTATTTAACAATTACTAATTACGAGGATGCTAAATTGCTAACGTAATGCCGTGTTCTTCTCTTCTACTGCACTTGATTTTTTTTCTACCTCTCCCTCTCCACTCGTCTTCGTTCTCTGATTCATCCTACGGATAAAGTTTCTTCTTCAACTACAACGAGGTTAATGTTTTGAGGCTTATTGGAGTCTGTCAGGGTTAAGGGAAGGTCATGGCGCTAGATTTACCTGGCAAGTACATCACCAGCCATACATAATAGTGAAGCCAGGACAACCATTTTTAATGTTGAAGGACGTGAAGAACAACCATTAGAAAGGTTGAAGTACCTGGGTTGGTTGTAACCGGTTAAACTCTGTTTCTTCTTAATGAAATACGTGTTATAAGGTCATGTTTGAAAAAAAAAAAGAGTTGAAGTAACCATGAATCTATGACAATGGTGACACACAATACCACAATTAGATTCATATTATATACGTACATATATACTATTCGTCATTTTTTTTACTCATATTGACGGTATTCCTTCTACAAACGTGTGCAGTGCCACAATCTTACCACACACCAACAACCTCCTCCCTACTCATGCCATTTGTATTATGGCTTCATGTGACATTGCCTGTTCTCACACTCTCTTTTATGCTCACCATGGTCCCATGTTATTAATTGTTCTTGTATTCATTTTATTTTGCTAGTAGAATACTTTGGTTCCATTTATAACAGTTAAAAAATTCAAAAATTTGGTTAAAGTTAAAAGTATTTTACTTAAAACAAAACCAAAGTGACTTATAATTTAGAAAAAAGAAAGAGAGAGAGTAGTTTCAATCATAAATTACCAAATTATCTTCCTTGTTGCTAGATACTAGGTGATGTAGCCGAGACTTAACTAGTGTTATCGAGTAACAACTCTGTTCGTTGCGCTGAAATTTGGCTGCTGCTGCTGCTACTGATTTATTGTGGGAGAAAAATATTATTCCTTCGCTGAAAAGTACTGCTGAAATAGTATTGAAAAACATGACAAACATGTGGATACCATCGTGCATGTACGAAGGTTTCCAATAATTCAAGGCCTACTGTAGCCATCTCTCTTTGTTTTCACCACACGTCCACACTCGAGCAGTTAACCTGGTGAATACGATTGATGATTCATTATGACGTTCTCATCACTACAGGATAAACCTTTACTCTCACTAGAGTTAAATTGTTCATTCTCAGAACAAGATAAGAGTCAACATCCGCTAAATCAATTTTCAAACTACCAATTAAAAAAAATACTAGCCAGGCGACAAACGGATTACACTTTGGGGCTATATGTGCAAAATCTTTTGGAGTGTTCGGTTGCCATTATAATCCAACCTATAAACTGATTTATAAATTATGATATAATATTTTTCTCTACCAAGAAATCCACAACACAAGCAGATTTACGAGCGGGCGAACGGAAATTAGTAAAACTGCGGCGATGCAACGAATCCTTGCTAGGTCCAAGGCGAGCTGCGAACAAGGTGACGGGCAACCAATCGTCGACCAGTCCATGCCGTCCTGTCGGGTAACTGTCCGGTGACAAGGAATTCGTGTCATCCCACTGGAATGGACTCCGCCGTCCGCGGCTCCAGGTCCAAGGACCAGGGGCCCTTTGCGTCCAAGTCCAACCGCACCCCCGGGGCTCTCTCCAGCAGACTCCATCCATCCAAAACGGCCGTTCGTTTCCACGGTCGAGCTGCAGCTTCGCTCCGGCCTCCGGCCTCCGGCTGTCCGGCAGTGTTCTCCTGTCATGCATCTTACCGTGCGGCCTGCATGCTGCACGGAGGCCATGTGGCCGGAGTCGACAGCCAATGTGGGTGGTCCATGTGGTAGGCTACTAGCCACGATTTGCACTGAAAGATTCCATCGAGCCTCGTCTCGTCCAGCGCATGCTCCATGGGTTTCCGCATGTTATCATCCCACGTGGAAACTAGTTGTATTTGTACTTGTATTCCTGTTTTCTTTTATGTATTCGTCTCGTATTACTTCATTATTTTTTATGTATTCGTCTTATTACTTCATTATTACTGTATTTTTCTATTGGAAAATCATGCTAGGGTTGTGGGGGGAGAAGATGAAGCTGTGGCTGCGGCACCGAGGACTCACTCACTAGTCACTCCCCTATGCGAGGTGCTGATGCAATTTTGTGCTGACCCCATTTAGTATGGTCCAAGAGCATAGGATTAGGATGGTCCTCACTGCCCCCACAAGATGGTGGATGCGGCTGTCAAAATCGAAATACTCCATCCGTTTTTTTAAACAATACGTATGTCACTTTGTCTAAGTCAAACTCTTCTAACCTTGATATAGTTTATTAAAAACTAATATACTAATTTGTCCTAAACTAACAAAATGTTGATTTACTTTAGGGTGAAGATAGTATTGGAATTAAATTCCATGCTACACTGGTCCCGTTCGGCTTGCTGAAACTTGGCTGAAATTGACTGAAAACATTGTTCTGGCTGAAATATTGTGAGAGAAAAACACTGTTCCGACTAAAAAAAGAAGCCGAACAAGTCGAATTTAAGGTAAGCCGAACGGGGCCACTACAAACTAATTACACTTAGGGCCCGTTTGGATCCTTCGAATTGAATTCATTCTAATAATTACAATTTAGGCATAGATTAATTAAGCTAATATAGTTATATATGGAATATATTTGTATATTTATTGTTAGGTATAAAAGAGACATACTTATATGTTGCATTTCTATTGTAGGGAAGTGAGTTGAAGAGTATGCTATAAGTTGAAGAATAGAATTATAGCATAGTAATATATAGAATCCATTTTCATCTTCTATCCTATAAATTTGAGATATGCTTATTTGTGAGCTTGAGAATGTTATGAAATGTCAAATTTTAAGATAAATAGCCTAATTCATTATGTATATTTCAATTCCTCTAAAACGAAGAAATCCAAACAGCCCCTTACTCAGTTAAGTTTTCTCGTGGTGAAACATAGTCTAGCTAGTCCTCGACTTCGACACTATTTTTCAGGCAATGGCACCTGTAGCGATTTTTTCAATCTTGAGAGGGAGTCGAGGGCATCGATGACAATTGCAAGTAAAATATCTTTCTCTATAAAAAGATTCGAGAAAAATATGTGAACACACCAACTTCCTGACGTTGCATAAACGCGCAGCCCGCTCCCTATAGGCTATAGCTACCCTGTCACTTCGGGCCTGTTTAGCCAAACTGTTTAGTTGCGAGAGAAAAATACTGTAAATTCTAACTGATAAGCTGGCTCATAAGTTCAAGCGAACAGGGTTACGCGTTTTTCTAATACCGACATGTTAGTTTTATGCAGCGGTATCTTCATTAGCTAAGTTTAGAGTAATAATTAACCGCTAATGGCGCCATCAATGTACGTGGCAGGGTTTAAAGAAATTAAAGCATCACCCAGTATGAAAAGCGACATGCTATCCTTTCACACAAGGATAATTAAACTAATTAAACTGGCTGTAGCTAGAGTATATTGTGCCTCGGTACTCGGGAGAATTTGTTTTGGTGTAGGGTTCCGAAGATTAATTTAGTTGGCATGAAAATGATCGTTACACTCACACCGCTTATAGTGTGCAGCTGTACTTACAACTTATCGTGTTCAGCTACATATGCTTACAGGCTGTTTGATTTGGGGAGTGGTTCCGTCCGGCATCAGCAAGTCTATGTTAGGATCCTTTTCATATATAGGTAATTTCTCCGTCTCAAAATAGATGTCATTGTCACTCCTCGATAAGTTAAACATTTTTAACTTTGATCAAATATATATAAAAAATATTAATATTTATAATACATAATTACAATATCATTAGATAGATCGTTAAATATACTTTTACAATAAACTTATTTAAAGATATAAATGTTGCACACATTTCTTATAAACATAGTTAAAATTAAGAAAATTTGACTTACACGTATCACATAACGACTTTTATTTTAGCACAGAGGGAGTAGCAAGCAAATTGAGTTAGTTTCTTGGTGGTGGAACCTAGTACCAATGTAGGTTCAACTCTTCCATTATTGATATAATTTGACTAGCATTTTGATCATATTCTCAGATTTAACCTTTTAGGGTCTATTTGGAACATAGGAATGTAAAACGTAGGAATCGGAGAAAACACAGGAATAGAGGTGTAAAACAGAGGATTGAAAAATACAGGATTTTTATAGGAATTGGTGTTTGGAACACAGGAATAGTAATAATGTATCTATTGGTTTGCAGTAAGTATAGTTGTTTAACATTGATCTCTCTTAAATATACTATAGTTTAGGCATCCACCATGGCACAAACGTGGTAAGCTTGCAGCAAGCCTCATATTCATCTCGTACTTCGTGAAGGAAACACAAACAACAGGTTCTAGTGGATTTTTGTTTTCCTCCAAAACGTACAAGTGCAGGAAACTTTCCTACGGAAAGGAACGAAGCAATCCTGTGTTCCAAACACTGCTACAGGACTCGTAAGTATAGGAAAGCTCATTCCTTTGATATTCCTTTAAAAATCCTATGATCCAAACACAACCTTAGCTGTGTAGCGAAGGAAAGAGTGTCTAGAAAACAAATCAACCAAGGTAGTATGAATTGTAGTCAAGCTCCGGAGTCCGGACGCTGTATGCTCCTACAAATCCCTCCCAGTATACAATGGCCACACTACAAGTTTCAATCCTACAATTTGAAAATAAGTCGTGTGACCAAGCAATGAATCGTCACGGTTTGTACACCCTGTGCTTGCCTACCATCTTGCATTTTTTCCTCTCTTTTTTTGATTGATTGACGGTATGAAGTATACAAACCGTAGTAGAGTAGTAGGGGTAGAATGGAAGAAGAGAAAGGCGGTGGCCTCCGCCTCTGCGCCCACGGTGCTCGTCTATACGCGTTGGGCTGTGTGATGTCATGGCGCGGGCACAGCACAGAGAAAATTGCATATTTAGGAGTCCAAACAACGCGCTTCGCAAATATAGGACTCCAAACATCGTTTTCGTAAAAATAACCCTTAAAACGTTGGCTTCTTGATTTTCACGACATTTGTTGTATTTCATCTATTTTTAATTCCTAATACATGTATTTCCTACCTAAACTTACCCTTTCGCCCTTCTGCCTTACGTACCCATCTGCATGAGCTGAGACCAATGTTTGGTTTTCCATCCGTCGTTTCGTGTCCACGGCGCCGCCCGCCCGATTGTTCCTCGCCATGGAGCCCCCGCTGGATCCTGAAGGGCTACCGGCCTCGTCTGCCCTGGCCGCACCGCCCGCGGTCGCGATGGCCGCCTGTGCCCTGGCCACGCAGGCCTCAGCCGTGGTCGCGACGGCCACATGTGCCCTAGGCGCGCTCAGCCCTGGGCGCGTCGGCTGACGATGGCCTGGCCGCGCCGCCCCCAGACCTAGGTGCGCCGAGCGGCGGTGGCCTGGCCGCGCCGCCTTTAGACCTATGCAACCTGAGTGATGGCCTGGTGTAGGATCTTTGGTTAACCTAGAGGGGGGTAAATAGGCCTGTCAAAACAAACACTCAAACTTTCATCAAATTCAACCTGCGGCATTGCCGCTCTAACCTCACGGCACTGTCGGACAGCGACACTATCAGGCCAGAATAGCGGCACTGCTGCACCTACAGACAACTTCGAGTCACAGTTCAAAATCAGTGAATATAAACTTGAATCGGAGAAATTTCTTAGCTTTCTACAGGTATGAGATTCACAGATCGAGAGCTAGAAGTGGTAGCAACACAACACACAAGTAGATCGATCACAAACCCTAGAAATCACCTCAACAACAATATGGAATGCAAATGATGTAAATTAAGCACAAGGTGACACGACGATTTAACCCGTGGTTCAGCTCGTCACCAAGGCTTGCTTACATCCACGTTGTTGAGGTTAGACACTAAGGCTTAGGAGTTTGTAACCCTTCCTCATTCTCAAGTCAAGAGACTTAACTCTTGAGATAAGAGGTGAGTTTACTAGCTTCAAGAAGTGGTTACAAACCTCTCGGGGCTACCACACAAGTTGGCAAGCTCCACGGGTGACGCTCTAGTCGGCTAGGAGCAAAGCTCCAAGAGTAATAAACACAACCGCCGGCCAAAATATGAACCAAGTGCTCTTTTAAATTGGGGAATCAAAGGATCTGCTCTCTAATTAAGTTTTGGACCTTTTTCTCTTAAGGATTGATGGGAAATCAAGGGAGAATGTTTGGGAGCTCAAGGTTACCAATAGAGGAGAGAGAGAAGGGCACTCTTCTGTTCTTGGACGAGTTGAATGAGTGGGAGAGAGAGGAGAGACATTGGGGAGGAAAGGGAAAGGTATAAGTACCCTCCAGCCCCAATGGTCACTTAAGTCGCGGCAGTGCCTCTCTCCAGGTGCGGCACCAGGCATGATAGTAAGGGTAAGAGTAAAGTGTTGGCTGTTTTGGCTGAGTAACTGAGGATGTATGTGTAAGATTGAGCACTTGGTAGCACATGTTAGCTTAAGCATTGTGTCCTCCTTTATAATACGACTTTTCTTATACTCAAATTCAAAATATAAAAGAATTTAAACCTCCTTTGAGTTTAAAGTCATCAACATTTGTACTTGGGGGCTCCTCTGTTTTGTGTAACATCCTTGAATATCGATTCTCTGCTTGTCATCTAGATAAATCTCATTAGTTTTCTAATTGTGTGGTCATTATCACCAAAACCCGTAATTAGGGCTTGATTGCACTTTCACCTGGCCACGCCGCCCTCTGCCCTAGGCCTCGCCCTACCGGCCGCAGGCTTGGCCACGGTGGCTGATGGCCTGGCCGCCCAGGAAGTGGAGGCCCGTACCAACGCCATGTCTAATGCTTTAGCCCTAGCGAGAAAGTTGCTGCCCACTGCTCCTCCTCAGTATAGTACAATCTTCCTGTTGTTGATGTGCCAAGGTATGGTGTTAATTATTTATGTTACCTTACCTATACAGTAGTAGGGTCATGGTATTAAAATTAATTTCACTTGTTTAGGTTCGAAGTAGATCATGTGCAAAGAGTTTATTTGGATAGCTTTACAGATAGTGGAGACACATGATGACGAAGGTCATATTGCACTTGTGAGTGAAAGCAGATGTGTGAAATTCTAAACATGACAGAAGAGGAGACACACGTTGATTAAGGCCAAATGAATGAATAGGGTGTTGATAATGAGCGGTGTGTTGATAATGAGCAGGGTGTTGATACTGAGGGTGCTGCCATTTCTACAAGTGATACTAGAGGTATGGGCCACTTGAAAATTGTTACATGTGCTAAATGGAGTGCAGAGGTGTGGGACCATAGCAATATAGTTGAGAGGTATATTGTTAAGTTAAACCAAAGGACCTATATTTGTCTTGAATGGCAGCACACTGGTAAGCCATGTCAACATGTATTGGCCTTTGTAACCCACGAATGGGGAGTTGACCTTGAACAATTTATGCATGACTATTACTCGGTTGATAGATTCAGGGCTGCTTATGGTAGAGAGATTGAGCCAACGAGAGACAAAACACAATGGCCATAAGTTGAACTACCATTTTTAGTTGGTGCACCTCTTGCCAAATTACCGGTAGAAAGACGAAGGAAACTAAGAAGGAAGGGATGGATGGAAGGTGGCCACAAGAAGAAAGGTTCCAAAGATGGTGAAGGTACCAACGAGGGTGAAGGTATCAACAATGGATGTGACAACGCTACTACTCCAACCATTGTAAAGGGAAAGAAGATGATTAGAGAACATATGACTTACAAAAAAACAGTGAAAAAAGGTCGCATGCAAGCTAGTGCCAAGTGCCCACTTGGACAGAAAAAAGAGGTAAGTAATTATTTTCTTTATCAAAAACTTGAATGAAAATTTCATTATTAATTTATTTATTATACTTGTAGAAAGCGTAGGCAACCTACTAAGAATGTTACAAAAGCTGCGCCAGCAGAACTTACCACCCCACATAGGCCAACTAGAGAAGAAATACTACGGGATACTTCAGGAAGGGTCACTAGAAGGTAAGGAATACTAACACATTTACCATATACTAATTCTTTTCATACATCTAATTGTCGTACCGTATTTCTGTGTAGCAAGCTTGCGTTCTTGTTAGGAGAGGGCACCTCTTCACAAACCGACACCACTTGTCCTATGAGGATGCCTATTGCGGCTGCACCAAAAAAGATGACTCCAAAGAGAAAGCTACATATTGGATGAATTTTTTTAGCTGTGATGAGATGTAAACTCATGCTTTGTTTCATATGACTTGGATCTCGTTTGGAACAAAATTATGATTTTGTGAGATGAACTTGTTTATACTAAATTCATGAATTTATGAGATGAACTCATTTGTGATAAATTCATGGTGTTTATCTACTACATGTTATTGCATATGACTCATTTTTGTTAATTTTTATTATATATGAACATGTGCATTTTGTGTGACATGCCTAGACGGCGGCGGCAGCCAGCCAAGGTGGCCGGCCAGCCAGCCAGCCAAGGCGGCCAGTCAGCCTGCCCCGGCGGCGGCAGGCGGCCAGCCCAGGCAGAGCCAGCGCCAGAGGCTTTTAAATCATCGTCTAAATGACTGAAGGGTAAAATGACCACTTTAGAGGACAAATATAAGTATTTAGATAAGAAAAGAGACTTAATACATATAATGTCATTAAAATCAAGAAGCCAACATTTTAAGAATTATTTTTATAAAGACGATGTTTTGCGAAGCGCGTGGAGATGCCACACGGGGGCAGCGCCGTAATCTCGCGTTCGGGAAATACCGGGCCCGCCGGCAGGGGAGGAAAAGCGAGGCACGCGTCACGGACGGCTTGTCTTGCATGCACCACGTAATGCCCCCGCGGGCCCCGCCCACCCGTCGCGGTAGCACATGGGACGCGCGACCACCAGATCCTCTGCGCCGCTGCTTTCAGCCCGCACTCGTTGGGTACATACGGATACGGTTCCGGATAAAACATTTCTCCAAAAACCGTGGGACTCAAATGGTTAATCTTACCACATATTCTTATGGCTAATGGAGGAGTAGACGTGTTCCTCGAAAAAAAAGCTAGTCAATGCTATACATCTCCATAACTTATTCTTTTTTTCCCTTACGAAGAACCTAAAATTTTACTAAGGTAACAAATAAACAAATTAGATCTTTTACTCCCTCTATCCCAAAATAGAAATCATTTTCGCTTTCCAAGAAGTCAGTTTTTTTTAACTTTGATCAATTATATATAAAAAATATTAATATTTATAATACATAATTAGTATCGTTATATAGATCGTTGAATATACTTTCGTAATAAATTTATTTGAAGATATAAATGTTGCACGGATTTTCTACAAATCTAATCAAAGTTGAAAAAATTTGACCCGCTCGTATCTCATAACGACTTCTGTCGTGGGAGGGAGGGAGTATCGAGACATACCGGTACAATTTGAAGTGCATTATATCACGGTCAAGGCACACGTCCTGGTCAGGAAAGGTTATTCTCTCGGTGGAAATGTTAGCGTGCAAGAAAACACCAGTATACATACATCTACAAAGCGTTTCGACATTATACCCCGCCCGGGACCCCAATCAAAGTTCTCTCACGTCAAAAGCGTTTATTCCAAATTTCGTCACGCCCCATCAACAACGCCCCCGGAATATAATCTCCTCCCCCCTATTCGGATCTTTTGGATCAAGCGTCAACAATTCCGTGGCCACCCCGTGTGGCCTGTGCGGGAAGCAGGTCGGCTGGCGGGCCCTTCAAATGGTTCTCTTCCGTTCCGTATCGTCTCTTCTTTGACGTTTTTCTTTTTGATCTGCCGCTGGCCAGGCCATCGCAGTGGACCGTCAGGAAAAGCAGCAAAAGGAAGCCAAGGCCCCAGCAGCGGCGGACAAAAAAATATATATATTTAGAGGGCTGAACAATATTGATGTTCGATCTTAAGTCTCAGCCCCTCTACACTATAAAACTTTACCTAAAAATTTATGGAGACTCCACATGGGTTCTACTGCTCCAATCTAGATAGGGGGGCTTGAGCCCCCCGCCCCACCGCTTTGTCCGCCCCTGGGGCCAAGGGAGGAAAAAGTGTTATTGTGTTTATCACTCCTTTTTCTTCTTCCGCGCCCACTCGCAAAAGGCTGGATTTTACTCTCCTTCTGCGACGAGGTGACCCTTCCACATCTCGCGTATTCGATTCGCCCTCGTGGTGCTTGATGTTTATTTGTGCTCGTTCACCAGTATAGAAAAGCTTGGAGGAGCTCTGCTCCACATGGTGAAAACTGGGGAACTCTACGAAATCTGCATGCTAAAAGAAAGCAGAAGCAGCACTCTACAAGCATGCTTTGAGCATATGTCAATACCTAGCAGCGATTTAATTAGATCGAAGTCCTTGTAATTACTTTAAGTAGTCCATCACTTCTGTTCTTACGCACATGGTAGATTTTTAACAGACATAACTATTATTAATGTCTAATACGTATAGCTAGAAAACAAATAGTTATATTAATTTACATGTTTTTTTTCTCTTTGTTCATTTTCTAATATAATAGACATATAAATACTCTGCAGTCTCTATCTGGTTGTGATAAATTTATCAATTTATTGACCTATATTTTTTTATTTCATATCCATATAGTTTCCCTTTTGCCTAGCACCTTCATGAATCTTTAATGTGCCTTTCTTTTGTTGAAACTTTAGCTCATATTATGATGGGCTTAGTTGCAGCCCGCATGACATCATGAATCTATTTTGATTTTTTCCAGATTCTGACCCTATTAGTTGCTACAAGTTTTATCCTCAAATTATTTCATAAGATGATAGTAGTACTTATATGTATATTTCAAGAATATTTTAGTTTCTTTTTATAATGGGATAGGTGGATAATTTATATATAAATCAAACATGTTACATTATATTATATTTCACAATAACATACAGATAATTTAGATACAAATTTATAGGCTATTTTACATTATTTTTCACAATGATAGAGGTTGGTAGTTTATGTTCAAATTTAGAGGGTTACATTGAATTATCTCCCATAATGCTAACTTAAATTCAAATTTAGGATGCTACTTTAGTTGTCATAATGGTACATGTGTAATTTAGATGCAAGTTTATGGGCACTTTATGTATTTTCATAACAATAATGGTAGGTAATTTTTATAAAACAGAATAGATCCCATGACTGTTACTGATGATGATGATTAATATCTACTCTCTTCATTTCAAATTATAAGACGTTTTGTTTTTTCTAGACACGTAGTGTTTGTTATGCACTTAGATATACACGTTGTCTAAATATATAGTAAAATTAATACATATAGAAAATCAAAACATCTTATTATTTGGAACAGAGAGAGTACCAAATTAAAGACTATATATTTTGATTATTTGAGCTTTTGAAATTTATCATTTTTCCTAGCTAGTGTGGTGTGATAACTAGTGTAGTCTCTTTTGAACCTCTAATCAGTAATACATTGCAATTCTATATTTTTCAATAAAGACCTCGATAAGCCTTGTTTCAAACGAAGCAGAATTGAAACAAGCTCTTCCACTTCCAGGACTGGAGCATCGAATTTGGTTTCTCCTTTTTGTGTTCATACGCAATTATGCACGCAGAGTAACAGTGCAGCTAATGTTTTGTCCGAGTTCCATAATGCAGCTGGCATTGAATTCACGAAAATTTCGTGAATAAAAACTGGATTGGACAGCTGAAAGAAACTGTACTTATCTACGTTCAAGGAAAAGAACTGTGCTTATCTGGATGTAGCGAATGGACGCATGCAACTGTAGTCCATAAAAATCGATCCAGACCTTGGTGCTTGAATCGTACCATTCAGAAAAGTTTTTTTCCCCGAAACACGTATGCACTCATGCGTATAAATGTACATATGCATAGAGTATCCTTATAAGAATATCTTTGGCACAAGACTGACACATTTTTGAACCTCCAACTCGCATTGAAGTTCGATTTTCAACCTTCAACTATGAAACCAGATAACAGACACCCTCCAACTGTCAAAAGATGACAAATTTGGTCCTCGACCGGTTTCAAAAGCGGATTTTTATTTTCTAATAATAATAAAAATACGATTCGATCTCTAGAAGTTCGTAGTTAATTTATTTTAAATTATAAAAATATAAAACTAGTGTTGTTTTCTTCTAAAAAATGTTATATATATGTTGATGCTATATTTAAAATTGTTGAGATCTTACTTGTTTTAAATAAATAATAAGCATGACAACGAGCAATAAAGCAATAGGAACATTTAAGAAAAAAGGTACTAGTTTTATCTAAAATAAATGCCGGTGGGGGATAGCAATGCTACTGTATACTCTCTGTCCCAAATAAATTAATTCATACATTTCGTGTCGGTCAAACTTTTTTAAGTTTGACTACTTTATAGAAAAGAGTAACAACATCTATAACATAAAATGAGCATGTTATGAAAATATTCTATAATACATCTAATAATACTAGTTTGATGTCATAAATCTTGATGTTTTTTTCTACAAATTCGGTCAAAGTTTAAAAAACTTGACTTAAGATAACTCTATAAATCTATTTATTCAGGGACAGAGGAAGTACATTAATACAGAGCTTGGCACTCGTGGCCCGCCTCTCGAGTTGTTTTCGGCCAAAAGCAAGGCTTGGCACCCGGTGTGCGCGGAGACGAAGGCAGGAAACTGTCATGTAACAGAACAGAAAGCGTGCAATTTAATTTCGTGTGAAATTAAATTCTATGCAAAATTTAAAACAATTTTTAATATAGCATCAACATATATATACCATTTTTAGAACAAAACATGAACTAGTTTCATATTTTTATAATTTAAAATAAATTATTATAAACTTCTAGAGATCGAACTAGATTTTATTATTATTAGAAAATAGAAAATCACTTTTGAAATCAGCTGAGGACCAAATTTGTCTGGTTTTGAAAGTTCGAGGGTGTTTGTTACTCGGTTTC
This sequence comes from Miscanthus floridulus, assembly GCF_019320115.1. NCBI lineage: Eukaryota > Viridiplantae > Streptophyta > Magnoliopsida > Poales > Poaceae > Miscanthus > Miscanthus floridulus. The sequence continues at coordinate 115,446,302 of NC_089586.1, read as the reverse complement.
ATAGTTTAAGGTTGAAAATCAAACTTCAATACGAGATGGAGGTTGAAAAATGTACTTCACCCCTATAAATATTTCACTATCGATAGCAGCTTGCTTATTGCTAGGATGTAAGCTATTGTTGCGTTTGATTCTGGAATGATGTAGGATGAGATGGCCCCGTCCTATGTTTCTAAGATAGGAATAGGATGATCACATTCACTGCGGGGTCGTGGGGACAAGATCATCCCTATTTTAATTTCCGTATAAAGGATGAAAACAGGAAAATATGACCATTTTAAAAATGCAGCAGCAGTTAAGATGCGCTCCACTAACTATCCTCATTTTTCCTTTCTTCCTCCTTCCTCTACCACAATCCCACTAAGCAGAACTTCCGTCCACCCCTGGAGTAGGCAAACATGGTTGGCTAGCTCGGTGGCACGAATCTACCCGCTGGGACCTACCATCCTCGGAGGAGCGGCTTCGCCCGCTTGACAGTGCAACTTGGGCCCTCACTATGTTCACCCCCACTTGATCCCCGCTCGGCTGCTCGGAGGCGCGCCATGGCTGTGCCCGCTCGGCCTCTGCTTGTCGCATCACGGAGGCCCTTGTTTGGTGCCCGCCCAACTAGGCTCCACTTTCTTGTAGAAGCGAATGAACAGAGCAAAGCAGAACACAAAGAAACGACAACTTCATGGAGGAAATTGAATGTCCCCGTGTTTAGAGGGTATATTTCACTCTAGAGATGACTCCATCCTTCTTAAAGAGGCGGGATCCAAAGTTCCAAATCAAACGCTCGCTTTTCTCCCCACTAGAGCTAGACATGTTAATAGGTCGAAATTGTTATTGTGCACTAGGTTTGACAATGTTTGGCACGGCTCTGCGTGGACATGCTCCTTAGCCAGAGTCGAAGGTGCAAATCGCGGCTCCGCCTCCGCACACAAAGGGCGCGTTTGCGCACCTGGACCAGCACGGCCTAGCCAGCCTAAATGGACCAGGTGTGGGCAGGCCTGCCCCAACTGCTGCAACGCAGCTTGTTTGCGCACCTGTACCGATTCAGCCTGGCCCAGGCGAGCTGGTGTTTGTGACCCAATACTCAGCCGGGCTCAAACACCAACCGTCACCAACTGCCGAGCACAAATTGTGTTTGCTAGCTGCTGTGCTCGGCCTGGCCCAAAGAGAAGGAAGAACAGCATGATCAATAGAGAAGCAAACACTTTGAATGAAAATGTACAAAAGACATAGGCCTCAGACTAATTCCATTTAATCAACACATACATTGCCGGCTACATTGCATAATCAAAGAAGCAAATTAAGAACAGTAGCAGAATTAAGTAGTTTGGCAAGCCGAGAAGGGCAACAAGTTAACAGAAAAGAGAGTACATGAATCAAAGTGGCATGTAGCCAGCTAATGCAGTCATCCTATTGTGTCATCATCGGCCTAATTAAAACAACAGCTGTGGCACATGAACAGCTTGAGTGACAGACCAACTACAACCATAAACAAGATAAGATGGCAACATTTTTGCAACAGCCTTGCAGCCCAAGTGAATGAGGATAGATTTCAGAACTTGAGCTGTCACCAGTTCATGGGATGCTGATGCATCCCCATGAGGGGCATCAATTGGTAACAGCAAGAGTTCTTGAGGTACACTTGCATTAAAATCTCTAAGAGCATCATCATAGTTGTTGTACTTCTGATAGATAGCCCCTTCTTCCCTAAGCACTTGCTTAGCACACTCATAACATGTAAAATAAATCCTAGGTTTCTTACCTTCAAAGACCACATAGCAAGGAGGCATTCTCTGAAACCAACCAAATGTAGAACATGTAAGTGGTCTGAATGACATGCCTCAGTCGACCATTCAGTTTGAATGATGGTGAACATCATCGGCTACTTGATAAAAAAAATTAGCCTCAGCTTAGTAGTTTGGTGGTTTTTTTCCTTGTTTAGTCATTGGTGGCTACCAAGAATTGTAAGAACCAAATAAAGAGGCAAATAAACAACAGTTGCACTTACTGCCATACAGACCTTTTGATTAGTTGCACTCACTGCCATCAGCCATCACAAGAGGATGTTGTTGCTATGGAGTACAACTGAGCATAAGTGTAGAATGGAAGGATAGGCAAATAAAGAACAAAGCACAACAACAAAACCATCAAAACAAGAATAAGGTAGCCACCTCATGTTTGTTTTATGCATCATAGGCCTTTAAATCCCACAGTTACCACCAGGGCATAAACAACACAAATAGGCAACTAGTTATCAAATAAAAAGTAGCCAACAGAGGCTACAAATAAGTTTCTTATAATACCAAGTTCATCCCAACAGTCAAGGGCTCAAATGTTCCCAAATCCTTGCCTATTGTTAGCCACCCTCCTAGGCAAACTACACCATCAAGGTCAGGTGTCAAAAGAACAAGCAGACTGCACAAAAGCTCCTGTTGTCAAAAGAAGAGAGAGTGGGTGAGGGGGTGGAGGAACTATACATCTCTACAGTCAACCCCCTCCTGGCCTTCTAGCCCTTCATATGTAGTGGAACTACATATAGTAGTTTTTGGTCAGGAGGGTCCTAAGCCAAAGGGCCCTGTGGGCATCACTCATTTGTAGTGCTAGGAAATGAGTGCCATCTATAAAGCCAATGACATCCTAAAAAGCATAAGTCAGTCATTGCAACAGGTCTATTGTAACTAATGAACCCAGGGTATACAATTACCTTGAAATATGGATTCCATGTATGGCTTCCAAGAATCTTTGGGTGAGTGGTAGTGCTAGCTGGCTTTATCATTTCATTCCTAAGCTCACCCACAGCATACAACACCTGATGGAAGTGCTTGTGGACAGTCTTGATGGACCTCCTAAAGGACTGGTGGACAACCCTAAATCTTTAGTTGTGCCCTATAACATGTAAAAACATGGCAACCTGCTCTCCTACTGACACCCCCTCCCTATCAGTGACAAGACTCCTCTCTCTAAAAGTTCTCACTAACTTAAAAAAGCAGCTCTCTTCATCCTAATCATAGAAATACACTCTGAATCAGTGGAGTTGTATATCATTGTCAGTGTTCTCTGTCTGTGCTGTTCATTTTCATCCTTAATCAGGGCCAGTGCTATAGAATCAGGCAGTGGGGTTTCAGGTTCAGGGGTTTTCCTTTTTAGCCTAGTGGATACAAAGGAAACCATAACAACAGGCAAGGCAGCTGCCTTCCTACACAGCATGTCACGGCTCAAAGACAGATCCATCTACAAGCATGTAAAAATGTAACATGATTTCAGCTTAATGTACCCTGCTAGGCATCAACATGAATGTGAAATGAATGCATATGAACAAAAGCACGGCTGCATCTTGTATGTGATGCCTCCCAGTGCTAAATTTGGACAACATCATCGACCAATGATGGAACAAAAAACTCAGAACAATAGTAATCAGAAACATATCAACATCCCTAACAGATCAAGAACAGCAGGGTACAAGTAACACTAACAACTGCATCAAACAGTTATGAATAGCAAGGTACAATACTAATCTAAAACATATCAACAACCCTAACAGATCACGATCCCAACAGATCAAGAACAACAAGGTACAAGTAACCCTAATAGGAGCATGAAGCAGTTATAACAAGTATGAAACCCTAACAGATCATGAACAGCAACGAACAAGAAACCCTAAGAACTTCAAGAAGCACCACAAAAAAGAAGATTGGGGGTCGATTTCACCTTGGCTCGGGGTCCAAACAACGGAGAGGAGGCAGATCTGGAAGTAGAGGATGCAGATCGGGAAGAAGACGAAGCAGATGCGGACGGAGAAGGAGAGGAACACCGCCGCCACGGAGTCCCAGCAGCAGCCGGAGCGGGGACGCGGCGAAGAACCTCGGCGCCGGTGACCGAACCCACAACTAGCCGGAGGTCGCCGCCGCCGCCACGCACCACCACTCACCGCCGGTCTCTCACGAGGGAGGTGGAAGAGCAAGCACCGAGTGGAAGAAGGAGAGAGTGGAGAGTGGGAACCCGTATATAAAGGCCGGCGAAATCGCCGCCATTTCGCTTCGCGCGCGGCGGCCAGAGCGGGAGCAGGGAGCGGGGACGCGCGCGAAGAAGTTTCCCCTTCCCGCCAGAGCCCGCGCGAGCCACTCTGCCGCCGCCCAAAATCACCTGCGTGCGCCGCCACGAGCTCGGCTCCAAAGAAACGAGGGTTTTGGTCGTTTCCAGAGGGCCAGACGGAGAGGGCGTTTTTGGCTCTGGGAAGCCAGGCTCGCTCGCGGGCCATGACCACAAACATGGCAAGTTGCAGCCCACAGACGCAGCCGGGCCTCCGGGCCAGGGTCGCAAACGTGCCCAAAATGAGCTCCGGCTCCTCCAAATCCATAGAAGGACTTCTCACATCATTGTTTGCTATATGGCTCCTTCGGCTACACTGTTGGAGCTGCCGGGGCAGCCAGAGAGCCGGAGGACCAATAAACAAGCCCCTTGATCTAACGTCATGTGTTGATGAACGAAGGGAGTATTCTACTTTGAATTAATAAACAACAAATAAGATATAAAATCATACTTTCTTTTGAGATGGCAATAGCTATTAATGGGTACCGGCGGATACATTTAAATAAAATGATGTTCCAGTGAGGTGATTTTTGCTACCATATCGGGTTTAGGTCTGTGGAGCCTGCTGCAGCTTGCACGGGAGGCATGCGTGTTGGAAAATAAAATGCGAAGAGCATCTCCAATAGATTAGCTAAATCGTTTTCTAAAGATAAATTTATTATTATTAAAAGAAAAACATCTCCAACAGACTCTATAGATAACTCTTCAAATTTAGTAGCTCTACATCCCACCTCATTCGCTCTTTACGTTTGGATAGTCTACCTCACTAGCCATCCAGCCTCTTAATTTTACAAAGTCTGTTGGAGTACTTTAGTATTTTTTTGTCAAATCTATTTTAGAGACTAAGTAAATTTGGCTAGTCTTTTTTTTTTGGCTAATCTCCTATAGATGCCACGTATATTGACCTAGCTAACTGCTCTTGTGTACTGTACACGGCTTGTATTTAAAAAATGATGTAAGTTTATTGACTACTACAAGTCAACAATAGTACAGAACTCACAAGAAGAAAGGACGAGGGTTTACTTTAATTTTCTTCTCAGGAGTTAGAAACAGTGTCTTGTGTCATGGCGAATACTCTAACCAGGGTTGAAATTAGCCAACTACGCGGCCAAGTTAGTGGGTCTCCTCACCCCCGAACAAGGAGACAAAATTCAAGTTGCATTTCGACGCACCAAAAGTCGCGGCATGTTCTCGAGCATTTCGAATTACTACACCACTCCCATCTGTTTCTCTTGATGATTGAAGAAACACCTAAAATTATATATACGTATGGTCACGATTAGTACGCGGTTCCTGGCTTAGTGGCCTATGCATCATCATCATTGCTCGTTAGATCATGTATAGGAGGAATAGCTGATTGATAGTAAATTCTAAGAGCCAATGATAACACCGATGCATGATCAACAGCAGAACAGCACCGTGGATCCATTCATCCCTCAATTCTAATTTTTTTCCAGTGAAATTGAACTAATTCTTGCAAAATTTCTATAGCTCCAACTTTAGCTTCCGGTTTCCTCTGTCAAGTCACCAGGCACCGTAACCAAAGCAGATGCATTGCATCACAATCAGCATCGGCGTCAGCGATACTCGAGTGCGCTTTTCAAAGACGCAAAGGGACTCGTCTCCGGTAGCATTTGTCTTTCTTCATTCCCTTGCCCTTTAGATTTTTTATTTTATTTTTAACACTTTTCTAAACTAATTTTAAATCTAACATTATTTTTTTAAACTAACACTTTTGACCGCGCTTATTTCCCTGGTGCGGCGAAACATCTGTGCCGCGCCATGCATGGTGGAGCGACGAGAGGGATGACGTGGCGACGACCGAGGCGCTGACCGGCGGCGTGGCAGGTTCTGCCGCGCCACCAATCTTGGCGCGGCAGTGCCGCGCTATCCCTCACGGCGCAACAGTCCTAGGTAAATATCGCCCGCGAGCCGCCCTCCCTCTGTCTACTTGCCCGCCGCCGCGCCTACCCGCCCGCCCGCCTGCCTACCCGCCGGCAGCGCCCATCCACCGCGCCGACCGCGCCTCGCCCGCACGTGCCCGCCGTGCCACGAACACCGGCGCGCCACGGCCGCCGGGCGCCCGCTGCGCCCGCCGCGCCCGCACGCCACCACGACGACGACGCCCAGAACCATACCGCGACTCTACATCCGACGACAATGTGCCTGCATCCAGTAGGCGAAGGTCATCGTGGCCCTAGGTGCATCTTCAAGCGAGTAAGATTGATTAAAGTCCTAATTAAGTGCTAATTTTAGTTTAGGTGTTCCTGTAGTTAGGTTAATTAAGATCTTGTCTAAGTATAAGTTCTAACAATTGGTATCCGAGAAGCCGCTTAGCCTAATTCTTGAACCCTAAGACCTAATTAGTGTTTGGTTAAGATCTAAATAGTCTCGGATTTGTCTGATTCAAAGTTCTTTAAGCCAAATCAGAATATAGGGTTTCGCTTAAGCACCGAGAAGGAGGGGAGTCGAATCAACTTCAACACTAAGCCCCAGTTTTTGCCCAAATCCGAACCCTAGGAATGCAAATTACCCAAATCCAGAAACAATCCTCAACCCTAATATCAGTTAGACGCTTTTCACTTACCTTACGAACTAAGATGGCGCCGTCGGGCTCCTTCACAAGTTCGCTAGCTGCCACAAAAGGGAGCCACGCCGTCGCCCTGCTATGCGCACGCGTGGTCTCCGCCCCAAAGCGAGCATATCATTGCTGGGGCATCAAGAAGCCATGTCACCGCCCTATTCTTTGGTGCCTGCTGCGCCTGCACGCCAGCGCGCCACCCCCTCCGATAGCCCGCCGCGCCCTCCGGCCACGCACGGGGGCTGCCCGCCGCGCTACAGACGCCTGAAGGGACCGTGACGCCTAAGAGGGGGGGTGAATTAGGCAACTTACAACCCTAGCTCCAAATATGGCATCTTTTTCTTACCTTAGCAAAAACCTATGCAAAAGATAAACTATCTAGACGTGCAACTAAGGTTTTGCTACTGTATTGCTATCTCTACCGCAAACTTAATAAAGTAATCAATGTAAATACGGAAGTTAAAAAGCAAGGTAGAGATATGCAAACTCCCGTCGACGACTCCGGTATTTTTACCGAGGTATCGAGAAGCGCGCAAGCTTCCCCCTAGTCCTCGTTGGAGCCCCTCGCAAGGAATCCCTCACAAGGGCCAAGCTCCCGGTCGGGTAACTCCGTGGATAGCCTTGGGCCTTCCCCACGCGCAAGTGGGTCTCCGGTGTGTCTCTCGGCAAGCCTCTCCCGGATGCTCCCCGCCGTCTTCACTATCAAGCTTCCGGCCGAAACGCCGTGGGCCTTGTTCCCTCCAGTACACGGTGGCGGCCACACCACAAACGCGGTTGGTGTGATCTCACAAGACTTCAAGCCCCTCCGATGTACAACACTTGTGCTCACAAGCACGGGGTGGCAAGAGGTGTATAAACCTCACTAAACACTAGGCAAACACCTAGAGCAAGCGCATAAGCGGTGGTCTAATCAACCTAAGCACTTCGCAAAGCACTTATGCTAATCACCTAATAAAACACTAAGCACTATGCAAGTGGAGATTACTAAAATGGTGTATCAACACCCTTAGTATGTTTCCTCAGCTCCACTCTACTCAAATGGCCGGTTGGGGGTCTATTTATAAGCCCCACTGAGAAAGTAGTTGTTGGGGTCGAATTTCCGCGAAGCTGCTACTGACCGGACGCTGAATCGTCCTGACCGGACGCGTCCGGTCGTCCTGACCGTTGAGCTGGCAATACACTGATCGGACGCTGGCCAGCGTCCGGTCGCCTGCCAACGGACGCGTCCGGTCACAGATATGCCGCTCTGGAATCTTTCTGTACTCGATCGGACGTTGCGTTCCTACGTCCGGTCGGTTGCCGCCAGCGTCCGGTCCTTGCATCCGGTCGCCTGTCTGTCGAGCCATCGGTCCAGCGTCCGGTCGCGCTTCCAGCGTTTGGTCCAGCGTCTGGTCGCCTCTGCGAGCTTATTTCTTCACGATCTTGCGTACGGCTTGGTTCCTATCTTCATGCTTGGACTTTGCTTGATATCTTGGGTCTTTTCTTGTGCTCCTAAGGTCTTGTTTAAGGTGTTGATCATCGGATCACCACGTTGCCTTCGTCCAAGTCATGTCTTGCACCCTATTGGACTACAAAACAAACACTTTCAAATTCATTAGTTCAATTTGGTTGTGTTGGTCATCAAACACCAAAATCCAAAGTAAATGGGCCTAGGGTCCATTTTCTTTACAATCTCACCCTTTTTGGTGATCGATGACAACACGACCAAAGCAAGCAAATAATAAAATTTTTGAAATTAAAAAACTATCTACTTGCTAGGATGCAATGCAAGGGACAAGATTATGTGATGCTAAAAGATACTATATATAAGATACTATATGCAACCTTATCTTGCCCTTGCAATGCAACCTTATCTTGCCCTTACAAATGTCCTCATATGGCATTATGGATTCCTACAAATTTTATCATTACTTAGACTAATCCATAATCCACTTTCCTCCCTTTCTCAGACCATTACCACTTGTAGACATCAACTTGATGCTTGCCTTTGGTCCTTCAAAATCTCCCCCTTTGGCATCAAACACCGAAAAGGAAGACATTAGTAGCACAAGGGATGATCAAATTTCGTGATCCTTTGTGTATAGAGTGAAATGGATCACAAAATTTAACTCTCACATTATATAGACTAAGCTCCCCCTAAATGTATGCATACATATGGTAGAAAGTTAAGCATATGCATAATTAGCAAGTTATTGCACAAGAGAGTTTAATCTATATAATGCATGGAGAAAGCATATAAATAAGAAATGAAATCAATATGATGATGCCAATTGAAGAATAATACTTAACTCTGGGGACTACAATTTCCTTACAATGAGACTACTACATATGTGATAGGTTTGAAAAATTGATATCATTTGAAAAAGTATTAGTCTCAAAGCATCTAAGTTGTAGATTAAGCTCCCCCTAAATTTGTGCACACAAGTGTTGAATACTTGTAAAATTTATGCACATTGATTTAAGTATCAAAATACCACTTGAAAGATGATATTTGGGAGAGATTATCTACAATTTAGACTATGGCACATATTAGATAATTAATTGTAAAACAAGCTATGTGCTGTGCTTCTAAATAATTTTAAACCATGTAGGTTTGCTCCAAGGGTTGATAATGAAACTGAGCAAGCCTACCATATGATATACCTATTGAATGCATGACAAAGTATTTAAGCATGTAAATGCAAACATTAGGCATAAAAGATAACTAGATGCTTTAAGAGTATACCAATTGAAAGACAATACCAATTGAAATAAATGCTAATTGAAAGTAATGACATCTAGTTACCTAACATGGGAAAGGGAATTTGGGTCCATAGTATTCACTAACCTACTTGGCAATGACTTTGTCCATCATGATGCACCCTATGAAATGCACCCAAACTTTGCCAAGTCTCCAAATTCCCCGAAGTCCGACGGACTTCTCACTTCCCTTTTGGGATCTAAACCTTCTTAGTGCTCTTCATGTTGGAAATGATTTCCTTTGGCACCCAAAAATATTTGACCCCATTGTTGGCTTGCTTGTTCACCTTGATGGCCACCACCTTGTTATTTTTCTTCTTCTTCAAGAGATAAGGTGTGGAGGCATTCTTGTCCACCTTGTTGGTGTAGGTGTTGGAGAGCTTGCTTGTTTGCTTTTTCTCCTTCTTCTTTGCTCCTCCCCCATTCTTCACCTTGCACTCATAGGACTTGTGACCTTCCTTGTGGCACACATAACAAATCATGGTTTATTTTTCATCAAGCTTCTTCACTCCCTTGACGGTGTTATCTTGATGAAGTTGGGTTTGCTTCGCCTTGCCTTTTACTTGAGTCAAGTCCTTGGTGAGGCAAGCTACTTCTTGCTTGAGTTGCTCATTCTCCTTTGCAATCTCTTATGTGCATATATCTACAATAACTTTCTCAACACAAACTTGGTTGCACAAAGGTGAGTCTAAACATAAATCATTACAAGAAGTAGAGACATCCTTTTTAGACATGTTAAAGATAGAACTTTTCTTTTTAGATGCCTTGGTGGGGTTTGTGCTAACGGCTTCAAGATTAGCAACTTTATTAGTTAGCTCATCACAATGTTTGCACATGGTTTCCATTTTAGCAAGCAAACTATTATATGCTTCTTGTGAGCTAGCTAACTTTTCTTTTAATTTTTCATTTTTCTTTAAAAGTTGCTCATCATTGATTGTGCATGCATTTGTTGTTGCACTAGCCTCAAGTTGCTCAATTTTAGTAGATAGTTCAACATTGAGATTTGTAAAGTTTTCATATTGTTCAAGCAAATTTTTGTATGCTTCTTGTGAACTACCTAGCTCTTCTTTTAAATTTTTGAGCTTCTTTTATTGACTAGTGCAAACTTTAGCATATTTAAGATTTTGTTGCACAATTGTATTATAAGAAGGCAAATCATCATCACTATCGCTCTCACTAGAGGATGAGCTTTTATTACCTCGTGCCATAAGGCACACACGAGAAGAGCTTGATGATGAGTGCTTGCGCCCTCGCCTCTTGTGATGATCTTCTTCACTTGAAGAATCATCCCATGACCTTATTGATGTGAAGGCTTTGTTCTTGCACGCCTTCTTCTTTGCCTTGGGTGTGGGCTTGTTTAGACAAACTTCCACAAAGTGTCCCAACTCGCCGCATCCATAGCATCCCCTCTTTCTTTGCTTGTTTCTTTGATTAGTGAAAACGAGGTCTTGAATTTGGATGGGCACACCCTTGACATTGAGCCTTACGATCATCTTCTTCACCTTTTTGATAAGTTTGATTGATTCTTCATCAAGGTCGGAGGTGGAGGAGGAAGATTAATCATCATCACTTGATTCTTGTTCATCATCATCATCATCCTCATCTTCTTCTTCACTTGAGGAGCTTGAGCTTGAGCTTGACTCAACTTTCTTGCCCTTCATCTTTTTCTTCTCGCTACAAGCGAGAGCTTTGCCTTTGCTTGATGAAGATGCTTCTCCTTGACCCATCTTATGTGACATTTCAAATGCCACTAGCTTGCCAATGACAATGCCCGGGGTCATGGTGCTCAAGTTCTCCATGTTGTGAAGAATGGTGATAATGCTTGCATATTTCTTTTGTGGTAGAATGGAGATGATCTTCCTCACGATGGCCGCATCATCTAGCTTTAATAATTCTATTGAATGGAGCTCATTGATAATTAGATTCAATCGAGAATATATATCACGAACAAGCTCATCATCATTCATAGCAAAGGAATCATAGTTTTGCTTAGCTAGATAATGTTTTTGCTCATGGACATTACTTGTGCCGTCATGGAGCTCTTGGAGTTTTAACCAAATTTCATGTGCCGTATTTAAGGTGAACACTTGGTTAAACACATCCATGCTAAATGATTCAAACAAGCAATTCTTAGCTCTAGCATTAAAATGCATTTCTTTTTCGTCACTCTTTGTGGGCTTTTTGGGATTCTTAATGGGTTTCATCCCGTCACGAGTGACTCTCCATACACCTAAATTAACCGCCTTAAGGTGGCAATCCATTCTAGCCTTATAGTAGAGGAAGTTAGTACCATCAAATTGAGGAGGCCTAGCGGTATCCATCCAACCACTCTACAAAAGCGTCGGCTCAACGGCGGTTAAGCCAAAGGTCCAAATATGAGCCAACTGGCTCTAATACCAATTGAAGGGACCGTGACGCCAAAAAGAGGGAGGTGAATTAGGCAACTTACAACCCTAACTCCAAATATGGCCTCATTTTCTTACCTTAGCAAAAACCTATGCAAAAGATAAACTATCTAGATGTGCAACTAAGGTTTTGCTACTGTATTGCTATCTCTACCGCAAACTTAATAAAGTAATCAATGTAAATGCGGAAGCTAAAAAGTAAGGTAGAGATATGTAAACTCCCATCGATGACTCCGGTATTTTTACCGAGGTATCGAGAAGCGCGCAAGCTTCCCCTTAGTCCTCGTTGGAGCCCCTCGCAAGGAATCCCTCACAAGAGCCAAGCTCTCGGTCGGGTAACTCCGTCGATAGCCTCGGGCCTTCCCCACGCGCAAGTGGGTCTCCGATGTGCCTCTTGTCAAGCCTCTACCGGATGCTCCCCGCCATCTTCACTATCAAGCTTCCGACCGAAATGCTGCGGGCCTTGTTCCCTCCAGTACACGGTGGCGGCCACACCACAAACGCGGTTGGTGTGATCTCGCAAGACTTCAAGCCCCTCCGATGTACAACACTTGTGCTCGCAAGCACAGAGTAGCAAGAGGTGTATAAACCTCACTAAACACTAGGCAAACACCTAGAGCAAGCGCATAAGCGGTGGTCTAATCAACCTAAGCACTTCGCAAAGCACTTATGCTAATCACCTAATAAAACACTAAGCACTATGCAAGTGGAGATCACTAAAATGGTGTATCAACACCCTTGGTATGTTTCCTCAGCTCCACTCTACTCAAATGGCCGGTTGGGGGGTCTATTTATAAGCCCCACTGAGAAAGTAGCCGTTGGGGTCGAATTCCCGCGAAACTGCTACTGACCGGACGCTGAATCGTCCTGACCGGACGTGTCCGGTCATCCCCACCGTTGAGCCGACAATACACTGATCGGACGCTGGCCAGCGTCCGGTTGCCTGCTATCGGACGCGTCCGGTCGCAGATATGCCACTCTAGAACCTTTCTGTACTCGATTGGACGCTACGTTCCTGTGTCCGGTCGGTTGCCGCCAGCGTCTAGTCCTTGCGTCCGGTCGCCTATCTGCCGAGCCACCGGTCCAGCGTCCGGTCGCGCTTTCAGCGTCCGGTCGCCTCTGCGAGCTCGTTTCTTTATGATCTTGCGTACGGCTTGGTTCCTATCTTCATGCTTGGACTTTGCTTGATATCTTGGGTCTTTTCTTGTGCTCCTAAGGTCTTGCTTAAGGTGTTGATCATCGGATCACCACGTCGCCTTCGTCCAAGTCATGTCTTGCACTCTATTGGACTACAAAACAAACACTTGCAAATTCATTAGTCCAATTTGGTTGTGTTGGTCATCAAACACCAAAATCCAAAGTAAATGGGCCTAGGGTCCATTTTCTTTACAACACCCATAGGCATAGAAGACGAGGGCAACAGGTCCATACATAGAAGTTGCATATTTTTCTAGTGAAGTTGTTTAATATATCTATTAATGTTACTTTGAATATATACATGTGCTTTCATATTGTGTTCCTATTGTATAATAAGCAGTTCAATTTTTGCAATAGGCATAGAAGACGAGGGCAACAGGTCCATACATAGAAGTTGCATATTTTTCTAGTGAAGTTGTTTAATATATCTATTAATGTTACTTTGAATATATACATGTGCTTTCATATTGTGTTCCTATTGTATAATAAGCAGTTCAATTTTTGCAATGCTACATAATGTTAATTTGAATATTGTTAATTTGAATACTCTAACCCTTTGTTTATTAATTTATAATAGGATGGCCCCTCCCACGTAGCACCAGTTGTACCCCCTTCTTGAGGTGGAGTACGATGACCTGCACCAAGCACGCTTCTTGACTAACACCGACGCAGAGGTGTCCTTGCCTTCTTTGAGGCCCCGCACGCACACCAGGGAGCACTTGTGGGATGAGTGTTGCACGCCGTACATACGGTGTGCCGGTATCCTCGAGCTTGTCCGTGTTGTCAACTATGGTCTTTCGTCCCTTGACCCAGCACTACTTACTACAGCTATAGACTGGTGCGAGTGCCTTCATTGTACGTAAACATTCTTACAACAAAATTGAGGTAACTAACAATCGTTCTATTCTTATAACAGGTGGAGGCCTGAGACCCACACGTTCCACCTACCTTGTGGTGAGATGACCTTGACCATGTAGGATGTGAAGGCTATCTTTGGCCTTCGGTTGGGGGGACTTCCAGTGATAGGTATAGTTGACAACGATCACTGAAGGGAGCTGATGGCTTAGTTCACTGGCTTTCTTCCACCGAACGACGAGGTTTCCAAGAAAAATAAGTGAGCAATTCAAGCCTATTTAATACTTGTATTGCTTTCCTATAGCCATTGGGTCTCATTTTCTTTGGTGAATTTCAAAAAAAGTTTCGGTGTTTCATCGTCGTGGATCACAGAGCGCTTTGATTACTTAGACCCACATGATGATGAGGCTTAGATCGATAGGTTCGCTAGAGTATAGCTCTAGCACTTTCTTGCTGCTTTCCTATTCCCAGATGCCTCGGGCAACACCATCAGCTGGATCTTTCTTGACATACTATGCCAGTCGTGGGATAACATAGCGGCGTATAGCTAGGGCAGCGCAGTCCTAACATTGACGTATCGATAGCTATGTGTTGCCTGCTGTCGCACCTCAGGGTATGCGAACCTTGGGGGTTGCTCCTACCTACTCTAAGTTTGGTGTTGGGAACGATGGCCCGTTAGGAGGCCCCTTGTTACTGGTTTCTCTGTAAATACTTCGGTTCACTATATTCTTCGAGGCAATTACATATGATTAAATTATTAATGGCTAATTCATTATCATGTTCAATGCAACATTGGAACATGTATGATACACTGCCTACAGCTCTGTATATCTAGACGCAAGCAGAGTTAGTTAGAGGGAATGCGAGGCGCAAGTACAGGGAGTACACGGACTGTCTCGACATCCTGACATAACACCAGGTTACGCTCTCTTTACTATCATACATGTGTCTTGTTCGATGTACACTATATCACAACCTAACTCAATTATGAAGGTGCATTGGTGTCCTTGGATGTTCTGGAGCTCCAGGACTATCTGAGTCCTGTCACTAGGGATGAGTCAGACGAGTATTGCTGCAACGTCTCTCTTATTTTCTTCCACATGGTCGAGATTCACTTACCCATCAGGGTTTGTAGGTAGTTTAGAAGAATGATAGGCTACCCATCAATGCTTTACTCCACCAACCAAGAATTACAGTGGTGCGTTATCGATTAATAACAAAGCTATAATTCAGAGGTGTGTATGGTACAACTAACAATCGTTTTGTTGCAGGTATGACCATAGGAAGAGGTACAAGACCAAGGATTGGCGCGTGACACACAACGTGTACATCTAGTTGTGGCAGACTAGAGACCGGTAGTCGGTCGATGCGGGTCCCCCACACGACCAGCACACCTTCGATGAGTACCTGCGGTGGCTTCATAGGTCTACGAGGACACATATCAAGCCCTCGTACACTGAGGAGGCGATTGACAAGGAAGATGTGATCGAAGATGTGTACGACGTTGCCACTAGGGACAACACACAACTATAGAGAGCCTCGCTTCAAAGATACATGGTAAGATACTCGAATGGTATAATTTATTATCCATTTGGTATTAAGTATGTGTACTAAAATTATCCAACCGTATTTCTATACCCAGGTGACACAATTGTCAAGGCTGTCCAACGAAGCAGCGTTTCGGCTTCACGAGTCTTGAGGGCAGGGGCCAGGCGTTCTTGGGGCTTTTGTGGAGGTAAACATAAACTTGTCCGTTCTGAAAATATTTCTTTAGTGCATATACATTTGGGAAATACACTAACTTTAACGTCTATTCATGCAGAAGGTGAAGCGGAGCTGCATGGACACTCCTTGTGTGGAACCCGATTACCCGACGCGGTCGGGTGCCACGTCTTCTGGCTCTTTGAGGACACCAGCCGGCTCTTCTCAACCGGTGACAGGTGTCGCTTTCGCTGTGCAAACACCACCACATTATAGCGCTAGAAAGGACCCTGCAAACGAGGACGACGATGACGACGACGACGACGACCCCCCCCCCGAGCTTTCGCATACGGCACCACCAGTGGGATCCTTGGCAGCAGGATAAGATCGGCATATCTCAGCTAGGTGGTATCCCCGCTTGGTACCTAAGGAGCCTCACAGGTAGTAACAAAGGTAGTTTCTTTAAATACGTAGGCTTCGTGAACTAACGATCATAAAGATTATAATTAATCAGACATATCATATACTTGCAGGATACGAGCCGTACGCACTGGCAACGCGACCACACCGACGTTGGCTACACTCCCAATGTGTTGCCTACAAATCCGAAGAGACAGAGGTGTCCAAAGGATCCTTACACTCTTGGGATTTAGTCGGTTATGTCGAATTTATGTCGAACGAATATTGTCATATGAAACTTATAGACTTAGTTGGTTATGTCGAACCAATGAAAATGTTACGTGGCAACTTGTCAACTTGCGCACAGACTCCATTTATTTGCTTTATATTCGTTTCAATGTGTCGCGGCAGCACTTGTAGTTGTTTACAGCACCGGCAGCAGCTCCCGTTCAATTGCAATTAAGGCGGGTCGGCTTCTGTCAGCGTCTAGGTCCTGCCGCGTCGTGGGCCTTGGCGCGTCAGTGCTACGCCGTGGGCTATGGCGCGACAGAACCAGCCACGTCACCAGTCAGCGGGCCGGTCGTCGCCACATCATCCCCTCGCCGCGCCACCATGCATGACGCAGCATAGGCGTTTCACAACGTCAGGGAAATAGGCGCGACCAAAAGTGTTAGTTTTAAAAAAAATAAAACAGTATTAGATTTAAAATTAGTTTACAAAAAGTGTTAAAAAAATCGCCCTTGCCCACCTTCACTTTCGTTCATTCGTCAATGGCCGCTGTTAATCCACACAGCTTACTTAGCTTATCACACTCAGCGCTAATAACCTAGCTAGCCTAGTTGCTGACCTGACTCTGACCGATGGGCCTACTGGTGTTAAACGGGGCGGTGGCGACTGGCGAGCGAAACGAACTGCAGCGTGGACAGCTAGTTCGAGCAATTCCACGGGAATTCTGCTAGGAATTTCGTCGCTGGAAGGAAACGATCTGAATCGCCAGCTCTTTGATGCATCGGCATCGGCACTGGATGGATGATGATCATCTTCAATTCACTAGCTGTGTGGTGTGTGCCCAAAACTGCCAATCTTGTGGGGATCGCGAGTGGCTCTCGCCGTGGACGAGCGTGCACTGCTCGCGACCACGTCCACTTGGTGCGTGCACTGTCCGTACGCCGAGCATTTTGGACGGCTAGGGAACGGTTAGCCAGCGTGCAAGTGTGTGCCAGTGTGTGCGCCTCTTGGCTTTGTTTGAAGGACCATGGAAAGAGAAGAGCGAGCGACAGGGAGGAAATGCAACGGACAAGGTCAACCACAACCAGTAGCAGCGCGCCGGCCGGCCTCAAGAAAAGGAAGAAGAAGAAAAAAGATCAGAGCGTGAGAGCAGATCAGCAGCCAGCAGCCAGCAGCCGGTATCATCAGTGAAGGCGGCAGCACGATCCATCGAGATCAAGTGAAAGGATCGCTGCACCTGCTCTGAAACTGTGGCCTCTCTCGTCTCCCCTGTGTGCGCCTTTGCCCGCGCATTTCCTACAGTGCATGGCACCTGGCTGTCCTGGCAGCAGCACCACCGGGATGGATCCGATCCTGTAGTGGAAGGCACTATCACTAATTCACTATGGCAGGGCTTCAGCAGGAAGGACCTCCATTGACCCCGCCAGCCTTTTTCCTCACAACCCTGCGTGTGCTCGTCTATCAGAATCCTGAAGCACTTCATCTAGTAGTTAATCAGTATTATGTGGTTCAAATTGGTCCTCAAACAGGAATTAGCTTGGGTTAAGCTCAAAGCTAAAAGGGGCTTAAGTACTCATTTACAGCTATGGCTAGACGACTTTGTGTAAGTCTTGTTGATTTTCTTTATTTCTTTCTTTGTGTTCTTGACTTGTATCTGCCAAACCTTGTACATAAGTCAATTTTATTAATAAAATCCAGTATGGGGCAACCCCTCCTGTTCCCTTCAAAAAATCAGTACTATGTGGTTGCTTCGAAAAATTAATCAGTATGTGAATTCCTTTCACTCTCAGCCATTAATCTCCGTAGGAAGATGATGACAAGAATGAATGGATGAATGCTACAGATAGATGAAATGGCTGTGTACGCCTGTATACTACATACAATAGCTGAATCTGAATCTATCTCCAGCAGTCCAGCTGTCTGACAATAAGGTGTGTGTGTGCCGCCGAAGAATATGTTTGGTTTGATTCATTTAATTTGTATATAAAGAGGAAACCTGAGAGTATGGCCAGGTTGATTAATTTATTTTAATTTGTAATAAAGAGGAAACCTGAGAGTATGGTCAGGACAGGCTGATCAACAATTGGACACGCACGTTGATGCACCTGCATGAGGCCGACAAGGAATCCAGGAGGTAGCGGCTAGATATCTCCCATTTCCTTTCACCCGTTCAAGTACATGATAAATCCCTTTTAAAAATCGAAATCAAAGAAAGGAAAACAGTTAAAGCGTGATGCGTACAAATACAAGCATCTGCATTGATTTCTTCTATACACCACTAATTTAGCAAAAAAAACGTCCTTTTCGAGCAACCCTTTCACCTGCGACTGGATGCATGCATGCTCCATCCAGCTAGCTAAATGTGGCTGCGATTTCGTGCCGGATTAAGCAAAAACAAAAATTTGTTTAGTTAGACCTCGTTGAGAAGGCTGGGGTGGAGCAGCCTGCAGGCTGTGCGCGCGCGGCGCGCGGGCAATCGTGCGCGAGCACCGCGCCCGGCCGCTCCCGAGACAGAAGTGGGGGCAAAAGGCACCTGCCGGCTGCCAAGCAAGTGCTCCCCGCACTAGGCAGCAACAGTCAGTTCCCGAAGAGAGAGTGGAGTCCGGGCCTGTGGCTGCGACGACAACGACCCTACGAGGCAGCATCAGGCTCAGGCATCAGCAGCCCGGCACTGGTGATACGGCCACGTTACCCAAGCCAGGTTCTTGGGGCCGGGCGGCCGGGGCTGGCAAATCCAGGCACCCAGCTGCAGGAGCGGAACTGTTACAACGCCGTGGAATTGGTGCCGTGCATGCATGCGTATTGTGCAGTTGCAGAGAGGCCCGGATAATGCGAAGGTGAAAGCGCGCATCAAGCGAAGAAGATGCGTGGCAGGGCTACATGCATCTACATGGCTTGTCGTCTGTTGGGCGAGCAGGCCACTTGCCACTGCTGCTAGCCTGCTAGGTTGGCACCGTCCGTCCGTCGCCAACCACATCGGTCCTTGCCGAGGTCTTTCAATACAGGGGTTTGCAATGATCGATCGCCATCACCCCAGTTGGCTAGATTCGATTCGTTTCCACGTTACCCCTGCCTGCACCTGTACGTTTTGGGGTTCAAGCCTCGGCTCGGGTTTACTGGTCTGGATGCTAACTAATCCAAGCCTTCTGTGCCTGCTTATCTTCAGTTTAGGAGTAGATCAGCTAGTACTGTACTGTGCTCTGTACGTGCAAGTGATAACTGAACAGCAGCATATCTATCCTGGCTTGCAGAGCCGACTCCAAATAATCAGACGACTGTTATCGCTATCCACTTTTGCTGACAGTAAAGAAGCTGCAACATAACAGGGGCGCAAGCTTATCCTGAATGAATAACAATAACATATAGTACTAAAACTTTTGCTTCGCTGTGAAGCAACAGTGGCGGCTTTTTGCATCAATTTTGCAACAGAGAGGAGTGGTGGTGCTGGTGGTGGTGAATCTCCTGAGTGGAATGGACTCTCGACTTTACGAGGGGTGGCCGGGTGGGGATAGTGAGGGAATGCTGATGGGACGCCGCCCCCAAAGGCACGACGCTAAAGCTGAGGCTGAGGGCATAAAGACTCTTGTAACGGGATGAAAGTGGCCATGTGTGGGCCCATGATCGCCATGCATGGTGCGCCATGCCGCCTCCCTACAACCTCCCTAATTTTTTATAATTTGGACCGTTTTTTTTATAAAATTTAGGTTTGACCCTTAAGAGACGTAAACTCATCTTTGGACCTAGGGGGTCGGCGCCACAGATCTTGGCTCCGAGGTGCATGACCGTGCACAGCAGGACATCCTAGGTGGCGTTGACGTGGCCGGTATCTCGGCGCCAGAATACATGGCTCCAAGCTCGGCGCCACAGATCTTGGCGCCGACCTCGGAGCCGTCAAATGATGTGTTGCGACGGAGGCGATGGGACGTGCAAGCGGTAGCAGGCCCACACACCACACACCGCTCTCCTCTCCTCCCCTCTAACACGGACGGCAGGTGCCTGCCAGTCTGCCACCATGCGCGCGCTCGGCGCATGCTGCTTTTGCCCCTGCAGGTGGAGAGTTGTAGCGTCAAATCATCTAGCCCCTACTCGTACCAAATTATCTTGCGCTTTAGGTTTTCGTGCAGTAAATTTAACAAAATACGTGTAATATTTGTATCTCCAAATAAATTTATTAAAAAACTAGATTGAAAGATTTTTCAAATGATACCAATTATGTACCATCATGTACATATATGTATATTCATTTCTTTAGTAAGAGCAGGTTACATTTCATTGAACCATATTTTACTACTTCAGTGTAGGTGTAAGTTCTTATTTAACTGGTGTAAATTTTTGATATTTTTGAATTTGTTCCAATTTGCTTGTTATAGAAGTAATCTGGTTTATTTTCTATATATTTTTTAATTTGTATGTTTTATTCAGATAATTAAATTAAAGTACGGTTGTTTGTTTTCTGGAGCTCGTGTGTGTCACGAAATAAGTTGCTTGAGATTGACGCGGTGCATCAATCATCTTGTATCTAAAGAGAAGAACAAAGACCCAATTAATGATTGCCCGGGCCTAGATGTGGCCTGCGCATATGACATGTTTGGTAGACGGCCTTGCCTATTCATTCATCCGAAGCATGATCGTTTCGGCTATCTGACTTATAATCCACGACTTAAACAGTGTTTTTATCTCACACCAAACCAGCTAGCAGTACTTTCAGTCATGACTTATAAGCCAATTCAGCCAAAACGAATAGGCTCTAGATGTTGCTGAGGTTCCTAGAACCCGACCGAGATAGATTATGAGAGTAGCAATGGAAACAGGCTAGCCCAGCCCATGTATAGGTTTAATTTTGTGGGCAACCTGTGATAACCCACGTAATTAAGCATAGTAATCCATCAACCCGTGCTCTCTCATGGGCTAGAATATTAAAGGACACTGATCAATAAAAATTACCTTTTTCTCTTATAATAAATCTACCGAATTATTGATCTATATGTATTTTCTTTTCCATATCTATATTTTCATTCCTTTGCATAGTGCCTCCTTGCTCATCTCTCGCGCTTCCATATATTTATGGTACATAATTGGTATCGTTGGGAAAATCTTTCAATCTAGTTTTTTAATAAATTTATTTAGAGATATAAATATTGCACGTATTTTATTAAATTTGCGGCACGAAAACCTAAAGCACGAGATAATTTGGGATGAGTAGGGGCTAGATGATTTGACGCTACAGCTCTCCACCTACAGGGGCAAAAGCAGCATGCACCGAGCGCGCGCATGGTGGCAGACTGGCAGAATTGTCAGAGGGGAGGAGAGGAGAGCGAGGTGTGATGTGTGGGCCTACTACCACTTGCACGTCTCATCACCTCCGTCGCAGCACATCATCTGACGACTCTGAGGTCGGCACCAAGATCTGTGGCGCAGAGCTCGGAGCCATGTATTCTGGCGTCGAGGTACCAGCCACGTCAACGCCATCTAGGATGTCCTGTTGTGCACGGCCAGGCACCTCGGAGCCAAGATCTGTGGCGCCGAGACGTGTTACCTCGGCGCCATGAGTCTTTGCGCCGACCCCAGGGTTCAAAGATGAGTTTACGTCTTCCAGAGGGCCAAACGTAAATTTTCTTCAAAAAAGACCAAATTGTAAAAAAAAATGGGTACAACCGCAGAGCCACCTTTCTTTGTTACTGGTCACCTGTCTGAAACTGATGGATGGATGAATGGATATCAGGGCGTAAAGTTTTAGGGTGTCACATAGAAGTATCGCATGGAGTGTTCGGATACTAATAAAAAAATAAATTATAGAATCCGTCAGTAATCCGCTAGACTGAATTTATTAAGTCTAATTAATTCGTCATTAGCACATGTGTTACTGTAGTACCACATTGTCAAATCATGAACTAATTAGGCTTAAAAGATTCATCTTGCAAATTAGTCGTAAATTGTGCAATTGGTTATTTTTTAATCTATATTTAATACTTTATGCATGTGTCTAAATATTTGATGGGATATGGAGTAAACTTTAGAGGAGGAACTAAACAAAGTCCTTTAGTAATGGGGAGAGAGGAAAGCGGAGAAGAAAGTTGCCTAGGTTAAGGTGGTGTTTGGTTGCCCCTCCTAAATTTTAGTCGTTGTCTCATCAAATGTTTGGACGCATGCATGGAGTATTAAATATAGACTAATTACGAAACTAATTACATAGTTTACGACTAATTTACGAGACGAATCTTTTAAGCCTAATTAGTCCATGATTTGACAATGTGGTGCTACAGTAAACATATGCTAATGACGGATTAATTAGGCTTAAAAAATTCGTCTCGTAGTGTACTGACGGATTATGTAATTTATTTTTTTATTAGTATCTGAACACTCTATGTAAAATTCTCCCGACACGTCTCCTAAATTTTAGTCACCGAATCCAAACACCACACAAGGAAAGGGATTGCTTCATCCTGCCTAGCTAGGCCGTAGCTCCTGCCTCCATACTCCTAGGATGACTGACCTTCAGTCCTTCACCTATATACTTCTACCTTGGATTAGTAGCCTAGGCCTAGTTGCAGTTTTTTTTTAATGAAAAGCCTAGTTGCAGTTTGATAATCTGACAGTATACTAACTGAGCGAAGGAGATCACTTGTTTCTGGTTAGTGAGCAGTTTTGATTATCTACTTGATCATGCTCCCCACCGTGTGTGTTTGGGCTTTGTTTGGGAAAAGTTACCTGGAACGGGAACTCCGTATCGAGATTCTACAAGGATGGAAGAAAATTGGAAGATGCTGCTAGAGATGAGATGAGAGGAATAGGTGAATAAAGTGTGCGTGGAAAAGTCATGTGAAAAATTATGGAACATTTCCCATAGTTTTCTTCGAGGGATTCGGTAGAATCTTGCAAGCATGCAGTGAACTTTTTTTTTAAGTCTGCAGTGAACTTCTTGTGTATTGTTCTCTCTGCAGAGTGCAGACAAGAAAAGGGTATCAAAATAGCAAATGGGAAAGATTTCCTTCACCTTATGGGCCGGTCTGTATTGTGTATTCTAGTGAAATCAAGGCCCATTGAAACTGGATAGTTGATGGGCTTGATTCGCCCAATGCTCCTCGAACTTTGATGGGCTAGATTTTACACGGGCCAGCTCTTTTTCATCTTCTGCTCAAAAAAACAAAGCTCTTTTTCATCTGAACGTCATGACGAATAGTACAGACGAAGAAGGGATTTACGTAGACCTTCTCAAAAAAAAAAAAAACGTACATGATGGTGTAGTACAGGAAGTACTAGTCGTGGTACCAGGCGATCACGAGATGGCCCGGTGGCCCGTGGATCACCACCTCGTTCTCGCTGCCACACAAACCACGTGTGGCCGAAAATCTTCGCAAATTTCCAGTGTCAATTAGCGCTAAAGGAGGCAGGACCCGCCACCTGACCGAGCGCGCGTGCCCGTTTGTGGCCGAGATCGCAGCGCGGGTGGGTAGACTGCAGGACCAGCCGAGCTGCCGAAGCCACCCATGGCCCCAATGTCCGTGTCGACCATCCCTCGCGCCGCCGGCGCCGCCAAAGGCGTCGCCGACAGCCAGGAGCTCGGCATGGCGTGCGCCGGCTGACGCCGCGTCCGTGGCCGCATTGCTGACACTGACCCCGGCCGCGCCCGCCGCGGCCTTGTCCAAGGAGGACGTCGCCGGCTCGCTTATCAAGGTAAGCACGTGCCAGTTTGTAGCATTGACCGCCCTCGCTCTTCTGCATTGTGGTTGGATTCATTGCGCTTGCGCAGGTGGTGGACACGGTGGACCAGGCCATCGGCGTCGGCGGCAAGGCCGCTGAGCAGGTGGCGGCCGTGCTCAAGGCGCTGGGCGAGGCCGTCAAGCCGGCGCTTCCGGTTCTGAAGAGCGCCAGCGACGAGGTCCTCCAGCTGGCCGCGCCCGTGGTGTCCGGCGCCTCCAAGCAGGCCACGGAGGCACTCCACGGCGCCGGCATCGACCCCGCCCCTGTTCTGTCCGTCGCCAAGGTACAGTGGTATATAAGCCACAGCTTCTTGATCTCCGCCGGCGACTGTTCCGTTCGGTTTGACTTGACGACCTTGCTCTGCTCAGTAGACCGCAGCGGAGCAGAGCACGAAGGTGATCGACGCCGCCAAGCCCGTGGCCTCGGCGACCGTGGAGACCATCACGTCGTTGGGCCCCGAGGGCTACGTCGTCACCGCCGGAGCGGCACTTCTCGCGTACCTCCTCGTGCCGCCGGTCTGGTCGCTGGTCTCCTTCAGCCTCCGCGGTTACAAAGGTAATGGCACTGCCACCTGTTGCGTCATCATTTGATTTTTTCAGACCAAAGGCATTGGCCCTGCTTTATCGGATGTCTCCGAAGAGACATCAGAGAGACATTGGCCCTGCTTTATATTGAAAGCAAACGGATAATGGGGATGCCAGTTTACAGTGACGTTCAGCAAGAGAAACAGACCTCCACTACCCTCTAAGCCAACAAACTGAGACGTCATTTGATTTCATCAATGCTGCAATACATTATACACCTTTCGCATTGTTCGTCATGGCAAAAATCTTCATTTCGTTGCTATATAAAGGTGACCTGACCCCTGCGCAAGCACTGGACAAGGTCACCACGCAGGACTACGTGCTGATCGACGTGCGGAGCGACAAGGACAAGGCCAAGGCAGGCGTGCCGCAGCTGCCGTCGAACGCCAAGAACAAGCTCGTCTCTGTGCCGTATGCAGTCATTTCTCACACGACACGATCGAGCTCTAGTGCATTTTTCTCCATTGCAACGCAAAAGTCACCACGCTGTGCTCTGCTCTCAGGCTGGAAGACCTTCCGAGCAAGCTGAAGGGCATGGTGCGCAACGCGAAGAAAGCTGAGGCGGAGATCGCCGCTCTGAAGATCTCCTACCTCAAGAAGATCGGCAAGGGCTCCAACGTCATCATCATGGACTCGTCGGTGCACCCCAACCATATCTCCATTCCGATTGCTTCCGGCTTTCGAGTTTCAACTTTGATGAGCACGGTGGTGACCTTTTCTGACCTTCGTGTGTGGTGTGGTTTTCGTATGGGCCTGCAGCTACAACGACGTCTCCAAGACTGTGGCGAAGACGCTGAACAGAGTAGGGTTCAAGAACTGCTGGGTCATGGCCGGTGGCTTCTCGGGTCGGAAAGGGTGGGCGCAGAGCCGCCTCGGGACGGATTCCTACAACCTGTCCGTGGTCGAAGTCGTGACGCCGTCGCGGGTGATCCCTGCAGTCGCAGGACCGCACCGGGACGACCTCTGCACGCATCGGGACAACCTCGTCGGCGTCCAGAGCAACTACTCGCAAGTTTCTTCCCGGCAGCGTAGACTGATGAGTGGAGCTGAAACAACTTCAAAGTGTAAATCCAAATGTTCGTTTTGTTTTGAGATTCAACTTTTGTTGTGTGCGTTCATTTGTTCTTTTGCAGTAATAGCACAATTTTGTGTCCAAGACTGGAACCGTCATCTGGTTCATATAGACTAGCGGTTCTTACATCTTTTACAAACAAAAAACCCCGGAATATTTACAGGCCTTGCCCCCCTCCTTTTAGACGAAAATTCACAAATGTACCAGTGTAAGAGATTTTGTGACCCTGAGTTGAAATTAACAAGCTAATTACTCATAAACATTTTACCGAACAACTTATGTGCATATAACAAAATAGCTTCATAGTATCAATTCTTTAAACAAGATTATGTCCAAACTTCACAGTAAGGAATATCCTTGAAAGGATTAGTTCACTAACACATCAATCCTCATCGTCAACATATGCCAACTCAATCATACACCATGAACTTGAACAAATGGCATCAATAGCGAGCAATGTAGTGAGCAATCAACATGCATGTATGCCAAGATAAATACCAAATCAAGTGTAGACATGAAGATTTATGTGGAAAACCCCTTGCAGGGAAAAATATAGGCAGCGGCGAACAATCATCCACTTTGGAGAGGAAGATACATTGTGGGAGCCAATAAATAGGGGACAGGCTCCAAATCCCCTCACAAATATACACTAGGGGTACTCTTTATTTAGTTGATCTAGAGGGGAAAATACACTTCTCACTATCTCAAGTGCTCCTTAACCCTAGCTCTCAAGGTGGAAGAACGAGCCCATCATTTGGGGAAGAAGCTACTTTTTTCGAGCAGCAGCCAGACTACTGGTTTTGATGGCCACGACTCCCCCCCCCCCCCTCCTCCCAAAAAAAATCACATGTGGGATGTACCAAAATGCCCCTATAGAAACACCACATAGGCGGATTTCCATATGGCAACAATGAGTATTAACCCAGAGGCCTAAAACAACCTCTAAATATGTGTCTAAATCCGAGCCATCATTACATATTTGCCAAGTAAATACAGCTTATTGTCACCCCCTTATCAGCGTGAGTACAACTTAAACACAAATGAAACGTAATCTTACACTATATGTTAAAAAAAACTAAAATAATATCTTGATAGAGTGTAAAAGTTTGATTTTGAACTCAACTATCATAGGGTTTGTTTAAACCTTCATCACTGCAACACCCAATAAAACACCTCGGCATCAATTTGAACATGGTTTCATCCCATATGGTTTGTATGGAGTGATTTTGACATGTCAGTTACCGGATTTGAATTTGAAGATTGAAAATCAAACTTCTGCCATAGTTAAAGTTAATGTATGAACTTCTTAATTTAAGTAACTGTTGTTACACCGGAGAATTATATCTCAATGTAACGGAAATATTTGGTTAGAGTTATGATGTACTCCTCTCTGATTCGTTTGAAAAATCACAAACAATATCTGTTTTTTGCTGCAACACAAGTTTGTCGGCAAATACTTTGTTATACTATACTATAAGATTTACATGATATAAAATCATAGTCATAATCGGATCTGATAGAACAAATTTGTATTTCCATGCATTAATAGTAATAGAGAAATTGTTGGCCAAAAGTTAGTCCTAATGTCTTGTAATGTCAAATCAAAGGAGGACACCTTCCAATCGAAAATATATGATCATCAGGACATGGTGGTCTGTAAGGTGACAATGTGACACTTTGGCTAAAGGTATCCATAAAATATAGTTCCATAAAATATATTATCGTGTATATAAAATTAATATAAATATATGTCTTAAATTTCATATGGATTGACAACATATAATCTAGATTCATTATGAGGAATACTTACCTCTTTTATTTGAGATAATATATGTGTATATTTATAAAAGTGTTTTTTTTATCAGGAAAACTTTGTGACTATGATGAACTGAAGTAAAGAATGTTGTAAACTTTACTTATTTCTAGATGTGTAAGCTTGGATGTTTTTTGGGTTCTCAATCGAGGTGGAGTCGATGGACTACAGAATTTGATTCGGTAACTAGTTGATTTTAGCGCCAAATGGGTGACAAGTACACTCAGAGTAGAGTTAAATTGGACGGCTTCGTCATAAGACCAACTGTGAATTGATGTGTGCCTTGACTAGAGCATATAACCAACCTAAAGAAGATCTCAATCCATCTAAGACCTTGTTTGGATGCATTCATATTCACCTTAATCCATATGTGTAGGAGTACATCATGGTGGATACGAGTGCATCCAAACAGGCTTAAGGATCCCTGATGTGCAACAACGGCATAAATCCTCTTAGAACCTATTGATCAAATAGTTGATGTGGCATTGGAAGGACTTCTTTAACCTCTGCAACAACTGCATCTCGCTGCAATAGGCAGGCACATGACTTCGGCGGCAAGCCTAAGTCGTAAAAAAAATGATATATACGACACTGCTATATATTATTGGTGCTGTGGCCTAGAGCTTATGATCATTATACCTAAATAAATAATCCCTTCATCCCAAAAAATGTAATTGTTACACACCCCGAGAGGTGGGAAAAAAGATAAAGTTTGACCAATTTTTTTTAAAAGTTACTAATATTTATGATACCAAATAATTATCATCACTTAGTTATGAATTGTATTTTCATATTAAACCTATTCAGTGACATAAATATTGATATTATTTTTCTATAAATTTGATTAAGTGTAAGAAATTTGACTCAACCTAAACCCTCTGTGGTTTATAGAGGCAGCAAACACTTCCATTTTTGGGGGCTCTTTTTTTTGGGGACGAATGGAGCAAGGCCCTATATGCCGTGAGAGCTTTTTTTTTTACGCCTCTTATCTGGGTACAGCTGTAGAATCTGCTCATATATAGACTCACACCCACCCTACACACGCACAACACACTCACATCACGCGTACACAAACAGACCTACGACTACACTCAGATCACTGGATTGCGTCCTTCGTGAGATCACCGGGTCTAGACCCGTAGGCGACGGAGCGCGTCGTATTGTCTTTGTGGCTCCACGCATGAGTGCTTAGGGACTGGGAGGAGGGTTTTTTTTTTTTTTTTTTTTTTTTTTTTTTTTTTTTTTTTTTTTTTTTTTACAACAAGGGACTGGGAGGAGTTGGCCGGCCTCCTCGCCGATGCGGCGCGCGCTTGCGACGTCGGAGGCCACGTCTCTCAGCTGCCGCCTGGTTGCAGTTGAGTCAACCACTTGTAGTTCACTGCCACGACAGGTTAGCAGAATTACATGATTTGACTCCCTCTTGTTGTCGGTACTGCTACTGCTTCGTGCCCGATCGAGCCCCCACACGTTCTTGCACGTTGACGCTGGCACAACAGCAGAGACACTTCTACTTGATCGATCATCGGCACTCAAAACATAAAATGAAACCATCAACTCCTCATTCAAGCCGGCGTGAGTTTCCAAGATGAAGCCTAGCAGCAGCAGCCAGGTCGTCCGCAGAGCTACATCCACCACCGGCCTGCTCTTCGTCCTGCTGCTCGTCGTCTTCACCGCGTCCAATTACTCCTCGCTCAAAACCGACCGGCTCCTCGACGTGCCGCCGAACGCCACGTCTCACGCGAAGACGGCGACATCGTCGTCCTCCCTCGAGGGGAGCGCGGCGTGCGACGTCGCGAAGGGCGAGTGGGTGCCCGACCCCGCCGCGCCCTCCTACACCAACGCGACGTGCCCGTTCATCGACAACCGCCAGGACTGCATGAAGTACGGCAAGCCCGGGCTCGATTCCATCCTCCGGTGGCGGTGGCAGCCGCACGGCTGCGACCTGCCCCGCTTCGACCCGGCCGCCTTCCTCCGCCTCGTGCGCCACAAGTCCATGGCCTTCGTCGGCGACTCCGTCGCACGAAACCACATGCAGTCGCTCATGTGCCTCCTCTCCAAGGTACACACATATACTTTTGTTCAGCTAGCGCACGTATCACCGAGCATCGCAATGCAACGTTTAGATCGGTTTCCGGCCGCATGCAGGTGGAGTACCCGCAGGAGATTCAGCCCAAGGACTGCATCCACTGCACGCGCACCTACCACTACCGCGAGCACAACTTCACGGTGACCGTGTTCTGGACGCCGTTCCTGGTGCGCTGGAACCTGACGCGCGCGGGGACGCAGCAGTTCATGGACCCGCACAACGTGTACCTCGACGAGGCCGACCCGGAGTGGGCGCGCGCCGTCGCGGGGCTACGACTACGTCGTCCTCAACGGCGCCAAGTGGTTCACCCGCCCCGTGGTGCTCCACGAGCGCGGCCGCGTCCTGGGCTGCAGCGACTACGGCGACCCCAACGCCACGTACGTGCCGCCGCACCGCGCCGTGCGCGCGTCGTTCCGGACCGCGCTCCGCGCGCTGCGGGACGAGGTCCCGGGGTTCCGCGGCAAGGTGGTCGTCCGGACCGTGGCGCCGCCGCACTACGAGAACGGCAAGTGGTACGACGGCGGGAACTGCCTCCGGACGCGGCCCACGCGGAGCGGCGAGACGGGCCTCCCGGAGACGGAGGCCGCGTTCCACGCCGCGCAGGTGGAGGAGTTCCACGCCGCGGCGAGCGCGGCGGCGCCAGGACGGTTCGCGCTGCTGGACGTCAGCGAGATGAGGGGCGACGGGCACCCCGGGCAGTACGGGCACTGGCCGCACGAGAAGGTCGGCTTCGGCATCGACTGCGTGCACTGGTGCTTGCCAGGCCCCATCGACGCTTGGAGCGACTTGCTGCTGCATTTGATCGCTAATTGATGCACGACACGCATGTTCATACTGTAATTCTGTACATGTTGCATCGAATTGGGTGCAGAAGTGTCTATTGTGCATGCATTATCTATTGTGTCATAGCAGCCATTGTGCGTTCTACACTGCTATTATTCTACTTCTCAGTTCTCCCATCAGGGAAACTAAACTTATTGTCAAGCTCTGGTCGATCGTTGATGTCTATTCTGATTTCTGAAACGGAAACTGGACAATTGGCTATCTGACGCCAACAATAAGCACCAACCAGAAGTCAACTACAGACCTCAGATGTTTTCAATTGTGATGTGCAGAAGAGGGGTGGATCCAAGGCACATATTGCGCTGAGCAGATGGCATGTTACTGTTTGGTAGTACAGTCACTACGTTGCCATGGATTACGGCCTGCCGATCAAGATCCAGCTCTGATGAACTGATGAAACTTGCACCCGATGCTAAAAAATGGCCACTTAAAAATTTCCGTTCCTCTTTCCAGAAGGGCATCGTAAACTTAAGGTGCTACTGCCATCAACTTAGTGGTCAATGAAGATATGTGTTAATTCCTCTTTTGTGATTAGTCACTCAACCACAACCATCAAAGTTTTTTAGCAGCATGAAGTGTCTGCAAGTCATGGATTGCACGTTGCACGTCTTCCCGCTCCTGTTTTGTCTCCGATCGATGCGACATTGCCGGTGCAGCCTAATGGAGCTCCACAATGTCCCCCACGTTGCGACTTGCGATTACGATAGTATAAGCAAAGTTCCCGCAAAAAGAAGTAGCTAAGCTGCTGAAGCAAGTCAACCAGTCGGGAGCCGGACACAATGGCTGGCCCCTAAATAAAGAAAGAAAAGTCTATCCTGCACAACTATTTTGCTTGCTTTGAACAATGCAGAGTTACTTTGCTTCGAACAATAGCAAAAAAGAAAAGAAAAGGCTTCATCAATTTACAGAAGAAATCAAGCAGCATTTCTTTTAGCTTGAACTTGAATGCTAGCACGAACAGTGCTATTGTTGAGGAAGCAGCATCTGGAGCAGCAGCTCGCTCCACAGGTCGATCGGCCCCGGCAAGCACCAATGCAGGCAGTCCACCACGAAGGTCCCGTCGACGCTGCCACCGGGCGGGTGACCGTACCGGCTCGGGTGGCCGTCTGGCCGCAGGTCCATCGCCTCCGTGATGTCCATCAGCAGCATTTCCGCGCCGTTCCGCCGCACCGCCGCCTCCGTCTCCCTGAGCGCACCAACCTAAGGCACAGAAGGATTCATCAAGTCATTACATGCCAGACACTCAGATGTCGCCTTCCACGTTGCAAACAAACGACGGCACGTCGAGGGGCATGGACGTCGGTTCCCCACCTGCGCTGCGCGGTACTCGGCCTCCACGGCGCCGAGCTCGCGCTCGCCGCGGCGGAACGGGCGTGTGCGGACGCAGTCGCCGCCGGTGTTCCACTCCCCGTTCTCGAAGTGCGCGGGCGTCACCGTGCGGAGGATGACCTTGCCGCGGAACCCCTCACTGGCCGCGATGGCGCCCAGCGCCGTGCGGAACGCGGCGCGCACGGCGCGGGGCACGGGCAGCTCGGTCGAGTTTCCGGCGGCAGCGGCGCTGCGGGCGGCGTCGTTGAGCCCGACGACGCGCCCTCCCTCGCGGTACACCGATGGGCGCAGGAACCAGTTGGTGCCTGACATGACGACGTAGTCGAAGTCGGCGATGCGCGCCGCCCACCGGGCGTCCGCCGTGTCGAGGTGGAGGTCCCACTGGCCGAGCGTCGCGTTCGACAGGTTGGCCTTCACCAGGAAGGGCGACCAGAAGAGAGAGATGGTGAAACCGTGGTGGCCGTAGTGGTAGTCGCGCCGGACGACTCTCCCCGTCACGTCGATCTCCGGCGCCGTCCTGACCTCCACCGGCTGTGCCTCCTGCACATGCCCGGCGCGTCTCGTCAGGAGCCAGGAGGAGCAAGACGAGCAAGAAACTAAGAACCGAATTAACACAAGCTGCATACCTTGGACAAGAGGCAGAGCAAAGATTTGGCGTGATTCCTGGAGAGGGAGTCCCCGACGAAGGCCATGGACTTGCCCCTCATGGCCTCCAAGAACCGCGCCGCGTCGAAGCGCGGGAGGTCGCACCCGTCCGGCCTCCACCGCCACCGCATGAACTCGAGGCTGGGCTTGCCGAACTTGATGCAGTTCTGGTGGTCGTCGATGAACGGGCACGTCAGGTTCGTGTAGTAAGGCGCCTCGGTGTCCGGCACCCACTCGCCCCGCGTGAAGTCGCAGGCACTGGCGACGCCAGCTGGAGACGCCGACGAGGAGGAGATGGACGACGCGACGCGGTGGATGGGCGGGTAACGATTAGAGAAGGCCATGTCGTAGAGCGAAACAAGCGCAAGGAGCAGCAGGACGATGATAGGTGCAATGGCGGACGATCGCTTTGGGGAGGACGGGCTGCTCTTGTGGGGCTTCATGATCGAGGGACACAGCTGTGGCGTGAGGGAAGCTTTCTTGCTTAGAAGACAGGGTCGCAGGGAATGGAAGAACGGAGAAAATACAGGATGTGCAGCGCAGATTGCACTTTGTAGTGCCTGTTGGCGATGCAGATTGCAGGTCAAAGTGTGCGTTGCGCGACTACCATTTCTCAGTTTCTTTTACAGAAAACCCTGCTTGCAGGTCACGGCAGCGGCAGCACCTAGTGTTAGCCTCAATACAAATTCGTAAGGGCTGTTTGGTCCCCGGACATAATCTACCATAACTAACCATAGACATGTGTAGCAAGCCACAAACAATATGATTAGGAAATTGGAAGCCACACTTTGTCATGCCTAAGAGCATCTCCAATAGATTGGTAAAACTGCTCCCAATCTCAAGGTTTTAGCGGAAACAGGAAAAAACAATGCTCCAATAGCTTCTTATTCGACTCCTAATTTTTTGGCGTTTTGGAAGAACTAGAGTTTCACATGTAAATATCTGTGGGCGCTGAAGGCTGTGTATCCCTCGTCCGGGTTTTTTTTTTCTTGTGTTTCTCTCGCGATCCGTACCAGACGCATCGAGCTGCGCCGCCGTGGGCAACGAGCGCGCCGCCAGCGAGTAATCATCGTCGCCTAGCGACAAGAGACAAGTCAAGGAAGCCGCTGCCGCGTAATCATCATCGTCACCCTTGGCGTCGTCCTCCTTGGCACTCCTCCGCTTCAACCTTGAAGGGCAAAGTACCAACGCCGGGAATCAGCGAGGCCGGCTATTCCATCTGTTGTCCGCTGGGTACGGTGGACGATGGCTGATTTCTGGATACATACGTGTGAGTGTGGAGGAGAACGGATGGCCGATTTAAGGATACGTACGTCTGAAGAAAAAACGATCAAAATGCGGACTTCTTTGATTTTTTTTTACTGTTGGAGATAGGCAAAAAAAAATTACTCCCTGCTCTTTTTTAAAGTTAGAATAACCATGTTTATCGAGTGATTTATTAGGACTCTTGAAAATGCTCTAAAGAAATCTTGTCACACTTTTTTACTTTATGACATATGAAACCCTAAAGAATCTTGGCTAAAGTTAGTCACTAACTAAACACTTACCAATTTGGTTAAACTTGTCTGAGATAAAGTGTGCTAAAGTGTGTGTAGCAACCAAACATACCCGTGCTCCACGTAGGCTCATGGTCCTGACAATCATTAATATGCTCAACTTTTGCCAGAGGTTCTCAGTTTTTACACATGTTCTTCCATGTCATAACGCAGCAACATGTTGCTTTTTGTCAGGGCAAGCCATCCTTTCCTCCGCAGGAGAACCTGACACAGGCTAAGGGATGTTTGGTTCTTCTGTCACTCCTAAAATTTATGTCATATTAAATATTTAGATACTAACAAGGAGCATTAAATATAGATTAATTATAAAACCAATTACATAGATGAAGGCTAATTTATGAGACAAATTTTTTAAGCCTAATTAATCCGTCATTAGCACATGGGTACTGTAGCACCACGTTGTCAAATCATGGATTAATTAGGTTTAAAAGATTCGTCTCACAAATTAGTCGTGAGTTATGCAATTAGTTTCGTAATTAGTCTATATTTAATACTACGTACATATGTCCAAACATTCGATGACAGAAATTTTAGAAGGTAACGTAGAAACCAAATAGGCCCTAACATTTCTGACGATTAGCGGCCTGTTCATTTGGCTGTGGCTTGTCATAAACGATCGTAAATTTTCAGTCGGAACAGTGTTTTTCTCTCACACAAACCAATCAGCAGTACTTCTTTACGAACCAGCAACGATACGAACCAGCCAACCGACCAGGCTTTAGGTGCGTATGTGGAAGTTAGGACAGTGCTCCAGGGTGGAGCGATGGACGTGGCCTCGTGAAAAAGAAAATTGTGAATTTACTTTGCTCTTGACATGGCAAAAACATCAATTTACAGATGCCAGTGCAGTTGGGATGCATTTGCACTTTGCACCACTCACTCGATGTCAGCACGATCATCAATAGTTCAGTACGGACATTTGCATTTGCATTTTGGATGCTCTGGAACAGCAGCTCGCTCCACAGGTCGATGGGCCCCGGCAAGCACCAGTGCAGGCAGTCCACCATGGAGATGCCCTTCACGTTCCCGCCAGGCGGGTGTCCTACCGGCTGGGGTGCCCGTCCGGCCGCAGTTCCACGGCATCCGCGATGTACAGGAACCTCAGCTTCGCCTATGCATCTATATATATGAGTTACATAGCAAATTTATATATCAAAAATTTTAAAGCGACTTATAGTTTGGAACGAAAGAAGTATTACTTAATTTTTAATGAAGTTTTTTTGTTCACAAAAAAATGTATCTTCAGAATGCATAGGCAACCTGAGCATGTGATGATGTTTTTACTTGCTGAAATGGGGACAAGTGGGTCACTTGATGGGCATCAAAAGTTGGTGATGCAAGGAAGATTTGCCCCTAAAAACTTTCAAGCAATCCTGAGGAGATACATCAGTAAGTTATGCAATTTGATTGCGTTGACATAAGTGTGAGCCGTTCATTTAATTTGATCTAAGAGGTAGTATGTATTTATTTAATTTTAAATTTTATAAAAATAGGATCAACAAAGAAAGTTTCACGTATAAAGATTTTTAGATCTAATTAATGCATACCTGATTTATTTGACATGGTAAATTCTTTTTATTTTTGTAACATTGGATATGTCATAATTTAATTAACATAAACTACATATTTTTATGCATGTGTGTGACAGCTACGCACTTTAGTAGAAGGGCAACGTATCAGGTGCAAACCAATCAATCTGTGTAAACTTGGAAACTAACAATCAGGACCACTAGATGCTGATCCAATAGATGAGGTGAGAGGTAAGATTTTTTTGCGCTTAAGCCCCCCACCCGCCGGCCTTTTTTTTGCGCTTAAGCCCCCTCACCCCATCCATTGTATCAGCATCTAGTGGTCTTGATGGGTAGTTTCTAAGTTTGCACAGATTGGTTAGTTTGCACCTGATATGTTGCCACTTAGTATAAGATCCTCTCAACCATGTACATAGTTTTAATGAAGTTAGTATAATGTACACACTTGATTATGTAACGCGTTAGCATGTAATATGTTTTAGATCGTAAACTTTACGGTTTAGTTAACTTGTTAGTTGTTGATATTTTTTTTTTGTATGTAACACATTTTTTAATTGAGTATGAATTAAAATGGAATGTTCAAATATTTATTTTTTTAATTGAGTACACATAATGTACTAGGAGCGGCAGTCACAGAAAGGAGGTGGTACGGTAAGGAAGGTGCCACACGTGCATCCGTGTCTCCCGTGATTAATTAATCAAGTAGTTAATTTAAAATCTATAAAATCCAGTGGCTCATATATGTTTGAGGTATTACTTCCTATAGTAAGTAAAAAGGTACCGTAGCATTGCACTTTTTTCGCGATCGGGAAATATAGTCTGTTTTTCATTAAGAAGAGAGAATTATACGACGCTGCTATGAGAGAACTCTCGTAGCAGCGATTACACACACCACCAAGCAAGTGATGAGTCATCTCGAATAAAACTTAAAAACAAGAAAAGGAAGGAAAAAGAGCGACTGCCCTCAACACCTTAAAACCTACGAACTGAGTCTGCAAAAAAAGATACAACAACACAATAGTAGCCTACACAAAAGACAATGCCTCAGCAGCAACGACGGACAAAGCATCCGCTAACAAAGCCATGGAGGCCAAGTATCCACCAGGAAGAGGGCCAGCATGCTCTCGGCAGCAAAGCATCCGCAGCGGGGAAGGGCTCAGTCACTCTCGACAGCAAAGCATCTGCCAGAGAGGAGACCAGCGACGATGGCGGCAAAGCATCCATTAACGACCAAGCATCCGTCAACGGCGAAAGCCATAGCGGCGAAGCGACCGCTACGAGAGCCAACAACAACAATCCAACGACGGAGGCAAGGTCAAGAGCTGCATAATAGACTATTGCGAGTGGAAGGGAGGCACACACAGGCACAACGAGGAACTCCAGCAAGAGACGACAGCACAACAGGAATTGTCGGCGACCACCACATGGAGACTCTTCAGTGGCGCCTTCAGGAAGGGAATGATGCCCAAGACTACTGACCATGGATGCCATCGCCGCTGGCTTTAGAGGCTTTTAAGGCGGGGCTTATGCCCAGAATCTGGTGCTGACGGGTGCAGAAGCATGGAGCTCAACAAACGACGCCTCCAGGGAGGTACGTGGCGCTAGGGGTGTCACTGTCGTCCGCCCAGCCAACGCCAGGCTAAACTTTCGCCTGGAGCTCCATGCGTCCAAAGGCACCTTCCATAATAGGCCACCGTCCCCAGGAAGGGGCAGGGAACGATGCAGATGCAGCCGCCCACACCAACTCCGAACCCGGCGTCGGAGCAGGGGTGGCCTGGAGAAGGCGGCGCTTGTGTCTAGCACCACAACCGCACCAGAGCCAGCGACCCGAGGCGGCGGAACCGTCGCAGCCTAGAACGTTGGCCGCCATCTTTGCGTGCCAGAGGACACCACACCACCCCCCACGCATAAGGAGCTGCCCGCGCGCGCCAGATAGCCTCCCGTAGGAGGATGCTGCATGCCGGAACTGGGGAGACGCGCCTCGCGCACCAGACGGCCGCTCGCACGAGGATTCCGCACGTCGGAGGTGGGGGAGAAGCACCGCGCCACCAAGCCGATGCCGCCGTAGGAAGCCATAGATCCACAGTAGAGAACACCATGCCAACTCTAAAAGTTGGGTTCACCAGGTCATTAGGGTTGAAAGATCTAAATTTTAGCTTCATTTCCCTTTCACCATCTGACTCACCACCAACAACGACGACAACAACATAGCCTTTCAGTCCTAAGGAAGTTGGGGTAGGCTAGACTTAAAACCCATCAAGAGCCCCAAGTCATGATTTAGGCACTTCAATAGCCGTTTTCCAAGTACTCCTATTCAAATATAGATCTCTAGGTATATCCTAAGCTTTCAAATCTTTTTTTATTGCCTCCCTCCATATCAATTTCGGTCTTTCTCTACCTCTCCTCATATTATTACCTTATCTTAGGACTCCATAATGCACTGGTGCCTCTGGAGGTCTCCTTTAGATATGGCCAAACCACCTCAACCGATGTTGGACAAGCTTTTCTTCAATTGGTGCTACCTCTAAGCGATCACGTATATCATCATTCTGAACTCGATCCATTCTTGTGTGACCGCAAATCCATCGCAACATACGCATTTCTACAACACTCAGTTGTTGAATATGTCGAATATTTGTAGGCCAACATTCTGCTCCATACAACATAGCCAGTCTAATCGCTGTTCTATAGAACTTGCCTTTTAACTTTTGTGGTACCCTCTTGTCATAGATAATGCCAGAAGCTTGTCGTCACTTGATCCACCCTGCTTTGATTCTATGGCTAACGTTCGCATTAATATCTCTATCCCTCTGTAGCATCGATCCCAGATACCGAAAGGTATCCTTCTTAGGCACTACTTGACCTTCCAAACTCACATCTCCCTCCTCCTATACAACTCCATTAAAGTCACATCTCATGTATTCAGTTTTAGTTCTGCTTAAAGAAAAGGCCCAACCAACAAAAAAGGCAATAGGCCCAAAAGCTCTATTGATTCACCCAAAGACTGTGAAGGATACCGTGACGCCTAACAGGGGGAGATGAATTAGGCAACTTAAAATTCTAACTCTAAACTATGGTCTCTTTTTCTAACCTTAGCAAAACCTATGCAAAAGATAAACTATCTAAATGTGCAACTACGGTTTTGCTAGTGTGTTGCTATCTCTACCGCGAAAGAAGTAATACAATCAATGTAAATGCGAAAGCTAAAGAGCAAGATAGATATATGCAAACTCCCATCGACGACTCCGGTATTTTTACCGAGGTATCGAGAAGCGCGCAAGCTTCCCCCGAGTCCTCATTGGAGCCCCTCGCAAGGGCCAAGCTCCCGGTTGGGTAATTCCGTAGATAGCCTCGGGCGTTCCTCACACGCAAGTGGGTCTCCGACGTGCCTTTCGGCAAGCCTCTCCTGGATGCTCCCCACCATCTTCACTATCAAGCTTCTGGCCAAAACGCCACGGGCCTTGTTCCCTCTAGTATACGGTGGCGGCCACACCACAAACACGGTTGGTGTGATCTCGCAAGACTACAAGCCCCTCCGATGTACAACAATGGTGCGCGCAAGCACCGAGTGGAAAGAGGTATGCAAACCTCACTAAACACTAGGCCTAAACCTAGAGCAAGCACATAAGCGGTGGTCTAATCAACCTAAGCACTTCGTAAAGCACCTACGCTAATCACCTAATGAATCACTAAGTACTATGCAAGTGGAGATCACTAAAATGGTGTATCAACACCCTTGGTATGTTTCCTCAGCTCTACCCCCGTCAAATGGTCGGTTGGGGGGGTCTATTTATAAGCTCCCACTGAGAAAGTAGCCGTTGGGGATGAAATCCTGCTTTTCTGCTACTGATCGGACGCTGATTACGTCCTGACCGGACGCGTTCAGTCGTCCCGACTGTTGGAGCCACGATCCACTGATCGGACGCTGTCAGCGTCCGGTCACATGTCATCGGACGCGTCCGGTCGTATTTTCGCCGCTCTAGAACCTCTCTATACTCGACCGGACATTGTTGTCCTGCGTCCAGTCGATCTGCCACAAGCGTCCGGTCGTGCCTGTTGCCGAGCCTCTAGATCAGAGCGTCCGGTCACTTTCCTCCAGCGTCTGGTCCAACGTCCGGTCACCTGTGTGAGCTCGTTTCTTCGTGATCTTGCTTACGGATTGGTTCCTATCTTCGTGCTTGGACTTTGCTTGATATCTTGGGTCTTCTCTTGTGCTTCTAGGGTCTTGCTTATGGTGTTGATCATCAGATCATCATGTCGCCTTTGTCCAAGTCTCGTCTTGCATCCTATTGAACTACAAAACAGTCACTTGCAAATTCATTAGTCCAATTTGGTTGTGTTGATCATCAAACACCAAAATCCAAAGTAAATGGGCCAATGGTCCATTTTCCTTATAATCTCCCCCTTTTTGGTGATTGATGACAACACGACCAAAGCAAGCAAATAATAAAAATTTTTAAATTTGAAAACTACCTACTTGCTAGGATGCAATGCAAGGGGCAAGATTATATGATGCTAAAAAATACTACTTGTAAAACTAAAGGTTACCACATAAAAACTTATCTTGCCCTTGCAAATGTCCCCATGTGGTATTATGGATTTAAGCCTTGCTTCCTACAAATTCTCCCCATTACATAGGCAATCCATAATCCACTATCCTCTATTTCTCGGACCATTACCACTTATAAATTATTAATACTTGCTTTTGGTCCTCTAAATTCTCCCCCTTTGGAATCAAACACCGAAAAGGAAGACATTAGTAGCATAAGATAGGGTCAAACTTTGTGATCCTTTATGTGTAGAGTGGAATAGGTCACAAAATTTGACTCTCATATTATATAGATTAAGCTCCCCCTAAATATATGCATACATATGGTAGAGAGCAAGGCATATGCATATTTGGCAAATTATTGCTCAAGGGAATTTTAATCTATATAATGCTTGGAGAAAGCATATAAATATCAAAATGAAATCAGCATGATGATATCGGTTTAGAAATACCACATGTGGAAACCAATTTGATTTCTACCACTTGCAATAGGTGGTGGATATTTGAAGTATGATGCTTAACTCCGAGGACTCCATTTTCCTTGCAATGAGACTACTACACACATGATAAGCTTGAAAAGGTGTTAGTCTCAAAACATCCAACTTATAAAGTAACCTCCCCCTAAATTTGTGCACACAAGTATGGAATACTTGTAGGAAACATGCACATTGATTTCAGAATAAAAAATACCACTTAAAAGATGACATCACATGAATGCGAGAGTCATTTTTGAAAGCGATATTCGGGAGAAATTATCTACAATTTGGACTTTGGCACATATTAGATGAACAATTGAAGGACAAGCTATGTGCCGTGCTCCTAAACAATTTTAAACCATGTAGGATTGCTCCAAGGAATAAGAATGAAACCGAACAAGCCTACCATATAAAATACCTAGTATATGCATGATAAAATATATAAGAATGCAAATGCAAACCTAGGCATGAAGAGTAACTAGATGCTAGAAGATACCAATTATAGGAAAATTTAAATCTAATACCAATTGAAGTAAATTGAATCTAGTTACCTAACATGAAAAGGGGAATTTGGGTCCATATTATTCACTAACCCACCTAGCAATGATTTTGTCCATCATGATGCACCCCATGAAATGCATCTAAACTTTGCCAAGTCTCTAAATTCCCCAAAGTCCATAGGACTTCTCACTTCCCTTTCGGGATTCAAACCTTTTTGTGCTCTTCATATTGGAGATGATTTCCTTTGGCACCCAAAAGCGTTTGACCCCATTGTTGGCTTGTTTGTTTACCTTGATGGCCACCACCTTGTCATTTTTTCTTCTTTAGCAAGTATGGTGTGGAGGCCTTCTTGTCCACCTTGTTGGTATAGGTGTTGGAGAGCTTGCTCGTTTGCTTCTTCTCTTTCTTCTTTGATACCCCCCCCATTCTTTACCTTGCACTCATAGGACTTGTGACCTTCCTTGTGGCACACGTAGCAAACTATGGTTTATCATTCATCATGCTTCTTCACTCTCTTGATAGTGTTATCTTGATGAAGTTGGGTGCTTCACCTTGCCTTTCACTTGAGTCAAGTCCTTGGTGAGGCGAGCTACTTCTTGCTTGAGTTTCTCATTCTCCTTTGCAACCTCTTGTGTGCATGTATCTACAACAACTTTCTCAACACAAACTTGGTTGCACAAGGATGAGTCTAAACATAAATCATTACAAAAAGCAGAGGCATCCTTTTTAGACATATTAAAACTTTTCTTTTTAGATGCCTTGGTAGGGGTTGCACTAATGGCTTCAAGATTAGCAACTTTATTAGTTAGCTCATCACAATGTTTGTACATGGTTTCCATTTTAGCAAGCAAACTTTTATAAGCATCTTGTGAGCTAGCTAATTTTTGTTTTAATTTTTTATTTTTCTTTACAAGTTGCTCATCATTTATTGTGCATGCATTTGTTGTTGCACTAGCCTTAAGTTGCTCAATTTTAGTAGATATTTCAACATTGAGATTAGCAAAATTCTCATATTGTTCAAGCAAAGTTTTATATGCTTCTTGTGAACTATCTAGCTTTTCTTTTATTTTTCCGAGCTTCTTTTGTTGACTAGTGCAAACTTTAGCATAATTAAGATTTTATTGCACAATTTCTTCATAAGAAGGTATTTCATCATCACTATCACTCTCACTAGAGGATGAGCTTTGGTTACCTCGTGCCATAAGGCACATACGAGAAGAGCTTGATGATGAGTGCTTACACCCTTGCCTCTTGTGATGATGTTCTTCTTCACTTGAAGAATCATCCCATGATCTTATTGATGTGAGGGATTGGTTCTTGCACGTCTTCTTCTTTGTCTTGGGTGTGGGCTTGTTTGGACACACTTCAACAAAGTGCCCCAACTCACCGTATCCATAGCATTCTCTCTTTCTTTGCTCATTTCTTTGATTGGTGAAAATGAGATCTTGGATTTAGATGGACACACCCTTGGCATTGAGCTGTTGGATCATCTTCTCCACCTTGTTGATTAGTTTGATTGATTCTTCATCAAGATCGGAGGAGGAGGAGGAAGAAACACAATAGTAGCCTACACAAAAGACAATGCCTCAGCAGCAACGACGGACAAAGCATCCGCTAACAAAGCCATGGAGGCCAAGTATCCACCAGGAAGAGGGCCAGCATGCTCTCGGCAGCAAAGCATCCGCAGCGGGGAAGGGCTCAGTCACTCTCGACAGCAAAGCATCTGCCAGAGAGGAGACCAGCGACGATGGCGGCAAAGCATCCATTAACGACCAAGCATCCGTCAACGGCGAAAGCCATAGCGGCGAAGCGACCGCTACGAGAGCCAACAACAACAATCCAACGACGGAGGCAAGGTCAAGAGCTGCATAATAGACTATTGCGAGTGGAAGGGAGGCACACACAGGCACAACGAGGAACTCCAGCAAGAGACGACAGCACAACAGGAATTGTCGGCGACCACCACATGGAGACTCTTCAGTGGCGCCTTCAGGAAGGGAATGATGCCCAAGACTACTGACCATGGATGCCATCGCCGCTGGCTTTAGAGGCTTTTAAGGCGGGGCTTATGCCCAGAATCTGGTGCTGACGGGTGCAGAAGCATGGAGCTCAACAAACGACGCCTCCAGGGAGGTACGTGGCGCTAGGGGTGTCACTGTCGTCCGCCCAGCCAACGCCAGGCTAAACTTTCGCCTGGAGCTCCATGCGTCCAAAGGCACCTTCCATAATAGGCCACCGTCCCCAGGAAGGGGCAGGGAACGATGCAGATGCAGCCGCCCACACCAACTCCGAACCCGGCGTCGGAGCAGGGGTGGCCTGGAGAAGGCGGCGCTTGTGTCTAGCACCACAACCGCACCAGAGCCAGCGACCCGAGGCGGCGGAACCGTCGCAGCCTAGAACGTTGGCCGCCATCTTTGCGTGCCAGAGGACACCACACCACCCCCCACGCATAAGGAGCTGCCCGCGCGCGCCAGATAGCCTCCCGTAGGAGGATGCTGCATGCCGGAACTGGGGAGACGCGCCTCGCGCACCAGACGGCCGCTCGCACGAGGATTCCGCACGTCGGAGGTGGGGGAGAAGCACCGCGCCACCAAGCCGATGCCGCCGTAGGAAGCCATAGATCCACAGTAGAGAACACCATGCCAACTCTAAAAGTTGGGTTCACCAGGTCATTAGGGTTGAAAGATCTAAATTTTAGCTTCATTTCCCTTTCACCATCTGACTCACCACCAACAACGACGACAACAACATAGCCTTTCAGTCCTAAGGAAGTTGGGGTAGGCTAGACTTAAAACCCATCAAGAGCCCCAAGTCATGATTTAGGCACTTCAATAGCCGTTTTCCAAGTACTCCTATTCAAATATAGATCTCTAGGTATATCCTAAGCTTTCAAATCTTTTTTTATTGCCTCCCTCCATATCAATTTCGGTCTTTCTCTACCTCTCCTCATATTATTACCTTATCTTAGGACTCCATAATGCACTGGTGCCTCTGGAGGTCTCCTTTAGATATGGCCAAACCACCTCAACCGATGTTGGACAAGCTTTTCTTCAATTGGTGCTACCTCTAAGCGATCACGTATATCATCATTCTGAACTCGATCCATTCTTG
Organism: Miscanthus floridulus; assembly: GCF_019320115.1. Lineage (NCBI taxonomy): Eukaryota > Viridiplantae > Streptophyta > Magnoliopsida > Poales > Poaceae > Miscanthus > Miscanthus floridulus. The sequence goes on along the minus strand of NC_089586.1, from coordinate 115,402,325 downwards.
TGTGACCGCAAATCCATCGCAACATACGCATTTCTACAACACTCAGTTGTTGAATATGTCGAATATTTGTAGGCCAACATTCTGCTCCATACAACATAGCCAGTCTAATCGCTGTTCTATAGAACTTGCCTTTTAACTTTTGTGGTACCCTCTTGTCATAGATAATGCCAGAAGCTTGTCGTCACTTGATCCACCCTGCTTTGATTCTATGGCTAACGTTCGCATTAATATCTCTATCCCTCTGTAGCATCGATCCCAGATACCGAAAGGTATCCTTCTTAGGCACTACTTGACCTTCCAAACTCACATCTCCCTCCTCCTATACAACTCCATTAAAGTCACATCTCATGTATTCAGTTTTAGTTCTGCTTAAAGAAAAGGCCCAACCAACAAAAAAGGCAATAGGCCCAAAAGCTCTATTGATTCACCCAAAGACTGTGAAGGATACCGTGACGCCTAACAGGGGGAGATGAATTAGGCAACTTAAAATTCTAACTCTAAACTATGGTCTCTTTTTCTAACCTTAGCAAAACCTATGCAAAAGATAAACTATCTAAATGTGCAACTACGGTTTTGCTAGTGTGTTGCTATCTCTACCGCGAAAGAAGTAATACAATCAATGTAAATGCGAAAGCTAAAGAGCAAGATAGATATATGCAAACTCCCATCGACGACTCCGGTATTTTTACCGAGGTATCGAGAAGCGCGCAAGCTTCCCCCGAGTCCTCATTGGAGCCCCTCGCAAGGGCCAAGCTCCCGGTTGGGTAATTCCGTAGATAGCCTCGGGCGTTCCTCACACGCAAGTGGGTCTCCGACGTGCCTTTCGGCAAGCCTCTCCTGGATGCTCCCCACCATCTTCACTATCAAGCTTCTGGCCAAAACGCCACGGGCCTTGTTCCCTCTAGTATACGGTGGCGGCCACACCACAAACACGGTTGGTGTGATCTCGCAAGACTACAAGCCCCTCCGATGTACAACAATGGTGCGCGCAAGCACCGAGTGGAAAGAGGTATGCAAACCTCACTAAACACTAGGCCTAAACCTAGAGCAAGCACATAAGCGGTGGTCTAATCAACCTAAGCACTTCGTAAAGCACCTACGCTAATCACCTAATGAATCACTAAGTACTATGCAAGTGGAGATCACTAAAATGGTGTATCAACACCCTTGGTATGTTTCCTCAGCTCTACCCCCGTCAAATGGTCGGTTGGGGGGGTCTATTTATAAGCTCCCACTGAGAAAGTAGCCGTTGGGGATGAAATCCTGCTTTTCTGCTACTGATCGGACGCTGATTACGTCCTGACCGGACGCGTTCAGTCGTCCCGACTGTTGGAGCCACGATCCACTGATCGGACGCTGTCAGCGTCCGGTCACATGTCATCGGACGCGTCCGGTCGTATTTTCGCCGCTCTAGAACCTCTCTATACTCGACCGGACATTGTTGTCCTGCGTCCAGTCGATCTGCCACAAGCGTCCGGTCGTGCCTGTTGCCGAGCCTCTAGATCAGAGCGTCCGGTCACTTTCCTCCAGCGTCTGGTCCAACGTCCGGTCACCTGTGTGAGCTCGTTTCTTCGTGATCTTGCTTACGGATTGGTTCCTATCTTCGTGCTTGGACTTTGCTTGATATCTTGGGTCTTCTCTTGTGCTTCTAGGGTCTTGCTTATGGTGTTGATCATCAGATCATCATGTCGCCTTTGTCCAAGTCTCGTCTTGCATCCTATTGAACTACAAAACAGTCACTTGCAAATTCATTAGTCCAATTTGGTTGTGTTGATCATCAAACACCAAAATCCAAAGTAAATGGGCCAATGGTCCATTTTCCTTATAATCTCCCCCTTTTTGGTGATTGATGACAACACGACCAAAGCAAGCAAATAATAAAAATTTTTAAATTTGAAAACTACCTACTTGCTAGGATGCAATGCAAGGGGCAAGATTATATGATGCTAAAAAATACTACTTGTAAAACTAAAGGTTACCACATAAAAACTTATCTTGCCCTTGCAAATGTCCCCATGTGGTATTATGGATTTAAGCCTTGCTTCCTACAAATTCTCCCCATTACATAGGCAATCCATAATCCACTATCCTCTATTTCTCGGACCATTACCACTTATAAATTATTAATACTTGCTTTTGGTCCTCTAAATTCTCCCCCTTTGGAATCAAACACCGAAAAGGAAGACATTAGTAGCATAAGATAGGGTCAAACTTTGTGATCCTTTATGTGTAGAGTGGAATAGGTCACAAAATTTGACTCTCATATTATATAGATTAAGCTCCCCCTAAATATATGCATACATATGGTAGAGAGCAAGGCATATGCATATTTGGCAAATTATTGCTCAAGGGAATTTTAATCTATATAATGCTTGGAGAAAGCATATAAATATCAAAATGAAATCAGCATGATGATATCGGTTTAGAAATACCACATGTGGAAACCAATTTGATTTCTACCACTTGCAATAGGTGGTGGATATTTGAAGTATGATGCTTAACTCCGAGGACTCCATTTTCCTTGCAATGAGACTACTACACACATGATAAGCTTGAAAAGGTGTTAGTCTCAAAACATCCAACTTATAAAGTAACCTCCCCCTAAATTTGTGCACACAAGTATGGAATACTTGTAGGAAACATGCACATTGATTTCAGAATAAAAAATACCACTTAAAAGATGACATCACATGAATGCGAGAGTCATTTTTGAAAGCGATATTCGGGAGAAATTATCTACAATTTGGACTTTGGCACATATTAGATGAACAATTGAAGGACAAGCTATGTGCCGTGCTCCTAAACAATTTTAAACCATGTAGGATTGCTCCAAGGAATAAGAATGAAACCGAACAAGCCTACCATATAAAATACCTAGTATATGCATGATAAAATATATAAGAATGCAAATGCAAACCTAGGCATGAAGAGTAACTAGATGCTAGAAGATACCAATTATAGGAAAATTTAAATCTAATACCAATTGAAGTAAATTGAATCTAGTTACCTAACATGAAAAGGGGAATTTGGGTCCATATTATTCACTAACCCACCTAGCAATGATTTTGTCCATCATGATGCACCCCATGAAATGCATCTAAACTTTGCCAAGTCTCTAAATTCCCCAAAGTCCATAGGACTTCTCACTTCCCTTTCGGGATTCAAACCTTTTTGTGCTCTTCATATTGGAGATGATTTCCTTTGGCACCCAAAAGCGTTTGACCCCATTGTTGGCTTGTTTGTTTACCTTGATGGCCACCACCTTGTCATTTTTTCTTCTTTAGCAAGTATGGTGTGGAGGCCTTCTTGTCCACCTTGTTGGTATAGGTGTTGGAGAGCTTGCTCGTTTGCTTCTTCTCTTTCTTCTTTGATACCCCCCCCATTCTTTACCTTGCACTCATAGGACTTGTGACCTTCCTTGTGGCACACGTAGCAAACTATGGTTTATCATTCATCATGCTTCTTCACTCTCTTGATAGTGTTATCTTGATGAAGTTGGGTGCTTCACCTTGCCTTTCACTTGAGTCAAGTCCTTGGTGAGGCGAGCTACTTCTTGCTTGAGTTTCTCATTCTCCTTTGCAACCTCTTGTGTGCATGTATCTACAACAACTTTCTCAACACAAACTTGGTTGCACAAGGATGAGTCTAAACATAAATCATTACAAAAAGCAGAGGCATCCTTTTTAGACATATTAAAACTTTTCTTTTTAGATGCCTTGGTAGGGGTTGCACTAATGGCTTCAAGATTAGCAACTTTATTAGTTAGCTCATCACAATGTTTGTACATGGTTTCCATTTTAGCAAGCAAACTTTTATAAGCATCTTGTGAGCTAGCTAATTTTTGTTTTAATTTTTTATTTTTCTTTACAAGTTGCTCATCATTTATTGTGCATGCATTTGTTGTTGCACTAGCCTTAAGTTGCTCAATTTTAGTAGATATTTCAACATTGAGATTAGCAAAATTCTCATATTGTTCAAGCAAAGTTTTATATGCTTCTTGTGAACTATCTAGCTTTTCTTTTATTTTTCCGAGCTTCTTTTGTTGACTAGTGCAAACTTTAGCATAATTAAGATTTTATTGCACAATTTCTTCATAAGAAGGTATTTCATCATCACTATCACTCTCACTAGAGGATGAGCTTTGGTTACCTCGTGCCATAAGGCACATACGAGAAGAGCTTGATGATGAGTGCTTACACCCTTGCCTCTTGTGATGATGTTCTTCTTCACTTGAAGAATCATCCCATGATCTTATTGATGTGAGGGATTGGTTCTTGCACGTCTTCTTCTTTGTCTTGGGTGTGGGCTTGTTTGGACACACTTCAACAAAGTGCCCCAACTCACCGTATCCATAGCATTCTCTCTTTCTTTGCTCATTTCTTTGATTGGTGAAAATGAGATCTTGGATTTAGATGGACACACCCTTGGCATTGAGCTGTTGGATCATCTTCTCCACCTTGTTGATTAGTTTGATTGATTCTTCATCAAGATCGGAGGAGGAGGAGGAAGATTGATCATCATCACTTGAATCTTCATCATCATCATTATCATCATCATCCTTATCTTCTTCTTCATCTTCACTTGAGGAGCTTGAGCTTGAGCTTGCCACAACTTGCTTGTCCTTCATCTTCTTTTTTTCACTGCATGCGAGAGCTTTGCCTTTGCTTGATGAAGAGGCTTCTTCTTGACCCATCTTGTATGACATTTCAAGTGCCACTATCTTGCCAATGGCTATGGCCGGGGTCATGGTGCTCAAGTCCTCCATGTTGTGAAGGATGGTGACGATGCTTGTATATTTCTTTTGTGGTAGCACGGAGATGATCTTCCTCATGATGTCCACATCATCTAGCTTTGTTAATCCTATAGAATGGAGCTCATTGATAATTAGATTCAAACAAGAATACATATTATGAATAAGCTCATCATCATTCATTTCGAAGGAATCATAATTTTGTTTAGCTAGATAATATTTTTGCTCTAGCATTGAAATGAATTTTCTTTTCATCACTCTTCATGGGTTTATCAGGATTCTTAATGGGTTTCATCCCATCATGAGTGACTCTCCAAACTCCCAAATCAACCGCCTCAAGGTAGCAAGCCATTCTAGCTCTATAGTATGGGAAGTTAGTGCTGTCAAAGTGCGGAGGCCTAGAGGTATCCATCCCAACCACTCTAAATAGCGTTGGCTCAACGATGGTTAAGCCAAAGGTCCAAATTGAGCCAACCGGCTCTGATACCAATTGAAGGATACCGTGACGCCTAAGAGGGGGGTGAATTAGGCAACTTAAAATTGTAACTCTAAACTATGGCCTCTTTTTTTAACCTTAGCAAAACCTATGCAAAAGATAAACTATCTAAATGTGCAACTATGATTTTGCTAGTGTGTTGCTATCTCTACCACAAAAGGAGTAATACAATCAATATAAATGCGGAAGCTAAAGAGCAAGGTAGACATATGCAAACTCCCATCGACGACTCTGGTATTTTTACCGAGGTTCTCATCGACGGGCATCTCGATGGTGTCGTGGGTGCCGCTGTTGCGCCCGACGGGCCGGCCGCCCGTGTGGTACACAGAGGGGTGGAAGAACCAGTTGGTGCCTAAGAGGATGTAGTCAAAGTCAGCGATGTGCGCCACCCATCGGCATCCGACATGTCGAGGTGCATGTCCCATAGGCCCAGCTCAAGCTCCGCGTTTGAGAGGTTGGCCTTCACCAGAACGGGCGACCAGAACAGGGAGATGTTGAAGCCATGGCTACCGTAGTGGAAGTCTCACCGGACGGCCCACCCCATCACATCGATCTCTATTGTCGTGATGATCTCTACCGGCTGTGCCACCTACAACATGTATGTACGAAGTACGAACACCCGTTGCATTAGTAGCGGAGGAGCAGAAGAAGTGCAGTCCAATGGCAACATGAATTGTGTTGTACGTACAGTACCTGGGAAAGGATGCACAATAGAGACTTGAGGTGATTCCTGGTGAGGGAGTCCTCGACGAAGGCCATGGACTTGCCCCTCATGGCGTCCAAGAACCACGCCGCATCGAAGCAAGGGACGTCGCACCTATTGGGCTACCACCGCCAGCGCAAGAACTCGAGACTCGGCTTGCCAAACTTCATGCAGTTCTGGAGGTCATCGATGAACGGGCACGTCAGGTTCATGTTGAGTTATGATCCAAATTCAGTTAAGATGTAGAATCCTCGACGTTTGTAACCTCATCCGATATAGTGAAGATTTGCTGGCTGGTGCCCGTGGTTTTTTTTCTTCTTCCTTGAAATGGTTTTCCACGTTAAAATCTCGTGTCCCCTGTGTTTGATCTACTGTTCTTCATCGTTTATATTGCCTATCGTTTATAACAAGTGGTACTAGAGCTTAATTTCACATTAGGGTTTTGCGATGGCATCGATGAAGTTTGATCTACCGCTGCTGGATTACAAGATGAGATTTGCGCCGTGGCAAGTCAAGATACGGGTGATTCTAGCACAATCTTTGGATCTTGATGAGGCGCTGGATGGTTTCGGAGGCAAAGGGCAGAAGTCATGGACCACTGAAGAGAAGCGGAAGGATCATAAGGCTCTGTCTTTGATTCAACTTCATCTACATGATGATATTTTACAAGAAGTGCTATAGAAGAAAACTGACGCAGAACTTTGGCTCAAGCTAGAATCGATATGTATGTCCAAGGATCTAACCAGTAAGATACACGTGAAGATGAAGTTGTTCATGCACAAGCTGCAAGAAGGTGGTTCGGTGATGAACCACTTATCGATCTTTAAGGAGATCGTTGCCGACCTAGTGTCGATGGAGGTAAAATATGATGATGAAGATTTAGCTCTTCTACTATTATGCTCACTACCTAGTTCATTTGTAAATTTCTGAGATACCATACTATTAAGCCGTGATGAACTAACCCTTACGAAAGTATATGAGGCCCTCCAGTCGAGGGAGAAGATGAAAGGTATGGTTCAGTCTGACGTGTCGTCCTCCAAGGGTGAAGTGTTGCAGGTTAGAGGCAGGCTCTAGCAGAAAACCAACAACAACAATAATAATCGAGACAAGAGCAAGAACTATAAAGGCCGTTCGAAGCCTAGAGGTAGGGATAAGTTCAACAGGTATTGTAAGAAAGATACTCATGTCATTGAGGATTGTTGGAAACTGCAGAATAAGGAAAAAAGAAATGGTACATATAAACTAAAAAACAAATCCGATGGTGATGGTAAGGCCTCTGTTGTCTCCGCTGTTGATAATTCTGATTTAGGAGACGTTCTTGTTGTTTTTGTTGGTTGTGTTGCTGGTCGTGATGAATGCATACTTGATTCTACATGCTCGTTTCATATATGCTCTAGCAGAGATTGGTTTAGTTCTTACGAGTCTGTGCAGAGTGGAGATATCGTGCATATGGGAGATAACAACCCACGTGAGATCGTGGCCATTGGCTCCGTTCAGATCAAGATGCATGATGGCATGATACACACAATGAAAGATGTGAGACACATACCAGGGATGGCCAGAAATCTCATCTCCCTTAGCACACTTGATGCCGACGGGTACAAACACTCCGGTTTAGGTGGAGTGTGTAAGGTATCAAAAGGCTCTCTCATTCATATGATAGGTGATATGAATTCTGTAAAGTTATATGTTCTTAGAGGAAGTACTTTACATGGTTCCATCACTACTGCTACTGTTTCTAATGATGAACCAAGTAAAACTAATCTCTGGCATATGCGTCTTGGACATATGAGTGAACTTGGTATGACAGAATTGATCAAGAGAGACCTGCTGGATGGTTGCACTGTGGGTAAGATGAAGTTCTGTGAGGACTATGTTTTTGGTAAGCACAAGAGGATAAAATTCAATGCATCTGTTCATATCACCCAAGGTACACTTGATTATGTACATGCTAATTTGTGGGGGCCGTCTCGTAAGCCCTCTTATGGTGGTGCTCGTTACATGCTTACCATTATTGATGATTACTCTAGAAAAGTGTGGCCTTATTTTCTGAAAAATAAGGATGATACTTTTGTTGCTTTTAAAGAGTGGAAAGTTATGATAGAAAGGCAAACTGAAAAGAAGGTAAAATTGCTTCGTACTGACAATGACACTGAATTCTGTTCGGATGCTTTTAATGATTACTGCAGGGAAAAAGGCATTGTCAGGCACCACACCATCCTGTACACTCCTCAGCAGAATGGTGTGGTTGAGCGCATGAACCGAACCATCATCTCGAGGGCTCGTTGCATGCTATCCAATGCTCGTATGAACAGACGTTTTTGGGCTGAGGCTGCTAACACCGCCTGTTACTTGATCAACCGGTTACCTTCTATCCCACTTAATAAGAAAACTTCCATTAAGGTATGGTCTGGTATGTTTGCTGATTATTCACAGTTGAGAGTTTTCGGTTGCACTGCTTATGCTCATGTTGATAATGGAAAGCTAGAACCTAGAGCCATTAAGTGTCTATTTCTTGGTTATGGTTCTGGAGTTAAAGGACATAAGTTATGGAATCCTGAAACTAAAAAAACTTTTATGAGCAAGAGCATTCTTTTTAATGAATCTGTTATGTTTAATGACAGCTTATCCACAGATGTTTCTCCAATTGGTTCTGATGAGGAGCAGCAACATGTTAGCGTGCAGGTGGAGCACGTAGATGATCAGGAAACTGAAATTATTGATAACAATGTTCATGATATTGTTCAGCACTCACCTCCTGTTTTGCAGCCTCAAAATCAATCTATTGTAGATCGCAGAACAAAGAGGAATTGTGGACCTTGTCCATGTTTAATTAAGGAATGTGATATGGTTCATTATGCCTTTAGTTGTGCTGAACAGGTGGAGAACATTCATGAGCCGGCTACGTACACTGAAGCTGTTGTTTCTGGTGACCGCGAGAAGTGGATTTCTGCTATGCAAGAGAAGATGCAATCACTCGAGAAAAATAGCACATGGGATGTTATGCGCTTGCCTAAACAAAAGAAGACCGTTCGTTGCAAATGGATCTTCAAGAGAAAAGAGGGTTTATCTCCCAGTGAGCCTCCAAGATTTAAGGCAAGGTTAGTAGCAAAAGGTTTCAGTCAGATTCCTGGTGCTGATTATAATGATGTATTCTCTCCAGTTGCAAAGCATAGTTTAATTCGTATATTTTTCGGTATTGTTGCTATGCGAGATCTTAAGCTTGAGCAGTTAGATGTAAAGACTGTGTTTCTACATGGAGAGCTTGAGGAGGAGATATACATAGACTAGCCAGAAGGGTTCATAGTACCTGGTAAGAAGGATAATGTTTACAAATTAAAGAGGTCCTTATATGGTTTGAAACAGTCTTCTCATCGATGGTATAATAGGTTTGATTCTTTTATGATGTCACATGGTTTTAAGAGGTCTGAATTTGATAGCTGTGTGTACATTAAATTTGTTGATGGATCACCTATATATTTGCTGTTATATGTTGATGATATGTTGATTGCTGCCAAGAGCAAGAAATAAATCACTACATTGAAGAAACTGTTGAGTAGTGAGTTTGAGATGAAGGATCTTGGTGCTGCTAAGAAAATTCTAGGTATGAAGATTACAAGAGATAAAAATTCTGGTTTGTTATTTCTTAGTCAGCAAAGTTATATTAAGAAAGTTCTTCATCGTTTCAACATGCATGATGCAAAGTCTATTAGTACTCATATTGCTCCTCATTTTAAATTATCAGCTTTACAATGTGCTAGTACGGATGAGGATTTTGAGTACATGTCAAGAGTTCTATATTCTAGTGTTGTTGGTTCTTTGATGTATGCCATGGTTTACTCTCGTCCTGATTTATCATATGCTATGAGTTTGGTTAGTAGATACATGGCTAATCCTAGTTAAGAACGTTGGAAGGCTATTCAGTGGATTTTCTAGTACCTTTATGGCACAACAAATGCTTGTTTGAAGTTTGGCAAGACTGATAAGGGACTCACTGGCTACGTGGATTCAGATTTTGCTTCCAATTTGGATAAGAGGAGATCTCTCACAGGTTATGTGTTCACTTTTGGTGGTTGTGTTGTGAGTTAGAGGGCAACATTGCAGCTCGTTGTTGCCCTATCTACCACTGAAGCATAATACATGGGTGTTGCTGAAGCATGTAGAGAATTGGTTTGGTTGAAAGGTTTGTTTGTTGAGCTTTGTGGAGATGATTCTTGCATTAATTTATTTTGTGACAGTTAAAGTGCTATATGTCTCATTAAAGATCAGATGTTTCATGAGAGAACGAGGCACATTGATGTCAAATATCATTATGTTCGTGATATTGTCGCGCAAGGTAAGCTGAAGGTATACAAGATAAGCACATATGATAATCCTGCTGATATGTTGACAAAGCCAGTTTCTATTGCTAAATTTGAGCTTTGCTTAAGTTTAGTTGGTATAACTGTTTAGCCCAAGAGGCTACTTTGTACCGGAAGTATTTCTTTGTTGTTTCAGGGTGAAGGTTCGTTTTATGCTACAAGAAGGAATTTGTCTCAAGGTGGAGTTTGTTGAGTTGTGATCCAAATTCAGTTATGTACAAGATAAAGGCTAACTTCTGCCGGAGCGAAGCGAGGCCCATCGCTGGGAGGCTTGGGCCTCGTCGCCTATTATGGTTTTTCATCTCTATATATACTTCATGTAAGCCATCGTCTTGGGATAAGAAAAGTTGTAAATCCCCGACGTTTGTAACATTACCCGATATAGTGAAGATTTACTAGCTGGTGCTCGTGGTTTTTTCCCTTCTTCCTTAGAAAGGTTTTCCACGTTAAAATCTCGTGTCTCCTGTGTTTGATGTACTATTCTTTGTTGTTTATATTGCCTATCATTTATAACAGTTCGTGTAGTACGGCGCCTCATCGTCCGGCACCCATTGACCCCGCATAAGGTCATAGGCGGCCTCGATGGCGGTGGCCGGAGACGGCGAAGACGAGGAGGAGTTGACCGGAGATGACGACGTCGAAGACGATGTGTCCGGAACCATCGAAGACGAGGAGTCAGTGGCCGGAGACGACATTGACGTCGACGGTGCAGAGGATGAAGTTGAAGTCGTAGAGCGAGATGACGGCGAGGGCCAGCAGGACAAGCGGCGATGTGGCAACGGCGACAGAGATCTTCCGTGATGATGGGTGATTGCTCTTCTAGGGCTTCATGGCCGAGTGGCGGCGTACGCGAACGCGATGGAGGAGATACGAATCCGAACGCTACCTACTTGCTTGCTTTGGTTAGGAGAGAGGGCCGCATGGAATGGAAGAAGAAATGGTGCACGCTGTGCAGGGCGTGTCGTGTGCAGGTAGCTTGCTCGTTGTCGTTGTCGTGGAGGTGGCCGCGTGGGGTCAAAGTGCGTGTCGCGCGAGCAAAGCCATTTCTCTCATGGCGACAGAACCTAGTACGCTGCATTGGTCCCTAGTTTAAGACTAACGACGAAGCATTCTCCTCCATACGCGACTATAAGCATTGTATAATATAACCATACGTGATTATTTCTCATCATCACCCGGTGCCTTCTTTCTGAATTCTGATGATGATAGTATACTGAAGCACATCGCGAGCAGGTCAAATTCAGGTTGCTGCACATTCCAGGATGCGCGAATCCATGTGGCTCCGCTCCGTAGACAATGTCCTGGAAGCCTAGTTTGCGTCTTCCGAACCCCGAGTAGGATCACCATGAAATCAAGCAGCTCGTACCGCGAAGGCTACTAGGAATTGGCACGAGACGGTCAGAGAGAACTACGGATTATCAATTTCAAGGCAGATTCCAAACAGGGTTTAATCTGAAAAAGGAAAATTTTGGAAGGGAAGTGCAAACTGCGTTCTGTTGTGAAGAGGTTTACGTATGGACCTGCTTGTATTAAGCAGAAATGGCCCGTCATACAGAAGCCAAATCTCGTATTAATTTCTTGCATTCTTACTGATGGCACCTTTTCACTCTTTTATTGACACTGGACCAAGGGGGAAATGGCTACGATTCTCTCTAGTGTCTGCATGGGTAGCAAATATAGTTAATCATTTCTTCACATAGGGGAAAGCTTCTACTTTGGGCTCTGTATTTTTTGTCATTAGTACCTCGGTGATATTACCGAATTGAGAAAGATCATCCCCAAACATCCTTTCGATGATGTGCCATAAAAAGGGAGGTGAGAGCCGAGGCACAAGACGTGAGATTCACATACACCGCCACAACCCCACCTACATCCTAACCCTAAGCCGATTTAGAGAGGGGGCTCTGCCAGCGACGGGAAGCAACGCCACCAGCCACCGCCGCCTCTGCACCGCCGACTCTGCACCGCCTTTCTACGACCACGCCTCCACCGCGTCACCGACACCGACGCGATGGCCAGCTCGTCTTCCTCGATGGCGGCCGATGGTTTGCTACCCGCATCCCTCTCTCTCTGTTTTCTCGCACTAGATCATATTCTAGGGTTTACTCCATATCCTAAATATCAGTTTGACCAGCTAGATCTATAGCTAGTGGATCCTGTTAATCTATCAATGGTATCGGAGCATTACTAGGCGTAGATCTAGCCTTTGGGGTAGATCAGAACGAGAAATTTAGAATGAGGTGATTCAAATCGGATTGAACTCCAACCCTAATAACCCTAACCCTAAAAGAATGGATGGAGAGGGGAGGGACCTACCTGGTTTTCTTGCCGCCGTCACCACCGCCGTCGCGCGGGAAGAAGCCCCGCCGCCACCTCGTCGGCACACGGGGGAGATAATCGAGCCACGCTCGTCGCCATGTGCGCGAGCCCCTGCCGAGGGCACCGTCACAGGACCACTCGACAGTGGTGTGCTCACCCACTGTGGAGCGTGTGCTCCGGCAAGGGGACCCGCGGCGGCGCCGCACTGCTTCTCTAGCTCTGCTGAACTAAGGGCTGACAAAGGAGAAAGGGGGAGGAGCTAGGGTTTAGGGCGAGCCCCACCGCAGCGCGTGTGGGGGACTCGGGCATCGTCGTCCAGACCGCTCGACGATGGCGCACTTAGCCCAAGGCGAGCGCGCACCGGCGAGGGGACCGGGATGGCACCGCTCCGCTGCTCTTTCCTTTCCGTGTGCGGCGAAGAGAGAGAAGGCAGGGGGAGAAATGAAACTAGGGTTTGGGTGACTAGCGCGGCGGGGGTTTTTTATTCCGCCGAGATCGTCGCTCGACTGTTCGATCGCGATGAACAACTCTGGGCGCTCAGGCTAGATTTGGCCCAGGCGGGCGAGGGAAATCCCGGCCTAGGCCCAGGTTGTGGCCTGGGCGCGGGGAAGCACGGCTCGAGTGGCCACCGAGGGCCGAATTTCGCTGCTGGGCCGCGACAATGCGCAACGTGCGAGTGTGTTTCGGCCCAAAATGCACAGTAAAGTTTATGAATTATTTTATTATTTTCAGAAGCAAATTTTTGATGATTTTTTGTGTAGTTTAAATCTCTATCAAAATTTGATCCAACGAGATAATTTTTTTTAGATAGTAGATGAGTACAATAAAATGCTTCTGAAAAGTAGATAAATTATTTTTTCATGTTTTCGCTGCAAAGTTAAAGTGTATTATCTTTTAATTAAATTCGAACCAATGGGAGAATTTAATTTGAAGAGCAGTTAAATTTTATTTAGTAAATTATGATATTGTTATTTTTCTGACCAACGTTGATAATAGCAATATTATAATGATTTTTATGAGTTTTCTATGCATTAATTCTATTTCTGCCCAACGGTGATGTAGAATTAGTGTAGAAGAATGTTGTATGTTTTAATTTTGATCAACGTTAAATTAAGGCTTACAATTATTATGTAATATTTTCTCACTATCTCTGTCGGTGTTTTCAGGACTCAACCCTATATCATTTATCTCGTACATACCGTCTCTTAAAAGGGGCAACTATCTGGTATGGTAAGAGGAGTATGAATTAGCGCTTGCGCTGTCAGAAAATGACCTAGCGCTTACCTCTCCGTGTCCTACTGAGCTAGTGGACCCGGTGAGGGAATAAAATAAGACTGATGCTGATTTTACTGCTCGACAGCGAGATCATGCAGAAGTAAGGATGAAATATGATCTCGAACATAAGGAATGGAACATTTCAAACCACAAGTGCTTGATGGTGGCTAAGTCCACTATTTCATATGCGATAAGGGGGTCTATCCTAGATTGTGACACCGCCATAGAGTATCTCAAGAAAGTAGAGAGTTAGTTTATTGGCTCTTCAAAGGCTTATGCTAGTACTCTAATCAAGAAATTATTCAATGAGAAATACTCTGGTGGCGGGATAAGAGAGCACATACTGAAGATGAGCAACATGGCTTCTAAGCTCAAGCCAATGAATTTGGGGCTTAAAGATGAGTTCCTGATTCATTTCGTTTTTGCTTCCTTGCCTAAGGAATATGAAACTTTTGTTGTAAATTACAACATGTAGCCCGATAAGTGGGATATTGAGAAGCTCATTGCAATGTGTGTTCAAGAAGAGCAGAGGCTAAAAGCTCACAGGGTGACTCTACTAACCTTGTGAAGGACAACAAAAAGAAGAACTTCAACAAAAATGCCAAACCTTAAAGGAAAGCCCCTCAGAATGACCACCATTAGAAGAATAACAATGCTCAAGTTGAAAAGGATTAGTGTAAATGGTGCAAGAAGCATGTACATTATAGAGGGACTGTCCAGACTTCTTAAAGAGCCTTCTGAAGAGAGTTGAGGACTATATTACATTTATATATGAGTCCTTGTATTTAAGTTATGCAAAATCTACTTGGTGGATTAATTTAGGTGCAACTGTTCATGTTGCAAATTTATTACAGGGATTCCATATGAGGAGGACCCTGCAAAGAGGAGAAAGAAGAATTAAAGTTACAAAATGGAGTTGAAGCTGAAGTTGAAGCCATTGAAGATCTCTCTCTAGAATTAGATGATGGTTTTATACTTTAGCTTTCAGATATTCTTTATGTACCCTCTTTGCGTAGAAACTTGATAAGTGTTTCAAGACTAGATGATGATGGATATGATTGTCATTTTGGTAATGGCAAATGTCAGATTATGTTTAATAATAAGTGTGTTGGTCTTGTCTTCCGACAAGACAAGCTTTATTTGTTATCACTTTTTGAGAATGTGAATACTGTGAGCACTAAGAATGAGAATGCTTCCTCGTCTATCAATGCAATAAATAAGCGGAAGAGAGTTCATGATGTATCATCGAAATTATGGCACTGTTGTTTAGGCCATATTTCAAGGGGAGAATAAAGTGATTGATTAAGAAATCAATTCTTCCGCCTTTAGAATTTTCAGATTTAGAACAATGCATTGATTGTATAAAAGGAAAGTATATTAAGAAAATAAAGAAAGATGTCAAATGAAGCGTAGAAATTTTAGAAATAGTTCACACTAACATCTATGGTCCTTTTCCTATGAAAAGTGTGGATGGTTATGATTCATTTATAACATTCACATATGGTTATTCTCGTTTGGCTATATTTGTCTAATTAAAGAAAGATTAGAAGCATTGGATAAATTTAAGATATTTAAGGCTAAAGTAGAAAATCGGCACAACTTAAAGATTAAGGTAGTTAGATCCGACCGTGGGGGAGAGTACTACGATCGACACACCCTATATGGCCAAGTTCCTAAACCCTTTGCAAGGTTCTTACAGGAAAATAACATAGTTGCCTAATACTCTACACCGGGCGAGCCTCGACAGAATGGAATAGCAGAAAGACGCAATCGTACCATAATGGATATGGTGAGAAGTATGATAATCTACTCTACACTATAGATAAGTTTATGGATGGAGACGTTAAAAACCATCATTCATATTCTTAATCGAGTGCCAAGCAAATCGGTGTCCAAAACACCATATGAGTTGTGGACAGAAAAGGAACCCTCACTTAATTATTTACGTGTGTGGGGTTGTCCAGCTGAGGCCAAAGTTTTTAATCCAAATATAGGGAAGCTAGACTTCAAGATAGTCAGTTGATATTTCATTGTCTATCCAGAATAGTCAAAAGGTTATCGTTTCTATTGTCCTGACATACATACGAAGTTTATAGAAACAAGACATGTTGTGTTCTTGGAGGATGATATGATCAGGGGAAGCATGGTATCACAAGAAATTAATTTTGAAGACAAGCGGGTATACATGCCCACTCCGATGATTCAGGAGCCATTGTTCACGCTACCTGTTATTGCTGTACCAACAATGCAAGACACTGTAGTAACAACACCTATTATTAGTTCTCCTGTGGCAACAATGAATGAACATGAGGAACCTGTCGTTCAGGATCCCACAGAACCCGTTGTTACACATGAGGAAGAACAACAACAGCCTCATATAGAACAAGTGTCAATTAATGAGGCCCCTAGAAGGTCTCAAAGAGTCAGGAGATCAACCATTCCTAATGACTACGAAGTTTATGATTGTGAGGAATTTCAAATGGAGGGTGATCCCACCTCATTTGAAGAAGCCATGAGAAACACTCATTCATCAAAGGGGCTTGAAGCCATACATGATGAAATGAGATCAATTAATACCAACGGTGTTTGGGACTTAGAAGCAATTCCTAAAGGAGCCAAGACCGTAGGCTATAAATAGGTCTACAAAACTAAACATGACTCCAAAGAGAATATAGAAAGATTTAAAGCATGACTTGTGGCGAAAGGCTTCATGCAAAGAGAAGGCATAGATTACAATAAGATATTTTCTTCAGTCTCATGTAAGGATTCTTTTAGAATTATAATGGCACTGGTAGCACATTATGATTTAGAATTACATCAGATGGATATAAAGACGGTGTTCGTAAATGGGGATTTGGAGGAAAATGTTTACATGGCACAACCGAAAGATTTTGTTGTGGAAGGAAAAGAACGTATGGGATGCCGCCTGAAGAAATCCATTTATGGGTTAAAACAAGCATCAAGATAATGGTACTTAAAGATTGATAGTACAATAAGAAAGTTTGGGTTTCAAGAAAATGTAGAGGACAACTGCGTATATGCAAAGTTCAAGAATGGGAAATACATTTTCCTAATCCTGTATGTGGATGATATCTTGCTCGCTAGTAGTGATGTTACTCTACTACTAGAAACAAAGAAGTTCTTATCCTCGAAGTTTGATATGAAGGATCTTGGTGAAGCTTCATTCGTTCTAGGAATAGAGATTCACCGAGATAGAGAAAATGGGGTTTTAGGATTATCACAAAAGGCATACTTAGAAAAAGTTCTAAAGAAATACAGTATGCAAAATTGTAAGCCTTCACCTGCTCCCATAGCCAAGGGCGATAGATATGGGGAATTTCAGTGTCCCAGGAACCAATATGAGATCGATCAAATGAAAGTGGATCCATATGCTTCCGCTGTTGGAAGTTTATAATATGCTCAAGTGTGTACACGCCTTGACTTAGCATTTGCTACCGGGTTGAAAGCATCTAGGCCCCTATTTGGGTTTTGGTGATTAATGACAATACGAGATTACTGTGACTAACGTGTGTTTTGCATATGTAATTAAGTTAGGTCACGGTAATGGCAATTGATTGGGCAATCATGGTTGTCATGCCCCTACGATGGAAATCGTTTTAGTTTTCAAAGGATGGACGACAAGGTTAAGGATGCACTAGTTCTAAGTGTCGTTTGATGTTGAAGAGACACTTAGAGTAGTTTAGGACTTTATTTTTCCTTTGGCCATACTATTAAGGGGGGTATGGATGGGTAGCTTGACCTAGGTGAGTCTAGTGGGTTAGGTGTGGTGCACACTTGTCAAATCTAGCACTAGGTAGCTCCTAAAAAGCCCCAAGATCAATTGGAGCAAACTTCATTCACATATGATTGCGAGTTTGAAGTGAATGGAGGGTCAAATGTTGACCAGACGCTGGTTCCGGTGTGACCGGACGCTAGAGCATAGTTCGGTCAGTTCATTTGATTAAGGTGAAGTCGTCTGGATGTGACCGGACGCTAGGAGAAATGTGACCGGACGCTGGGTGCCAGAGTCCGGTCAACTCTAGTAAGGTTCCAAAGAGGGAGAATCCTGATCGGATGTGTCCAGTCAGTGCTGACCGGCGCTGGTCAGGTTCTGGCTACTGACCGGATGATAAGCAGCAAAGTGACCGGACACTAGGTTCCAGAGTCCAGTCAACACCGGTAAGGTTCTAGAGGGCAGTTTTCATGACCGGACGTGTCCGGTCAGTGTTCGGTCACAACTTAACTGCTCGGTGGCGAGGAGAACTGATTGGAGCGTCCGGTCAACTTGATCAGAGCGTCCGGTCACCCCATAGATGCACATAACGGTTCGTTTTCAATGAAGGGTTATAAATACTTCCTCTATTCACTCAAGGGATTACTTTTGCTCATTTCAACAGCTGAGAAACACCCTTGAGAGTGCCAAGGAGAGTAAGGTCCTAGTGAGGTTATTGAGATTTGAGAATCCAAGAGAGAGGCCTCATTAGTGAAAGCAAGAGTAGCAAAGTGTGCATCCACCCTTCTCAATAGGCTTATCGTGGTCAAGTGAGAGTTCGTGCTTATTACTCTTGGTGATCGCCATCATCTAGATAGCTTTGTGGTGATTGGGAGTTTGGTGATCATCTGGCGAAGCTTGTGGATGGCTCAACTCATGTTGTGAGCGGTTGTGGGTGATTCACCACGATGGAGTGTCGAAGAATCAACCCATAGAGAGCACTTGATCCTTGCGTGGATCACGGGGGAGCTACACCCTTGCGCGGGTGCTCCAACGAGGACTAGTGGGGAGTGGCGACTCTCCGATACCTTGGCAAAACATCACCGTGTTCCTCCTTCTCTCTTTACTTTAAGCATTTACTTTGAGCAATTTAATTCTTGTATTTACATTCATAGAATTGTCACGCTAGAGTAGGATTGGAACTTAGGTTGCAAAACTTTTGTGTGGTAGAACATTAGAAACACTTTCTAGGCACAAGGGGTAAAGTGAGCTAAGTGTAGGATTTAATTATTGCAAAGAATTTTAGAATTAGCCCAATTCACCCCCCCTCTTAGGCATCTTGATCCTTTCAATTGGTATTAGAGCCTCGTGCTCACGTATTTAGTCTTAACCGCCTAGAGAAAGATGTCTCATATGGATGGTCCTCCTCCTATCTTTGAGGGAGATGATTTTCCTTATTGGAAAATCCACATGGAGGCATATTTAGAAGCTCTAGATGTTGGAATACTTAGAGCCGCCTCACAAGGATTCCCAAAACCTCGAGATCCCACGCACCTTCAAGGCGATAAAGTGAACTACAAAAAATGGAATGCAAAGGCTAGAAATACCAACTTTAGATGCACATGCAAAGGCTAGAAATACCAACTTTAGGCGATGTGTTTAACCGGATGAGGAACCATAAAGACGCACATGCACTGTGGTCGGATATTTGTGCGCTCCATGAGGGAACAAAGAGCGAGCCTGAGGAACGCTATCATCTCGTAATGAAAAAGCTTAATTCTTTTGAGATGCTTTCTAAAGAGAGTGCTAATGAAATATACTCATGCTTGAGTGTTCTTGTAGAGGAAGTTAATGGGCTTGGACTCACTCAAATGCAATCATCTGATGTTGTAAGAAAAATCTTGAGTGTCCTCCCCAATGATAAATATGGGCATATTGTGACCGTGCTTGATCAAGATGATCTTTCCATCGCTACATCAACTCAAATCTTGGAAAAGATCAACGCTCATGAAATGTACATGCACATCATACCACAAGATGGCTCATCCTCTACTAAGAAGAAAGACAAAGACTTAGCATTCAAGGCTAGCCAAGAGAAGTGCAAAGCAAGAATTGAGTATGAGAGCTCAAGTGATGATGCAAGTCTTGCTCTCATGGTGAGAAAAACCATCAAGATGCTAAAGAAGCTCAACAAGAATGGCATCAAGTGTGATGGCAAGAAAAAGAAGTTCTTCACTAGCACTAGAAGGATGCCAATCTCCGAGATGGATTGCTACAATTGTGGAGAACTTGATCATCTAGCTCATCAATGCACCAAGCCCAAGAAAGACAAGTACAAGAAGAAGTACAAGGGCAAGAAAGATGACTCAAGTGATGAAGATAATGATGAGAAAAAGATAAACAAACCATATAAGAAGAAAGATGGCAAGAAGGACTTTCACAAGAAGAAGAAAAATAGGAAGGCATACATCGTCGGTGATTGGCTCACGGACATTAACTCATCAAGTTGCTCATCCGATGATGATAGTGACAACGAGAAGGTGGCCGCTATTGTGATTGACTCTTCATCATCTTCACCGACACCACCGCCATTATCCTCTACACACCTATGCCTTATGGCCAAGGGTGAATGAAAGGTATCAAATGATGATGATAATAGTGGTGATGATCATGCTAACAATGATGATAGTGATAGTGATAGTGATAGTGATGATGAAGAATTTGAATCACCTTCATATGATGATCTTGTTAAATTGCTAAATCAATACACTAAGATCATTAGAAAGTCAAGAGCTAAGAACGAAAAGCTTAAGATTAATAATGACTCTCTTTTAGCTAAATGTGACATAGCAGAAAAGGCTAGTGTTGAGCTTAGAGAAGCAAATGTTGCTATGTCATCCAAACTCAAGGAGCTCAAATCTTTTAAGAAAGAGCTTAAAGATAAACATGATAAACTTGAGGGGATGCATAAAGAGCTCATCACTAGCTACAAAATGCTAAAAGAAGAATATACAACTCTCAAGATCAATCATGATAATCTTGTTATCGCTCAAGAATTTTTATCCAATGAGCCACATGATGCTACTAACGATATTGTTAAGATTGATATAGCTACATCATGTGATGATTTAATTGTTGAGAGCATTGAGCAAGGATCTAGTGGTAAAGGCAAGCAAGTGGTTGAAACCGACAACTATTATGAGTATGTCAAGCTCAAGCATGATAATGAAAAGCTCAAGAAAGATCTTAAAGAGCTCAAAACCACCAACACTATAGTGTTAGAAACTCTTGATCATGATGGTGGTTTGATTCTTAAGAATGAGAAGTTCAAAGAAGAGAACAAGAGACTCAAGGAAGAGAAAAATGATGATGCACTCAAAGAAGAGAACAAGAAGCTCAAATTGGAAAAAGAACATCTCAAGATTAGATTGAGCAAGTTCACAAGAGGCAAACATCTTCAAAGTGAGTTACTAATGGACACCGTCATGAAGATGGATAGAAGTGGCATTGGGTACTTGACAAACCAAGAGAAGAAGGCTCAAGCTCAACAATAACAACACAAGTCAAAGCCAAAGCCAAAGAGGTGTTTTGAGTGTGGACAAGAAGGCTACTTTGCCCATGAGTGTCAAACTCTACCACCACAACCTTTGCCCAAGCATGCTAGACCCTTTGCTTTCAATGCTCATTACATGCTTAGAAAGAACTCGGGTGGAAAGATAAAAGTTATGTTCTTAGGACCTCCCAACAAGAATAGGCCTAAGAAAATTTGGGTAGCAAAGTCACTTGTTGAGAAAGTGAAGGGCCCTCAACAAGTTTAGGTTCCAAAACAAGCTTGATCTCTTATGTGTATGTGAACTATAAGACCGGTGGAAGTCATTGGGTAATTGATAGTGGTTGCACACAACATATGACCGATGATTCTCGTATGTTCACCTCACTAGATGAAGAAGTAGATGGACAAGAAAGAATCATATTTGGAGATAATTTAAAGGGCAAAGTTAAAGGATTGGACAAAGTGGCAATATCAAATGATCATTCAATCTCAAATATGCTATATGTTGCTTCATTGAACTTCAACTTGCTATCCGATGGTCAACTGTGTGATATTGACTTCCAATGCCTATTTACCGAGAAGGAAGTGGTTGTATCCAAGAAAGATGATGATCAAGTGATATTCAAGGGATTTCAATACAACAACCTATATCTAGTGGATTTCACCTCCGAAGATGCTAACTTAAAGACATGCCTATTCACCAAAACATCACTTGGATGGCTATGGCATAGAAGACTTGCTCATGTTGGGATGAGCTCACTCAAGAAGCTTATGAAGAATGAATTGGTGAGAGGGTTGAAGGATGTGAAATTTAAGAAGGACAAGCTTTGTAGTGCATGTCAAGCCAGCAAGCAAGTTGCAAACACTCATCCTACAAAAGCTTTCATGTCAACAACAAGAGTGTTAGAGCTCCTTCACATGGACTTATTTGGACAAACAACAACAAGAGTTTGGGAGAAAATCTTTATTGTCTTGTGATTGTTGATGACTACTCTAGATACACATGGGTATTCTTCCTTCATGACAAATCCAAAGTGGCATCATGTTTCAAGAAGTTTGCCAAGAGAGCACAAAATAAGTTTGAGGTGAAGCTCAAGAAGATTATAAGTGATAATGGGAAAGAATTTGACAACACAAACATTGAAGCCTATTGTGATGAGGTTGGGATCAAGCATGAGGTCTCCGCAACATATACTCCTCAACAAAATGGTGTAGTTGAGAGAAAGAACCAAACATTAATCACTCTCGCAAGAACAATGCTTGATGAGTACAACACACCCAAAGCTCTATGGGCGAAGCTATCAACACCGCATGTTATGCATCCAACCGCCTATTTCTTCAAAAGTTTATTGGCAAGACACTCTATGAGTTGCTCAATGGGAAGAAGGCGGACGTCTCCTTTAGGGTGTTTGGTTGCAAATGCTACATCTACAAGAAGCAACAACACCTAGGGAAGTTTTAAAGACATTGTGATATTGGTTTTCTTATTGGTTACTTATCAAAGTCCAAAACATATAGAGTATTTAATCACGCCATCGGCTTGGTTGAAGAAACATATGATGTAGAATTTGATGAATCTAATGGCTCCCAAGGAGCACATGAGAATCTTGATGATGTAGGTGATGAACCATTGAGGGAGGCCATGAAAAATATTCTGGTTAGAGACATCAAGCCTAATGATGATGAAAATGATGTACAAGTGATTAATCCACCTTCTTCATCAAATGTGCCACAAGATGGTGATAAAGATGGAAGAGTAGAAAATGAAGATACTCATATCTCCCATGAGCAAATGGTGACACAAGCACAAGATGTTGATGCTCCACAACCTCTCCCTAAGTGGTTGATAGAAGAAATTCACCTCTACTACAAGCTCATCCACAAGATCTCATCATAGGGAGTCCATCAAAGGGTGTAATAACTCGATCTTAAAAACTTGCTTCATTTATTGAACATCACTCTTTTGTCTCTTGCTTTGAGCCTACCAAGGTAGAAGAAGCTCTTCAAGATCCAGATTAGATAAATGACATGCATGAAGAGTTGAACAACTTCGCCCGCAATGAAGTTTGGACTCTTGAAGAGCGACCACAAGGTGCAAGAGTCATTAGAGCAAAGAGGGTGTTCCGCAACAAGCAAGATGATCAAGGCGTTGTTGTGAGGAACAAGGCAAGACTAGTTGCAAAGGGGTTCTCTCAAGTTGAAGGGTTGGATTTTGGAGAGACCTTTGCACCCATTGTAAGACTTGAAGCCATTCGTATCCTCCTTACATATGCATCACATCATGAAATGAAATTATATCAAATGGATGTTAAAAGTGCATTTTAAATGGCTTTATAAATGAACTAGTCTATGTTGATCAACCTCCCAGGTTTGAAGACCCTAGATATCCTAATCATGTTTATAGGTTGTCCAAGGCGCTATATGGGCTTAAGCAAGCCCCAAGAGCTTGGTATGAGCGTCTTTGGGATTTCCTCAATGAGAAGGCCTTCACCATTGGAAAGGTCGACACCACACTATTCACCAATAAGCTTGATGGATATATCTTCATTTGTCAAGTATATGTTGATGATATTATATTTGGATCATCAAATGAAGACTCTTGCAAAGAGTTTGGTGAATTGATGTCGAAGGAGTTCGAGATGCCAATGGTTGGAGAGCTTACATTCTTTCTTGGTTTTCAAGTCAAGCAAATGAGAGAAGGGATTTTCATCTCTCAAGAAAAGTATACCAAGGATCTTCTTAAAAGGTTCAATATGGATGAATGTAAGCCAATCAAGACACCAATGCCATCTAATGGACATCTCAACCTAGATGAGGGAGGTAAAACGGTTGATCAAACTCTCTACCACTCTATGATTGGTAGCTTGTTATATTTAACCGCATCTCGGCCCGACATCATGTTTAGTGTGTGTATGTGTGCTAGATTTCAAGCTAATCCTAAGGAAGCTCATTTGATTGCCATTAAAAGAATCCTTAGGCATCTTAAGCACACATCAAGCATTGGCCTTTAGTATCCCAAAGGAGCTAGATTTAAATTAGTTGGCTATTCCGATTCAGATTATGTCGGTTGTAAAGTTGATAGAAAAAGCACATCCGGAGGGTGCCATTTGCTTAGTAGATCACTTGTGTCTTGGTCCTCCAAGAAACAAAATAGTGTGGCTTGGTCCACCACCGAAGCAGAATACATTGCTGCAGGTGCTTATTGTGCACAAATACTTTACATGAAGCAAACTTTGCTAGACTATGGTGTAGTTCTAGAAAAGGTACCTCTTTTTTATGACAATAAGAGTGCAGTAAAACTTACTAATAATCAGATTCAACACTCTCGCACCAAGCACATAGATATTTGTCATCACTTTCTTAGAGATCATGTTGCTAAGAATGATATTTTATTAGAAGGTGTAAGGACTGGTGATCAATTGACGGATATCTTCACTAAACCGCTAGATGAGGCTATATTTTATCGGTTGAGGAATGAGCTCAATGTGCTTGATTTTAGCAACTTCACTAGAAAATGAGCTTGTGTTGTCCCTTACATTGCATTGTAATATACAATATATTTGATTTTTGGTAATGCATTTAGGGCTTGTCTAACATGGTTAAGATAACCGCCGAAAAGTGTGTGAAGAAGCTTAACCTTGGATCAAACTTGACAAGCAACTAGAATTACTTTCAAGTATTGCATATGCATGAATGTTGTTTTGTCGTTTCTCTTCAATTGCCCTTTTATTGCCCATTTTCTTAAAAAGAATTATAACCTAAGGCAAAATACTTTGAAAATTTTGAGGGTTTGAGAGAGGTCACTCACATCTGTCTCAATTTGTGTTTATTTGGCTCTTATTAAAGTTGGGACTTGATTGGGAACAGGAAGCATGAAGGAACTTTGAAGATTTGCTGAAAAGAGTGACCGGATGCTGCACCGGACTCTGATGTCTAGCGTCCGGTCAGTTCACAGGTGGTGAACCGTTGCTGCGAAGGAGTGACCGGATGCTGAAATAGTTCTTTCCCTACGTCCGATCAGATGACGTCCCTACGTCCAGTCAAGCGAAGAAGAAGATCTAAGGATCGATCGAACTCTAGCTGTGTCCGGTCAGTGGTGATCGAACACATCTGGTCATGACTTGAGAGGTTTTGGACCTCTCTAGAGTCGACCGAACTCTGGGTGGCAGCGTCCGGTCATTGCCACCGGAGCGTTTGGTCAATAGTAGTCGTGCGGTTTCTAGATTCTTTTCTCTGTTTCCTTTTCTATCACAGGTGGGCCACCATATAACGTCACCATCGGTTGACCTAACCCGCATCAGCCACGAATCCACCATTCCCGAGCCACCGCATTGCACCTCCCCACTGCTCTCGCACCGCCGCAACTCTCCAGCGCCACCGTGCCCATGCCACCTACCCGTAGCCACGCCACCGCTCATCGTCGTGCTATGTTTTCCTCACTGTGCCGCCTATAGCACCACTGTCCCATGCACTACCATGCCTGTGCCGCACTACCGCCCTAGCTCCGCCGGCATCGCTAGCACCGCCACCAGAGCCTCGCTAGAACCCTAGCTGCCATCCACGCCAGAGCCAACAGCTTCCACGCCCTGCATCTTCTCTACCGCCGATCCACACCGCATTGCCGCAACCCTAACCCTAGACGTCAAGTTGCCAACCTGGTGGTTCCCTGCTTCGTTCCTCTACTCTTCGATTCACCGGTTCGTCAGGTAGCATGCCATCGTCTCTAATTTCACATCTAATGCTTGGTTCTTAGGGTTTCGTATCTCTAGATGTATATTGTAATTATTTATATATCCAATCTATTCCATCATGCAGCGAGTCGATGTTGTTGAGGTTAGTTCGGTAGCTGTTAGTCAACTCGGGGCCAAGCTCGTGAGTATGGATCGAGGCTAAGCCTCGAATGTGTCAGTGATTGTTGGTTCTTGTCCGTGATTGCAGTTTGTTTTAGCTTAGCAATGGCTCATGTCAAGAACGCTAAAGGTGGTCCAGGTGATGAGGATCTGAGGCCTCCATGCTCGCTTGCCTGCTGATGTGAAAGGCAAGGCGATGAAGAAGATCATGTCAAAGAAGCGGAAGTATGCAGATGCTGATACAGCGAGAGTATGAGTAGTGGCAGCCACCGTAGAGCGTGCAGAGAGAGGAGGTGCTAGGAGTGGTGTTCCGATTGCATATCAGCTTTCACCAGCATAGAGGGCAGCCATTGAGCAGGTTGAGTGTCGTCATGGTAGTCCAGCTGGTACTGTCATGCTTGAGGGATGACGTGTTGCTATAGAGGAGACTCAGCCTTAGGGGGAGCCACAACAACAGACAGAGCAGACACAGGAGGCAAAGCAGACTAAGGAGACAGAGCTGGCACCTCAGTCATAGTTATGTCTCTCTGGTCATACTCGTACCTAGGTGTCACCAAGGGCAGAGACATAGCGGAGGGGTTCTCATCTGCCTCCTAGACCACAGGGTCCGCCTCCAGTGACTCATCTCGATTTGAGGGCCACCAAGGCTAAGTAGGTGTAGCAGCTTAGGTTTGTGCCATTCGAGGACTGGTTCCCGCCGAGGAGGGATGAGCGTGCTTCAGAGGGGTTCTATACACCACTGCAGGAGGAATTCTACAATGCATATCTTAACAGTAGGGTGGCCTTCAGATCTCAGCGAGTTCGTTCTATTAAGGCCATTGTAGCAGCAGTTGGAGAGCAGATCCATCCCCATCTATCTTACTTGCCAGGGCTGACAGACCTACTTGGATGGATAGGTAGATATATTTCATCATGGGTCCATGAGTTCTATGCTTCACTTTATATTGACCCGAGCCACAGATTTATTCACTTTGCATTCAGAGGCCAAGATTACAGGCTGATGAGCTTCAGGGTCAGAGAGATTCTCAGGTTATAGGAGTCACCCATCCACATTCACAAGATCTGTTATGGACACACAGAGCCTCTTAGACGCCCTCACAGTGGTCTTGTGCCTCCCACAGATCTCATCCAACCTTGCTTCATAGAGCCATTTGGTGAGGGGTCGAGCAGGCTTCAGGGGGTATTCATGTTTGGCATATGCCAGCTCTGACTGAAATCTTTGGAGATGATTCCGTATTACAATTTGGTGGAGGAACTTTAGGACATCCTTGGGGAAATGCACCTGGTGCAGTAGCTAATCGTGTGGCTTTAGAAGCCTGTGTACAAGCTCATAACAAAGGGCGCGATCTAGGGATCTTACTCCTATAGTCAGACTGCTTGATGCTATCATGAGGAGGACCCTGCTACCGAGGATGGGGTATCATGAGGGATTGACTCACATTCAAATGTAGCTACTAAACGCTCTGATACAGCAGACAGTCCTTGATGTTTGGGATGCCATTCTTTCTGAGATGGAGGATACCCTTGTAGAGGGATTTAGAGGTCACAAGCAACTATTGTATGCTCACTAGATTACTTTTCTGACTCACAGGGCAGTCATAGTGAGGCCTCCTGAGATGTTGGTAGAGTATTCTGATGCTACTATAGAGTTTCCAGCATATAACATGACTCAGATGCTCCGCCACAGTGCAGCGAGGACACCTAGCCAGTCGCGCTGTCGCCTAGAGGAGCTAGAGTCTATAGCCCAGCAGGATGAGACTATCAGGGGCATTGTGGCTACAGAGGAGGAGCTGTTAGATGCTTAGCAGGAGGGTATGGTCGAGAGCAACCCCAGTGATAGTACAGATGATGACTACCAGGATATCCCTCAGATGCCTCCTCGACGACATGACTATGAGGCCGGTAGCTCTAGCTTAGCTCTATAGGCACCGCAGACAGACCCAGCTCTCCTTGCTATACTTGAGCGAATGAGGCAGGATCAGGCTCGCCAGGCCTAGGAGACCGCAACTACATTTGCATAGTTTTAGGCTAGACAAGATGAGTTCCAGCGACAGCAGCAGGCTATCTAGCAGCAACAGTAGGCCATGCAGCAGCAGTAGCTCCTCATGCAGCAACAGTTAATTGTATTTATGCAGCATGTCATCTCTGCTATTGGAGCACCACCGCCACAGCTTACACCTCAGCTCGGCTAGCCTGCCACCACTTCCTAGACTCCAGTTGTACAACCTAGTGGGCTTTAGAGTCAGGGATTGACTGCTACTCAGTTTGCTTCACCTATAGAGCAGGTGTCCCAGTGGTTTGCTTTGCCAGTGATTGCCCAGGGTCCGCAGTTCACACCGCTTCACACAGGCTTCACACCGGCTTAGACTTCCTCATTGCTTGTGCCAGATACCCTAGTTTCACGAAGCCTTGGTGCTACGTTTAGTGAGTTCATAGGGCAGCCTACACCACCAGATCTACATGTCCCTGGTCCTTCCATAGTTGCTCCTTTTACTGGAACTATAGAGATGCTCCCTTCATCAGTTGCATCATCAGAGCCACCTGCTTCAGTGATACCTATAGAGTCACAGGCCGCACCAGTACCAGATCTAACCCAGACCGCTTCAGCGTCACTTCCAGCGACAGAGGGTCAGACTACTCAGAGCTCAGGATCAGATGATGATGATGCCCAGTTCTAGATCGCTCGTCGCACCTTAGGGCCCGACTCGTCCGCTGCAGCCCCACCGACAGACCCTTAGGTTTTGGTGTTTGATACCAAAGGGGGAGAGGGATCGAGTATGATAGACTTAAGGGGAGCGACATATCTAGGGGGAGCTTATCTATTATATTTGGCTTTTTATGTGTGATACATTTTTATGCATTCATGTTTACATTTATGCATTGAACTACATAAGTGTAATCGTAATCGTGATATAATCGTGATATTTATGTGATCGTGATATTTATGTGATATGTGACATGTGTGCTCTCTACTTTGAATTATTTATATGTCATATCACTTGGTTATGCTCATTTGCTTTGCTTCCGTGTTTTTACTTCGATGCAAATGAGCTTTATTACTTGTACTCATACTTATTTCATATCTATTAAGTACATCATGTTGGCTTAGGTAATATAAGCTTGCCTAACTCTTTTGTTCCTATTGTCAAAAGCTTATATGAACCAAACATGTTGAAAACCTCATCTCTTTTACATACTCGAGGTTGTATTGTCATCAATCACAAAAAGGGAGAGATTAAAAGCATCTATGCCCCTATTTGGGTTTCGGTGATTAATGACAATACGAGATTACTATGACTAACGTGTGTTTTATAGATGCAATTAAGTTAGGTCATGGTAATGGCAATTGATTGGGCAATCATGGTTGTCATGCCCCTACGATGGAAATCGTTTCGGTTTTCAAAGGATGGATGACAAGGTTAAGGATGGACTAGTTCTAAGTGCCGTTTGGTGTTGAAGAGACACTTAGAGTAGTTTAGGACTTTGTTTTTCCTTTGGCCGTACTATTAAGAGGGGTATGGATGGGTAGCTTGACCTAAGTGAGTCTAGTGGGTTAGGTGTGGTGCACACTTGTCAAATTTAGCACTAGGTAGCTCCTAAAAAGTCCTAAGATCAATTGGAGCAAACTTCATTCACATATGATTGCGAGTTTGAAGTGAATGGAGGGTCAAATGTTGATCGGACGTTGGTTCCGGTGTGACCGGATGTTGGCACAGAGTTCGGTCAGTTCATTTGATCAAGGTGAAGTCATCTAGATACGATCGGACGCTGAGAGAAATATGACCGAACGCTAGGTGCCAGAGTCCGGTCAACTCTAGTAAGGTTCCAGAGAGGGAGAATCCTGATCGAACGCGTCCGGTCAGTGCTGATCGGATGCTGGTCAGGTTCCAGCTACTGACCGGATGCTGAGCAGCAAAGTGACCAAATACTAGGTTCTAGAGTCCGATCAAAATTAGTAAGGTTCTAGAGGGCAGTTTTCGTGACCGGACGCATCCGGTCAGTGTCCGGTCACAACTGAACTGCTCGGTGGCGGGGAGAACTGACCAGAGCGTCCGGTCACCCCGTAGAGGCACATAACGGTTCGTTTTGAATGAGAGGTTATAAATACTGTAACACCTCAGTGTTAAGCATGCATTAACATTTTGCAAATCATGAGCATAATCACCATCATGCATTCATAAGCATGACATGAAATATAGGATTGAAACATATGTGTTGCATAGTTTTATTTTGATAGATTGGATGCTATATTTCTTTTGCCATGTGTGAACCTTGATTGATCACTTAGACAACTTAGAAGTAATTAGAATGCAATTTGGAGCAAAATGTATACTCAAAGTTTTCTCAAGTTTTGCTTGTAAAAATAATCTTCTAGAATAGGGTTTTGATTTAAATTAACTTTAAATCTATAGTTCAAAATCTAATTGGGTTTTGACCTTACTCCTTTTGGCAAAGTTGTAGAGTACATTTTTCTGAACAACTTTTATTTTGGGTCCAACTTTTGAAATTACTTTGAAAAGGTTTAAAAATTCATTTGAATGAATTTGGGGAAGAAAATAAAAAGGAAAGATCACATTTTTACTTAATAGGCCACCGCCTCCCTTCTGGCCCACTCGCGGATTTGGCCCGCAGCGCCCGCGCTCCTGCGCCGTGCCACGCCCCGCGTTTGGCCTAGCGTCGCTTCGCCGGCCCAGGCCCACGCCGTGCCGCTCCCATGCGCGGACACGCCGCGCCCGCCTTCCCCGCCTGCCCGGCCGCCACGCGGCGTCCATACACCAGCGGCGAAGGGCGGTGCTCCGACCAGCACTCGGCTCAAGAGCCGACCAGACGTGCGCTCCACCCCACGCTCCTCTCACTTGCTGCCTTGTCCCCCTGCCTCTCGCTCAGCAGCAACAGTGTAGCGGCCGTCTGCCACCGCACGCGCACGCTCCCTCACCGGAGTTGGCTTGTTCGGCCACTGAAGCTCGCCGTCGACCGCTCCATCTCTCCCTGAGCTCCTCCTCCACCTCGTGCATCCCGTGCTAGCACCTTCTCACCGTGGTAAGCGATGAGTCGCCGGTAATCACTCGTCGGAGCTAGGTCGAGTTCACCGGAGATGCGTCGCTCCATGGACCTCACCCCTCCGTCCTCCTTCTCGCCTCCTTTTTATGCGCACGAGCACCGCAAGAACACGGGGTAGCTCTCAAGCCACTCCCCGCGCCACCTCTCGGCCGAAGATGGCCGGCCGACGGTGAGCCGGGCCACCACGCCACCATGGATGTCGATGAGCTTGCTCCCTAGCTCCACTGGCCCCGATAGATGCACCGGTAGGTCCACCTAGGCACGGTGGTCACATGGGTGGTGACCTCGTCGCCGGCCACCTCACCGATGGCGAGCTCGCGCCGGTCAGCGCTGCCTCCCCTACAGCGGGTGGCTGGCAGTTGGGGCCGGCTGACCCACGGGGGCCCGCTGTCAGCACCTCGGCGTGAACCTGGGTGCACTGCACCGGGTGCACCCAGCGTTTTCAACGTCTAGATTTTCGTTTTAAAAGAAAAAGATTTCTGGAAAATGCTTTTAAAGGATTCTAAAATACATAGTTGCTGCTGTGGTGCCCCAATTTTGGTGAAACAAATTTCTATATGCTTCTTATTCTTAGATCTACAGTAGAAAAGTATTGCATGTGGTTTTTGTGATACTTTTGTATAGGGTTTTATTTAATTCTTGTATTTGCTATTATCTTAGAAAATATCTAGTAAATAGAATAATTATCAAAAAAATATGGTTCTAGTTTTGTTAATCTCCTTTAGTGATGTACTTTCTAGGAAAAATATATGTCATGCCTGTTCTGTAGAGAAATATTGACGTGTAGTTCAAGTGCCTTTAATTGATGATTTTTGTTATTTTGATAGAGAGCAAAAATTGTATAAAACATGTGTATGATAATTTTTGTGTAGTGATTGTTTACTGTGTAGAACATAGGAAAAATATTAAATCTATTGTTTGATACTTTTCATAATACAAAGTATTTTCATGCTCATATTTATGCAATAGCTTATCATTTTTGTGTAGGCTATTTTACTTATCCAAATGCCATGAAAACTTTATGGTAGTCTACTTAGAGTAGTACTATGCTACTGTAATTTTCTTAGATTTTTCTGTGCTACCAAAATATATATTACTGTTATAGCCCTAGTTTAAAATGAAATAAAATAATCTTCTTTAATGCATGTTTAGTTAATAATGTTTGCTTTGGTGTATCTTTGAAGAATCTTAGCTTGCTGTGGTGACTTGGCATGTTAGTACAGTGGTTGTAGTAATAGTATAGTAGTACATGTTCTTGGATGATGTTGGCTACCTTGTAGAAGAGCTTTACTTCTACTATGTCCAATAAAGTTAAACATGTTCATCTACATTCCATGCATCATGATCATTACATGTCATCTCTCCGATGCACCTATGTATGAGCACTTATACATCTGCATCATACAGAATCGCAGGAGGAGTTGCTAGTAGCAGTTTAGAAAGAGCAGACCGGGACAGATCCACAAGAAATCCAGGCACAGGAGGTGCCAGAGGAAGAGGAGCAAGGAGAGGACTTACC
Organism: Miscanthus floridulus; assembly: GCF_019320115.1. Taxonomy (NCBI): domain Eukaryota; kingdom Viridiplantae; phylum Streptophyta; class Magnoliopsida; order Poales; family Poaceae; genus Miscanthus; species Miscanthus floridulus. Next base: position 115,369,726 of record NC_089586.1, on the reverse strand, counting down.
CGAGTGCGTGGATCATCAACCTAGTCCGTTCGAACGAGGCAAGCCCCGAAGCATTCTAAGTCTCCTACTTTATAAAAACAATTCTTTCTATATATGAGTTTATATATTGTTGCATTAAGTTGTAGGAGTTGATTGAAACCATTGATGCATTTATTACTATCCTTGCCTACCTTATTACCTTTTTACCCTGTTAGGTCGGGATCGAATAACTGCTTAGCCTTGCTTAGACCGGTAGCGATCGGTGATTTCCGGTCACCTATATTTATAGGTGGTTACTAGAAGAACGTAGCTATAGAAAGAATGATATCCTAGAATTAACCATGTGTGATGGATAATTGGAGACCGGACGGAAAAGTTGGAGGCAACCAGACAGGGTTCTAGGGTGCTGTTAGTTTTCCATCTGTGTCGATTAAGGACCGATCGTTGCTCATCCCTCTTGTCATGTTGAACGTATGGCTCACATTTAGCTGGCCGAATAAAGTACCTTTCGACCGCGAAGCTAGTGACACTATTCGAGCTGGGATAAACTCGGATTGGCAGACTGGTGCTGAAGGGGGTATGACGGGGACGCGAAGAGTGAGCCCAAGGTGTGTCCTGGCTGTCGGGCGGTCCCTGGGTAGTGCAGTCCATGACTGTTATTCCGCGGCTACTTGGAAAGTGTCATTAGTGATCTGTAGCTCACTTGATCGGTGAGTGTGGTTTGTGTGAGGAATAAATCATCAGCTGGTTAGGAATCGATTCGAATCGCCATCGCTCCTGGATAGTGAGCACTTGACTCGAGCTACAGCATCGTAGTAATTATGATGGAACACTGATGGTTATCTGGATGGTATGGGATATGCTAAATCTAAGTTGGTAACTGGATGTTATTGGTTAATCAAGTGATTGCTATAGTATAGGTGCTTACCTAGATGGATAGGTCATAATAAATATGATGCAAAGTACTTAAAATGGTTTCTTCATGATAGCTTATGCTTTTCGCAAATGAGTCAGCTAGCCCACTAAAGAAAGCCTTGCATAATCCTTGGTGTCGCTTTGTTTTGGTTTAAGACGGGTAAGTCTAGCTGAGTACCTTCTCGTACTCAGGGCATTGTTCCCATTGTTGTTGTAGATGGTCAAATGTACTACGACTATTGCATTAACTGCCTGTACCCGGCGATGGGCGACAACTAGGACCAAGGGCAATGGTCACTCCGTATCTCTCATCTGATGCTTTTGTTGGAGATGACTACCTACTAGCACTATATCTGAACCAAAAGTGTGTGTGTGGCTTTAAAACTATTTGCTTCCGCTATTTTAGTTTGAACTTGGGTTGTAATAACTTTATGTTCTAAACTCCGATGTATCCAACTGTCATTGCGAACTTTATGTAACATGTGACGGTGATTGCTAAACTTATACGATCTTGGTTTGTATGTCGATTGGTTTGAAATCCTTCGTGGTTTCACGGACTACCGGGTTATACAGGCTTAAGTTTGCTAAATTATCTGCTTCGGCGGAAGATTTCCTTACTTAATCTCGTATAATTGGTCGGTTCTATTACAAATACTTTCTCTATTCATTCAAGGGATTACTTTTGCTCATTTCAACAGCTGAAAAACACCCTTGAAAGTGCCAAGGCGAGCAAGGTCCTAGTGAGATGATTGAGATTTGAGAATCCAAGAGAGATGCCTCATTAGTGAAAGAAAGAGTAGCAAAATGTGTATCCACCCTTCTCATTAGGCTTGTCATGGTCAAGTGAGAGTTTGTGCTTGTTACTCTTGGTGATCGCCATTACCTAGATGACTTGATGGTGATTGGGAGTTTGGTGATCATCCGGTGGAGCTTGTGAATGACCCAACTCAAGTTGTGAGCGGTTGTGGGTGATTCACCACGACGGAGTGTCGAAGAATCAACCCGTAGAGAGCACTTGATCCTTGAGCGGATCAAGGGGGAGCTTGACCCTTGCGCGGGTGCTCCAATGAGGACTAGTGGGGAGTGGCGACTCTCAGATACCTCGACAAAACATCGCCGCATTCCTCATTCTCTCTTTACTTTAAGCATTTACTTTGAGCAATTCAATTCTTGTCTTTACATTCATAGAATTGACATGCTAGAGTAGGATTGGAACTTAGGTTGCAAAACTTTTGTGTGGTAGAACATTAGAAATACTTTCTAGGCACAAGGGGAGAAGTGGGTTAAGTGTAGGGTTTAATTATTGCAAAGAATTTTTAGAATTAGCCCAATTCACCCCCCCTCTTGGGCATCTTGATCCTTTCACGGGTTACTTGGCAGATATCAGAGTAATCCATAAATAGAACACTGGAGACTAGTAAAGAAAGTTTTACGTTACTTGTAAAGTACAAAAGGTCTCATGCTAACGTACAGAAGATCTGATTCTCTACACATAGAGGGGTATACAGATTCAGATTATATGGGAGATTATAGAAAGTCCATGTTAGGGTACATATTCACTCTCGTAGGATGAGTTGTATCATGGAAATGCTCAAAGCAAATCATCACTACATCGTCTACGATGTATGTCGAGTTTGTAGCATGTTACGAGGCCACAGGGTAGGTGAATTGGCTGAAAAAATTCATGTCCGGGTTGAAAGTGGTAGACGACATACATAAGCCACTCAAGTTATACTGCGATAATAATCCAGCAGTATGTTATGCTCACAACAATAAGTCAAGTGGTGCTGCCAAACACATTGACATAAAGTATTATGTTGTTTAAGACAAAGTCCGGAATCATATAATTAGTCTTGGGCATATAAGTACAGCAAAAATGCTCGCGGGTCCGCTTACAAAAGGCTTACCACCCAATGTGTTCAGAGAACACTTAGCCGGCATTGGTTTAAGAGAAAACCTATGATTTCTGGACAATAACGGTCTAGTTGAGAATCTATTTCAATACAGAGAGGTGCATCGTAGCTGTTAAATCTAATGGCAACTGATCGTGACGATGAGGCACGCTCTGTGCACTGATCTGTGATGGAATGTGAAAAAAGATAAAGTAAGTTAAGTTTAAGTTATAAGGTGAGATCAAGGAGAAGAATGTTAGGTTATCCCCATCAACTTGTCCCAACGGCCAATTGGGTCCTTGATCCGCGCCCTTATTGGGGGCGCTCATCTGTTTCATGGTTGGTGGGCCTCCGTCGTACAGCGCCATAAAAAGGGAGGTGGGGGCCAGGGCACAAGGCACGAGATTCACCAGCGCCGCCACAACCCCACCTACATCCTAAGCCGATCTAGAGAGTGGGCGCTGCCAGCGACGGAAAGCACCTCCACCGGCCACCGCCGTCTTTGCACCGCCGACTCTGCAACGCCTCTCTACGACCACGCGTCCACCGCGTCACCGACACCGACGCAATGGCCAGCTTGTCTTCCTCAAAAGCGGCCGATGGTTTGCTACCTCGCATCCCTCTCTCTTTGTTTCCTCGCACTACATCATGTTCTAGGATTTACTCCATATCCTAAATGTCAGTTTGATCCGCTAGATCTATGGCCAGTAGATCCTGTTAATCTATCAATCTCAACTTCAAAGTGCTTTGCAGCTAGTACTAGCCAGCTACTGTGAATCCACATCTCTAGTGTCGAAGCTTCCCAAGTACCAATCCGCTCTTCCGGTCTCTAGGCCGTGGGCGCATCACGGAGAGCGACGCCCTCTGAAGCCCTCCGAGATGGCCACGGGGTGCAAGACTGGACGCGCGGTCACGCGCTGGGACCGCGGGCAACTCCAGGTAGACGAAGATGGGGCCACAGGCGATGGCGACTGTGGCGGCGGAAAGGCGGAAACCCAGGTCTCCAACCGAACAAGGAATGGCATGCTTCACAGCCCAGATTATGGATGGGGTCATGCCAAGATGGACTTCTTGGCTAAGCCCAAGTCAACAACATGATCAGGCTCAATATGAAGAATTCCGAGTTCAGATGGATCATTTCTTCCTTAGCTAGTTAGCTCTCATAGTTTGATTGGTTTCACACGATGCCGAACAAATAATACTACATACACAACCTATAAACTGTACCGAACAGAGGGGAAAATAAGAACAGATAGTCACGAACAGGTAATACCCTGAAACCTAACCAAACAAGCACAAGTAGCCCCTGATCACCCCGGGCCGCCGGAGCAACATCATTCGCCATGAACGAACGGAAGTGACGACGACGCATCAGTAGTAGTACCGGCGGTTGTGGTTGTTGCGGATGGCGCAGCAGCCGAGCGAGTAGACGAGCATGAGGAGCACGAGGACGGCGACGTTGAGCGCGGCCACGGCCCTCCAGTGGAGCCTTGCGGTGGCCACCACGCCGGCCTTGCACGCGTCGCACTGGAAGCACAGCACCCGCTGGTCGTTGCTCCACGCGCGGCAGTCGATGGCGTCCGCCGTCGTGGCCGCGCCCGACGCGGGAGGTGCCCAGAACGTCGCGTTGACGGACTGGAACCCGCAGTACGCCGGCGGCTTGCAGCACCCAGACTGCACCGCGCCATTGGCGTTACAGAAGAGAATATTACTATACACACCACGGTCGTCTGCTGATTACGTATCACGCTGGCATGTCGAGTGGACCAACCGTGCCGTGCATGGTGGTGCCATGTATTGCCATGCAACGCAACTGGCGGATCCGTGCATGCGTACCTGAACGAGCGGCAGGTACCGCTGGTATAGCTCGCCTGGCGTTGATCCCGGCGTGGACCCAGCCGCCGCCGCACACGCCCGCGTCCGCGATGCAGCTCTGGATCCGGTGCCACGTCTCGTAGTCCCCGACCCTGTCCTGCAGCCAGCCGGAGTAGTCCCCGATCCGGTACTCCCCATACCCGGCCCCGGACACGGCGGCGGCGGCGCCCCTGTTGGTGACGGCGAACGCGAAGGCGGTGGCCACGAACATGCCGATGAGGATCACGAAGATGGCAACGACGTACGCCCAGAGGAGCGGCGTGGCGCGGCAGCACGCGCCGGCCAGCGCCATGACCGACAGCAGGAGGAACGCGGCCCCCAGCGCCATGGCGGGCACCCGCACCAAGCGCTGGCACTCGGTGGCTGGTTGAGCCAGGACGTAGGCCCCCGCGCCGATGAGCGCCACGGAGGCGAGGAGGGAGATAAAGTTCAGGGCGCCCAGGACGCCGTTGGAGAGCCTCACCATGGCTGGAGTGCTGGACCGGTGGACCCTACGTGCCCACGTCCTTCCTTGTCCCAATATGTGTATGTGATCTGTTGTCCTACAGAACAAATGGCTTACGTATGTGTTTGCCTCGCTCTAGCTGTGGGGTTGATTTTGCCAAGCCTAGTAGCCCTTGTTCGCTTCATCCGACTGCTGCTTCGGATCCACTGCCTGCTCCCTGCTGTTTGGGGATCAAGAATGCAAACAAAAGAGCGGGAAATGTGGCCATGGCATTGGTTTTCTACTTTTCTTGGGTTTGCGCCGTGCTCCGGTAACCCAGTTTACGCCCTAGCAGAACTGAGATTTATCCCATAATTTGCCGTTGTTTTGTACTAGAAGATGGCACTTCAGGACGACTCGGGAGGCTTGCCACGAGGACCGAAGCGAGCACGCCCATTTTTTGCCACGAGGACCGAAGCGAGCACGCCACCACCTAGGCCTCTCGCCCCACGCCACGCCGGCACGCCGCGCCCGTCGTCCGCTCCGGCAAACAGGAAACAGTACGGGGCAGCAATGCACCAAGATCGAACGATCCAAGGAGTGCACCAGATCATAGATTTGACTAAAATAACATATATTAGCACCCGCAAATGCAAGACAGTGTACGGTTGACATTGTTTCAGCTAAGAATCATACATGCTAGAGAATATCCAGCAAATCAAAATTGTTTGTCGAGCAACGAGTGACCCACTGATCAACAACCACCAACCCTTAGGCCATCTTTAAGATTTGAGCAGGATTAGTAAGGCTTGAATTTCCTCTGGGCCCTAAGCTCCTGTATCCTTTTCTTATCCTGCTCGAACTTGCTCTGCAACATTGCCAGTTCTGCGCAAGAAACACAAAGCTGTAAGTTCCCAGGGCCTATCGGGTTATAGAAAAGACATCATGCAGCACAGATGGACCGGGAGAAAAAAAAAAAACTCTTTCCGTGAGTGAATTCATGCTTACTAAACCTGTAAACCATGAGTCAAAAATAACTTGAACTCAATAAGTTGTTTGACAAGAAAAACTTGAACTAAAAAATCAGAAAACAATAATAACAGGTTTCAAATTTCTGAACTAACTAGAACCTCAACGTATCACACACACAGACAAGAGTAAGAGTAAAAACTTCTCACATATGGTTCATTTGACAAGTCCAGTCTAGATGACAAAGTGGCTGTGGACTTGTGATTCCAAACACTGAAGATGCAAAACAGTAAACTCTAATAGAACCAAATACTTCCCCAAAACCAGAACAGACAATATCAAGCTGCAGGTTTCTCATACTCAGAATGGCAAACAATGGAACAGATTATATTTTATCATGGCTCATGAACTGCATGACATTACAACTTACAAGTCCAAGCAGTTCCTGCTGTGCAATATACGGTCTGAGTTCTATCATGTGTAGTAACCAGGGAGTGGAATAACAACAAATAAGAAGTCTTGATAAGCAATGATGACATACCACTGAGGTGGGCTTCTCGTTTCTGAAATCTGTAGAAGTTCATATCAACTTCCTTGGGTTTCTTTTTAGCCATTTTCTCTTGCATTGCAGTAAGAGATACAGAGCCAACAGCTGTTCCAGTTTCAGCATCAGTGGTCTTTTTCCTCCCCTTGTGATGCACCACAACTGTCCATCCATCTTCTGCTGCGCGGGCCTCTCTTTCTTTCCTCTCCTGAAAATAATCAAGTAGGTATCAGGACCAAACAACTTGCCTGTTTTGCTTCTTCAGACGATATATATGGCACGGAGGAAACACTCACCTTCTCTTGTTGTTCCTCATGAGCAACAATAAACTCATCTATTCTTTCCTGCAAGGCTTTCAAGCCAGGTCTCTTCTGTTTGTACTCCAAGATCCATTCTGTCAAGAGTCAAGACATCACATATAAGCTATTAAGACTTTGGTGCATGAAGCTGCTAATTCTAATAGAAAAAGAGAAGAAAAATGTGAAATTAATTGGAGCACAACATCAATCACTAAGAAGTCTGCAAGTTTGCAACACATATTGCTAACTGTAGAACTTATTGCATCGCAGTACTCAGCAAGTTAGACTAACAGACATTTGGCTTTGTATTGTATGTCAGCCTTCTTTTGAAAGCTGGCACCTAAAATGAATTCCATCTGTATTGGTCCTAGGAGGAATTTATATTATATAATACGCAATATAGTCTTTTACTCCCCGCATTGTTCAAAGAAATTGTTGCCTTGGGAGTTAGACTATGAGTAGAGTTGTCTCTAAAACTAACTCTAGCATATACAAATTTACCGGTACCCTAAACATATCATTAGAGAAATAGTCGTCAAACGGTCAAAGTTGCTTGTGGAGACTATTGATGTCCAGTGACTGGAGTGAATATCTAGGCAAGTTTCAGAAAGACAACACTTCTTTGGATATAATACATTCACTATTTAATTGTGAACACTGATTTCCATCAAATAACTTCACAAACAATTGTCAGCGTAGACTACAAAAATAGTATCTCAGATATCAGAACTCAAAAGCAGAACATTACTTTTCATTCCTCTGGAACAGTCTTCGTCAACTGATGGAATCTCATCAGAGTTTGCAGTACTAACTTCAACATGTCTCTCCAAGTTGTTATTATCTTTACGTGATGCATGCTTATCTTTCTTCTTCGCTTTCCCAGATTTTTTAACTTCCACTGCAATCAATGAACAGACATGCCACAGAAAGCATGAATATTTATGCAAAAATTGAACTGATACTTCAGAACAACTTTGACTCAGAGACGCCCCTGCTAGTCTTACTTTTCTTTCCCCTCTTTGATTTCTGAGGCTCTTCATTATCCACATCTTCACTCAGTGCTGCAAGTTGGTTGACATCAGCTGCATAAATATTAGCTATAAGGTAAATTATAAATGGAAGAACTACTATATAATGACTAATGAGAACACTAGGACATAATAGAATATCAACTGGTTCTTGCACGAACTCACTACTTAAAGTCTTAATAAACCATTTAAGTGTGAGAAAAGATCAAGGCAACCAATTTGTCAAGACAATCGCTCAGCACCAACAAGCAATCTTACCACTTTGAGTTTCTTCACTTTGATTTTCATGCAGGATTTCTTCTGCGTCAGTAATCCCAGTAGAGCTCTTCCCTCCCTTTACCTTCCTTTTCTTTTTCTTCAGCTTATCATCAGTAACAACTGAACTTTCATACACAACGTCAGGACTGCTACTTTCCATTAGTTTCTTTTTGCTCTTCTTTTTCTTCAGCTTAAGCATTGCAGCATCTTTACTGTCTGACAGTAATTCCACCACACCATCTGCCATATCATGATTACTCTTAACATTGGCATGCTTATTTTTCTTCTTCTGCTTCACCAATGGAATTTTCTTTCTCCTTGCCAATTCTTTATCTGGCATTCAAAGATGAAGATGGAAAACATTGCCTTAGACAATTTTAGGCTTGTTCCACATTTTCATTAACTAAAAAAGAGGGAAAAAACTTGATAGTTGTACCTAGGGCACAGCGAACAACTTAAGAACTGTATGATACAATGAAACAAATAAAAGTTCAGGGTACAAGATAAAACTACTGATTCTGATTTCTGAAACACAAGTATATAAAAGAAATGGGAGGAAAAGGACAAGAAATCCACACTATTACCTTCTTTAACGCCATGCAAGGCAGCGGGTTCGCTATCGACGGCACATTCCAATGCTCTGTCCTTCTTCCTCTTAAGCTGCTTCCTCTTCACCCCAAGCGCCAATTTCTTGTCCTCCTCCGCTTCCCGCGAACCCTTCTTGTCTAGAAAGCGCAAACTCTCAATTTCCCTCCCTAATTCGAACTAATACAATCATGAAGGAACGGAATTTAGAGGGAGCGAAGGTGCCGAACCTTTGGATTTCCCCATAGCAACAGATTAGTAACCAAGCCTACGGAGGAAAGCGGCAAAACGTGTAGCTCCGCAGAGATCTCCGTCCGTGACTTGCCCCAGGCTGTGGCGGCGCCGAAGAGGGAGGTGTCGGCTGTCGCCTGTCGGCGTCGGGGAACTCCGATGAGTTTAGGTTTTGGGCCTCGGCAGTTGGTATTGGGCCTTTCAGACAAATGAACCCAAACAAAGGTGGCTCCCACGTTCCAGTGACTTGCAAAGGTGTCGCGTGGACCCGACCTGCCAGTTTATAGTGATTAGGCTTTGCGCCTTCTAAAACCCTAGCTCCAGAACGAACTAAAAAAACCCGCTACCGCGAAGCCACTAGTCGAAGGCGGCGGCGGCGGCGATGGGGAGCGACACGGAGACGGAGAAGAAGAAGACCCCGGTGGCGCTGATGCCCATCGCGAAGCCCCTCGCTGGAAAGAAGCTCTGCAAGCGGACCCTCAAGCTCGTGCGACGAGGTTCGTGAGACTTTCTTCCTCGTCCTTGCCCTCGCCCTTGCCCTCGCCTTCGCCCAATTAGATTCCGTATTTGCCCCATTCGGTTGTGAGTTTCTTCTCATCCTGTTGTGATTCGGTTCTTGGCGAATTTGCAGCCTCCGAGGCCAAGTGCCTCAAGCGCGGAGTCAAAGAGGTAGTCAAGAGCATTCGCCGCGGGAACAAAGGGTAAGTCAAATCTATTTCTTTTTTTTCTTCTTCCTGTTCAGTGCTTGATAAACTTGCAATTGCCTAATTGGCTAGTCGTGGCAATCAGCATAGGGCAAATGGTTCTCGCTTAGAGCTTATATACATCTTTCACTTACAAAATGGTATATGTACAGTAGTGGTATTTTACTCCTATATAAAAAGTTAAAACAATACCTGTCATTTTGATTTGATTTACTTGGAAATTCACATGAATAACAAATGGTAACTGAATGTACTTATTGTGATGAAATTGTCCATTTTCTGGATGCAAAATGAACTGTTATCCATTGTGTGGAGAATTTGCTTCTCTTGATGTTTAGATTTCCCGAAGCATTTCTTGCCTAATTGTTAGGATAATCGGAATCTGTTTTTTTTTTGGCAGGTTGTGTGTGATTGCTGGAAATGTTTCTCCTATTGATGTGATTACACATGTTCCAATACTATGTGAGGAAGCTAATGTTCCTTACATATATGTTCCATCAAAAGAGGTGGGTTCACATTTCCTCCATTTTACTTAGGCTCGATTATTCTGCAGTGGTGTGACTATAAAATTCTGTCACTGCCGTGTAAGATTTTATGACGTGACAGTTACTACTGCATGGTACATATCCATATAAACAAAGAATACTTGAAGTTGCTTATCAGATGACCAAAATCCATAATTTTTTTATAAATTGAAAATTTCTGTGTCATCTTCCTGGTAGCAGTTGCCTGTTAGTGATGAACTGTTTTTGGTCTGATCACATAACAACTAAGTACCACCACCTATTTGTCTTGTCATTTGATAACTATTCTAAATAAATTGTTAAAAGACATCCATGAACATGTAAATACTAATGGCATGTTTGGTTCCCAGCCACAAAAATTTGCCTAAGGTTAAGTGCTCAAAATATTTGCCACACCTTAGTAAGCCTAAGAGAATCTTGCCACACTTTTTTTGATTAATTGACGTGTGGGGCCTAATTTAAATATTTAATGGAAGGGAATCTTACCACACTTTGTGGTGGTAACAAACCAGCAGCCAAAGTTGGTCAAACTTGCCTAATCTTAACCTTGGCAAATGTTGGCAAGTTGTGGCTAGCAACCAAACACCCCCTAAATACCGTACCTGAAAGGTTATCCATATATCACAAAGACCATTTGTCCTTCTCAACAGCAAAGTTATCATGATCCTCAAGCATACTTGAAGATTAACAGTAGAACAATGGTAACCTGGGGAAATAATACATGTTAAGTTTGTTCTTTAAATTGTATTGCAGTTAGTTATTTACTCCGTCCATTCCAAATTATAAGTCGCTTTGACTTTTTTGGTACATTTATTTTGCTATGCATCTAGATATAATATATGTTTAGATACGTATCAAATTCTATGTCTCAAAAAAGTCAAAGCGGCTTATAATTTGGAACGGAGGGAGTACATCGGATGCTTATGATAGTAGACAAACCCAATATACTGATGTGTCATTTGCCTTCTGCACAGGATCTTGCGACCGCAGGAACCACTAAGAGGCCGACTTGTTGCATCTTGGTTCTGACCAAACCAACCAAGGGGGAGCTCAGTGAAGAGGTGAAGGATAAACTGAAGTCAGACTATGACCAAGTTGTAACCGAAGTTGCTGAGGCTACATCTGCAGTGTTCTGAGGACCATTCCAGGACCATATTATCTGAGAATCCGGCAAACTCCCTGTGCACAACTTTCTTGGTGTAGTATGTAACTTGATCCTGTCAGCCTGCCCTGCTTGCGTGAACCGCACCAGTATGTTTTGCATGGTGGCTGGAGAGATATGATTATATGAGTTTACCTATTATGGACTATCCTTGTTGGCGTATTATCCTATTAATGATAATGATTAGATTTTGCATGGTGGTTTGGCACGGTGAGCACACTGTTTCCTTGGGTTGTCAAATCTTGGTAGCGCGTTCCAGGTCTTGTGTTGATGACTTATCACAAGATGTGCCTGTAAATCTTGCGGTATCTTAGCGCCTTATATATCAGGGCTTCTGCTCGTTTGGGGTAAAACCCGTTTATAGAACTTGAAATTTTGCGAGGTGCATGGTCCAGAAGTTTTCCTCTTGGGTTCGACCAGCGTGCGGTGCGGCAAAATGCTGTTCGTTTGATGTTTGATGGAAGCGTGCGGCAAAGAGCTCTTCGTTCTGTTTGTTTGATGGACAGTTTTCTTGACCTCTGGTGTCTGGAGCCACGCAAAGATTGTCGGATCGATAAAAGCGCAATGGTACTCGTATTACAGCACAATACAGCTGTGCTACCGTCCCTAAAGAATTCAGAGCTGTTTGCGGGTACGCAGCTGTGCTACAGTCCCTTCAGAATTCAGAGCTGTTTGCGGGTACGCAGGGAAACAGCTCCGGGTTTTGCACTGGTAGTGGTACTCTGATCTTTGTTATGCTTCATCTGGATCTTAGCTTCACGGCGCTTCTGTTTGAAAGCTTGTGGCAAACACACGAGAGACACGACAAAGTTGGGTCCGGGATTTCTGTGCTTGTTACTGTTGGGATATGTCAAGCACCAGTCTCTCTAGGAGACTGTGAGACTGACTACTGAGCCAGGGAGGCTCACGGAGCCGAGTTGGAGTGCTTGCTTTGAGAGATTTGCGCTGCTCTCGAGCTGCCGCCGGGGCGCCAATCACCCTTTCGTTCCAATCCCGGCCAGGCAAAGGAGTGGGTTGGGTTAAGTAGGATTCTAATGCGTGGCCAAACTTGTGGAATGTAGAGATTCCCTTGGGATGGTCATGCTCATGCCCAGATGCGCAAAACAATGACAAGCAAAAGATCCAACGGCAAAATGGCCTCTATCTCGCAACACTTTATGTGATTCACTTGCCACTTCGATAGTAAATAGTACTACCAGATGGAGTATCTATGTTGTTATTAAAGCATACAACCATCAACTGATCCAAATTTGGTCTAAAAAAGGTTTATTTCAAAAGAAAATTAAGAATCGTGGCACGGTTTTAATTGCGTAGAAAGCCCTTCCTGTGCAGCCTTTTTACCCTGCTGGTCCAAGATACTGGAGGGCGGGCGATGGCGAATGGCGTAAAGAGCCTTTTTGTTGATGCCCTGACTGGCCACCATGCGTTCATGCTTGAGGGCTGAGATCGCCTGGTCAAATGGTCAATCCCAGCATACAAGGTGCATGATACTAGCTTGCAAGGGGCAGTGCAATGGCTGTGAGCAGTGGATGCGGATGCACAGATCTTCTACAGCCGTATCCTGGGCTCCTCCTGGCATGCATGCCACTGTATGGCTCTGTGCATACGCGTGAAATGGATTCTGTTGTCCTTGGGTCAGTACTCTTGTTGACCTCGAATATGCAGCTGTTGCTGCAGCCGCAGCAGCCTAAACTAGAACAGCTGATCAGGCCACATCTTCTTTGCAACTACTAAGTGCCATCATTCAGATGATGACCATACATAAGTTGCACGGTTGCAAAAGGATTATCCAAAGCTCGTCCTTAGTAGAAAACCAACCAGGTCAATGATGTAGGCTTCCCTTGGACAGGAAGTTGAGATTTGGACAACTGAAGCAACATTATGACTCACGCCCCCATGCTTGGAGCTTTATCAAGCATGTTCACTTCCGCCGGAACATCAGTAAAACCCTAGGCTATCATGTTTTATCCTGTTCGCTTGAACTTATCAGCCCGGCTTATCAGCCTTGAGTGTTTTTCTCTCACAACAAAACAGCATCAGCCGGCTTATCAACCGCAAAAACCATCAGCCGAACAACCAACCAATACCTATCTTTTTTTTTTCAGTTTTCATGCCCCCGTGTACGCTTCAATCTCCTTATCTGTTTGCACTACCAACCAATACCTGTACGGTATGGTATGGTATGGCGCATTGCAGATTGGCAATTGCCTTTTGCTCTTTACACACACACATACAATGACATAAAGGAGAGGTGCGGCAGAGGAAAAGAGAAAAGCGAGGGGGGGACAGGCAGAGGCAGAGGCAGCAAAGCATCCCTCATTTCACTGAAAAGAATGGTCACGTCTTTCGTTCAAGCTAGCCTTGCAATGATTTCAATCCCAAGGACAGGAAGAGGCGAAGAGCATGCCCATCTGCCCATCCCTTCAGATCAAACAAGGAATAGAGGTTGATGGCATCCTGGATGATCACCAGGCTGATAGCAATCTCTCTGCCCTAGACATCACATAAACCTTCATTCTCCCTTCCTTAAACACCACTCTACATGCGCCCATCTACTTCTAAACAACAAGTCCCATCACATGACAGGAAAGCACGGATGACCCTCTAATAATTGCTTATATGAAAGAGAAGCTATTGGAATCTCTACCTTTTTTTTCTTGGAACTATTTTTAGATGCTTACTAAGAGCTTTTACAAGTATATATGTGTGCGAGCATTTGCATGATAGTAATCTTTCTTTTGTACTAACTGCCAAGTGAAGTGATACAAACAAGACACGGTAGTAACCCAGAGCCCAGGCTACTGCTATTCTGCTACAGTAGACAGAAGGAACATGATGGTAGTACTCCTATTGTCCCTCTTGTTCTTGTGACCGGGATTGCGTTGCTTTTAGCTGGTTCTTGATTCTCCATCCACACTGCAAGAAGACCAAAATTCCCTTGTCCACTTCCCCCTCCACTTCAGGTCAGGTGAGAGCTGAGAGGCACTTCCTCCCTGTCATTATCCTCCCTCCCTCCCCACTCCCCCAGTCTCTCCTACTAACTAAAGACACTTTGCCCCGGTTGTTTATCGCTCACACCAGATTTCTCACTTCCCGAGCTAATTGTCCAACTGCCCATGCTTTGGAGAATTCTTTTGTTGCAAGAATCCCCAATCAACTGAAAGGTGCTGTTGTGAGTCGTGACCTGTCATAGTCTCACTCCACTGCAACACACCCACACTCCAATAAAGCTGATGTCTTTCTTGAGTGGGATCAATAATAATCTGTAAACTTTGGACTAGATTAGCCTAGGCACCTTAAGTTAACAAACAGACCGTCACTGTTTTTCATAGCCTGGTTTCGTTCTTCACAGGCCCCAAGAACATAAAAAGGAGGAAGAGAGAGAGAGGGGAGAGGGAGGAGGAATTTTCTTGCCTCCTTTGCTGTAGTAATTTTCTATTCCAAGCAGGCTCAGGTGGCAGGCATGTCCCCCCCCCCCCCCCCCCCCCCCCCCCCCCCCCCCACCCCCACCCCCCCTCGGCCCTCGCAGCCTCGCCCCATCCTTTTGTGCTTCTGCTTGCTTGCGGCCAGAGCACAGGCATCTTCTTTTGTGTCATTTGCATGCTATACTGACAGCTTCTCAAAGCAGAGGCATCCCGCATCCCGCACCCCTTCCAGGCTTCCACTGCCACTGGCAATTTGGTTCTGTGGGAAGAGAAAGGCTGCATGATTCTTCCTCGCCTTGGCCTCACCCTTGCTTCCATGTTTGAACACGGAGCAAGCTCCTGAACTCGTTGCCGAGGAGGCCACGCTCTTGCGCTGCCTTGGCAATGGGGGTGGTTCTTGCTGCTTCCTCCCTGGTCCTGGTGCTACTCCTGCTCTTCTGCTCTTGCGGGCCAGCAAGCGGCCTCCTCTCCCCCAAGGGTGTAAACTATGAAGGTCAATGTCAAGAGATATCTTGTTTATTTTGTGTTTGTTCTCTTTCATTGGTCCTTATAATCATCCATGTGATTCTCTCAAATCAAACAACTCTCTAATTGGTTCTTCATTTTTTTCCCGTTTTGCTACATTGTTGTAGTGACAGTCTCTCTTTTGTTTGCAGTTCAAGCTCTCATGATGATCAAGAACTACCTCAAGGATCCTCATGGTGTGCTAAAGAACTGGGACCAAGACTCTGTGGATCCTTGCAGCTGGACCATGGTCACTTGCTCTCCAGAGAATCTTGTCACCGGCTTGTAAGCAAGTCACCTACCCCTTTTTGTGCGTGCGCGCTTCAGCTCAATCAATGTTTCCTCTGCATCTTATCGTTTCTCTGGCTATTTCCATTTGGCAGAGAAGCACCAAGCCAGAACCTTTCTGGCATTCTCTTCCCAAGTATAGGGAATTTGACCAACCTTGAGACAGTGTAAGCTTTGCTGCCATGGTTAGCTTAGCCAAATTTCTACATTTACTATGTTTCTTGGGGCAAGAAGAGATCTCATTTTGGTTCTCTATGTGTTCTTTATAGTCTTCTGCAGAACAACAACATAAACGGGTTAATCCCAGCAGAGATTGGCAAGCTAAGAAAGCTCAAAACGCTTGACCTGTCCTGCAACCACCTCTCTGGTGAAATCCCAAGCTCTGTGGGCCACCTTGAAAGCCTTCAGTATCTGTGAGTGCAATTCTGCTCCACTGTACTAGCTTTGAACAGTTGGACTTCTGTTCCACCGTACTTGTCTTGAATGCTATTGAGGTTTTCTATTCATGTCCTGTTGTTCCTCAGGAGACACGAAGTGTCTATTCTTACTTTTAATTACTCCAACATTGTGCTCTTACTAGGAGGCTTAACAACAACACATTGTCTGGTGCCTTCCCTTCATCATCAGCTAATTTATCACACCTTATTTTCCTGTGAGTACTCATTGCTTGTTTTGCTGTTCCGTGATATGTGTCCTGTGTTGACTCTGTGGTGACCATTGATCACTGTTAACTTGCATTCTTTCAGGGATCTGTCCTACAATAATTTGAGTGGTCCAATCCCAGGGTCCCTGACAAGGACTTTCAAGTAAGGCTATAGCCTTCTGTTACTTATCTTGACCAAAATTTCCACTTCCACTGAAACATATTTACCTTCAAACTTTGAGTTACCAGGAATAAAAATATTCACACGATTCTCTTGCAGCATTGTAGGGAATCCACTGATCTGTGCAGCAACCATGGAACAAGATTGTTATGGGTCTTTACCTATGCCAATGTCTTACGGCCTGAATAACACACAGGGTATGCAGAGTCAATCAGTTCATGATGCTAGCAATTGTATTAAGGACACTTGTGCTCAATTATCTCACAGATTCAAGTATAATTTTGTAGATAGCAAATTGATCTAATGACAGCTTTTATCTAAAGGAACTCTGGTGCCTGCGAAAGCAAAGAGCTATAAAGTTGCAATTGCATTTGGTGCTACAACTGGCTTCATCAGCCTCGTTTTCCTTGCCGTTGGTTTGCTATTCTGGTGGAGGTGTAGGCGAAACCGGAAGACTCTTTTCAACATTGATGGTAAGTAAAATGCTTAAGTTACTAATCAATTCATGAACTCAGTACCTTGATCGTGAATCTTGATGGTCAGTGTTTGATCTTCATCTTACTGTATTGGCTACTGCAGACCAGCACATAGAGAACGTCAACCTCGGAAATATGAAGCGGTTTCAATTCAGAGAGCTCCAGGCTGCAACAGAAAACTTCAGCAGCAAGAACATATTAGGAAAAGGCGGGTTTGGTATCGTTTACCGAGCACAGCTCCCAGATGGAAGTCTTGTAGCCGTCAAGAGGCTCAAAGATGGTAATGCTGCAGGCGGGGAAGCACAGTTTCAGACTGAAGTCGAGATGATCAGCTTGGCAGTGCACAGGAACCTCCTGAGACTCTATGGATTCTGCATGACCGCCAGTGAGAGGCTACTGGTCTATCCATACATGTCGAATGGGAGTGTCGCATTGCGCCTAAAAGGTAAGCAGTTTTTCAAGTTATGAATGCACTAGTCACCAGTGTCACGCGCCTTTCTTTGTTGAAGATTAAATTTCCTCAAGTAAATGTATATGGAATTAAACATGACTGCTTGATTTTATTCCCAAACAATGTGACTGCCTGATATAATTGAAGGCAGAACCTACCCAAGCTGAGAAGCAGAACAAAAGAAGATTTGGAATTTGATTTTTTCGTTCTGTTTCCATTTCCTCTCCTTTGGGCAGAATATTAGAACAAAGAATATGATTCCCTTATAACCAAAACATTAACTTTTTTTCACCAACTTAAACTACAGGGAATCCACCACTGGACTGGATCACTAGAAAGAGGATAGCACTTGGGGCAGCACGAGGTCTACTGTACCTGCACGAGCAGTGTGATCCCAAGATCATCCACAGAGACGTTAAGGCAGCAAACATACTGCTAGATGACTGTTGCGAAGCAATTGTCGGGGACTTTGGGCTTGCAAAGCTCCTAGACCACCGTGAATCACATGTCACCACAGCTGTGCGGGGAACTGTCGGTCACATCGCTCCTGAGTACCTCTCCACCGGCCAGTCATCTGAGAAAACAGATGTCTTTGGTTTTGGAATCCTGCTGCTGGAGCTGATCACCGGTCAGACGGCACTGGAGTTTGGGAAGTCATCAAATCAGAAGGGAGCCATGTTAGACTGGGTAAGTTAATGCAATATCAGTTTAATATGGTCTACATAACTTGTTCTTTTATTCTTTGACCTGCCAATGCCCCATTCTAGTCTCTGACCCTTGGGAGGAATTCCAATTATATAGACAAGCTAGTTAGAGGTTTACTAGCTACTCCCAAAGGGACATTGATGCTGTTCAGGGAGTAGTTTACTAGCAAGTAAACTAATAAATAATAAGTACCCTCCCAACGTTAGGAATTCCCCTTAATAGAGAAGGCCTGGCATATGATCATACCTGAGCTAACGGACACTGATGCTGTTCAGGTGAAGAAGATGCACCAAGAGAAGCAGCTGGACATACTTGTCGACAAGGGCCTGGGGAGCAAATATGACCGCATTGAGCTGGAGGAGATGGTGCAAGTGGCACTGCTATGTACTCAGTTTCTCCCTGGTCACAGGCCCAAAATGTCAGAGGTGGTCAGGATGCTGGAAGGCGATGGGCTTGCAGAGCGGTGGGAGGCGTCACAACACGCTGAGTCACACAAATTCAAGGTGCCCGAGTTCTCCTTCAGCCGCTGCCACTCTGACCTGACGGATGACTCGTCGCTGCTGGTGCAAGCAGTGGAACTTTCTGGGCCGAGATGATACCATTGGAGACGGTCTGAGGCAAGAAGTATTCAGCAGTTGTTTCCCAGTAGAATATGTAAATACTACAAAGTGAAGCAACTGATGCTGCATCCTGTCAGAAATCGAAGCAGATCTCAATCAGCTCAACTGTACAAAGATTAAAAAAAGAGCACAACCTAGTCTAGGCACGGTACATTACTACATCTACAGGTTATGTAACTGTTGGTAGAATAAGACCATAGAGCAATATTTCCAATTTCTAATGTAAGATTTTTTTGTATTTTTTCTTTATATTCTATTACTCTAGTTATAATTTGTAAAAAGCAAAAACTTTTCCCATTGGAATGCAGAGGCTTGGAAGTGTCCATGTTGTATGTGCATTGGTCAACTCTCCCAGATTGTTGTTGAAACTCAACTACTGTCCTACATCTATACAAATACAAAATCTTCACCAGAAAATAGCATATATTTTGGCTCCGTTCGGCTTGCTGAAACTGACTGAAAAACACTGTTTGCGTGGATATCTGACTCCATGTAACAGAACATTGTATGATGGCAATAAGGATCAAATATGGAAGGCTACAGTTTCAAACCGAAAAAAGTTACTGCAGGCTAAAAATCTGCATGCCCATGTTAGGAATCATCAGGAACATTCTGTTAAAATGATGACCATGTCTACCTTTTGTGTAATATCGAAATTTAATTCTGTAAGTCAGGACGGTCCAGCCTACGACTGTTAGACCTCCTAGGGCGCTCGTCAACGGTGTGTCGTTTGTGTTAAACTCTTCCACCTTAATTAAAATGATGCCCAAATCTTTTGCGCATTCGAGAAAAAAACATTCTATTAAAAAAAGGAACCGACAGGGGGCAGGAATTAAACACCAAAGTCTAAAACAAAAGCAAAAGAAATCAAGTGTAACGAAGATCTATGTGGTGGGTTTCGGAGGGAGATAATTGGTGCAATAGTTGATTTGTATTGCTGAGCCCCATGGGCAGACTATATATGAGTATATTGCTTGGAGGCAAGAAGCAACATTAGAGATAAGGCAAGTCAGGATTACATGATCATAATCTACCATATTTGGAGATATCCCAATACTCTAACAACCCCTGCAGTCACAACGGGAGTGGCGCAGATGAGGAGAGTGGAGAAGAAGCTGAAGGTAGTAAGCTGACAAACTGACATCCCCCTTGTAGTCAAATGGTTGATGTGTCGCAGATGTTGTGGCCGGAGTGCTCAAGCAAGGCGGTAGCCCTTTGTGCCAACGTCGAGGTAGCTGAGCATGGGTCGAAGTAAGCATGATAGATAGTCGTGGTTAGCATAGTAGTCAAGGTAACTAATGTCGTCGAGGTAGTCGTCGTGGAAGAAGGCAATGCCGAGGACGACGTAGTCAGGGCCATTGAGGACATAGACGAAAATGGTGATGCACTCAAACTATCATGGATGAAGGATGCTTCGGGTTTGCCACAGGAACACGTCGTGGATGAAGGCACATGCCAGTATTACCAATACTGGATGTTCTAGGTAGAGGGCCCCAACCATGCGTTAGCATTTAAGGGTCTAGCGGAGAGGGCCTCGACGATGGTTGTGGTTAGGAGGTGCTAATTGTAGAGAATTAGGGAACACCTCACACCAATTATGGGGGTGGGTGGGTGTCGGGTCGAGATGGCGGACTAGAGGGGGGTGAATAGTCCTTTCTAAAATTAATCACGCCGGCTTACCGAAACAAATGTGGAATTAAAACTATCGGTTTAGCCAAGACTACACCCCTCTATCTAAGTTCACAAGCACCTTATAAAGATCCTAATTAGGCAACTAAAGGTGCCGGGCTAGCTATAGCTGACCTATCCAATTCTAGGAGTAAGGTCACACAAACCTATGCCACTAGTATTTTGCACACTGGGGAGCTCCTACACAATTCTAGTAAGCAAAAGCACAAAGCTCCTAAGCTCACTAGCAATGCTCAATAACAAGGCAACCGATGCCAAATTAGAGAGCGCAAATACTTAGCTACACAAACTAAGCAATGTGACTAACAATGTTACACAAACCAAATTAGTCACGCAAGAGAGCTACTTCTATGCTACTCAATCAAGAAGGTAACTAGTGAGCTACACAAGCTAACTAATTACAAGAGCAACTACACAAGCACAATGTATATGAAAGTAATTACAAGCTTGTGTAAAGGGATTGCAAACCAACGGAAAGAACAATGTTGACACGGTGATTTATCTCTCGAGATTCATGTGCTTGCCAACACGCTACGTCCTCGTTGAGACAAACTCCAAGGTTGTCGCCGGTCCTCTTGCTACTGGTGACCCGCAAGTCACACTCTCCCACGTGGAGTGCTTACCATAAGTGTGGCAGAACCTCCTAAATTATAGGACCCACATGCACCTGTCACTGTCCAACAACCTCTGACGACTATGCATATGTTCCTAGTAACTTAAGAAGATTGTCGGGTGTCCCCGTGGAACCCCGAATCATCCACGATTTCCGAGCAGGATCCCATTACAGAGTCATTG
Organism: Miscanthus floridulus; assembly: GCF_019320115.1. Classification (NCBI taxonomy): domain Eukaryota; kingdom Viridiplantae; phylum Streptophyta; class Magnoliopsida; order Poales; family Poaceae; genus Miscanthus; species Miscanthus floridulus. Next base: position 115,348,560 of record NC_089586.1, on the reverse strand, counting down.
CAGTATTACAACAGTTTATTCAAATAGATACATCAGAGTAATATAGCGGAAGTCTTACAATAACTTAATTTACAAAACCGTAGTTTCAAACCTTATAAACTAAGTTCAATTAATATTCCAAACCGTAGTAGTGGAGTGGCATTATAACGTAATACAAAACACGCAATTAAACTGCCCTGCCCAAGGGCCACAAATTTACTTATCATCATCGGATCGAACAACCGTCATGCAACACGGTCCAAAACAGACCTGCTCATGAGGCTCACCTGCAACAAGGGTCAACGAACCCTGAGTACAAAAGTACTCAACAAGACTTAACCGAAATAAAAATTGAGAAGACTCAAGAATGCAGGCTCAGGGATTCAAGGTATGGCTTTAGCAATAATCAAAGTTCTTTTGCTTAAAAGCTCTTTAACAAAATTCTTTACTTTAACATGTAAAACTTTATAAGTACCACATATGAATCTGCCATGATCCATAATGAGATCATGAACTTCATATCAATCTCTTTTGCAAACCTTTCTCAAGTTCCAGTTATTATACTACGATGATGAACAGAGAAGTGAGTCTCCATAACCGAGGAGCAACGACGATTCGAACCGATTATAAACCCAGCTGGGGATTCCAGACCACACGACATATGCAGGTCCCCGACCTACATATACCAACCTACCCTTAGGTCCTCTAAAACAAGAACGGGTCCGCGCCACCCGAGAATACAGCACACCTCAAATCCGGCCACATTCCAGCCACGAGGGTACACACTATTCCCGCCATCTCTCCACTCCCAGTGCGCGAGTAGCCATTCTCATAATAGAATCGCTAAGTTAAGGCTTACCGGAGTATGTGGTTAGTACTACAAATTCTCACCGCACACAGTTCAACAACGGTACGGACCTTAACCGACACAGACGGAAAGAATCCGCTCACAAGACCTCCATGTCTTGTGGCTCACACACACCGAGTCCGTCCGGTCTAGATTTATTACTTCACATGCTCATATTTCATGATAACATAAGTAACCAAAGATCCATTTAAAACTCGCAGGTGACAGATAATCACCTGACTAAGCATGACTAAGCATAACTAGTCATTTACGAAGTAAAACTGGTAATCAAGGTAGATACGGAAAAACAAGGCTGGTAATGCACCAATTAGGTTTCCACTTGACTTCTAATCACTTAATGCAGTACAGGAAAGCAAAAGCGAAATTAATTTGTAAAACACAAGGTAGGGTTGTATGCATCCGGGGCTTGCCTTCGTTGACGGAAAAGTCCGGTTCCTGCGACGTTCCACAAATATTCGATCCAACCTCAACAGACGGATTAACTTCCTCAACCACTTGATTAACTATCACGTGTTCACCTTCGTTCACTACACGTAGTAACAATGCCATGTTTAACATGATGCGAGATATAAAACATGATGCTCGATGATGGATGCAAAAGTTAATAACTTGAATACAACTTTCCTTCGCGGTACAGTTACAAATAATTATCATAAAACATTTTTAGTCGTTCTTCTAATAAGTCAAAGGTTCACTTATTATACATGCTTACCAACTAAAGCCTCATCATGAAAAGACATGTATAAACAATATACCAGGAAATGCATAACTTTTACTTTTTACCCAAGAGGTTGCATCTAAGAAGCAATCAAGTTTATTAACATGCATTTACTAACGGAATTCTTAGCTAAGTCATTTAGAATTATTAACTAAAGGGCGAACCTAAACATATCAAGAAGGTAATCACTTGGCCATGACACAGCAGGGATGGGGTGTTTCATGATCTATAATCAACTCCAAAAATCAATCAGGACATCTTATGATCTATGTTTATCATTTTGACAATTATTAACTAATAATTAAGGCATATAAATAAGAGTATAATTAAACATCATCAAATTAATTCCAAACTTTTTGTGGAGATAGGCTTTAACAATAAACAAATACAATAAAAGTTTCATGGTCACTGGATATTTATTTTGGCCTATAAAAATTACACAGCAAGCATTTCTTAATTAAAAGGACTAATTTTTAAGCATCCAAAAACTGTTGATTTTCATGGTTTCATATTTTTCCTAAATAGATTACATCTTAGAGAGGTCACACAAAAATTTTCATAATATTTGGAGCTCTATTTAATTCTACACAAAAATAACAAATCACAACACTATTTAAAATAATCACGGACTTTTCATTTAGCATCGCTACAGTACATCATCTTCTTCCCAGAGACGAACGGCGCAAGGAACACGGCAGCGATGCTGCGTTCCGACGTGTCCTGTGGACAAGACGAGCAACCGGTTTGCTTGTGAGCATCACAGCACAGAGGTAAGCGCAAAACAAGAGAGAGAAATGAGTGAGAGCTGCCGGAGTAGGCCGGCCACGGCGGAGGCGAGCTCGGCAGCCATGACGGATGGCCGCGGCGTGAACGGCGGCGATGTCGTTCCCGCGTGCTCGGTGCGGTAGAGGTAAAACGAATAAGTCAACGAGCAACACGACATCACGGAGAGCTCAGAACCATACTCGGAAGGAGGAGATAGGCACCAGAGCGCTCTGGCCACGGAGAGGTGGAGCTCGGCGGCCATGGCAGCTCGGCCGCGACGAAAATCAAACGCTCGGGCAATTTAGCCGGAAGCAGTAGCATATAAGGGTGAGGGAGCATCGCAAGGAGCAAGCGAAGCTGGGTGAGCGAGCTATTGGGTGATGGTTGATCATCGGCGATGAATTTCACCGGCAAAGAAAGCTTGGCCGGCGGCGGAAAAAAAACAGAGGAGTTGAAAGGAGGAGAACGGCGACGATGACTGGCTTTATAACGCGGCCAAGGACACGAAGACGACGCGTAGAAGCTTCTCCAAGCCAGCACGGAGCCGAAGGCAGTCACAACGACGACTGGAAGACAATCGAAGCTCGCCGGTGGTGAGTTGGCTTCCGTGGTTACTGTTCACCGAATTTACAGAATTGCCACTCGCTTTGAATCCCAATTTACTCCAAATTTTATATGGTAACTCAAAAATCTCCAAAAATAAAAGTTGTTCAAAAACAAAAGTTCTACAACTTTGCTTTTATAACCACCCCATAATTCGGTCCACATTTTGAAATGCAAATTTGAATTAAAAAAAGGGAACATTTAAAGAATCTCGCCTTTTCAAATTACTTCAAATTTCATAAAACAACTTTGAAAACTCCAAAAACCAACTTTGTACAACTCGACAAGCTCTACACTTTTGCTTTTAGGCTCAACCCCAAAATATGCTTAGATTTTGAAATGGGTTTTTCAGGGTAAACTTTAAATGCTAGAAATTCGGGTTTTCGGAAATCCAATTAAACACAAATGTTTTGAAATTGATTCATCCATACAAGTCAACACATATAAAAAAAACAATATCCACACCAAGCATTGCAACAAAAATTATTAAACTTTTACTAAGGAAGAATTTGAATTGTTTAATAGATTCCCACATTAAAATTCACAAAGTTTCTTAATCACTATTATTTCATGTAACATATAACACACTTCATAACAACATTTACATGCTATAAATTAAACATGAAATGCATTCATGAGTTGATACATGATGATTATGCATAATGATGACATGATCACCTTTTAAGTACTTTATAACATCAGGGATGTTACAATCCTTCCCCCTTAAAGAAATCTCGTCCCGAGATTTACAAAGTGCGAAAAGCATTGGGTTGAATAGTGGAAAAGGAAATGTGTCAAACACATTAACTTTCAAGTTGTTCACAAAACAACAAGAGTTGACTTGAAATTGTAAACGAGATCAAAAGACAATGTAAGGGACAAAGGATTTAGTAACTTCAATGGAATGATGGAACATGAATTCCAAATGAAAGTGCCAAGATGAATGAATCACATTAATTGCGAAGCTATAGTGGATCATGACCGCAGACCTCGATACCAGCGAGCGCCCAGCAGTATTTCCTTATGGCTGCAGTCCACAGGAGTCCCCAGGTTTCAACGCGGCACCGTAAATCATGGATCATGGCACCACCATAGGGCACAACTAAAGTAACTCATAAGTAATACATGTCAAGCTAGCAAGATCAAGAAACTAGCATGTGTTGCATTAGGAGAGACCAAGACATGACACATGCATAGGTTTGGGAAGTCAAGGATTAGTCCCAAGTTTCAACATTGAGTAGATGGAAAAATTAAAGTGCATCAAGAAATTCCCAAAGATGTGGAACTTATGAGCAAGGACAATCAAAGAGTGGTTTACCAGCAAAGATTGGTACATGACCAAATTCGTTGGGACAAAAATAGCTATAACAAGTAATAGCCATTCCCTGAATGGAAGGAGGAAGTTTTAAACATCATTATATTTCAACTTCATATGAATGATTATAACTGGAATATGTGCAGTGTTTCATTAATGACATGATGCATGAACGATTCTTACGTTACTAAACATCAAAGCTCTTATGGTACATAAACAATAATTGTTATTATATAGGGCATAATAAGATTACTACTCCACCACACAAAGCCTTTTTAATCAAATAAGGAATGGAGAGAATGAAATAAGATAAGTCGGAAGCAATTTGGACCAAATTAACAAGTTATATATATTTGTCCCAAATCATTTTGAAGTTTTTGTAAAACAATACAACAAAGACTTTGTAATGATCGCTCTGATACCATTCTGTGGCAGAACCTCCTAAATTATAGGACCCACATGCACCTGTCACTGTCCAACAACCTCTGATGACTATGCATATGTTCCTAGTAACTTAAGAAGACTATCGGGTGTCCCCGTGGAACCCTGAATCATCCACGATTTCCGAGCAGGATCCCATTACAGAGTCATTGCAGTATTACAACAGTTTATTCAAATAGATACATCAGAGTAAGATAACGGAAGTCTTACAATAACTTAATTTACAAAACCATAGTTTCAAACCTTATAAACTAAGTTCAATTAATATTTCAAACCGTAGTAGTGGAGTGGCATTATAACGTAATACAAAACACGCAATTAAACTGCCCTGCCCAAGGGCCACAAATTTACTTATCATCATCGGATCGAACAACCATCATGCAACACGGCCCAAAACAGACCTGCTCATGAGGCTCACCTGCAACAAGGGTCAATGAACCCTGAGTACAAAAGTACTCAATAAGACTTAACCGAAATAAAAATTGAGAAGACTCAAGAATGCAGGCTCAGGGATTCAAGGTATGGCTTTAGCAATAATCAAAGTTCTTTTGCTTAAAAGCTCTTTAACAAAATTCTTTACTTTAACATGTAAAACTTTATAAGTACCACATATGAATCTGCCATGATCCATAATGAGATCATGAACTTCATATCAATCTCTTTTGCAAACCTTTCTCAAGTTCCAGTTATTATACTACGATGATGAACAGAGAAGTGAGTCTCCATAACCGAGGAGCAACGACGATTCGAACCGATTATAAACCCAGCTGGGGATTCCAGACCACACGACATATGCAGGTCCCCGACCTACATATACCAACCTACCCTTAGGTCCTCTAAAACAAGAACGGGTCCGCGCCACCCGAGAATACAGCACACCTCAAATCCGGCCACATTCCAGCCACGAGGGTACACACTATTCCCACCATCTCTCCACTCCCAGTGCGCGAGTAGCCATTCTCATAATAGAATCGCTAAGTTAAGGCTTACCGGAGTATGTGGTTAGTACTACAAATTCTCACCGCACACAGTTCAACAACGGTACGGACCTTAACCGACACAGACGGAAAGAATCCGCTCACAAGACCTCCATGTCTTGTGGCTCACACACACCGAGTCCGTCCGGTCTAGATTTATTACTTCACATGCTCATATTTCATGATAACATAAGTAACCAAAGATCCATTTAAAACTCGCAGGTGACAGATAATCACCTGACTAAGCATGACTAAGCATAACTAGTCATTTACGAAGTAAAACTGGTAATCAAGGTAGATACGGAAAAACAAGGCTGGTAATGCACCAATTAGGTTTCCACTTGACTTCTAATCACTTAATGCAGTACAGGAAAGCAAAAGCGAAATTAATTTGTAAAACACAAGGTAGGGTTGTATGCATCCGGGGCTTGCCTTCGTTGACGGAAAAGTCCGGTTTCTGCGACGTTCCACAAATATTCGATCTAACCTCAACAGACGGATTAACTTCCTCAACCACTTGATTAACTATCATGTGTTCACCTTCGTTCACTACACGTAGTAACAATGCCATGTTTAACATGATGCGAGATATAAAACATGATGCTCGATGATGGATGCAAAAGTTAATAACTTGAATATAACTTTCCTTCGCGGTACAGTTACAAATAATTATCATAAAACATTTTTAGTCGTTCTTCTAATAAGTCAAAGGTTCACTTATTATACATGCTTACCAACTAAAGCCTCATCATGAAAAGACATGTATAAACAATATACCAGGAAATGCATAACTTTTACTTTTTACCCAAGAGGTTGCATCTAAGAAGCAATCAAGTTTATTAACATGCATTTACTAACGGAATTCTTAGCTAAGTCATTTAGAATTATTAACTAAAGGGCGAACCTAAACATATCAAGAAGGTAATCACTTGGCCATGACACAGCAGGGATGGGGTGTTTCATGATCTATAATCAACTCCAAAAATCAATCAGGACATCTTATGATCTATGTTTATCATTTTGACAATTATTAACTAATAATTAAGGCATATAAATAAGAGTATAATTAAACATCATCAAATTAATTCCAAACTTTTTGTGGAGGTAGGCTTTAACAATAAACAAATACAATAAAAGTTTCATGGTCACTGGATATTTATTTTGGCCTATAAAAATTACACAGCAAGCATTTCTTAATTAAAAGGACTAATTTTTAAGCATCCAAAAACTGTTGATTTTCATGGTTTCATATTTTTCCTAAATAGATTACATCTTAGAGAGGTCACACAAAAATTTTCATAATATTTGGAGCTCTATTTAATTCTACACAAAAATAACAAATCATAACACTATTTAAAATAATCACGGACTTTTCATTTAGCATCGCTACAGTACATCATCTTCTTCCCAGAGACGAACGGCGCAAGGAACACGGCAGCGATGCTGCGTTCCGACGTGTCCTGTGGACAAGACGAGCAACCGGTTTGCTTGTGAGCATCACAGCACAGAGGTAAGCGCAAAACAAGAGAGAGAAATGAGTGAGAGCTGCCGGAGTAGGCCGGCCACGGCGGAGGCGAGCTCGGTAGCCATGACGGATGGCCGCGGCGTGAACGGCGGCGATGTCGTTCCCGCGTGCTCGGTGCGGTAGAGGTAAAACGAATAAGTCAACGAGCAACACGACATCACGGAGAGCTCAGAACCATACTCGGAAGGAGGAGATAGGCACCAGAGCGCTCTGGCCACGGAGAGGTGGAGCTCGGCGGCCATGGCAGCTCGGCCGCGACGAAAATCAAACGCTCGGGCAATTTAGCCGGAAGCAGTAGCATATAAGGGTGAGGGAGCATCGCAAGGAGCAAGCGAAGCTGGGTGAGCGAGCTATTGGGTGATGGTTGATCATCGGCGATGAATTTCACCGGCAAAGAAAGCTTAGCCGGCGGCGGAAAAAAAAACAGAGGAGTTGAAAGGAGGAGAACGGCGACGATGACTGGCTTTATAACGCGGCCAAGGACACGAAGACGACGCGCAGAAGCTTCTCCAAGCCAGCACGGAGCCGAAGGCAGCCACGACGACGACTGGAAGACAATCGAAGCTCGCCGGCGGTGAGTTGGCTTCCGTGGTTACTGTTCACCGAATTTATAGAATTGCCACTCGCTTTGAATCCCAATTTTCTCCAAATTTTATATGGTAACTCAAAAATCTCCAAAAATAAAAGTTGTTCAAAAACAAAAGTTCTACAACTTTGCTTTTATAACCACCCCCTAATTCGGTCCACATTTTGAAATGCAAATTTGAATTAAAAAAAGGGAACATTTAAAGAATCTCGCCTTTTCAAATTACTTCAAATTTCATAAAACAACTTTGAAACTCCAAAAACCAACTTTGTACAACTCGACAAGCTCTACACTTTTGCTTTTAGGCTCAACCCCAAAATGTGCTTAGATTTTGAAATGGGTTTTCCAGGGTAAACTTTAAATGCTGGAAATTCGGGTTTTCGGAAATCCAATTAAACACAAATGTTTTGAAATTGATTCATCCATACAAGTCAACACATATAAAAAAACAATATCCACACCAAGCATTGCAACAAAAATTATTAAACTTTTACTAAGGAAGAATTTGAATTGTTTAATAGATTCCCACATTAAAATTCACAAAGTTTCTTAATCACTATTATTTCATGTAACATATAACACACTTCATAACAACATTTACATGCTATAAATTAAACATGAAATGCATTCATGAGTTGATACATGATGATTATGCATAATGATGACATGATCACCTTTTAAGTACTTTATAACATCAGGGATGTTACAATAAGCTCTAGCACTTGACCCGACTGGACCACTTGTCGCCCTTCGCGTCTTGCTCTACTAGAGTTGCTCTTCGTGGCTCCCGCGGGGTGAGCACAATCCCCCTCACAATAATTTCTCTGGAGCAACGCACAATCTTCTTTGCGTGCTTCAACAAAGACCACCACCAAGCCGTCTAGGAGGTGGCAACCTCCAAGAGTAACAAGCACCACTGGCTTGCAACTCGATCACCTAGTGCCACTCGAAGCAACATCATGATGTAATCGCACTAGAATCGCTCACTCACTCGATTGGATGAATACTATCAAGCTCAAGTGAGTTAGAGGGCTCCCAAGCACTACCACATAAGCCACCAAGGCTCTAGTGTGCTCAGTTATAGGCCAAAAGCCTACCAACACTTCTATTTATAGCCCCACGGGCTAAAATAGCTGTTACCCCTTCACTGAGCAGATTTCGGGATGACCGGACACGCAGGTCGTGTGCACCGGATGTGTCCGGTCGTTGCGTCCGGTCACTGCTTGACCACCATGTGTTCCATTCAAATAAAGTAGCCGTTGCCACCCAACAACCCTCTCTGACACGCTCTGACGCGATGCATCGGATGCACTGCAGCGAAGTGATCAGACGTTGGAGGGGTAGCGTCCGATCGAGTCCAGAGAGCTCCCAGAGCCGCTCAAGTGCGACCGGACACGTCCAGTGTGGCCGACCAGATGCGCCCCTGCATCTGGTCCTCTCTGGACCAACACCTGCGCCCCACGTCACCATGACCTGACACTAAACAGTGATTGCTCAGCGTCCGGTCACTACTACGAGCCATAGTCCGGTCACCTTGGCAACTCTGCCCGTGCCTAGCCAGAATACCGGACGCGTTCGGTATCGATATCGGACGCGTCCGATCATGTCGGGAACACTGTCGCCTTAGTCAGATACTGGACGCGTCTGGTCCTCATGTCGGACATGTCTGGTCACCCTGTGACCAGCGCTTTCAACTCCTTTTCTTCACCAACTTCTTCTCCTTTGCAAGTGTGCCAACACCACCAAGTGTACAACACCTTGTGCACATGTATTAGCTTTTCACAAACATTTTTCAAGGAGTTAACCACTCAACTTGCCACGCCACTCGATCCTAGCAACGATGCAAAGTTAGATCACTCGAGTGGCACTAGATGACCAATATGCAAACAAGTTTGCCCCTCTTGATAGTACGGTCATCTATCCTAAACCCGGTCATCAACTTCTCTACACACCTATAACCGGTGAAATGAAATGTGTCATAGAACCATCCAATTTATAAGAGCACAAGTACAATAGCAATCACCGAAGCGATCAAACCGTCATACTTGAGCCCATATAAACCCGGTAGTCCGATGAAATCGTGAAGGATCTCAAACAACCAACATACAATCCAAGATTGTAGAGATTCAACATAACCAGTCACATGTTACATCACAGTTCACAAATATTTCTTATACATCAGAGTTTGAATAATTATTACAAACCAAGTTTGAAACTAGCAGAAGCAAAGTAGTTTAACATCGACATCACACATAGTTTAATACAAAGTCAGTTTCATAGTCATCTCCAACCAAAAGCATAAGGGTGAGATGATATACAGAATGACCATTGCCCATGGTCCTAGTCCTCATCCACTGCAGGAGCAAAGCAGTTCTTGCAGTAGCCGTGATACATAACATTATCTGCAACAATGGGAATAAAACCCTGAGTACGAGAAGGTACTCAGCTAGACTTAACCGTCCAACTAATATACTAAGACACTAAGGAGTATGCAAGGCTTTATAAGTAGAGCTAGTAGACATTATTTGCATAAAAAGCATAAGTTATCCAATATCTCTTTAATTGTGAATCACCAGTTATTAATCCTATCTCATACTACATTAGCACTATCCTATGCCAAACATGTTGGTACCATTAAGTCATCACAATAATAACCATATCTAGTTGAGTTCTTGCATAATCTCATAACCAACATTTCCATCATTTACTACGATAAAGTGTACTCAAGTCAAGTTTTCACTATCCGGAAGAGACGGCGATTCGAATCGATTCCTACCCAGCTAGGGAATTATTCCTAACACACACCCATACTTCTCCGTCGGGGTCACATCAGGTCACCTTTGGGATAACTCAAGTATAATCGCGGATAGGACCAGCGCCGCACCCTCAAAGATATAACCAATCTGCCAAGGGGCTCGGGACTCTAACCCGCCCTTGGGCTTACGCCATTGGCTCTCCACACATCCTTACTGCCTCCAGGGAGCGCACTTTAACTGCTCGTGTCCCTGGCCTGAGTTGAGCTACTCGGCTTCGTGGTCGGAACGACTTATCTGACCAACTATGTGAGAGGCATGCGTTCAACATAACAAGATGACCTCCAACGTCCGGTCCTTAAATGACATAGACGGAATCACTATGATACCACAACATAAGACTCTGCCCGGTCTTCATTTATTCAATAGTACCAAGTTATGTTCCATGATAGCACAATATAGCCAACCGTGATCAAGTTATCACCTATAGCTCGCAGGTGACAGGAAATTACCCGACTTCTACCGGTCTAAGTATAGCTAAGCATGATAAGCGTTTCTGGACTTAAATAGGATTCATGGTAGATATTTCTGGTCAAAGAAGGTAATATGCAGCAAGTGTTTCCAAACAACTCCTATCACATAATGCATCAATACGAGTAACTTAGGTGACATTAATAAAATAGGGAGACTTATAATGCTCCAGGGCTTGCCTTCATGAACGTTGCTGGCTGGTGATCCAGGCACTCGGGAAGGTGATCAACCTTAGGCTTACCTTCACCAGGAACCTCTTGGTGCTGCACTTCCTGGTTCTCCTCTTGTGGATCGTCGTCGAGCTCCACCAGCGTGATTTCCTTGGTTGCACCTATTGCATGCATATGCATAAGTAAGCTCCACGAATGCACAAGAAGGGTCATGGATGATGTGATAGGGGAGTGTACATGCTACAACAATGAGGTTAAGTAGCACAATGATAACAATTGCTAACTCCATGCTAACTGAGTAGGTGCATATCTCTTCTCTATCTACTTACAAATTTCACACAAGTTAATGTCTAAACTACACATGATAGTTACAAGTTTATATCATAACTGAAGTTCTACTTATCCAAATGTTGTGATCTTGGACTTTCTGGAAAGCTTACAAAATTACCTACAACTCTTTTTAATAACCAAAAGCTAATTCATACTCTATACTAACCAAAATAGGCAATCTATCCAGTGTTGTCTAGAAATTTCAGAGAACAAGCATTTCAGGAGACTAACTTTAAACAGTTATAACTCCTAAACCCTTTGGCCTATTGCCCTGAAATTTTAACACAAGATAGATGAATAAGTTTCCTACAACTTTATTATTAACCATTTCTACAGTAAACATCATTTTGACTAAGCAACATGCCCAACAACAGAATCTGTCCGAAAACACTTCTAAATCAAATTATAAAGCAACAATATTTTTACTGCATATAAGTATTCCAAATCTGACATTACCAACTATACCAACAGTTCAGTATCATCAAATACACTCAAGAAAACATAATGGTCAAGCCCAATCTATTCATTTAAATGCCTTTATTAATTTAATTAGATAATTAGGGAAAATAACAAACATATAACAAATGTGCACAATAAATTCTCAGAAAATTACAGTGGCTTCCAAGTACTCTCAATAGACTACTGTAAAATGTTCATGCCATTTGACCATGTATAACATCCTTTACAAAAATAACAAGCTAGCAAGGTCTATTTTAGTGAAAATAGTTAACCCTATAGAAAAGTGTCAAACAACAGATTATATATTTTTCCTAGCTTCATATTAGTTCCATACTACTGTATAAAAATTTACATATCAATATGTTATATATTTTTATCCCTACAATTTTCCTCAGAAAATACTATTTATTACTAGATAAATAGAAAGACCCTACTTCAATCAAGTTTACAGCAAGTTTATTATTTTTCCTAGCTATAGCATGTCAACATAAGACCATGAAAATTGGAATCACAATTTTATGAGTTTTCTAGCACAAGATATATAATTTACAAGATTGTAAACATTCAAAAATCACTTATTTAACTATATTTTAATCACCAAGAAAAATACCACAAACTGTACATTTCATATTTTTATAAAACACTACACTTCATGAGGAACACAACAAAATTTGGTTCACAAGAATTGGACATCTAGAACTCTACTTATGATTTTTCCAAGTTTGCATATAAATCTAAAATAAATGAACTAGCTTCTAAACCTAAGCCGCTGACAGCTGGGACCCCTGAGTCAGCGGGCCCCGCGTGTCAGTGGCACAAAAATAGGACAGCGGCGCTGATCGGCCGGAGTTCGTCGACGATGAGCTCTCCGACGACGGCATTGGCACCACGATGATCACCATGACATCCCGCACACACCGAGCTAGCTAAATGGACTGATTGCAGACGCTAAAGGTGACAGCAACACTCATGGCGGCACGATGGACACAGTCGACGGTGAGGCGTCGAAGCTGACCAATACGACTCGATCTAGGGTCCAGCCAAGCTTCTACATACTATGACAAGTCTAGTGCGCACACAAGCATGACCAGCGGTGGTAGAAGACGGTCCGGCCAAGATGATGTGGCACGGCGGCGAAACGCCAGCGAGGACCACGCACTGCATGAAGGCTTACCATGTGCTTCTAGCTAGGCAAGGCAGGTGTGGTGAGGTGGTGGAAGCATGATGGAGCAACGGCGGTGGCAGAGGAGTGACACGGGCGTAATGCGAGGCCGAGCGGCCGACAAGGCGACGGCGGCGCTACGCTGCGCTGCTACGACGGAGGCGAGAGCGAAGGAGGGGGCCAAGAAAGGAAATAAGGGCGCACGGAGTGAACGGGCGAGCACGGGGCATGAAATGGCGTGTTGTGGCCCGACGTGGCCTGACTAGCTGGGCCATCGGCAATGTACGGCCACCACGTGGCAGCCAGGGCCTGTGCCGGTCGGCCACTGATGGCCAGGCCAATTTGGCCATCAGAGCCCGTGATCCAGCCTAATAGCGCGACTTGACATTGATCAATCTCCTAATCCACGACACATTAGCGAGTTCCTTAACCAAAGTTGTAGCCCTATATACCATCTCCAACTTCTCTTAAAAGACCAAAGTCTAATTCTCAACGAATAAGGAGTAAAATCATCACAAAGTCAGGCAATTCAAACTAAAAACCAAAAATGACTTAGAAAATTTCTAAGTGTTGAAAACTTGTGTTTTACTAATTTTTGTGAGCTCAAAATGACCAAGCTATGCACTGAATTAGCTCATGACCCAAAAATAAAAGTTGTTGCTCTACTCAAATGCTACAACTTTGCTTAAGGGTGCTTTGCCATGCAAAGACTCTATGACCTAGTTCAAACTAGGTCAAACATACCACTTTAAATTGATGACTTACACAATAACTAGGACTTAGAGACAAAACTAGCCTTAGTCATGAGTACCAAAGTTATTCCTTATGATATTCTAAACATGTTTAAGGTATTCCTAAGGTTCCACACACATTTCATACATTGGTTACATGTAAACCCTAACCTAAGTAAGGCAATTAAGTAACAATACATGCAATATAAGCCAACAAAGGGATAGAAATTGAGATGCTCATGCTCATGCATGCTCAAGGATGCTTATGCTCATGCAATGTCAAGGTTAAATGCATGCTTAACACCTAGGGTGTTACAAAATGCACTAGGTTATACCTTTGCCTTGCGCATTCCATTTTATCTCCTCCAATGTCGATGCAACACATGCACCAATACGATCAACAATGATATGATCCACTTCATATCATCATGTGATCATATTGGTTCATCGATCTTGACTTTACTTGCTCTTCACCGTTGTCTCGGTCCATTGGTGCCAAGTCATCACTCAACTTGCCCTTCACACTTGCAACCGGTCTGTTGAGCCAAGTCATGTCTTGATCTTCTCCACCTTGATCACATGATTCAATGTCATGTCTCATGTGCAATGAGCTCCTTCATCATCACATGTGTGAGCTTTGCAATATCTTCAAGCCATTTCCACCTCCATGGCATATGTTGCTCACATACATGTACCTATGGACTAATCACTTGTGTATCTCACATAAACACAGTTAGTCCACCTAGGGTTGTCACTCAATTACCAAAACCAAACAAGGTGAAAAGCTCTAGTTTGGTTTTGGTGAATTGATGAAACCCTAAAGTTCTAACCTAGTTTATCAAGTGATCATGAGATAGGTAGCACATTCCAAGTAATGAAGCAAATGAAGACCATGACATGATGATGGCGATGCCATGGTGATGATCAAGTGCTTGGACTTGAAAAGAAGAAAGAGAAAAACAAAAGGCTCAAGGCAAAGGTATAAATGGTATGAGCCATTTTATTTTGGTGATCGAGATACTTAGTGAGTGTGATTATATTTAGGATTGATAGCCGTACTATTAAGAGGAGTGAAACATGTATCGAAATGCGGTTGCCAAAGTGCCACTAGATGCTCTAACTCATTGCATATGCATTTAGGATCTAGTGGAGTGCTAACACCCTTGAAAATGTTTGTAAAAATATGCTAACACATGTGCACAAGGTGATACACTTGGTGGTTGGCACATTTGAGCAAGGGTTAAGATACTTCACCGGCGGAGTGTCCACCCATAGAGTGCGGATAGTCCAACGGTGCCTCCAGCGCCCTAGACAGAAAATACGGAGGTCACTGTAAGTGACCAGACGCTGGTCTCAGAAGGACCGACGTGTCTGGTCAGTAGAAGCAGCGAAGACGCTGGCATCGGTCTCTGACTAGACGCTAGGTCACTTAGTGACCGGACGCTGGAGGGCTACGTCCGGTCCTGCTGATGTGGCAGCGCACAAAGGAGTTGTCGTGTGATCGGACACTAGGTGTGTTCGGTCGAGCATGATCGAACACGTCTAGTCGTGAAAAGTCATCTCTGGATGCTTACTGGAAACGACCGGACGCTGGGGTTCAGTGTCCGGTCACTTTGAGCTGCTGCGTCCGGTCGTCACTTGACCGTTGAGATCGGGCGATCAACATTTGAAGAGAGGGGACATGTGGCACACATCGCGTGACCGGACACTGAGGTCCAGCATCCGATCAATATGACCGGAGCGTCCAGTCACCATGTGTTGTGCCCAGTAAAGGGGTACAATGGCTCTATTTCATGGGGGCTTCTATTTAAGCCCCATGGCCGGCTCAAGCTCACCCTCTTGGCCATTTACATTGACATAGCAACCTTGTGAGCTTAGCCAAAGCCCTCCCACTCATCTCCATCATTGATTCATCATCTTTGTGGGATTGGGAGAGAATCCAAGTGCATTGCTTGAGTGTTTGCATCTAGAGGCACTTGGTGTTTGTGTTTCGCTACGGTATTCGCTTGTTACTCTTGGTGGTTGCTGCCACCTAGATGGCTTGGAGCAGCGAGGATCGTCGAGCGGAGGGTGGTGATTGTCTCTGACTTTGATCGTGGTGATTGTGAGGGGTTCTTGACCTTTCCCCAATGGAGAGCAAAAAGGTACTCTAGTGAATTGCCCGTGGCTTGTGTTATCCTCATTTTGTGTTGGTTGTGCGGCACCCTATCGAGGGTTTGGCGTGTGATGCCAATTAGCGCGTGAACCTCCAAGTGAGTGAATCGCCACAACGAGGAGTAGCTTGCCGGCACACAAGTGAACCTCGGTAAAAATCATTGTGTTCATCATTTGATTCTGAGGTGATTGGTCTTCATCGATATTCATTCTTGTGATTGATTGGCTCCTTCCTCGACACAACGGTATAAACAAATTGCTCACTCTCTTTACATTACCGTAAACTAGTTGACAAGCTCTTTAGTGTAGCTAGTTGTGAGAGCTTATTAGTTTGGTTAGTGTGGCTCTTTAGTTAGCCTTAGAGAGCACACTAACTTAGTGTAGTGACATAGCTATTGTGTAGATAGAAACTATTTAAACTAGAATTGTGGTAGGTGGCTTGCCTTTTTAGTAGGCTAGCGCAACACTTGCTTCGACTCATAATTGTCTAACCAGTTTGTTAAGTATTGTTGTAGAAATTTTTAATAGGTTATTCACCCCCCCCTCTAGCCATTAGGACCTTACACAAGGAATTTTCAGTGGGTGGGTGGGTGGGGGTGGATTTCATGTATATAGTCAAGATACAACTTGGAGTACAAGTTACATGATATACATGTACTAGACTATACATATATCTAATACCCACCCATAGTCACAGTGGTAGGAAACTAGACACAGAGATCAGACCTAAAGTCGTTGTCCCATAGTCATGATGTCCAGGAACCGATATGTGGAGGAGACATGTAGGACATGGACCTACCCCAAAGCAATGCAGACGAAGTTAATATCAATCTCGATGTGCTTCATGTGACGATGATGAACCAGATTGGCTATCATGTAGACTGCACTAACGTTATTGCAATGGACAATAGTCACCGAAGGAATCGAGACATGATGCTCCTAAACCAACTATCGCAGTCAGCAGCACTCAACAACTGCCCGATTCTCTGCCTCTACACTAGAACGGGACACTATAGTCTACCACTTTGAAGACCAGGAGCCCAAGTTGTCATCTAGGAAGATGCAATAGTTAGAGGTAGAACACTAGGAGTCTGGGCAGCCGACCTGATTAGCATCAGAGTAGGCAGTGATGGAGGACACACCACCACTACCGAAGTGAAGATCGGCGTCGAGGGCACCCTTAACATAGTGTAGGATGCGCTTGATCAAAGTAAGGTGCGGTGCAGGAAGAGGCACACCTATTGAATGGCATAGGCGAGGTCTAGGCAAGTCAGAGTGAGGTATTGTAGTGTGGTAGAACTATCCAAAATAACACGCTTTTGGAGGCGTTAGTCTTCCACTAGACACTAAGCACCTCAAAAGTGAGCTACATCGGACAGTTCCGTCGAGCACACCCCAAGGGAGAACTCGAATTAATCCACATTTTATATCCAGAATCCAATAATGAGTACGAGCTTACAATACTTAGTCCATTTCATACAACAAGAGTTCTTGGAAATTATTTATTACAATACCAGCGTTCAGAGTGCGATAATTAAATAGCGGAATAAAAATAAACATCTAGCGGAAATGATACAAAGATCCAGTTGTGCCCACCAGAAGAATCCTCCACACAAGAGCTACTCCTCAAGTTTCACTTGCAACAGGGGTAAAATAAACCCTGAGTACATAATGTACTCGCAAGACTTACCCGACTAGTGGGAATAGTTTCTCGACTCTCAAGGATATGATAGGTAATATGGGTTTGTTGTTTTCTTTTTGTGGAAAGCATTACTAATAGTTCATCCTTACAGTCAAGTTTTATTAGCAGTCATGATTACTTCATTAGCTAACCATTCTAGGTAAGCACCTATTCTACTTTCAAGCAAGGGTTAAGCAATCAGAACCATTTCACCATCTTTCATCTTTCAGTTCTTACTACGGTGCTAGACCATAGCCAAGTCGTATCGTCTCACAGAAATGGTGATTCATGAACCAGTGTATTCTAGCTGGGTACCCCAAAACACACGCCTCGTTTATACCCTAGGTACAAATAAGACCAACTCATTCCACTCCTGTCACGGGGTCCAAGTCCCTATCCAAACTAGGACTCCAAGCCCCCACACTTGAGACCCAGTCTCAACACGGTGCTTAGACCTCCACCTTTCTCCGCCTCTAATCAGTTGGCCTAGAATGATCCAGAACCCACGACAAGAGCATAACGAGCCTTCTTGCTCCCATAAACAAGTATGTGCTTAGGATAATAAGTCTGTGACCTGACTACCATCCACAGCAATGGACGGTCCTTAATCGACATGAACAAGGAAAACAGTGTAACCAAGCTAAGCCTCGTTGGCTGTGGGACACAACCTATTACACCCACCAATACCCATACCATATCCCTGCCCTGTCTCCATTTTTTCTTTCATCATTTTATTATGAGAGTAATAATAATCCTTTATTGTGAGCAACGGCTGGTTACTCACACTACCGATGACCAAAGCATAGCATCTACTCGAACCTACACTAGTAAGACTCTTAGGACAGGTATATCTATGCATGTGGTTTCCATAAAATTCCTATAACGTAAATGCACATCACATATATATATTCAGTGATTATAAAAAATAAGGGTTATGCACCGGGGCTTGCCTTGGGAAGGCATGGTGTCAGCTGAGTCAGTCAGTGGTGGCTCTAGAACCTCCTCCTGCACAAGAATCTTCTCCTCGTACTCCTCGCTGATCTCCTTGAACTCATGATCACCGGTGGTCACGATCTCCACCAACTCATTCTCTACATGTATGCAATGAGGATGCAACACTTAGCATTTAGGCAACATCAACTCTCAAAATAAGAATACGCATACTAAGCTACTAAGATAGCTCTAATAACTAAGATACTAAGCTAACTATCATTTTCATCAAGCGAAGTGTTGGGTTCAACTAACAAACCCTTAGCTTGGCAATTTAAGGATATATCTTTATTTCTACTAGTAATTTAATGTATATTGAAACAAAGAACATTTAACTACCCTAATGCTTAGTCTATTCTAAAGCTACAAAAATTATAGTGAGCACATAATAATACAATAAAACTGCTATAAAATTTTTAGGATTAAAACTATCATCAATTCACCACAAAAATTCCTACAATAATTAACTTAATATTATGAAGCACTTTCAAATGATTTAATAGCTCCTAGTGTCAACACATATAAACATGAACTAAATACACCAACAGATAGATCACAATTTTAGGAACCTAATAGAATTGGTTTTGTAATTTTTGGACACCTACATGAATTTATATTAATTACCAAAGATTAGCTTAGAATTAAATTAGAAAACCATTCACAAATTCCTAGAAAAAGAAAAACCAATCTCCCGTGCGGCCCACATGACGCGGCGCTAAAAGCTCTAGTTTGGTTTTGGTGAATCGATGAAACCCTAAGTGCTAACCTAGTTTATCAAAGTGATTATGAGATAGGTAGCACTACTCCAAGTGATGAAGCAATGGTGAAGATAATGATGATAGTGATGCCATGGTGATGATCAAGTGCTTGGACTTGAAAAGAAGAATGAGAAAAACAAAAGGCTCAAGACAAAGGTATAAGTGGTAGGAGCCATTTTGTTTTAGTCATCGAGACACTTAGTCAGTGAGATCACATTTAGGATCGATAGGTGTACTATTAAGAGGGGTGAAACTTGTATCGAAATGCAGTTATCAAAGTACCACTAGATGCTCTAACTCATTGCATATGCATTTAGGATCTAGTGGAGTGCTAACACCCTTGAAAACATTTGTGAAAAATATGCTAACACATGTGCACAAGGTGATACACTTGGTGGTTGGCACATTTGAGCAAGGGTTAGAAACTTCACGGACGAAGGGTTCGTCCGTAGAGTGTGCACAGTCCGATAGTGCCACCGACGCCCTGTACAAAAAAGACAGGGTTTTATAGAGTGCACTGGACGCTGGTCTCAACTGGACCGGAGCGTCCGGTCAGTGGAAGCAGTGAAGACGTTGGTTTCGGTCTTCGACCGGACGCGGGCTCACTTCATGACCAGATGCTGGCGGGGTGCGTCCGGTCTTACTGACGTGGCAGCACACAGAGGAGATAGTGAGTGACCGGACGCTGGATGAGTCCGATTGGGCTTGACCGGATACGTCCGGTCACGAATGGAGGCTTACTAGAAATGATCGAAGGCTAGGGTCCTGTGTCCGGTCATGATCAAACTGATGCATCCTGTCACAGCTAGATCCTTACTGGAAGTGACCGGATGCTGGGGTCCTACGTCTGGTCATGGCACTGTGCTGCGTCCGGTCATCACTTGACCGTTGGGATCAGGCGCTCAGTATTTGAAGAGAGGGATGACGTGGCAGCCATCCATTGACTGGACGCGGGCAGGGTGCGTCCGGTCGATCTGACCAGAGCGTCTGGTCACCCCGAGCAGTGCTCAGTGAAGGAGTACAACGGCTCTATTTCGTGGGGGCTTTTATTTAAGCCCCATTGCCAGCTCTAGCTCACTCTCTTAGCCATTTGCATTGACATTGCAACCTTGTGAGCTTAGCCAAAGCCCTCCCACTCATCTTCATCATTGATTCATCATCTTTGTGGGATTGGGAGAGAATCCAAGTGCATTGCTTGAGTGTTTGTATCTAGAGGCACTTGGTGTTCGTGTTTTGCTGCGGTATTCGCTTGTTACTCTTGGTGGTTGCTGCCACCTAGATGGCTTGGAGCAGCGAGGATCGTCGAGCGGAGGGTGGTGATTGTCTCTGACTTTGATCGTGATGATTGTGAGGGGTTCTTGACCTTTCCCTAGTGGAGAGCAAAAAGGTACTCTAGTGAATTGCCCGTGGCTTGTGTTATCCTCATTTTGTGTTGGTTGTGCGGCACCCTATCGAGGGTTTGGCGTGTGATGCCAATTAGCGCGTGAACCTCCAAGTGAGTGAATCGCCACAACGAGGAGTAGCTTGCCGGCACACAAGTGAACCTCGGTAAAAATCATTGTGTTCATCATTTGATTCTGAGGTGATTGGTCTTTATTGATATTGATTCTTGTGATTGATTGGTTCATTCCTCGACATGGTGGTATAACCATCTTACTCTCTCTCTTTACATTACCACAAATTAGTTATCAAGCTCTTTAGTGTAGCTAGTTGTGAGAGCTTGTTAGTTTGGTTAGTGTGGCTCCTTAGTTAGTCTTTGAGAGCACACTAACTTAGTGTAGTGACATAGCCATTGTGTGAAAAGAAACTATAGAAACTAGAATTATGGTAGGTGGCTTGCATTTTTAGTAGGCTAGCGCAACACTTGCTTCGCCTCATAATTGTCTAACCGGTTTGTTAAGTGTTGTTGTAGAAAATTTTTAATAGGCTATTCACCCCCCTCTAGCCATTAGGACCTTTTAGGTACGCGCGCGCGCAGCGGCCCACTTCCACAGCCCACATGAGGTCGGCCCACGGTGGGGAAGCCCACACGCTGGCGTTTTTGCAAAAGAGTCCCCGATTTTCTTCTGAATCACACCTAAGCTCTAATACTATTTTCTCCTCTCTCAAATCTTCTCACTTAACCCCTAACTTTCTAGGAACTCCCTCGCGTGCACCCCCGATGACTCAGCGCACGGCGACATGGCGGCGGCGACACAGCGTGGCCGCGCCGGCCACCGGGACCTACGTTGACCCACCTAACAGGACGGTCACCATCTCCTACATGAGCGGCTACGCTAAGCATCGGTGCGGGTGACATGACTTGTCGAGGGAAGGCTACAGCGGCGTGCGGCCATCCGTGATGGTGGTGCCACTGTTCCAGTGAGCTAGGGCAGCTACAGACCTAATTGGTTAGCATGTAAGCATCAGGAGGCTACCATGGACCAGGCCAAAGCAATGGTTGGAGCAGAGGATGATGGTGGAGGGTTGGCCACATGCTGCCAAGCCATGCAGTGGCGCACCACGGTGGCACGGTCACGTCAGCGACAACTATGAGATGGTAGAGGTTTGGCTAAGGCACATAGGGCAAAGAGGGGTTCGAGGCCTAGTCTAGCGGTGCAGCCAATTTGGCTTGAGGTGGTCAGATGGGAGCTGCCCTCGGTGATGGGTGGACTCGGCCTTATCGGCATGGTTGTGGAGAAAAGCTCCAAAATTGAAGCTCAGCCATGCACCATTCAAGGCGGGGTGGGAATGATCGGCTAGGTGGCTTAATGGCAGAGCTAGAGATGCGACGAATCGAGCGATGGTGACTTCTCCCTGCTTGTTTTAATGGCGCGGCTTAGTCTACCATGGTAGCAGAGAAGAGAGAGGGGAGGGGGTAAGTCAGAGCTCAGCTCATCCTCGCCTTGGCGGGGTGCGACTGACCACTAGCGAGTCGGCACACGTGCAAGCACTATGAGCCAACACAGCTAGAGGGAACGTGTGAGCGCCCACTATCGGGCACGACATGTGCGGCCGTAGTGCCATAAATGGCGAGGCGACAGCGTTGATAGCAGGGACAAGGCCACGTGCGCGGTGAGGCAAGCAGTAGAGGCAGCGGCTGCACCACAGTGTGAGGCATGGAGGGCAGCAGCACTGTAGTAGTGCGGCAGCAGGTGGGGTAGGAGAGCGGTAGAGCGACAGTGGCAGCCGTCGGGGCATAGTGGCCAGCAGTTGGCCGGGCAGGCAGCCAGTGACAGGCATGGTGACTAGCCATAGCTAGACCATAGCGAAGCAGCGGCCAAGCCAAGTCAGCCTTAGCTGACCAGCGTGGGCAAGCACGGCACGGCGATGCAGAGCGGCCGCACATGGTGACCGCTCACACAAGCCAGGCAGCCCGAGACTATGTTCGTGCATAGATTTTAAAGCGTCTCTCAATACTAATCCAACTAGGTTGCGGCTAAACCACCTTGACCATGCTGAAGGAGGTACATCAGGCTACCATAAGGAGCAAAAATATAGCACTGGCCTTTAGCTATTGAATCAACTCACACACATGTTCTATAATATTTTTGCTCAATAAAAATTGTTTTTTAACCCTACTTGACACAACATGAGCTATTGAATCAATTTTTGTTTAACATTTTTATTGGTCATTTTAGGTTATAAGAAATTTATCTACACATTCTATCACATGCATTATCACATAAACATGATGCTCACGATAGGGTTTAGTAGTTTGTTAGGGCGTAGCACCGAGGGTGTTATAGCTCTACCCCCCTTAAACAAAATCTTGTCCCGAGATTTCATGTGTGTGCCTAGTATGAGAAAGAGATAAGAAATAAATTTTAATTTACCTAATTACCTTGGTGAACTAGAAAGGAGATGGGGATAATGCTCTAGAATGTAACTCTCATGTTCCCAAGTTGCTTCATCCTCCAAATGATTTTGCCATTGAACTTTATAGAATTTTACCACTTTGTTCCTAGTGACTCTCTTTTTCATCCAAGATTTTAATGGGATGCTCACTATAAGAAAGATCAGGTTAGAGAGGGAGTCCTTCAATTTCCCCCACTTCGTTGGGAACCCACAGACACTTCTTTAACTAGGAAACATGGAAGACATTATGGACTGCTGATACAATATCTGGGAGTTGGAGACGATAAGCAACAGAACCACACCGCTCCAAAATTTTATAAGGTCCAACATAACAAGGACCTAACTTCCCATGGACTCTAAACCGATGCACACCTCTCATTGGGGATACCTTTAGGTACACATGGTCACCAACTTTAAATTGCAAAGGTCTTCTCCTCTGGTCCGTATAAGCTTTTTTATAGTTCTGAGCCGCTTTCAAATGACTCTAAATAACACTGACATGTTCTCTTGCTTCTTTGATAAAATCAGGTCCAAAGTAGCCACGGTCACCCACTTCCACCCAGTTAAGAGGTGTCCTACATTTCTTGCCATACAAAGCCTCGAAAGGTGCCATTCGAATGCTCTCTTGATAGCTACTGTTATAGGAAAACTCAACTATAGTCAAGCATTCGTCCCACTTTTCTGGATAAGAAATGGCACAAGCTCTCAACATGTCTTCAAGTACTTAATTGACCCTTTCTGTCTGACCATCAGTTTGTGGGTGATAAGCTAAACTTTTGAGGAGATGAGTACCAAGACACTTCTAGAGTTACTCCTAGAAACGAGAGACAAAGGCTGACCCTCTATCGAAAACGATGGTAAGTGGAACTCCATGTAGGGTCACAACCCGATCAAAATACAACTAGGCATACTTCTTGGCTGAATACCTTGTATCCACCAAGAGAAAATGAGCAGACTTGGTGAGGCGATCCATAATGACCCAAATAGAATCATACCCCTTTGTCGTGCAGGGCAAACCCACAACAAAGTCCATAGAAATATTCTCCTATTTCCAAACAGATATAGGCAAGGGCTATAGAAATCTAGGCGTACACATATGGTCCACCTCAACCCTTCCACAAATATCACACTCTGAGATGTATTTGGTAATATCATGTTTCATATTTGGCACCAATACAAGTGACGCAAATCATGATATATCTTGTTACTTCCTGAATGGATGGATAATTTGGAGTCATGAGCTTCATCCAAAAATTTTCTCCTAAGCTCATCACTTGAGGGAACCACTGAAAGGATCAAGATGCCTAAGAGGGGGGTGAATTGGGCTAATTCTAAAATTCTTTCAATAATTAAACCCTACGGTTAGTCCACTTCACCCCTTATGCCTAGAAAGTGTTTCTATTGTTCTACCACACAAAAGTTTAGCAACTTATGTTACAATCCTACTCTAGCATGTCAATTCTATGAATGTAAAGACAAGAATTGAATTGCTCAAAGTAAATGCTTAAAGTAAAGAGAGAAGGAGGAACGCGGCGATGTTTTGCCAAGGTATCGGAGAGTCACCACTCTCCACTAGTCCTCATTGGAGCACCCGCGCAAGGGTGTAGCTCCCCCTTGATCCGTGCAAGGATCAAGTGCTCTCTACGGGTTGATTCTTCGACACTCCGTCACGGTGAATCACCCATAACCGCTCATAACTTGAGTTGGGTCATCCACAAGCTCTGTCGGATGATCGCCAAGCTCCCAATCACCACCAAGCCATCTAGGTGATGGCGATCATCAAGAGTAACAAGCACGAACTCTCACTTGACCACGACAAGCCTAATGAGAAGGGTGGACGCACACTTTGCTACTCTTGCTTTCACTAATGAGGCCTCTCTCTTGAATTCTTAAATCTCAATC
Source organism: Miscanthus floridulus (assembly GCF_019320115.1). Classification (NCBI taxonomy): domain Eukaryota; kingdom Viridiplantae; phylum Streptophyta; class Magnoliopsida; order Poales; family Poaceae; genus Miscanthus; species Miscanthus floridulus. Next base: position 115,323,325 of record NC_089586.1, on the reverse strand, counting down.
ACCTCACTAGGACCTTGCTCTTCTTGGCACTCTCAAGGGTGTTTCTCATCTGTTGGAATCAGCAAAAGTGATCCCTTGAGTGAATAGAGGTAGTATTTATAACCCCTCATTCAAAACGAACCGTTATGTGCCACTACAGGGTGACCGGACGCTCCGGTCAAGGTGACCGGATGCTTCGGTCAGTTCTCCCCGGAATCAAGCAGTTAAGTTGTGACCAAACATTGATCAGCATCCGGTCAGCACTGACCGGACCCGTCCGGCCATAAAAACTACCTTCTGGAACCTTACTAATATTGACCGGACTCTGGAACCCAGTGTCCGGTCACTTTGCTGCTCAGCGTCCGGTCAGTAGCTGGAACCTGACCAGCGTCCGGTCAGCACTGACCGGACGCATTCGATTAGGATTTTCCCTCTCTGGACTCATACTGGAGTTGACCGGACTCTGGCACCCAACATTCGGTCACATTTCTCTCAGCGTCCGGACTCATCCAGAGGACTTCACCTTGATCAAATGAACTGACTGGACTCTACGCCAGCGTTCGATCACACCAGAACCAGCGTCCGGTCAACATTTGACCCTCCATTCACTTCCAACTCACAATCATATATGAATGAAGTTTGCTCCAATTGATCTTAGGGCTATTTAGGAGCTACCTAGTGTTAGTTTTGACAAGTGTGCACCACACCTAACCCACTAGACTCACCTAGGTAAAGCTACCCGTCCATACCCCCCTTAATAGTATGGACAAAGGAAAAACAAAGTTATAAACTACTCTAAGTGTCTCTTCAAGACCAAATGACGCTTAGAACTAGTTCATCCTTAACCTTGTCATCCATCCTTTGAAAACCGAAATGATTTCCATCGTAGGGGCATGACAACCATGATTGCCCAATCAATTTCCATTACCATGACCTAACTTAATTGTATCTGCAAAACACACGCTAGGCACAGTAATCACGTATTGTCATTAATCACTGAAACCTAACTAGGGGCCTAGATGCTTTCAATCTCCCCATTTTTGGTGTTTGATGATAATACAACCTCAAGTATGTAAAAGAGATGAGGTTTTCAACATGCTTGGTTCATATAAGCCTTTGACAATAAGAACAAAAGAGTTAGGCAAGCTTATATGACCCAAGCCAACATGATGTACTCAATAGATATGAAATAAGCATGAGTACAAGTAATAAAGCTCATTTGCATCGGAGTAAAATGCGGAAGCAAAGCAAATGAGCATAACCAAGTGACATGACATATAAATAAATCAAGTAGAGAGCACACATGTCACATATCACATAAATATCATGATCACATAAATATCACGATTATGATCACACTTATGTAGTTTAATGCATAATAGTAAACATGAATGCATAAAAATGTATCACACATAAAAAGCCAAATATAATAGATAAGCCTAAGCTCCCCCTAGATATGTCGTTCCCCCTAAGTCTAACATACTTGATCCCTCTCCCCCTTTGGCATCAAACACCAAAACCTAAGGGTTGGTCGGCGGGGCTACAGCGGACGAGTCAGGCGCTGAGGTGCAATGAGCGATCTAGAACTGTGTACCATCATCATCTAATCCTGAGCTCTAAGATGTCTGACCCCCTATCGCTGGAAGTGACGCTAAAGCGGTTTGGGTCTGCTCTGGAACTGGTGCAGCCTGTAACTCTACAGGTATGACTGTAGCAGGTGGCTCTGATGATGCAACTGATGATGGGAGCATCTTTGTAGTCCCAGTAATAGGAGCAACTATGGAAGGACCAGGGACATATAGATATGGTGGAGTAGGCTGCCCTGTCAACTCACTGAAGGTAGCACTAAGGCTGCTAGGGACTGAGGTATCTGGCACAAGCAGCGAGGAAGTCTGAGACGGAGTGAAGCCTGTCTGTAGAGGTGTGAACTATGGGGCTAGCACTGGTGAGGCAAACCACTAGGACACCTACTCTGTAGGTGAAGGAAACTATGCCGATGGCTATCCCTGACTCTGAAGCCCACTGGGCTATACAACTGGAGTCTGTGAAGTGGTGGTAGGCTGTCCAAGCTGAGGTGTATGCTGTGGCGGTGGAGCCCCAATAGCCATAACTACATGCGGCATGAATCCAAATAACTGCTGCTGCATGAGAAGCCATTGTTGCTGCATGACCTGCTGCTGTTGGATAGCCTGCTACTATCGCTGGAACTCATCCTATCTGGCATGAAACTATGCAAATGTAGCAGCGGTCTCCTCAGCCTGGCGAGCCTGATCCTGCCTTCTCCACTCAAGGATAGCAAGTAGAGCAGGGTCTATCTACGGTGCAGGTGGAGCTTAACTGGAGTTATTGGCCTCATGGTCATGTCGTCGAGGAGGCATCTGAGGGATATCCTGGTAGTCATCATCTGAACTGTCGCTGGGGTCGCTCTCTACCATACCCTCCTACTGAGCATCTAACTGCTCCTCCTCTATAGCTATAATGCCCCTGATAGTCTCATCCTGCTGGGCTACAATCTCTGGCACCTCTGGGTGACGGCGCGGCTGGCTAGGTGCACTCGGCCTGCTGTGACGGAGCATCTAGGTCAAGTTATATGCAAGGAACTCGGTAGTAGCACCAAAATACTCTGCCAACATCTCTAGAGGCCTCACTATAACTGCCCTGTGAATCAGAAATGTAACCCAGTGAGCATAAGGCAGTTGTCTATGTCTTCTGAATCCCTCTACAAGGGTATCCTCCATCTCAGAAAGAATGACATCCCATACATCAAAGACAATCTGCTGCATTAGGGCGTTCAATAGCCATAACTGAATGCGAGTCTAGCCCTCACGATATCCCATCCTCGGAAGTAGGGTCCTCCTCATGATAGCATCTAGCAGTCTTGCTATAGGAGTGAGATCCCTGGGTGTCCTGCTCAACCCCTCATCGAATGGCTCTATGAAGCAAGGGCAAACCAGATCTGTAGGAGGCACAAGACTGCCATGAGGGCATCTAGGAGGCTCTATATGTCCATAGCAAACCTCATGAATGCGGATGGGTGAATCCTATAACCTGAGGATCTCTTGGACCCTAAGGCTCATCAGCCTGTAATCTCGGCCTTTGAATGCAAAGTGAATAAACCTGTGAGTTGGGTCAATCCAAAGTGTAGCATAGAACTCTCGGACCCAAGATGGAACATATCTGCATGTTCGTCCAAGTAAATCTATCAGCCCTGGCAAGTAAGAGAGGTGTGGTCGTATCTGCTCTCCTGCAGCTGCTACAATGGCCTCAATAGAACAAACCCTCTAAGACCTGAATGCAACCCCACTATTAAGATATGTATTATAAAAATCTTCCTGCAGTGGTGTATAGAACCCCTCAAAAGCATGCTCATCCCTCCTAGGCAGGAACCACTCCTCAAACTACATAAATCTGAGCTGCTGCACCTGTTTGGTCGTGCGGCCCTCAAATCCAGATGAGTCACTGAAGGCGGACCCAGTGGTCTGGGAGGCGGATGAGAACCCCTCTGCTGTGTCTCTGTCCTCGGTGTCACCTAGGTATGGGTACAACTAGAGCGGCAAAGTTATGGTGCCTGCTCTGTCTCCTTTGCCTGCTCTCCCTCCTAAGCCTGCTCTGTCTACTGCTATGGCTCCCCCTAAGGCTGAGTCTCCTCCAAAACAACACAGCATCCCTCAAGCATGATAGTCCTAGCTGGACTATCATGACAACGTTCAACCTGCTCTATAGCTTCCCTCTGTGCTGGTGAACGCTGATCTGCAATCTGGACTCCACTCCTAGCACCTCCTCTCTCTGCATGCTCTACGGTGGCTGCAACTATGGCAGCTCTCATTATTTCAGCATCTGCATACTTCCGCTTCTTCGATGTGATCTACTTCATCGCCTTGCCTTTCACATCAGTAGGCAAGCGAGGTGGAGGCCTTGGATCCTCATCATGTGGACCACCTCCGACGTTCTTGACATGAGCCATCTAGAACGATCTGCTACCTCAAACAAGAAACAACTGTCATTGACACTCCCAAGGCTTGGCCTCAATCCATACTCGCGAGCTTGGCCCCGAGTTGACTGACAACTGCCAAAGTGACCTCAGAAACACCGACTCGCTGCATGTTAGAATAGATTGAATATATGAATAATTTCAATATACATCTAGAGATACAAAACCCTAAGAAAGCAAGCAATAGATATGAAATTGGAAACGAGGGCTTGCTACCTAATGAACCGGTGAACCAAAGAGAAGAGGAACAACACGTGGGGAACCACTGAATCAGCAATTAGGGTTAGGGTTGACAATGCACAGTAGATCGGGCGTGGAGAATGCAATAGCAGTGCTAGTGCGGTGGCAGGGAGCAAGGCACGGCACTGGAGCAGGGCACGTGCGCGAGTAGATGGCGTGGGAGCGTCACAAAGCAGGTGCGTAGGGCGAGCGGCACCGCACAGGCGCTGGGAGGTGTGGCTGTGTAGCGGCACGGGCGCGGGGAGGCGTAGAGCAGCTAGGGCGGTGCTGCAGATGGCAACTAGGGCTCTAGCGGCAGCAAAGTCGGCGGATTTGTAGTGTGTGTGGCCTTAGGTCAACCGGCAATTGGATTATATGGGGTCCCCGTGACGAAATAGAAAAGGAAACGAAAAAGAGTCCAAAATCCACACGACATCTACTGATCAGACGATCCGGTGGCAATGACCGGATGCTACCACACAGAGTCTGGTCAACTCCAAAGAGGTCCAAAACCTCTCGAGTCACGACCGGATGCATCCGATCACAACTGATCGGACGCAGCCAGAGTCCGATCGATCCTGTCTTTTTCTTCTTCGCTAGACCGAACGCAGGATCACCTTCTGACTGGACGCAGAGAGAACATTGTTCCAGCGTCCGGTCACTCCTTCGCAGCAATGGTTCACCACCTATGAACTGACCGAACGCTGGACTTCAGAGTCCAGTGCAGCGTCCGGTCACTCTTTTTCAGCAAATCTTCAAAGTCCTTCATGCTGCATGTTCCCAATCAAGTCCCGACTTCAATAAGACCCAAATAAACACCAATTAGGACTAATGTGAGTGACCTCTCTCAAACCCTCAAATTTTTCAAAATATTTTGCCTTAGGCTATAATTCTTTTAAGAAAATAGGCAATAAAAGGGTGATTGAAGAGAAATGACAAAACAACATTCATGCATATGCAATGCAATAATTGAAAGTAATTTTAGTTGCTTGTCAAGTTTTATCCAAGGTTAAGCTTCTTCACACGTTTTTCAGCGATAATCTTAACCATGTTATAAAAGCCCTAAATGCATTACCAAAAGTTAAACATGTTGTATTTTACAATGCAATGTAAGGGACAACACAAGCTCATTTTCTAGTGAAGTTGCTAAAATCAAGCACATTGAGCTCATTCCTTAACCGACAAAATGTTGCCTCATCTAGCGGTTTAGTGAAGATATCCGCCAATTGATCCTCGGTCCTTACACCTTCTAATGAAATATCATTCTTAGCAACATGATCTCTAAGAAAGTGATGGCGGATATCTATGTGCTTGGAGCGAGAGTGTTGAATCAGATTATTAGCAAGTTTTACCGCACTCTCATTGTCACACAAAAGAGGTACTTTTTCTAGAACTACACCATAGTCTAGCAAAGTTTGCTTCATATAAAGTATTTGTGCACAACAAGCACCCGTGGCAATGTATTCCGCTTCGGCGGTAGACAAAGCCACACTATTTTGTTTCTTAGAGGACCAAGACACAAGTGATCTACCAAGCAAATGGCACCCTTCGGATGTGCTTTTTCTATCAACTTTGCAACCGACATAATCTGAATTGGAATAGCCAACTAATTCAAATCTAGCTCCTTTAGGATACCAAAGTCCAATGCTTGGTGTGTGCTTAAGATATCTAAGGATTCTTTTAACGGCAATCAAATGAGCTTCCTTAGGATTAGCTTGAAATCTAGCACATATACACACACTAAACATAATGTCGGGCCTAAATGCGGTTAAATATAACAAGCTACCAATTATAGTGCGGTAGAGAGTTTGATCAACCGTTTTACCTCCCTCATCTAGGTCGAGATGTCCATTAGATGGCATTGGTGTCTTGATTGGTTTACATTCATCCATATTGAACCTTTTAAGAAGATCCTTGGTATACTTTTCTTGAGAGATGAAAATCCCTTCTCTCATTTGCTTGACTTGAAAACCAATAAAGAATGCAAGCTCTCCAATCATTGACATCTCGAACTCCTTCGACATTAATTCACAAAACTCTTTGCAAGAATCTTCATTTGATGATCCAAATATGATATCATCAACATACACTTGACAAATAAAGATATATCCATCAAGCTTCTTGATGAATAGTGTGGTGTCGACCTTCATAATGGTAAAACCCTTCTCAATGAGGAAATCCTGAAGGCGCTCATACCAAGCTCTTGGGGCTTGTTTAAGCCCATATAACGCCTTAGACAACCTATAAACATGATTAGGATATCTAGGGTCTTCAAACCCGGGAGGTTGATCAACATAGACTAGTTCATTTATAAAGCCATTTAAAATGCACTTTTCACATCCATTTGATATAGTTTTATTTCATGATGTGATGCATATGCAAGGAGGATACGAATGGCTTCTAGTCTTGCAACCAGTGCAAAGGTCTCTCCAAAATCCAACCCTTCAACTTGAGAGAACCCCTTTGCAACTAGTCTTGCCTTGTTCCTCACAACAACGCCTTGATCATCTTGCTTGTTGCGGAACACCCACTTTGTTCCAATGACTCTTGCACCTTGTGGTCGCTCTTCAAGAGTCCAAACTTCATTGCGAGTGAAGTTGTTCAACTCTTCATGCATGGCATTTATCCAATCCAGATCTTGAAGAGCTTCTTCTACCTTGGTAGGCTCAAAACAAGAGACAAAAGAGTGATGTTCAATAAACAAAGCAAGTTTTTGAGATCGAGTCATTACACCCTTTGATGGACTTCCTATGATAAGATCTTGTGAATGAGCTTGTAGTAGAGGTGAATTTCTTCTATCAACCACTTGAGGGGGAGGTTGTGGAGCATCAACATCTTGTGCTTGTGTCACCATTTGTACATGGGAGACATGAGTATCTTTATTTTCTACTCTTCCATCTTTATCACCATCTTGTGGCACATTTGATGAAGGTGGATTAATCACTTGTATATCATCTTCATCATCTTATGGCTTGATGTCTCCAACCAGAATATTCTTCATGGCCTCTCTCAATGGTTCATCACCTACATCATCAAGATTCTCATGCGCTCCTTGGGAGCCATTAGATTCATTAAATTCCACATCATATGTTTCTTCAACCAAGCCGATGGCATGATTAAATACTCTATATGCTTTAGACTTTGACGAGTAACCAACAAGAAAACCAATATCACAACATCTTTGAAACTTCCTTAGGTGTTGTCGCTTCTTGTAGATGTAGCATTTGCAACCAAACACCCTAAAGAAAGAGACGTCCGGCTTCTTCCCATTGAGCTACTCATAAGGTGTCTTGCTAAGAAACTTTTGAAGGAATGGGCGGTTGGATACATAGCATGCAGTGTTGATAGCTTCTGCCCATAGAGCTTCGGGTGTGTTATACTCATCAAGCATTGTTCTTGCTAGTGCGATTAATGTCTAGTTCTTTCTCTTAACTACATCATTTTGTTGAGGAGTATATGTTGCGGAGACCTCATGCTTGATCCTAACTTCATCACAATAGGCTTCAATATTTGTGTTGTTAAATTCTTTCCCATTGTCGCTTCTAATCTTCTTGAGCTTCACTTCAAACTTATTTTGTGCTCTCTTGGCAAACTTCTTGAAGCATGATGCAACTTCAGATTTGTCATGAAAGAAGAACACCCATGTGTATCTTGAGTAGTCATCAACAATCACAAGACAATAAAGATTTCCTCCCAAACTCTTGTATGTTGTTGGTCCAAATAAGTCCATGTGAAGGAGCTCTAGCACTCTTGTTGTTGACATGAAAGCTTTTGTAGGATAAGTGTTTGCAACTTGTTTGCTGGCTTGACATGCACTACAAAGCTTGTCCTTCTCAAACTTCACATCCTTCAACCCTCTCACCAAATCATTCTTCATTAGCTTCTTGAGTGAGCTCATCCCAACATGAGCAAGTCTTCTATGCCATAGCCACCCAAGTGTTGTTTTGGTGAATAAACATGTCTTCAAATTAGCATCTTCAGAGGTGAAGTCCACTAAATATAGGTTGTTGTATCTAAATCCTTTGAATATCACTTGATCATCATCTTTCTTAGATACAACCACTTCCTTCTTGGTAAATAGGCATTGAAAGCCAAGATCACATAATTGTCTAATGGATAGCAAGTTGAAACTCAATAAAGCAACATATAGCACATTTAAGATTGAATGATCATTTGATATTGCCACTTTGCCCAATCCTTTAACTTTGCCCTTTGAATTATCTCCAAATATGATTCTTTTTTGTCCATCTACTTCTTCATCTAGTGAGGTGAACATACGAGGATCACCGGTCATATGTTGTGTGCAACCACTATCAATTATCCAATGACTTCCACCGGTCTTGTAGTTCACCTACACACAAGAGATCAAGCTTTAAGAACCTAAACTTGTTGAGGGCCCTTGACTTTCTCAACAAGTGACTTTGCTACCCAGATTTTCTTAGGCCTATTCTTATTGGGGGTCCTAAGAACATAACTTTTATCTTTCCACTAGAGTCCTTTCTAAGCATGTAATGACCATTGAAAGCAAAGGGTCTAGCATGCTTGGGCAAGGGTTGTGGTGGTGGAGTTTGACACTCATGGGCAAAGTGACCTTCTTGTCCACACTCAAAACACCTCTTTGGCTTTGGCTTTGACTTGTGTTGTTGTTGTTGAGCTTGAGCCTTCTTCTCTAGGTTTGCCAAATACCCAATGCCACTTCTATTCATCTTCATGATGGTGTTCATTAGTATTTCACTTTGAAGATGCTTGCCTCTTGTGAACTTGCTCAATCCAATCTTGAGATGCTCTTTCTCCAACTTAACCTTCTTGTTCTCTTCCTTGAGTGCATCATTATTTTTGTCTTCCTTGAGTTTCTTGTTTTCTTCTTTGAGCTTCTCATTCTCAAGAATCAAATCACCATCATGATCAAGAGTTTCTAGCACTATAGTGTTGGTGGTTTTGAGCTCTTCAAGATCTTTCTTGAGCTTTTCATTATCATGCTTGAGCTTGACATACTCATCATAGTTGTCAGTTTCAACCACTTGCTTGCCTTTGCTACTAGATCCTTGCTCAATGCTCTCAACAATTGAATCATCACATGATGTAGCTATATCAATATTAACAACATCGTTAGTAGCATCATGTGGCTTATTGGATAAAAATTCTTGAGCAATAACAAGATTATCATGATTGATCTTGGGAGTTGTATATTCTTCTTTTAGCATATTGTGGCTAGTGATGAGCTCATTATGTATCCTCTCAAGTTTATCATGTTTTCTTTAAGCTCTTTCTTATAAGATTTGAGCTCCTTGAGTTTGGATGACATAGCATCATTTGCTTCTCTAAGCTCAGCACTAGCCTTTTCTGCTATGTCACGTTTAGCTAAAAGGGAGTCATTCTTAACTTCAAGTTTTTCATTTTTAGCTCTTGACTTTCTAATGATCTTAGTATATTGATTTAGCAATTTAACAAGATCATCATATGAAGGTGATTCAAATTCATTATCATCACTATCACTATCACTATCATCATTATTAGCATGATCATCACCACTACTATCATCATCATTTGATACCTTTCGTTCACCCTTGGCCATAAGGCATAGGTGTGTAGAGGATGATGGCGGTGATGTTGGTGAAGATGATGAAGAGTCAATCACAATGGCGGCCACCTTCTTGTTGTCACTATCATCATTGGATGAGCAACTAGAAGAATCAATGTCCATGAGCCAATCATCGACGATGTATGCCTTCATATTTTTCTTCTTCTTGTGGAAATCCTTCTTACCATCTTTCTTCTTGTATGGCTTGTTTTTCTTCTTTTCATCTTCATCTTCATTACTTGAGTCATCTTTCTTGCCCTAGTTCTTCTTCTTATATGTGTCTTTCTTGGGCTTGGTGCATTGATGTGCTAGATGACCAAGTTCTCCACAATTATAGCAATCCATCTTAGAGATTGGCTTCCTTCTAGTGCTAGTGAAGAATTTCTTTTTCTTTCCATTGAACTTGATGCCACTCTTGTTGAGCTTCTTTAGCATCTTGGTAGTTCTTCTCACCATGAGAGCAAGACTTGCATCATCAACTTCATCATCACTTGAGCTCTCATACTCAATTCTTGCTTTGTCCTTCTCTTGGCTACCCTTGAATGCTAAGTCTTTGTCTTTCTTCTTGGTAGAGGATGAGCCATCTTGTGGTGTGATGTGCATGTACATCTCATGAGCATTGATCTTTCCCAAGATTTGAGTCGGTGTAGCGGTGGAAAGATCACCTTGATAAAGCACGGTCACAATATGCCCATATTTATCAATGGGAAGGACACTCAAGATTTTTCTTACAACATCGGATGGTTGCATTTGAGTGAGTCCAAGCCTATTGACTTCCTCTACAAGAACATTCAAGCGTGAGTACATTTCATTAGCACTCTCTTTAGGAAGCATCTCAAAAGAATTAAGCTCTTTCATTATGAGATGATAGCGTTCCTCACGCTTGCTCTTAGTTCTCTCATGGAGCGCACAAATGTCCGACCATAGTGCATGGGCGTCCTTGTGGTTCCTCACCCAGTTAAACACATCTTTGCAAAGGCCTCTAAAGATGGTGTTTCAAGCCTTTACACTCCATTTCTCATAGTTCACTTCATCGCCTTGAAGGTGTGTGGGATCCCAAGGTTTTGGGAATCCTTGTGAGGCGGCTCTAAGCATTCCAATATCTAGAGCTTCTAAATACGCCTCCATGCGGATTTTCCAATAAGAAAAATCGTCCCCCCTCAAAGATAGGAGAAGGTCCATCCCTGTGAGACATCTTGCTCTGTGGTTAAGCCTAAATACGTGAGCACAAGGCTTCGATACCAATTGAAAGGATCAAGATGCCCAAGAGGAGGGGTGAACTAGGCTAATTCTAAAATTCTTTCAATAATTAAACCCTACAGTTAGCCCACTTCACCCCTTGTGCCTAGAAAGTGTTTCTATTGTTCTACCGCACAAAAGTTTAGCAACATATGTTCCAATCCTACTCTAGCATGGCAATTCTATGAATGTAAAGACAAGAATTGAATTGCTCAAAGTAAATGCTTAAAGTAAAGAGAGAAGGAGGAATGCGGCGATGTTTTGCCGAGGTATCAGAGAGTCGCTACTCCCCACTAGTCCTCGTTGGAGCACCCGCACAAGGGTGTAGCTCCCCCTTGATCCACGCAAGGATCAAGTGCTCTCTATGTATTGATTCTTCGACACTCCATCGAGGTGAATCACCCACAACCGCTCACAACTTAAGTTGGATCATCCACAAGCTCCGTCAGATGATCGCCAAGCTCCCAATCACCACCAAGCCATCTAGGTGATGGCAATCACCAAGAGTAACAAGCACAAACTCTCACTTGACCACGACAAGCCTAATGAGAATGGTGGATGCATACTTTGCTACTCTTACTTTCACTAATGAGGTCTCTCTCTTGGATTCTCAAATCTTAATCACCTCACTAGGACCTTGCTCTTCTTGGCACTCTCAAGGGTGTTTCTCAGCTGTTGAAATGAGCAAAAGTGATCCCTTGAGTGAATAGAGGAAGTATTTATAACCCCTTATTCAAAACGAACCGTTATGTGCCACTGCGGGGAGACTGGACGCTCCAGTCAAGGTGACCGGACGCTCCAGTTAGTTCTCCCCGCAATCAAGCAGTTAAGTTGTGATCGGACACTGATTAGCGTCCGGTCAGCACTGACCAGACGCGTCTGGTCATGAAAACTGCCTTATGGAATCTTACTAATGTTGACCAGACTCTAGAACCCAGTGTCCGATCACTTTGTTGCTCAGCG